>NC_072435.2:83645000-84270000 GCF_028878055.3 Symphalangus syndactylus
CAAATCCTGTATCAAGGACTATTTATTCCAAATCTGGAATCAGGAAACAAATAACAAAGGAATGTTCATACCTAATCATGTTTAAGCAAAAATAATACTACAGAGTCTATTTCTGTGGAGTCATAGAAAGCCTATTTTGTTCTTTTGAGTGCATTCCCTAAGGAGTATCTTTGGGAAAAACTGGGACAAACCTTCTCCCACCATTGTATTTTGGATGTACATAGAAAAGGAGTAAACAAACAAAGCTCTCCCTCTTTTTCTAAACTCTTTTTAGCTGTTGACAGAACTCTGTGGTTACTGAGTTAATGAACACATCAATAAAGGTTTCAACAGGAGTTGTCCATGTTTAAACCCTGTGTCTCTCATCATATTGTTGTGGTGTAATGTGGTACCTAGCCCTGAGATATCCTAAGTGATTGGAGTGAATGGATGACTCTCAGCATGTCATATCCTACAGGTTTGGATGATCACCATTAGCATTCCAAGGCTGCAGCCTAATATGAAACGGATCTATGAATGCCCAGCTAGGTATATAATCCTCTGCAGGCAAAATTTGTGTTCACTTTAGGAGAATAAAAATCTAGAAACACAAATAGACACATACACATGCATGCACACTCACTCTCTCTCACACACACACGCACACACAAAGTAATGAGGAAAAGACATGTAAGAATCACGAAGGTTTTATTTCTTTGTCTCTGTTTAGATATAGCATCTAACATACCATCAATCATGGCCATTGGTATTTTACTTAAAAGGTCATTGGATGTCCAAAGTTGCTAACAATGGGCTTTAAGGCAACGTGGTTGATGGACAAGCTAATTAACACATTCTCAAAGAACTGAATATCCATAAGACATATAGCAAGAAGCTAACTTTGTAGTGTCTGAAATAACATAAAATCAATGTAAACACACACAGTAATACATTATTCTTGCATGTACTGAAGAGAAGGAATGAGTTAACCATCATACCAGAGTGATAATAAGCAGTCCAAAAATGTATTAAGCAAATTTTGTATGCAGCCTGTTTTAATGAGTGCTTTATGGAATTGAAATAACAAATAGGAATCATTTTCTAACCTAAGATATTTATAATGTACTTGAAGGAACAAACTAAATATACAGAAAGCATTTTGAAAATAATCACCAAATAATGTGGACTTTTTCCTTGCTACCAATAAATTCAAGTTTCCCAATCCTAAAAATAAAAACTATATCTTCTTCTCACACCATAAATGCCTCAGGTTATTAGAAAAAGGAGCACACTAAAACAGAATTTATCCTGATTAAAACAAAATTCTTAAGGTACTTCTTTTTTTCTCATATTAGTTTTCAGAAATTTGACTCCTATAGTTAAGCAATGTCCTTCAATGCAAATATAACAATGGCTAAGAGATTCACTATGTATATACACACACGTACATTTACATTTATTTATTTTAGTGTGTTGATTCATGTGCAACTAACTATAATGGTGTTACAGCAGGTCCTGTTGAGTAATCGCCAGTTTTTTCTCACTAAATAATTAGTAGTTAGATAGAAGAAATAAGTTCTAATGTATGATAGCAGACTAGGGTGACTATAGTTAGCAAAAACATATTGTATATTTCAAACTAGCTAGAAGCGAGGACTTGAAATGTTACCAACACACAGAAATGATAAATATTAAGGGTGATGAATACCTCAAATGCCCTGACTTGATCATTACACATGCTATGCATGTCACCAAATACATGTACCCCATAAATATGTAAAATATTATGTATCGATAAATTAACAATAAAATATAGACTCTCCCATAAATAAAAAAAAAGAATTGGTGAGAATCCTGAAGTACTGAAGCACTATTACCTTGACCTGAAGTCAAGGTAATAGTCTCTGTCCTGGGTCTGGTCTGTATTATTTTTCTCACTCTCTCCGAATACACTTACACATGATGTTTGTGTTGGTATGTCCACATCTTACTTTTCGGTTTTACTTCTAAAAGTGTCCGTGTACTTTTATAAGTACAGATTCTAAGACACGCATCTTCATCAATTGATTTTAATGAGTACCCTGCTTTCTTTTTAAGATCTTTGCAAAATACTAGTTAGTATTGCAAAATACTAGTTAGTTGCAAAAAAATGAAATCGTAGTTTCATTTTCTAAATACAGTGACTGGCTCTAGCTTACTATTTCTGAAGGCTAACTGTTCCTTGATGCTTTCTCTTTAATAGCTCTGTTCTTCCTCCCAGTTCACTATTCTCCATTATCCTGCCCTTCCACATGGCAACTGGGAAACGGCATTTATTTAAAAATATTTAATATCCTTTTTTTAAACAACAGAAGTATCACTTCTCATGTGAAATAGATGCAACAAAAGAATATGGCCAGCATGAGCAGGAAATAACACATCACATATCAAAGATAAGTCCATCTGGGAAATATATCAAAGTAGCCATGCACTTTTATTGACATTTCAAGACAAAAAAATAACATGGAACCCCATCTCTTCTTTCATGTCTGTACATTTGTTTAACTATAGCTTGTGCCTACAGAGGTAAGCCTGGGAAGAAAAGGAAGGAGTTTTCTTTGTTGTTGTTGTTTTTTTTTTTTTGAGACGGAGTCTCGCTCTGTCGCCCAGGCTGGAGTGCAGTGGCGCAATCTCGGCTCACTGCAAGCTCCGCCTCCCGGGTTCACGCCATTCTCCTGCCTCAGCCTCTCCGAGTAGCTGGGACTACAGGCGCCCGCCACCACGCCCGGCTAATTTTTTGTATTTTTAGTAGAGACGGGGTTTCGCCGTGGTCTCGATCTCCTGACCTCGTGATCCGCCCGACTCGGCCTCCCAAAGTGCTCGGATTACAAGCGTGAGCCACCGCGCCCGGCCTGTTGTTGTTTTTTTATTGCTATTGTTGCTTTTAATATTAGGCAGCTTAGTTATATTTCAGAAATAGAAATCTAGGTAATAAGTCAGGAAGAAAGCTTGGTATTAATAGATGCAATCTAGCACACTGCTATAGTCACAGAAGGTAGAGCTGTCTGGAAGTGTCTGCTAGCACCTGATATATGGCACTGCCAATAGAAATGGGAAAGGAATTAACAGTTTTAAGTGCTTACTAAGCGAAACACCATCAAGCAGTCATCATTGCCTTTCAACCCAACTGCCACGTCCTGCCCAGTTTTTCTTTTGCCCTCCCCACACAAACAAGAAAAATGCTTAATATTCATTTACCCAGTTTTGCCTCCAACCCAGACATAGTTTTGTAACCAAGTGAAGGCTATTGGTGTCAGAAGGGATGCTACTGGCCATCTGGGAAGGATTCTCCCTGATGAGAGACATTCAAAGATAAATGCCTACACTTCTGCTTTGGACATTGTCATATAAGGCTGTTACACCTGGAGCTACTGCAGTCAAGAGAATCACAGAGAAATTGACCTACACCTCTGATGCCATCCAGCTCTTGCACTAACCCAGGGAATCCCTGCCTCTGCATTTATTGTTCTTGGAGAAAAATAAACTCCTTGAGTTGAAGTCATTTTCTGTTGAGAATTTTGTTTCTGGTGGTCACATGCATCCTAACTGAAAAACATTGTGCCAGGTACTTGTGATATGATCCCTTTTGATACTTATAATCATCCTGTTAGCTAAGCATTATTCTTTTATTTTAGAGATGAGGAGACTGAGGGTTAAAAAGATGGAGGGACTTGCCCAGTGTCCCAAAGTTCTTATGTACAGAAGTCAGAGTTTGAATCCCTGCACCTGTGCCTGGAGCACCTGTGCATCTCCACTTACTCATTTTCTGCCATTCTATCACATTACACTGCCTCTCTGTATAGCAAATATTGACTGACTGAGTTAGTATTTGAATCTGGCAGGGAGAGTGTAGGCAGGTATGTCTGTTCTGAGACCATGGAAAGCACCGTAAGAAGTAAGGATTGATCACAAAGACAATTTTTGTTGCGAGACTTTCAAAAAACTGAGAATAATTTTAGATATGTTTCTTTCAGGGTAAGAGAGCCGAGGCATATGTATTCTCAGCTATAATTAAATGTGGGTTCACAAATAGAAACATAGCTTTGAAAATATTATTTGGAGACTACATGACTGCAAGACCTTTCACCACACATTCCATCTTCATTAGGGCTCTCTTGCCTGGTCCTCAGTCCTCTAGTTTCTCACAAGTTCCACTTTGGCTGGAATGATTTTGAAATCTGCCTCTAGTAAATGCTGAATGTTTTCAAGTCTTTCCAATTTGAAATTCCACAGGATCCCTGTAAAATGGGAGAGAGTACGAAAGAAGGGCAGAGGATATAATCTTTCTTTTTCAATACTGGTTGAATTTTTGAAGGGATTTGTTTCAGCAAATTCTGAGATCCTGGCAAGTAACATTGGTTAATTTGTGTGTAATAGCCCTTTTCTAGATGATATTTTGGAAGATGTAAGATTTTCCTGGTGGTTTCTCTCTTTGCTCTCCCAAATGAGGGGACCGCTCTCTCATTAGCCTGAATATTGAAAATTTCAAAATGCCTTTTGGGCCTCTTTTATTTGCAGCAGCCATATTCTTACTGCATAGAAGTCCTCCTTTGGAAATGTTTCTTTTCTCCCCTTTTCTTCCTAAACCTCATCTGTAATGCCCTCTTGGTAAACTAATTTGAACTAATGTGTTACTAGTGATTCAAATATAAATTATTAGATCATGTACATGTACAAAGTTATAAATTCACAAGACCTTACTCCAGAGTAATAACTTCCTTGTTTTGGAAATTTCAGCCCAAGTCAGAGAGTTTCTCCAAGGGAGCCAAAATGATGCCACATGGGCATTTGCCTTCTATACCAGCCAGCCCTAGAGTTTGGCAGTGTGTCCAGGAGCCTTAAAACAAAAACCGGAAAGTGAACAGGAAAATATATTACTATAGTGTATTCTTTAATAAGAAATCGAATCTTGGGAAAACATTGGCTTAAGAAAGGCTTTATAAACTAAGCTAGCCACTGTTAATTTCCTAAACTCACTAAATTAACACTAAAAGCAACCAGAGTGGAAAAAACAAATACACAAATCCGAGTCTCACTGTTTCTAGACCAAGTCCCCAATATCTGTCAACTGGAAGTATTGGGGGAATTTAGTGGTCTCTCCACTTTTACACTTACCAGTACACAACTCTTCTCAGTCAAGTCTCAAAATAGCAGCCTGAATTATCTGTACCTCTCAAAATGAAATGAAATCAAGACATGCCTCTGCTCAAAATCCTTCAGTGTTTCTCCTGCTCAATCAGGATAAAGGACAAATTTCTGACAATGGCTTCAGGACCTTCCTTTGCTCTCATCCGATTCCTTCTTCATCCCCATCTTCCAGTCTCTTCTGCTACTCCAATCACACTGCCTTCCTTCTCTTCACAGAAACATCAGGCACACTCCTGACTCAACCCTTAGTTACTTCCCTTGCTCAACTGCTATCTTCTCAGTGAAGGCCCCGTAATCACCCTATTTAAAATGTCAAAACCCCCATTGACCAAATGCCCCTCCCCAACACTCTGTACCCCTTCCCTGCTTCATTTTCTCCAGAGCATTCCATAGTACATACTGTACATTTGACTTGTTTATTTGTTATTTGTTTTCTTCCTGTTGTGTTGTCCCAGGTCACTGACTAGAACGCAGCTCTTAATGCTGTATGTACAGTGCCTGTTACATATTAAATCTTCAATAACTATTTGTAAAATGAATAAACTTTCCACCTGCCTAATTAGTCAGGTGGAACAATTTATAGTTGTAAAACTACAATATTACTTGGTTCTAAATAACTTAAGCAGAGAAATAATTTATTGATATGAGATTGGAAGGCCAAACAACCAGACTCAGAAAACTCCTGAGACTAAAAAACTTCTCAGGAATTAAAGGAGCTGGGCAGCAGGACACCTAGGCATGGTCTGGGGGCATCCTCACCCAGGATGATCCTCATTCATCTTCAGCTAAGGACATGCCCAGGGTTTCTGCACTTTGTCCTCATCACCATGAGCAATTTCTAAGTGAAAGTATGCATCTTTGCATACTTCCTCTAGAGCCGGTGTGTCTGTGCCAGGCCTAGGTCATGTGCCAACAATCCAGCCATTAATGACCAGGAGAGATAATATGTAACCCTTGTCAGCTGCCAAGGGGAAGGCTGAGTTCCGCTCGCCACCAAAATGTAAATAATGAGGGATTCTTTGACATATGAAGAGATTTATATCATGAGCAGCCAAAAAACAAAACACATATAAAAATGCACCTAATTTTAATCTATAATTATACATAAAAATGCCTTTTATTTGCTTTATTTTGTTTTTCTAGTTACTGATTTTAAATTTTCCTAGTGATACAAAATAGGATTTAATGACTTTGGCTAGAGAAAATTAACACTAAGCCATATCAAGGTAATAAAAATTTTAGCCAGACCTCTATTTTTCCCTTGACACAGCCTATAATTTGTGGTCTATCAGTATTTACTCATTAGAAGAAGAAATGAGTGAATTGAGGGCCTTCAATGACCTATCTGATCTCTTCAGAGAAAATTTTTATGCAAAGGCTAAAAAGATATCTTTTGTATTCACTGAATTTGCATAATAAAATGAACTGCATCAATGGAAAGCAGATGCTTATCTGACTAAATCATTACTCATTCCATTCCCCACAGGGAAACAGTCACGCATAGTATTGAACTAGAGTTCAGATTTATTGCACAAGTACTTTTATTTGGTATGGGAGTGTTCCCAAGATGAAAGCAACAAGCCCTCCCATCCTACAGGTCCTTTTTCAATATGACTTCTCTATTGATCTCACGCTCACTCTGAGTCTGAGCTGGCTATGGTGACTTTGCTTAACTCATAGAATGTTGTAGAGGGGACATATGTAACTCTCAGGCCTAGTTCTTAAGATGCTGTGCAGTTCCTCAACTTGACCTCTCTCAGAAGCCAGCTACCATGTAAGGAAGTCTGGGTTATGCACTTGGGGAAGTAACATGGGGAGAAAGGCCCTGGAGGATGAGAGGCACCACACACAGCAGTCAGCATCAACTGCCATACAATGTGAGTGGGGCCATCTTTGTGTTCCATCCCCATTTGAGCCACCAGTGGAATTTAGTCACATGATCAGCTCAGTTGATACCTTGGGGAGTAGAAGAACTAACTCTGAGCCCAGCCCATGTGCAAAATCATAACAAATAATAAATTTGTTTGTCTCAAGCCAACATGTTTTGGAATGGTTGGTTATACAACAATAAACAGCTGAAATATTTAGATCATAAAACTTTTATGAATTTAATTACATTAAACTTTTTTTGAAAAGCCATTAGGAAATAATTACTTTCCTTTGGGCTAAGGAAGAATGCAGTAGGTAAAAACTGTCTGGCTCCAGTTGAGCTATACTTATCAACACATCCCAAGCCATTTCTATCCCAGTTCCAACATCCTGGGCAGGAGTGATATCATCTACTTCCCCCAAGGTCCACAGTAACTTATCTGACCAGTAAATCCTTCTCTAATGTCTGAAGGTGTTTTTTAGCTTCTATGATGAATCAATGCTCTAACAGAAAAGGGAGACAGGACTGCTCTCTGACGATGTAGATGTTTTGACTGCCCTTAAGAGATACTGATTCCTTTTTTCTCAGCCTGGATGCTTCGCTCTCCTTCCACTCCTTAACTCTACAATGGAATCTTTTAGTTATGTATACAGTGAGAATTTTAGTCTAATTAGATGGTGTATACATGGCAACAGTAGGATGGTGGAGAAGAGATTTGGGCACAAATGATTCCACCATGTTGGAAGCATTTTTTTTTAAACATTATACTTTATAGTAAACTTCACAACAGCCCCAAATTTCAGAATTCTTCCAGGTAGCCATTTCAATGAAGTTTGGATATCAGACATTTAATTTAGATACAGTCAATATTATAATAAAATAATAATACTTATTAATTTTTATTTTTTAAAATTTATTTTGAATTGCTTAAAATATTTAGTCTCTGATGTTTTGCTATATTTTTTGTTTGTTTTTATTGTGATCAAAACACTTAACATGAGATTGTCTTCTTTACTATATTTCTTAAAGCAAGTTTTATATCCATTGTTTCCAGAACATTTCTGGTGCAGCTACACTTTCAAAGATCTTTGTTAAAGCTCCCAATAGTTATGTTAAAAATACTTAAGTAACATTATACATTTCAGTGAGGCAGTTTTTTATAAATTGAACTATGATCATCATAGTGAGTTTTTGCTTATGTACCTAGATAATGCTAATATCAATTAAGAAACAAATTGTTATTGCACATCTACAAGGCACCAGTTCTAGGAAAGGCAATTTGAAAAATACGTTAGAAATATTAGCTGTGGTTCCTTCCATAAAAGAGTTAACATTCCATTCAAAGTAGACAAGCCTTAAACAAGATATGATGACTGTTAAGAATAAGAAACTACCTGGGTTCAGGCTCCACTCTACCACTTTAGGCAAGTACTACTCAGTGACTCAGTTTCCTCCTCTGTAAAATGAGGTAATACTAATACTTATACAATAGATAATCCATGTAGAGTGCTTAGGGACATAATAAATATTCATTCATGTAAACCCTTATTGCTGTCAGATACTCTCCCGCCACTGAGAAGCGTATGTCTCCTTGGTCATGTTGTTTTGGCTCAGTATTCTACATCTCACTGTCCACATCTGTGAAAAGGTATGTTTCTAATGATATTCTTTGGTGCTGAAATTCAATTTTATATATCACTTTTAGAAAAAACCAAAGAATTACATACTAAAATTGTTGGCATGACTTGTGATCCTTATTATTACAATAATTAACATTTTAAAATCATGCAAATATAAAGATGCTTATTTTAAAAATAATTTTGTTTTCTACCTTTAAAATAAAAATGTTACTGAAAAACCTTAAAAACTGAAGGAATTGGAACTTTTATTCATTTAATTTATGTTGTCATTAAATCTGGATGTCATGAATTAACTTCTAAATATATCAAGATCAATGATTGTACTGATAGTTCATTCAGTAATGTAGTTACTTGCTTATTTAACTAACAGGGTTTTTATTTCTCTTGATTAAGGCACCTATTACATTTAAACTTCATTTTTTGAGAACATAAAGTGATATGTCATGTATTTCATTCTTAGTTCTCCAAAATACTAGTTTTTTTTTTGTCTTATGTTAGTATATTAGATGAACTTGGTGAAGCCATCAGTCATCAGTCAAATGAAAGTCTTAAAAACTGACCTATCAAAACAGTTATATATGCCTAATAGCTAATTGGTAGAAGTTAATCAGTGGTAAACTCATCTTAAATGAGGAGTTATAAGTTTACATACTTTATTAATTATATATCGTTAAGAAGTTGTTTTTCTATACTTGCTGGGGTTTTTCGTGTTATTAATCCTGGTTCCATTAAGGGAATAAGCACTTCCTCCCAGCGCCTGTTTTGTTACAAATATGTTAAACTGAGCAAAGGGTCACTGTTAATAACCATTTGATAAAAAGATTTCATTTATTTTTTACTCAATATTATTTGCTTTTAAAAGACGAATAATCTACCTTCCCTGATAATTGAGCAATTTGAAGAATGGGGAAGGGGAGGAGGGTAATAATTTTTAAAATCTTTTCTCTAAATTTAACAATAATATGTTTCTATTGTAATTGATCACAGAAATTTTCAGAAAACAATTTGACCAAATAACAGGTTGATGAATTAACAACTCTTGTGGGCTCATAGCCACAGAGGTTTACAGCCTGCCATTCTAAATTAAAAGCATAAAAGACTGTCTTTGAAGATTTTCTCTACTGGTAAGTTGCCTAATCAAATTTTGTCACATCACTGATATGTTTTTATCATGTGTTTTGAGAAAAAGGTAAGAATTATTAAAAACTATATATAATGAATTCAGACAAATTATATTAAAATTAAAATTAAAAAGTTTTATATAAAAAACTATAGTTCCTTACAGCATAGTGCAAAATAACTTACCTATCTTTTAAAAAAAGCAGGTAAACTCAAAGTAAATCTTCGGGAAAAAGTTTAAATTATTATTTATGGAAGTCAAGCATTTTTTTTTTTTTGTCCAAATAACCCTAGGACAGAAGCATTACATTCCCACAATTTAGACTGTTACCTGTAAAAAAATAACTACTTTAAATGGCATAGCACTTTATGCATTAGTATTATTAGTATATATGAGTATTATTAGTAGTATTTTTTACTATTTTTGGACAATAAAAGCTATGAAAATATCAGTGACCAGTAAAATCTGGACATGTTTTAAGTGATGGAACAGTAACTTTAAAGTCCTTCTGAAATTTATGATTAAAATGAACTATGTTCCTTAAAGGTATGATGGACTATAAGAAGAGACAAGACTTTAAAATGTTTGAGTTACTAAGATTCTGTTCTCTAATTCCAGTTTTTAAAGCTGTGCTGAAATAACAGCATAACCATTCTATAGTCTGCAAGGAAACAAAAATAAACTAATGTAACCATATTTTATTTACTTAGATTGTATATGAGTGTATCCATGCTAAGATACTATTCATTAGGTAAATATTTGAAAAAATATATTAATTAAGACAGGGGAAAGTAATCTGATTATAATAATCTAAAACATCTTTAAAAATGCTTGAGTTTTCATAGAAATTAAAGGTATGTTCTAATTCCCTCAATGAGAAAAAAAGAAAAAGAAAAAAATTAGCATTCAGATCAATATATGCTACCTACATGAGAAAATTATATCAATTCTTGCTGAAGAATAAAATTTTTCTATTAAATTATTTTTTAGGTTGTTTCAATTTGCTGGGCTTTTTGAATGGCTTTTCTGGTCCAACTTTCCTGAAACATTTCCCCTACTTTACTGGAGTAAAGTTCAGCCCATATCTGTCTTGAATGTACAGTAATACCCTTTACCTTGTCAAAAAAAAAAAAAATCAATAGACTTGAATCTGTTAAACTTGGGAGCAGCTGTTCTGAAAATGCAGCCTCTCTGCTATGGTGGAGATTTAAGGCTATCACACAAAAATAAAACAACTCCAGGTTAACTCAGTGGAAAATTGTGTGGGAACATCAGTGCAACAGTAAGCATTGCGACTCCATTATTAAACATATTTCTAGAAAAACCACTACTTATGTGCAGAAGTCGGTGAACACTACCAAGATCTACAAAGCATTTCTAACCATGGTGCTTTGCACTAATTTAATCTCAAGAAAGACTCCAGGTTTCAATTCAATTCTGCAAATATTTGTTGAGCAAGAGCATTCAATATTTGTTGTACAAGTGAACCCAGCACTCTGCCGAATGCCCTGCTTTGACAAAAATCTGAAATCTATATTTAACCTTAGGCAAAACTTTTAACCTACCTGAGGCTCAATTTCTTCATAAGTAAAATGAAGAGATTGGATTAAACAATGTCTAAGATTTTAAAATTCTATGATTATGGGATTGGCTTGGACATAGTGATGTCATATTACCTTTTGCTTTTAATCTTTGCTTTTACCTCACTAATAGGATAGACACAGTGAGACTGCCCATTCCATTTGATGCAAGGTACAACAGTCATTAGAGGAAGGAGGGAACATGCTCAGGGAGGCAGGCAAGCACCGTGGTGGAAAGCATGGCTTAGGGAGTGGGACTGTCTGGGCTGGAGCTCTGCCCTTCTCAATCATATGATTTGGGACAGTTTACCTCTTGGGGCTTCAGTGTCCTCATTTGTAAAGTGGGGATAATATTTGTATTTACCTTATAGAGCTGTTTTAAAGATTAAATGAGTTAATGCATGTAAAGCACTTAGAATAGCGCCTAACACAAAGTACATATTCAATACGACTAGCCATTATTATGCTGGTCCAAGGCACAGATGTCAATGGCCTAGTTCAAATCTAAGCACTAACATTGACTAGGACATCGCTTAGTTACTTTAATTAATAGTAGCCACCTCACATGAGTACTCATAGAATTATATATAAATAAATATCTATACGTCATCAGCAACAGTATCTAACATAAAACACATAAATTAATAAGCAGTGGAGCCAGGATTACATATAACTACACTCTTGCCTAACACATAGCAACACCAGGAACTCAAACACTGGGAAATGAGTTAAAAATGGATGCATGTACAGAAGTCTTCGGGCATTGGATTTTTATATATAACAGGTTTATAAATGTAATTGTAGTGAGTTTTTGCAAAATAAATATTCAGAACAAGAATGCATAGCCTTTAATAACATGCAGAGCGTATAGTGAATGCTCAATAAATATCACTGTTTATTGTTATTAAATCCTCTTTCTACAGAGTTGAAACAGCCTTCCTTGGCTTTAATTTAAAAGTTAACTTTAATATGTAATAAAAGTATATTCAATAATGGAATAAATTTTTACATAATAAAGGTTAAGGAGAAAATAGTTTTCTCACGACATAGTTAAACCTATGTCACAAATATGACACAGTAGCTTAAAGAATTAAAGGAAAATTAACAATGATGGCTTAATAAAATAGGATTCATTGAAATGAAAGATATTCTGCTTCAATTAAGTCCATTGAATCAAATGAATCCCTTGTAGTGTATAAAAGAATAACTGACAAGTGCTTTGGCTGCTAAGCTTCTCTGTACTCTTTGCAGAAACCACTGTTTTTTAAAAAGGAGTTCCCTTTCACTTAGCTAAAAATCGAAGTTACAAGTGCATCAAAATAATTGTCTAAGGACACTGTTGCCCATGAATTGACACACGGTGTAATGAAAGAGGATGTATGTCAAACCGCATTAGTAAATCTTTAGAGAATGTACATGCTATTGAATTAGGTTAATAATATACACAATCAGTAATAAAGACTTTCTACAAAATTATTTTATAGAAAGATATTATGTGACATCTACACAAAAGAATTTGTATAACCAAATATGAATGCCAGTTAGGCCAAAATGTCAGGATAAATATTACAACTTACGGTTGGAAGTAAGGCCCTGATAGTGTTAGACTCCATAGTTAGATGCATGATGCTCAAAGAGATAACAAAACAACCATTGACTCCGGCGGCTAACTTTTATGTTTTCGCCTCTCTGCATATGCTGCAACAAGTTCATTTGTGCAATATATAGCACATGCATAGTTAAAATTGGGAGTATTTCATCTACATGTAACATCTTTCCTTTCCCATTGGAAAGGACTAAAATGGATTAGAAGTGGCCTTATTGGGGAGGATTTTTGCTTTCAGCTAAGGTAGAATAAAAGAGATTGAATTTACTCTCTTACTGGAAACTGCTAACAACCCAGCAAAAAATAAAACATTCATGTTCAGGCATTGGACACCAAGTAATGCAGAACAATGATCCCCAACTTACAGCCTAGAGAGAGTTTTCATGATGACATGAAGAGAGAGAAAACCCAAGCGGAGCTTGGAGCTCTCCCAGAGTTGAGGAGACAGAGGCAGCAGTACGGGGAAGGCAAGTTGGTTAGGGTTTTGAGGACAAAGTCACAGAAAGGAGAAAATTGTAGAGAGTAAGAAAGCTCCAGTGATCTGCAGAGGGTCCCCCTCCAGTCTTCAGCTCATTACTAATCAGCACATTAAGAAGGAAATTCTTCAAATTTGTGAATGGCACCACCCAACCAAAAGGAGCAGGGGAACAACTCTTGGAACTTGCAAAGGCCCAGGAAAAGCTTGTCTTCCCAATAGACAGTGTGGAAAATGTCGCAATTCACAGCACATCAGGAAATCAGAAGTGTATTGCCTTAATAGTGGGACAGAATCAGCCCTAGACTATAGGCTAGTCTGTTCCTGCCTAACAGAGCTTTAAAGCAAGGCTCAGAAGATTCAAACTATTTTTTTCTGGTTTTTTTTTTTTTTTTTGGGGGGACAGAGTCTTGCTCTGTCGCCCAGGCTGGAGTGCAGTGGCACAATCTCGGCTCACTGCAAGCTCCGCCTCCCGGGTTCACGCCATTCTCCTGCCTCAGCCTCTCCGAGTAGCTGGGACTACAGGTGCCCACCACCACTCCCGGCTAATTTTTTTTTTTTTTTTTTTTTGTATTTTTAGTAGAGACGGGGTTTCACCATGGTCTCGATCTCCTGACCTCGTGATCCGCCCGCCTCGGCCTCCCAAAGTGCTGGGATTACAAGCGTGAGCCACCGTGCTCGGCCTTTTTTCTGGTTTTTAATTTTTAATTTTGGCTTTTAACTTAATTATACATATTTATGGGGTACAGAGTGATATTTCAATACATGTATATAAAATATAATAACCAATTAGAGTAATTAACTTATCCATTTATCATTTGTTTGGAGACACTCAAAATCCTTTCCTCTAGCTATTTAAAAATATACAATGTATTATCATTAACTATAGTCACCCTACAGTGCTATAAAACACTAGAATTTATTTATAAATAACTGAATCTCAGATGAAGACTCAGATAATATTTATAGGAATACAAAAATATCTAGTACCCCCAAAGGTAAAATTTACTACCATGTCTAGCATTCAATAAAAAATTACCAACAATGCAAATAAATGGAAATGATTCACAACGTGGATGAAAACCTACCAATAGAAACATATCCAGAAGTTGCACAAATGATATGATTATTAAGCAAGGGCATTATAACTGTTATTATAACTATTTTATATAATTATAGACATTTTATGTGTTTAAGAAGCTAGAGGAAAGAAAGATTGAACATGCAAACAAGACCCAGATCGAAGTCCTAAAAATATCTGAGGTTAAAATAACATTTAATGAGATTAATAGCAAATTAGACACTGCACAAGAAAAGATGAGTAACCTGAAGACATAACAATTAAACATCTCCAAAATTAAAGAGAGGAAAAAAGACTAGAAAACAAATGGACAGAGCATCAGAGAGTTGTGATACAACTTCCAGTGGCCTAATATATGTGAAATTGGAGTCCCTCAATGAGAAGGGAAAGAGGAGGAACAGAAAAATATTTGAAAAATTATGGTCTAAAATTCTCCAATTTTGATAAAAACTATAAACTGATAGATCCAAGAAGGTCAATGCATGCTGAGTACAAGAAATAAGAAGAAAACTATGATAAGGTACACCATAATCAAATAGTTTAAAAGTGGTGATAAAAAGAAAATCTTAAAAGCAGCCAGAGGGGCTGGACACAGTGGCTCACACCTATAATCTCGGCACTTTGGGAGGCCGAGGCGGGCACATGACTTCAGGCCAGGAGTTCGAGACCAGCCCGGCCAACATGGTGAAACCCCATCTCTGCTAAAAATACAAAAGTTAGTTGGGCCTGGTGGCACATGCCTGTAGTCCCAGCTACTCAGGAGGCTAAGGCAGGAGAATCACTTGAACCCGGGAGGTGGAGATTGCAGTTAGCTGAGATCACACCACTGCACTTCAAACAGGTTGACAGAGTGAGACTCTGTCTCAAAATAAATAAATAAATTAATTAAATTAAATAAACAAATAAATAAAAGCAGCCAGAAGGGGAAAATACATTATGTACAGAGTGGGAAAAAAGATGAAAGACAACAGATTTCTTCTTGGAAACAATGTGAGCCAGAAGAAAGTGAAACATCTTTAAACCATTGAAAGAAAAAACAAATCCCATGAACATAAAATTCTATACACAGCACAAATATATTTGAAAAAGGAAAGCAAAAGACATCCTTCGATATACAAAACAATAAAATGATTAATCATCATTTTAATAGACATCACAATCAGCAGAAATGTCAACAGTAGTTCCTCCAGGAGAAGAAAAATGGTATGAGATGGAAAGCTGCATTCAGTTGAGGGGCACAGGAAATGGTAAATATATGAGTAAATATAAATGACATTTTTTCCTTTTATTTTAAAAATCTCTTTAAAAGCTTATTGTTTAAAGCAAAAGTAGTAACAATGTATCGCAAGGGTTAAAACACATGCAGAAGTAACATGTAAGTATGCTGTTATAACTTATACCGGGCACGGTAGCTCACACCTGTAATCCCAGCACTTGGGAGGCTGAGGCAGGCGGATCATGAGGTCAAGAGATCGAGACCGTCCTGGCCAACATGGTGAAACCCCATCTCTACTAAAAATATAAAAATTAGCTGGGCATGGTGGTGCATGCCTATAGTCCCAGCTACTTGGGAGGCTGAGGCAGGAGAATCGCTTGAACCTGGGAGGCGGAGGCTGCAGTGAGCCAAGATCACGCCACTGCACTCCAGCCTGGAGACAGAGTGAGACTCTGTCAAAAAAAAAAAGAATAGTATAACTTGAAGGTAGACCATAATAACTTAAAGATATATACTATAAACCCTAAAGTCACAACTAAAAAATATAATAAAGTAGGGAGTCATACATAATAAGACAGCAAATGAGATAAAATGAGAAAAAAATAGCATTATAGGTATAGCAAGTGTGAACTTTCACGGTCAAGGATTAGGTTTTCCAAAAATATGGCACTCTTGTCTGCTACTTAGCTCATGGGCCCATCTTACCTTTTTGGGGAACCTTAGCCACATGTAACTTAAAATGCATACTCTTTTAAGCAAATTCAGTCCATCCAAGTCTTTTTCATTCCTTCTTCCCTGACGTGTCCCTGAATTATCCTTGTTCCTGGGGATATTGTTCTGATGTTATTGAGAGCAAGTTCCTGAATGAGACCCTTGTGTCTGATGTTAACTCTATGTTAACTCTGTTATTACTTATCTGCCATAGGCTGGTTGCTTAACCTTTTTATTTTTTGGTGCTTTTTCACCGTAAAAAAAAGGCGATAATAGCAGCTACTTTGAAGGATTACTGTGAAGAGTCAATAGATAACATATGTAGATGGTCCAAAGGTAGTGAGTTATCTCAATTGATTATTCAGTCAATTACAGATCAAACTCCTTGTCCTACTCTTTCACCCATTTTCACTACTGCACTTGATGTCTTAACTTAAAAAAATAACATGTGAAAGCACTTAGTACAATGCTCTTTGCTTGTCAAGCCCTAAATGAGTGACATTTTTATTCTTATCTGTATATAATATTCTCTGCTCTGCTGCAGCCACATAACTGTTGATTTTGCCTTTTGTCTTCATGAGATGCCACCAGCTCAGTCAGTACCTGCACACTTCCTTTGTAGGTTTCAGAAATATTTTTGCAGTATTTACAGGCCGGGTTGTTCCAGGATTCAGTGGCACAGACTTCCAGTCCAGCTTCTTGGACACTTCACTCCACCACAGCTTCTCTATCGCTCTGTCAGAAACATCCACTCTTCCCAGGCCAAACTCTCCAAAGCAGGATAGAAATTCTAATCATGGTTTTCTGGGCCACCAGGACCTGACTTTCTAACTTTCAAATTAATATTTTTGGTTGGAGCTTTGTATTTTTATTTTTTATTTATTTTATTTTTTGAGACGGAGTCTTGCTCTGTCGCCCAGCCTGGAGTGCAGTGGTGCGATCTCGGCTCACTGCAACCTCTGCCTCCTGGGACTACAGGTGCCCGCCACCACGCCCAGCTAACTTTTTTTTTTTTTTTTTTTTTTTTGTATTTTGTTGTACAGACGAGATTTCTCTGTGTTAGCGAGGCTAGTCTCGATCTCCTGACCTCGTGATCCACCTGCCTCGGCCTCCCAAAGTGCTGGGATTACAGGCGTGAGCCACTGTGCCCTGCTTGATTAGAGTTTTTTAAAACTTCTGTTTGGAAATTCAATTCTAACTAGTGACTTCTGTTATTGTAGCTATCCTGTACACGGCAGTCACTGCATGTGGCCGGTGACACTCTGCCTACATGCTGAGGGCTATAATAGTGGTAAGAAGGGTGGCAGGAAGAAACCTAGTAATATGGTCAAGGACTGTCTGCTCCCTAGTGGCGGCAGAAAAGTTAATCATTTACTTCGCTTTAACTGTTACTAACAACAGATTAATTTTGATGTATTGGAAAGTAATTGGTATCCACCATAGTGCCTTGTTGCCACAGTGCGCTGCTGCCTGTGACACTGGAGCTGCTTGTTACCAAACACAGGCAGAAATATGGAAACATCTGGAAGGTCCCTGAGGTACCATAGCTATTGAGGTGGCCCTGGATATCGCTGGAAGCTGCAGCTCCCTCTTGATTCAGTCTAGAAAAACAGAAGTCCATAAGACAACAGGTTATCAGTTGAGTTTCGGCTCGTTGTGAACAACTCCACGGAACAATTTCTGATTATTAGAGATGGAAACATCTTCCTGCATCTTTCTTTTATGGTGATTATCTCCTCTGCTAGTCCAGGAGCCTTTTGAGCAGTGGGACTTACTTACACCTTGACATTTCCCATAGGGCCTCGCAGAATCTTAAAGGAAGCTGCTACAGACACCACCACCACTATATATGAAGAGACCATCCCAGACACTGCTCCAGGGGCTCCACAATCATAATTCCGTTTAATCCTCATAGGCCACTCTGAGTTATATATTGCTTTCCTATTGATGGATAGAATGATTGAAGTTCTAAGTAGTTGTAAGATTTGTGCAAGGGCACAAAGCATGGGGCCAACATTCTACCCAAACCTGTGTTACTCTCATACCTTATTTCCTGACACTGCAATAAAATATCTCCTTCACATAACACCTTTCAGCAGTGACTGTTTCTGTGCTTGTCTGCTTGCACTGTATCCATACAGAAACCTGGTGGTTAGACTGTCTTTGGAGGGAATTTGAACACAAGAGAGTAGAAACAAGATTTGTGGCTATCAAGATAATAGAGGCAAGTAGTATTATCAAATATACAGTCCATTGCTTTAGAAATTTTGCAAAGAACAGTCAATAATAATTAGTTTTTACATACACCTAGTGAAAATATGATAAAATGTTGTTCAAAATTTTATAGCTAGAGGTGAAAAGAATTCAGAGGAAGTTGTTTGAGTATTCCTAATGTTTTCAATCTACATTAGCCAAAGCCATATTTATTGTTTCCATAGAAAGTAAGAAGTTTGGGATCATAGTTACTAACTTTGGTCTGGAACTTCTGGCCTATGGCCTGTGTTTCAGAACTGCTAGATTGCATTGTACTCCAAAGAGGCATGTGACCAGTGAGCAAAACCAGATGGTGAAGTATGCAAGCCTACCTTCTGCTGAACTCACTTCTCTCTTATGAAGCCCTCTGACCTCCCTGCCTGCCCCAGTTCTCAGTGCTCCGCTCCACACATCCAGGAGAAAACAAATCATTAGTGTTTTCAGAAAAATTTTTCTGTGTTAGACAGCTCTGAGAATGTATAACTACCCCAAAGGCAGAAACTCAAAATAATCTTTGGTGATACTGATGACTAATAGTGGTATTTCAACTTCTGTGTCTTCTGATTAAGGGAATTATTTTGGTGCCAAATTATACTCTGTGAAGGGCAAATTGTATTACTAAATCTGCCACTTGCCCTCTCCTCTCAGGTGGCTTTGCTTAGCACTACAAAGATGGTAGAAAAGCAGTTTTCCAGTAGCCACATAAGAGACAATGCACAATTCCAGATTTGATTCCACACTAATATAGAGGTGGAAGAGTTGCTAACAGTAGAGCTCAATGAATGGAAAATTGCAAGGTGGTTTTTCGTTTAGGATGGGCTGCTGTTGACCTCGCTGCTGACCTTGCTGCTGACCTCACTGCTGACCTTACTGCTGACTTCACCGCTTCTCCCAATATATGTCAGCTGAGTGGACTTTTGGCTGCCGGACATGAAGAAATCATATAATCAATTAAGCAATCAATCAACAAATATATAGTGGACTTCTGCAATTTGCAAGGCTCTGTGGCAAATTGTACAAGGTATGCAAAGATGATTTATAAGCAATATTCCTGTTTTTAAGTAGTATGTGACAACTACCAAATGAAGAGTGTACATGTTATATATTACAGGAGTCAGAGGAGAAAGCTACTCCTGTGGCTGAAGTTATAAAGTTTTGTTTTTTTAGCAGCATTTGCCATATAGAGTAATATTACAGGAAAATAACATAATTTTTAAACTGAATACTTTCTTCGTGCCAGGCACTGTGTTAAGCTGTTTACACAAATAGTATGCAGAATACTTAGATGAGTACATGGCACATGGTAAATGCTCAATACGTATTAGTTTTTGTTTTTAATCATTGCATTAATCCTTCCATACCCTTTCAGTAGAAGCTATTATTTCCCACATACTATAGTTGACAAAATGGAGGCAAATTAAGGTTATATAACTTGTATGAGCTAGTAAGTGTGAACATAGATACTGACTCCAGAGTCAGTAAGGTTGGTAAGTAAGGCAGAAGCTGGGGGCTGGGGTTGGGGTTTACACCCAAGGAGCACCAGGGGCATATGAATAGAAGTCATAACTTTCTAATCCTGTTTGGGAGGTCAGAAAGTTAACTAGGGTAGAGAACTTAGGATGAAAAGCTATGAAAGGTCTGCCTAGAAAAATAATTTAGAATGAATTATGATGGATTTCAATATTGACTGGGAAGGATATTTTCAAAATCTGTTTATCTTACATGTGCTAGAGAGCCGATGGTATTTATACACACACATGCACACGTGTGCAGGCACACACACTGACATAAAGGAAAGGAAGTTTTTGTGAAGATTAAGCTAGGGATATTATCAGAGCTAAGTTATCCATTAAGCACAGTAGGCACAGTGTCTAGAGCCCAAAGTGCATTTAGCACATTTCAAATGTTTTATAATATTTTAAGTGAGAAGGACAAATGAATATAATCATAATAATTAATACTTAATAATGATACAGACTAGATTATGTTTATCTTTATACCAATATAATCATAAAATCTAATTTTTAATTTTTTTCCTGGACAGGGGAAAAGTGTTTGTGGCCCACAAAAATCATGCTGCAGCCCTGGGTGATCTGCTGAGACATCTAGGGGAGGAAATGACTAGGCATAAGTAAAACAGGGAACTACTAAAATCCTTATGCATGCAGGCTTTGACTAAGTTTGTGACCATGACAGTGTAAAATGAAAGCCAAAAGCATTGCAAATAAAAGCTTAGAAAAGTTAACTGCCTCTGTATGTATGGGCATTTGGTGGAGTGTGAGATTATGAGTTACATCTGGGGACACAAAATGTAAATTTGATTCAAGATAGTGGGCAACTATATGCATTTGCTTTCTTTGCATTTCAATGAGGCAGGCAGTTAGCAAATGGGCATGATTATTTGCAGGCGGCTAAAAGCAATACAAGTGGGCCTAGACAGGTTATCATAAGGACCCATCTCCCCAGTAGAAAGGAACTGTTTACAACAGACTATAACAATGAAGAGATTGCAGACACCCTGCTTTAGGCACAGATAAGAATATAACAAAAAATAAACTGGGTGGCAATTGGTTAAATCCAAGGTGGCCGAAAATGACTCACTGTTGATCCTTGGCTTCACTATGCCCCGTTACCACAACATTTCTGTGGGGAACCCTCCCACTCCTATCATGCACCTGATGCCATGACAGTTTCTAATTAACCATATTTAGTTAAGAAAAGGGTGGTACCCCCATTCCAGGTGTTGCCCACCCATTTCCTGGAAAACCCCTCCCCTAATTATAGAATATTCTGTGCCTTCACTATGCTTATCCATATAATAAGTGAGCCCTGACCACATGGCATGCGGCTCATTCTTTTGAGCATGCATGCACTCCTCTCTTGAGTGTGTACTTGCTTTCGCTCTGCAATAGAGCTTCTATACTTTCACTGTGGTTCTTGCTTCCAAATTATTTTGTGTGGTGAACACAAGAAACTGAAATAGTCTTCTGGCAGCACCAACATTTCTTGAAACAACAGAAGACATATATTTTTCAAAATCTACCATAGTGCTGTAAAAGTAAAAGGCTGAAGCAGCAGACTAGAGAAAGTTCAGGACTTTGACTGATGAAGAAAAAAATCAAAGCTGAGAAACCTGAAATAAGCACAGGGAGAGTTGCAGAATTCATGTCAGACTAAAGGAGCCTAAGAATAGAAACTCGCCATAAGACGAGGAGTGTAATAATTCGTTTAATGGATTGTGAAACAACTAGATCAGTTCTATGTAGGGCAGCTGGCTGAAATGTTTGCCTCTGAGATATAAACCTAATGATAGCTTTCAAAACAAAGCAGAAAATCTGCCGGGCTAAGACAGTTGGTAAAATCTCAACATGACCTTGATGCTAAAAACAAAATGATGCAGATCCTGGGTGACTTTGAACCCACACAGATATGGAATAAGGGTGGGAGAGAATAAATGGCTCAACACTGCAGTGAAATACACTGTAATGTTCTATTTCCTTTCATATCTTGGCATTTGAGAGAAGTCCTGCCTTCCTTGCCAGCTTTCTGCCCATGAGCCCATCAGCCAGCATAATATTGCCCTTTCAACTTCAGAGTCCAATCAGATTTCTCATTATTTTGGGGGATGGGCTGGTAAAGAATCAGACATATAAAACTTCTAAGAAAACCCATGTAGGTAGCTAATCAATCCAGTCTTTCATTTGCAAATCTATAGGAACAAAATAACTCAGGGAAAGGCAACAGCATTAAAGAAAATCCAATACCCAGCTAAAGAAAATTTAAACATTTTAGTTCATTCTTAGACAGACTGAAGAGACTGTAAAAGCCATGAGTCAAGTACAAGCTGCCAGGAAAAAAAGATACAATAATTTAAAGGAGAAATTAAATATGATACAATAAGATAATTTAAAGATACAAAAAAAGATACAATAAGATAATTTAAAGGAGAAAATAAAATATGATTGCCAAAAAAAAAATAAGTAAACAACACATACATATACACATAGGTGAAAAAACAACTGATAGAGAATTCTCAGGCAAGATGGCTGAATAGGAACAGCTTTGGTCTGCAGCTCCCAGTGAAAACCAACGCAGAAGGCAGGTGATTTCTGCATTTCCCACTGAGGTACCTGGTTCATCTCACTGGGACTGGTTAGACAGTGGGTGCAGTCCACAGAGGTTGAGCAGAAGCAGGGTGGGGCATTGCCTGACCTGGGAAGCACAAGAGGTTGGGGAACTCCCTTCCCTAGCCAAGGGAAATCATGAGGGATCGTGCCGTGAGGAACTGTGCTATCTGGCCCAGACACTATGCTTTTTCCATGGTCTTTGCAACCCACGCACCAGGAGATTCCCTCAGGTGCCTACACCACCAGGGCCTTGGGTTTCAAGCACAAAACTGATGGCTGTTTGGGCAGACACCAAGCTAGCTGCAGTAGGTTTTTTTCATATCCCAGTGGTTCCTGAAATGCCAGTGAAACAGAACCGTTCACTCCCTCTGGAAATGGGGCTGAAGCCAGGGAGCCAAGTGGTCTTGCTCAGTGGATCCCACCCCCATGGACCCCAGGAAGCTTGAAATTCTCACTGACAGCACAGCAGTCTGAAGTCAACTTGGGATGCATGAGCTTGGTGGGGGTAGGGGCATCCACCATTATTGAGGCTTGAGTAGGTGGTTTTCCCCTCAAAGTGTAGACAAAGCCACCAGGAAGTTCAAACTGGGCGGAGCCCACTCTAATACCTCAAAGCTGCTGTAGCCAGACTGCCTCTCTAGATTTCTCCTCTCTGGGCAGGGCATCTCTGAAAGAAAGGGAGCAGCCCCAGTCAGAGGCTTATAGATAAAACTCCCATCTCCCTGGGACAGAGCACCTAGGGAAAGGGGTGGCTGTGGGTGCAGCTTCAGCAGGCTAAACATTCCTGCCTGCCAGCTCTGAAGAGAGCAGTGGATCTCCCAGCACAGCGCTTGAGCTCTGCTAACAGACAGACTGCCTTCTCAAGGCAGTCTTGACCCCCAGGTCTCCTGACTGGGAGACACCTCCCAGCAGGGGTCAACAGATACCTCATATAGGAGAGCTCCACTGGCATCTGGCAGGTGCCCCTCTGGGATGAGGCTTCCAAAGGAAGGAGCAGGCAGCAATCTTTGCTGTTCTGCAGCCTCTGCTGGTGATTCCCAGGCAAACAGGGTCTGGAGTGGACCTTCTGCAAACTCTAGCAGACCTGCAAAAGAGGGGCCTGTTAGAAAGAAAACTAACAAACAGAAAGCAATAGAATCAACATCAACGAAAAGGATGACCACGCAAAAACTCCACCTGAACGTCACCAACAGCAAAGACCACAGGTAGATAAATCCATGAAGATGAGGAAAAACTAGCACAAAATGGCTGAAAAT
The DNA here is from genome assembly GCF_028878055.3 of Symphalangus syndactylus. NCBI lineage: Eukaryota > Metazoa > Chordata > Mammalia > Primates > Hylobatidae > Symphalangus > Symphalangus syndactylus. Next base: position 83,669,102 of record NC_072435.2, read on the forward strand.
TCCAAAAACCAGAGTGTGCCTATTTTCCTCCAGAGGATCACAACTCCTTGCCAGCAAGGGAACAAAACTGAATGGAGAATGAGTTTGACGAATTGACAGAAGTAGGCTTCAGAAGTTGGGTAATAACAAACTCAGAGTTAAAGGAGCCTGTTCTAATCAAAGGCAAGGAAGCTAAGAACCTTGATAAAAGGTTAGAGGAATTCCTAACTAGAATAACCAGTTTAGAGAAGAACATAAATAACCTGATGGAACGGAAAAACACAGCACAAGAACTTGGTGAAACATACACAAGTATCAATAGCTGAATCAATCAAACAGAAGAAAGGATATCAAAGATTGAAGATCAACTTAATGAAATAAAGCAGGAAGGCAACATTAGAGAAAAAAGAATGAAAAGGAATGAACAAAGCCTCCAAGAAATAAGACATTATGTGAAAAGACCAAACCTACGTTTGATTGGTGTACCTGAAAGTGGCAGGGAGAATGGAACCAAGCTGGAAAACACTCTTCAGGATATTATCCAGGAGAACTTCCCCAACCTAGCAAGACAGGCCAACATTCAAATTCAGGAAATACAGAGAACACTACAAAGATACTCCTCAAGAAGAGCAAACCCAAGACACATAATTGTCAGATTCACCAAGGTTGAAATGAAGGAAAAAATGTTAAGGGCAGCCAAAGAGAAAGGTTGAGTTTCCCACAAAGGGAAGCCCATCAGACTAGCAGCAGATCTCTCTGCAGAAACCCTACAAGCCAGAAGAGAGTGGGGCCAATATTCAACATTCTTAAAGAAAATAATTTTCAACCCAAAACTTCATATCCAGACAAACTAAGCTTCATAAGTGAAGGATAAATGAAATCCTTTACAGAAAAGCAAATGCTGAGAGATTTTGTCACCACCAGGCCTGCCTTACAAGAGCTCCTGAAGGAAGCACTAAACATGGAAAGGAACAACCATTACCAGCCACCGCAAAAACATACCAAATTGTAAAGACAATCCACACTATGAAGAAACTGCATCACCTAATGGGCAAAATAACCCGTTAACATCATAATGACAGGATCAAATTCACACATAATAATATTAACCTTAAATGTAAACGGGCTAAATGCCCCAATTAAAAGACACAGACTGGTAAATTGTATAGACTCAAGACCCATTGGTGTGATGTATTCAAGAGACCCATCTCACGTGCAAAGACAAACATACGCTCAAAATAAAGGGATGGAGGAAGATTTACCAAGCAAATGGAAAACAACAATAAAAAAAGGGGTTGCAATCCTTGTCTCTGATAAAACAGACTTAAACCAACAAAGATCAAAAAAGACAAAGAAGGGCATTGCATAATGGTAAAGGGATCAATGCAATAAGAACTAACTATTCTAAATATATATGCACCCAATACAGGAGCACCCAGATTCATAAAGCAAGTTCTTAGAGACCTACAAAGAGACTTAGACTCCCACACAATAATAGTGGGAGACTTTAACACCCTACTGTCAATATTAGAACAATGAAATGGAAAATTAACAAGGATATTCAGGACCTGATCTCAGCTCTGGACCAAGCAAACCTAACAGACATATACAGAACTCTCCACCCCAGATCAACAGACTATACATTCCTCTCAGCACACATTGTACTTATTCTGAAATTGACCACATAATTGGAAGTAAAACACTCTTCAGCAAATGCAAAAGAACAGAAATCATAACAGTCCTTGAGGCCACAGTGCAATCAAATTAGAGCTCAGGATTAAGAAACTCACTCAAAACCACACAACTACATGGAAACTGAACAACCTGCTCCTGGATGACTATTGGGTAAATTAAAAAAATGAGGCAGAAATAAACAAGTTCTTTGAACCCAGTGAGAACAAAGACACAACGTACCAGAATCTCTGGGACACATCTAAAGCAGTGCTTAGAGAGAAATTTATAGCACTAAATGCCCACAGGAGAAAGTGGAAAAGATCTAAAATCGACACCCTAATATCACAATTAAAAGAACTAGAGAAGCAAAAGCAAACAAATTCAAAAGCTAGCAGAAGAAAGAAATAATTAAGATCAGAGCAGAACTGAAGGAGATAGAGACACAAAAAAATCTCCAAAAAGTCAATAAATCCAGGAGGTGGTTTTCTGAAAAGCTTAACAAAATAGATAGACCACTATCCAGACTACCAAAGAAGAAACGAAAAAAGAATCAAATAGACACAATAAAGATATGATAAAGGGGAGATCACCACTGATCCCACAGAAATAAAAACTACCATCAGGTGCTATAAACATCTCTATGCAAATAAACTAGAAAATCTAGAAGAAATGAATAAATTCCTGGACACATACACCCTCCCAAGACTAAACTAGGAAGAAGTCAAATCCCTGAATAGACCAATAACAAGTTCTGAAATTGAGGCAGTAATTAATAGCCTACCAACCAAGAAAAGCCCCAGACCAGATGGATTGACAGCCGAATCCTACCAGAGGTACAAAGAGGAGCTTGTACTATTCCTTCTAAATCTATTCCAAACAATAGAAAAAGAACGTCTCCTTCCTAACTCATTTTATCAGGTCAGCATTATCCTGATAACAAAGCCTGGCAGGGACACAACAACAACAACAAAATTTCAGGCCAATATACCTGATGAACATTGATGCAAAAACCCTCTCAATAAAATACTGGCAAACCAAATCCAGCAGCACATCATAAAGCTTATCCATCATGATCAAGTCAGCTTCATCCCTGGGATGCAAGGCTGGTTCAACATATGCAAATCAATAATCATAATCCATCACATAAACAGAACCAATGACAAAAACCACATGATTATCTCAATAGATGCAGAAAAGGCCTTTGATAGAATTCAACACCCCTTCATGCAAAAAACACTCAATAAGCTAAGTACTGATGTAACACATCTCAAAATAGTCAGAGTTATTTATGACAAACCCACAGCCAATATCATACTGAATGGGCAAAAGCTGGAAGCATTCCTTTGAAAACTGGCACAAGATAAGGATGCCCTCTCTCACTACTCCTATTTCACATAGTATTGGAAGTTCTGGCCAGGGCAATCAGGCAAGAAAAAAAAAATAAAGGGTGTTCAAATAGGAAGAGAAGAAGTCAAATTGTCTCTGTTTGCAGATGACATGATTGTATATTTAGAAAACCCCATCATCTCAACCCCAAAACTCCTTAAGCTGATAAGCAACTTCAGCATAGTGTCAGGATATAAAATTAATGTGCAAAATTCACAAATATTCCTATACACCACTAATAGACAAACAGAGAGCCAAATCATGAGTGAACTCCCATTCAGAATTGCTACAATGAGAATAAAATACCTGAGAATACAACTTAGAAGGGATGTGAAGTACCCCTTCAAGGAGAACTACAAACCACTTCTCAAGGAAATAAGAGAGGACACAAACAAGTGGAAAAACATTCCATGCTCATGGATAGGAAGAGTCAATATCATGAAAATGGCCATACTGCACAAAGTAATTTATAGATTCAATGCTATTCCCATCAAGCTACCATTGACTTTCTTCACAGAATTGGAAAAAAACTACTTTAAATTTCATATGGAACCAAAAATCAACAAAGCTGGAGCATCATGCTACCTGACTTCAAACTATACTACAAGGCTACAGTAACCAAAACAGCATGGTACTAGTACCAAAAAATATATGTATAGACCAATAAAACAGAACAGAGTCCTCAGGAATAACACCACACACTTACAACCATCTGTTCTTTGACAAACCTGACAGAAACAATTAATGGGGAAACATTCTCTATTTAATAAATGGTGTTGGGAAAACTGGCTAGCCATATGCAGAAAACTGAAACTGGACCCCTTCCTTACACCTTATACAAAAATTAACTCAAGATGAATTAAAGACTTGAACGTAAGACCTAAAACCATAACAACCCTAGAAGAAAACCTAGGCAATACCATTCAGGACATAGGAATAGGCAAAGACTTTATGACTAAAACACCAAAAGCAATGGCAACAAAAGTCAAAATCAATAAATGGGATCTAATTAAACTAAAGAGCTTCTGCACAGCAAAAGAAACTATCACCAGAGTGAACAGGCAACCTGCAGAATGGGAGAATATTTTTGCAATCTCTCCATCTGACAAAGGGCTAATATCCAGAATCTACAAGGAAATTAAACAAATTTACAAGAAAAAAAAACCCCACCAGAAAGTGACAAAGTATATTAACAGACACTTTTCAAAAGAAGACATTTATGCAACCAACAAACATATTTAAAAAAGCTCATCATCACTGGTCATTTGAGAAATGCAAATCAAAAGCACAATGAGATACCATCTCATGCCAGTTACAATGGTGATCATTAAAAAGTCAGAAAACAACAGATGCTGGAGAAGATGTGGAGAAATAGGAATGCTTTTACACTGTTGGTGGGAGTGTAGATTAGTTCAAACATTGTAGAAGACAGTGTAGTGATTCTTTTAAGTATCTAGGCCTGAAATACCACTTGACCTGGCAATCCCATTACTTGGTATATATCCAAAGATTTATAAATTATTCTGCTATAAAGACACATGCACACGTATGTTTATTGTGGCACTATTCACAATAGCAAAGACTTGGAACCAATCCAAATGCCCATCAATCTTAGACTGGAGAAAGAAAATGTGACACATATACACCATGGAATGCTATGCAGCCATAAGAAAGGATGAGTTCCTGTCCTTTGCAGGGGCATGGATGAAGCTGGAAACCATTATTCTCAGCAAACTAACACAGGAACAGAAAACCAAACACCACATGTTCACACTCATAAGTGGGAGTTGAACAATGAGAACACATGGGCACAGGGAGGGAAACATCACACACTGAGGCCTGTCAGGGGGTGGAAGACAAGGGGAGGGATAGCATTAGGAGAAATATCTAATGTAGATAATGGGTTGATGGGTGCACCAAACCACCATGGCACATGTATACCTATGTAACAATCCTGTCCGTTCTTCACATGTATCCCAGAACTTAAAGTATAATTTAAAAAAACCCTATATCAAAGGCAAAAACAAACAAACAAAAAACAAAACTGATAGAGCTGAAGGTCATATTAATAATGTGGATGATAAAGTCCAGAACCTATAGAAGGCAAAGAGATAGAAAATATTAAAAATAAACAAATTAAGAGCCATGTAGAACAGTGACAGGAAACTTAATAAGCATCTAAAAGAATGGAAAAAACGAGGAAAGAATAAAACATGGAGGTAGAAATAACTAATGAAAAAAAATTTATTGAGCTGAAGAAAGATCCAAGTATTGAAATGGAAATTCTTTGATGTACTCAACAGGAATACAGAAATACATGCATATTCAGACACATCCTGGTGAAACCTTTGAATTTCAAGAATAAGCAGTACATTTTTAAAGATTCTACAGTAAAAGAAATAAAGCAAATAGCTAAGAATCAGTACTTTTCATCCTTCACAATAATTGCTGGAAGAAATGAAATAATGGCATCAATGTCCTGAAGGAAAAAAAGATTTATAACTATGACACTATACCCAGCCAATTTTTCTACAGACATTTGGGTAACATAAGGATTTTGTTGGACATGAAAAGCCACAGATTTTTCATGTGCATTTTCAAGAAAAAAATTAGTCAAGATGTATTTGATGAACTCAAAATCAATTTCAAAATTAATCCAAAAAGAAGACATACTATATATTGTATACATTCCTGCATATGAATCTCAAAAAATCAATTGATTTTATTGTTAACCCTAAGCAATTATTGACAATTTGGACATCAATTTCAGTGTAGTTTATTACAAAATGAATTCCTAGAAAAACAACTTCAGCAAAGTCTCAGGATACAAAATCAATGTACAAAAATCACAAGCATTCTTGTACACCAATCACAGACAAACAGAGAGCCAAATCATGAATGAATCCCCATTCACAATTGCTTCAAAGAGAATAAAATACCTAGGAATCCAACTTACAAGGGATGTGAAGGACCTCTTCAAGGAGAACTACAAACCACTGCTCAATGAAATAAAAGAGGATACAAACAAATGAAAGAACATTCCATGCTCATGGGTTGGAAGAATCAATATCATGAAAATGGCCATACTTCCCAAGGTAATTTATAGATTCAATGCCATCCCCATCAAGATATCAATGACTTTCTTCACAGAATTGGAAAAAACTACTTTAAAGTTTATATGGAAACAAAAAAGAGCCCGCATCGCCAAGTCAATCCTAAGCCAAAAGAACAAAGCTGGAGGCATCACGCTACCTGACTTCAAACTATACTACAAGGCTACAGTAACCAAAACAGCATGGTACTGGTACCACAACAGAGACATAGATCAATGGATCAGAACAGAGCCCTCAGAAATAATGCCACATATCTACAACTATCTGATCTTTGACAAACCTGACAAAAACAAGCAATGGGAAAAGGATTCCCTATTTAACAAATGGTGCTGGGAAAACTGGCTAGCCATATGTAGAAAGCTGAAACTGGATCCCTTCCTTACACCTTATACAAAAATTAATTCAAGATGGATTAAAGAGTTAAATATCAGGCCTAAAACCATAAAAGCCCTAGAAGAAAACCTAGGCAATACCATTCAGGACATAGGCATGGGCAAAGACTTCATGTCTAAAACACCAAAAGCAACGGCAATAAATGCCAAAATTGACAAATGGGATCTAATTAAACTAAAAAGCTTCTGCACAGCAAAAAAAAAAAACTACCATCAGAGTGAACAGGCAACCTACAAAATGGGAGAAAATTTTCGCAACCTACTCATATGACAAAGGGCTAATATCTAGAATCTACAATGAACTCAAACAAATTTACAAGAAAAAAACAAACAACCCCATCAAAAAGTGGGCAAAGGACATGAACAGACACTTCTCAAAAGAAGACATTTATGCAGCCAAAAAGCACATGCAAAAATGCTCATCATCACTGGCCATCAGAGAAATGCAAATCAAAACCACAATGAGATGCCATCTCACACCAGTTAGAATGGCCATCATTAAAAAGTCAGGAAACAACAGGTGCTGGAGAGGATGTGGAGAAATAGGAACACTTTTACACTGTTGGTGGGACTGTAAACTAGTTCAACCATTGTGGAAGTCAGTGTGGCGATTCCTCAGGGATCTAGAGCTAGAAATACCATTTGACCCAGCCATCCCATTACTGGGTATATACCCAAAGGACTATAAATCATGCTGCTATAAAGACACATGCACACGTATGTTTATTGTGACACTATTCACAATAGCAAAGACTTGGAACCAATGCAAATGTCCAACAATGACAGACTGGATTAAGAAAATGTGGCACATGTACACCATGGAATACTATGCAGCCATAAAAAATGGTGAGTTCATGTCCTTTGTAGGGACATGGATATAACTGGAAACCATCATTCTCAGTAAACTATCGCAAGGACAAAAAACCAAACACCGCATGTTCTCACTCATAGGTGGGAATTGAACAATGAGAACACATGGACACAGGAAGGGGAACATCACACTCCGGGGACTGTTGTGGGGTGGGGGGAGGGGGTCGACAGCATTAGGAGATATACCTAATGCTAAATGACGAGTTAATGGGTGCAGCACACCAACATGGCACATGGATACATATGTAACAAACCTGCACATTGTGCACATGTACCCTAAAACTTAAAGTATAATAATAATAATAAATAAAAGAAAAAAAAAGAAAATTTGGTACATATGCACCATGGAATACTATTCAGCCATAAAAATAAATCATTTTGCAGCAGAAAAAAAAAAAGAAAAAGGGCATTTCATAAAATAAATAATGAATAAGTATAATTACAAAATGATACATGGAAACTGTGGGGGGTGGTTTAGTTGATATATGGCAACAAAAGTTTTTGTAAAGCCAAAACTGCTCTTAAACATAAAGTCTAGTAATTAAAAAAAAAGTGAGATATAGGAGAAGAGGCAAAATAAAGGCATGTTAATGGTGTTTCTTTTTCAGAAGAGGGAAAATAGATACTTATTATGTCTCTATTTCGCTGAAAAACAAAGTTTGTGTTTATATCTTAAGAAATTAAGACACAAGATGAAAATAATTTGAATAGCATTTAGAACTTCTAAACCACTAAAAGTGAAAAGGAAGCATATAAAATGTGTTTCAGTCAGCAGAAGATAGGAATAAAAGAAGACCAAAAAAACAAAAACAAAAAAAAAAGGATGAGGATGGGGAGAAAAAAAGAAATTGTGTAAAATGTGAAGTGTAAGATGGTAGGATAAAAAGTATAGTATTAGGGACTAAAATAAATGTGAATAAATGAAATTCCCAAGTAAAAAATGACTCTTAAAGTAAATTAAACAAAATTTAAAAAGTAAAAAATTCAATTATATGCTGTATACAGGAGATCCATTCAGAATAAAATTCTTTTCCACTCAGTGGAACTTCCTTCTTGTTCAGACATTTGATTATGGACTCTGTGTTGAAAGGCAGAGGTCTGGGAGGCAGGATCTAAGGGGCTGTAGATTATGTGTCTGATAGTGACACTCAGAGGAAAACTGATAGCTTCTAATGTATTCATAGGAAGACAAGAAACACTGGACAAAATTGGCAATAAATTATACTGAACTACAAAAGATTTAATTAACTGAAACAATATAGCATCAGAATACATAAAAAGGGAGCAAGCTCAGAGTTTTATGAGTAGATTCACCGAAACCTTCAAAAAACAGATAATTCTTGTGTGAAATTGTCCAGATCAGTCAGAAATAACAAAAACTCTCAAGTTAATAACAAACCAAATACAGCACAATTTCATATACCAGAGTCAAGTAGAGTTTATGTAAGGAATGCAAGTATGGGAGTAAGGGGATTAGAAGATGCAGTGGAAAAAGGGTAGAAGTGAGAGGAGGAAAAGAAGCAATTGCTCTCGGGGGCTATGGCCAAGAATTTGAGGAGTGATTTAATGAACTGGCTACAGATTTCCTAACAAAGCTCTAATATAAAGTGTTTTTTAATACTGACATTCCTAGGCAGGGTTTGATATGTGAGGACAATTCCTCGGTCTTTGTCAAAATATTATTTTCCAATAATGAATTCCGAAATGGAGTTAGTTCACTTTCCAAAGGAATTATCAGTGGCCTTTGGTACTGGGGAAATATGCCACAAGGATAGGTCAATACATGATTCAGCTGGTATGGTTAAATATGCTCCCAACTTTTTGCAGACATTTTGAAAGGGTGACATTTCTTTACTGTAAATTTTAAGAAGTAGAAAAAAGATATACTATAATTACAAATCTCTAATTCTAAACACATAGGGCTACACGCAAAATATTCCTAAATCAAATGCTGACAAAGGCCAAGGTAAGGAGGTTTCCAAGGTTTAGAGTTTAGGTTACTAGGATTGTGGTAGTACTCAAGACTATAAAAGGGAATTTAGTAGATCAACAAATTTTAGGGAGATATTAAAGAGTCAGGTTGAACTGATCACAGGACTCCCACATGTAAATATCCATTGCAAACAGTTTAATATGTGGGACTGAGGTTTAGAAAGAGGGATCAATCTGTGTTTATAGGCTTGGAAAGTATAACAAGGAAGCATACTAGTCTAACTTGTAGATGACCTGAAATAGAAAAACACAATCAAGAGAGATGCCAAAAGTTGCAAAATGAACTTGGAATAAAGACAAACTTTATAGTGGTTAAATTAAGAAGAAGGCAGGGAAACAGAAAGATCAAGAAACAAAGACTGTTGCAGACAAAGGAGTAAGAAATATGCAAGCAGAGATCTTGAGATTCTAATCTACAGATTGTTTTAATCTTGAAGTTACAGAAACATTAGAAATAAATTAGATACCATTTATTTATTCTACAAACATATATTGAGCACTTCCTATATGTAAAATAGACTAAATGTCCTTGCCTTTCTGATGCTTTTAATTTGACTTACAGAGCAGACAAATGGGTATGAAAAGATAATCTGTTTATTTTGAAGTAGTAAGGGTAAATTCCTTCCATAATCATCCCCACATTTCTTTGATTCCCCTCTATATCTCCTTAACAGTTTTCATCTTTTGGCTCATAATTCAGGCTTTTTTGTGCCAGGAAAAAAATTCTTGTGTAGTGTATTAGTCCCTTTTCATGCTGTTGATAAAGACATACCTGAGACTGGTTAATTTATAAAGAAAAAGAGGTTTAATTGACTCACAGTTCCACATGGCTGAGGAGGCCTCACAATCATGGTGGAAGGCAAAAGGCACATCTTACATGGCGGCACCCAGAGAGAATGACAGTCAACCGAAAGGTGAAACCCCTTATAAAAATCATCAGATCTCATGAGACTTATTCACTAACACAACAACATTATGGGGGAAACCGCCCCCATGATTCGATTATCTCCCATCAGGTCCCTCTCACAATACATGGGAATTATGGCAGCTACAATTCAAGATGGATTTGTGTGGGGACACAGCCAAACCTTATTATATAGATGTCTGAAAACATCTGCTTGATGTGTTTGATCAGTAGAAGTTTATTTGAACTGTTCTGGATGCTGGAAATACAGCGGTGAGTACACCAGATCCTATGAACTTATGCTGGATTCTAGCAAACAGGACAAACAACACACAAATAACTACATTAGTGATACATTAGGTAACAGTAAGTGCTGTGGGGGAGAACAAAGCAGAGTAAGGGTGACGAGAGTGTTGCAAAGACTGGAGGAGGGTTACTATTTTAAATAAGACAGTCCACGAAGGCCTCTCTGTTAAAGTAGCTTTTCAGCGGATACCCAAAGTAAATGAGTTATGTGGCTATTTTGGAAAAGAGCATTCCTAAAAGGAAAACAGCAAGTGAAAGGGCCTTGATGTGGAAACCTGATTGGAAAATCAGTGTGTCTGGAGCAAAATGAATGAGGGGCAATGGCACAGAAGCCAATGTGGGAGCTGCCACAGGACCAGATCATCCTGGTCCTTGCAATATACCGAAGGACATTTGCTTTTGTGCTGGATAAAAGGGGAAGTCATTCTAAGGTGTCACACAAAAGAGTGAAATAATCCAATTTATAGTTTTAAAAGATTGCTAACAGTGAAGTACAGTGGGACCACTCAGGAAGATTTTATTTTTATTTTAAAATCAGGCCCCATTTACAGATAAATGGGCTTTCTATTTTTAAAGAACTAAACAATTTGCTTATGAGTCCCAACTAAACTCATGGGTGACATAGTAATTAACTTGTAGTTGATATTATGCTACAGACACTGCTAGTTGTCCCCCAAAATCTGTCCCTCTTCCTTACAATATTATTTTGCTAGTGTTGCCATTCAAAGTACAATGGACATCGTCTTATAGCTATAGTCACAGTAAAATTTAAACTTAATAGTACAATTATAATATTCAACAACTCATAGAATTTTTAATTTGGTTTAAAATTCAAAGATACAATAATATGCTTGTGGCAATTAATTTTGTTTTTAAAATTTAATGATATTTATAAGCCAGTAATTCAGTACTGTATATATACCAACTGAAATGTGTACATGTGTTCACATACCTGTGCAAAAGTATTCATAACAGCACCATATGTAGTAGTTCCAAACTGAAGACTACTCAAATGTTCATCAATACTAGAACTCATAAATAAATTATATGTTACACAATGGAATGCTACAAGACTAAACAAACTACAACTACACACAACGATATAGATGAATCTCACAAACACAATGTTAAGAGTAGGAAGCCAGACACAAGTGAGTATGCTTTGTGTGATTTATTTATGCAAAGTTCAGAAAGAGACAAAATTCATCTATGGCATTAGAAGTCATGATAGTGGCTATCCTCTGGTTGTGAGTGGAGAGACTTAAGGAAGCACCACAGGATAATCTGAGATTCTGCTAATTTTCTACTGAGGGCTGGTTAAATGAATATGTTCAGTTTGTGGAACTTGTGAAAATTTACATGGTGTATCATTATGATCTGTGCACTTTTCAACATATACCTTGTACTTTGGTAAAATTTCCAAGATATATAATGATACATAATACATAGTATTTATACATATGTAAATATTCCTCTTAGGAAAACCGGCATTACTCATCATATGGAGACCAGGCTGTTAACAGACCAATAGCGGGAACAGAAATTTTAAAAGATTGGAAACACTGATAGCAATAGTCAATGAATTCTTGAAGGGAGCCCTTTCAAAATAAAATACTACAAAATATTTTGCAACCTACTCATCTGACAAAGGGCTAATATCCAGAATCTACAATGAACTCAAACAAATTTACAAGAAAAAAACAAACAACCCCATCAAAAAGTGGGTGAAGGACATGAACAGACATTTCTCAAAAGAAGACATTTATGCAGCCAAAAAACACATGGAAAAAATGCTCATCATCACTGGCCATCAGAGAAATGCAAATCAAAACCACAATGAGATACCATCTCACACCAATTAGAATGGCGATCATTAAAAAGTCAAGAAACAACAGGTGCTGGAGAGGATGTGGAGAAATAGGAACACTTTTACACTGTTGGTGGGACTGTAAACTAGTTCAACCATTGTGGAAGTCAGTGTGGCGATTCCTCAGGGATCTCCAACTAGAAATACCATTTGACCCAGCCATCCCATTACTGGGTATATACCCAAAGGACTATAAATCATGCTGCTATAAAGACACATGCACACATATGTTTATTGCGGCACTATTCACAATAGCAAAGACTTGGAACCAATGCAAATGCCCAACAACGATAGACTGGATTAAGAAAATGTGGCACATATACACCATGGAATACTATGCAGCCATAAAAAATGATGAGTTCATGTCCTTTGTAGGGACATGGATGAAACTGGAAACCATCATTCTCAGTAAACTATCGCAAGGACAAAAAACCAAACACCGCATGTTCTCACTCATAGGTGGGAACTGAACAATGAGAACACATGGACACAGGAAGGGGAACATCACACTCTGGGGACTGTTGTGGGGTGGGGGGAGGGGGGAGGGACAGCATCAGGAGATATACCTAATGCTAAATGATGAGTTAATGGGTGCAGCACACCAACATGGCACATGGATACATATGTAACAAACCTGCACATTGTGCACATGTACCCTAAAACTTAAAGTATAATAATGATAAGAAATACAAATTTCTAAAATATAGTATAAAGTATTTGCACAGTATTTACATTGTATTAGACACTATAAGTGAGCTAGAGATTATTTAAAGTATACAGGAATATGTAAGTAGGTTATATGCAAATACTATGTGATTTTTATATCAGGGACTTGAGCATCTGCAGATTTTGATATCTGTCAGGTGGGTCTTGGAACCAATCCCTTGTGGATACTGAGGAACAACTGTACATAATGAAATGATTAATACAGCAAAACAGATCAACATATCCATCACCTTCCATAGTTACTGTGCACAGGTGAGTGCATGTGTATGTGTGTGTGTGTGGTAAGATCTCCTAAAATCTACTCTCTTTGCTAATTTCCAACATAATACAGTATTTTTGTAACTCTTTTTTGTTGTTTAGATTTTGCATTTAAGTGAAATAAATAGTGCTGTACTTTTAAAAAAATAAAAAATAAATAAAATAAAATAAAAATACAAAATTAGGCACACAATAATATTTAGAACAAGAAATAAATTACAAAATATAACAAATATTTGTATTAATTACCTGTAACAGCTATAAAACTTACTTCTCTACATGTTATAAATTCTTTGTTTCTTCACATGATATGGTTTATAATATTTGGTACAGAGATATTAGAAAGATTTGTTTCCCCCTATGGGATGGTTGATGCAATTTTTTAATTAAAAAAACCTGAGATTTTATAAACAGATATATTGTTTGATATTGTTAGTACATGCTTGGGCTTTAAAATCACAGGAATTCTGATAAAGTCTATTTCTTGCAATTCTCATAAAAATGTATGATGCTTTTATAATTTTATACCTTACATTTTTAAATATAATCCCCAAACCAGAGAACTTCCACTTTGATTGGAAATTTTAAAGAAGCAAATCTTCCATTTAAAATTATGCATATCTAACAAACAGGAAGAATTTTCAAGAGAACTAGTCTCCTTTCCCTCCACTACCTACATTCTTCCAATCTCTGTGGACAGAACATGTTTATAATGGAAACACCTTTATATTAAGACTCTGCATAAGTCTACCCAACAGGAAGTAGGAATATTCCTGGTTTTGCTGCACCAGGACAGATAGGGAGAACTTAACTATAGACAGAAGTGACAAATGTATCTCACTAAAGCCAAACTAAATGTATCTTTAACTCAGCTTCCCCGTACTTGGATCTCAGAAATGCCCATGACTACTCTCATAATCTCCACACAAGGGGAAATGTGAGGAAGGCTAAAGTGGATTGGAAGGAGACTGTGATCCCAACCAATTGCTGTTAAAATATTATAATTTTGAAAATGTTACAAAAGCAAATGACCATATTAACCTAAGTGCTAGCTCCCTTGCTGGTGCCTTGAAAGATGCCAGTGCAAGCTTCATTTGCTTCTCTATAAACTCACCTCTGCTTTTTTCGTTGCCTCACTGGTTGCATACAGCTTCTCCTGGAAGTGAGCTCTTCATCTCTAATTACTGTCAAAACACTACACGCACCTATGGTTGGCTCTTATGTCAGCTGTGATTGTCTCCCCACAGTCAACAAAAATCTGTGTGGCACTACTGAAGTTTCTCCTTCAGTGACTTTTTATAGAATTTCATCTGACTGCTTCATAGACAGCCCTTTTTAGCTTAGTGGACAGCAGCTGGTGAGGTATCTGGGTTTTGTTATCGACCATTGTTAGGAGATGACCAGCTGAGCACAGTGGGAAGGCGGCCATTAAGCTTTGATGCAGCAGAACTGGCTGTACGTCAAGGTCTTAATGTTTTTATCTTGCCATCTGATGTAGATTTGATACCAGCACATAGGGTGGAGCCTCTATGGATACACATACAACAGCAGTATTATCAGTGTTCACTTTGATTACACGGTTCTTGATTCAATTCATCACTTGCCCAGACAGGAACTGCTTTTACTTATTTGTGCTGACACCTGATTCTATTTTACACCTTGAAAAAGTACTCAGACCTTTTATTTCCTTTCACCCATAATGTAGATTTGCTCAGCAGTATGATATACATTTGTGCTTACCATGGATTTTGCAAGCACTTAGATCAGAAGAATACTTCTATAAGGAAAATGTTTACCTAACAAAGGGATTTTTGCAGTCTGATGTTATTCTGTGTTGAGTATCTTCTCTTTCACCTAACAAAGTAGTTCATTATTCTAAGTTAATTAAATTATTCTAAAGCTTTTGTATGCAGCACAGAAATTTATTTAAACTGGCAATATTGGATTAAATAACATGAATTTATTTTATACTAGCACTCAGAGAATCTTTAGATTACCCAATAGGTTGACAATAACCATTGGCAGAAGCTTTTAAATTTATAATTAAATTAATTATAAATTAAATAAAATAATTAAATTAATTCTTCTTCTTCTTTAGTTGCACTAACCAAGTGCTTGTACTAAGTATTTCACAGGTATTATTTCATTTAATTCTCAAAGCAAAACTGTAAGGAAAGCAATATTAGCCTTATTTTGAGGAAACTAAGCCTCAGATAAGGGATAAATACGACCAAGTTCAAACAAATCTGTGATTCAAATATGGGTCTGCTAATACCAAAGCTAGTGTTTATAACCACTTTCTGTCTTCTACAGTTAGTAATCTGGCCAGCAAGAAAGTATAAATGTTTCTAACTATCTCTTTAAATATTGAATAAGTCAGAATTATTTCCCTATCTGAATGTATGATCGGTTTGGATAATTGAAAAAACTAATTTTTCATCTCACAATGTTGAAAGCAACTAAATCTTCATCATATTAAAAATGCCTTGAATTAGTATTGGTTTGGTCTGCATATTTTTAGTTAATTAATTTTAGCTGTTCTAATTCCTGTTAGGCAGTTTTACTCAAAGTGCGGTTAAGCACCTGAGGATCTTTAGGCATATTTGCTAAAGGAAGAGTGTTCTAGGCCACATTCCAAACCAACAGAATCAGACTCACTTGAGCTAATGTCAAGAAATATGCATTTTAAACTAATAATTAGATAGTGATTCTGAAGAGCCTATTTTGCCTTTGGATGATTTCCCCATGCCTTTACCGTGATTATTTCCTGGGTAGTCATTTATACGTTTCTTTAAAATCTGGATTCATAATTTTAGTTAACTGGTTCTCTAAGGAAGGTCTCTCTGGTAGTCAATAGGCTTGTTCACAGATATTCTGGTTCTTCTCCACCGAAGCACATGATGAGATTGCATTTCCCTGTCCCCGTAAAATCAGATGTGGTCATGTGACTACCAGGGGCCAGTGGAAATGCGTAGAAGTAACTTGTGCTCTGTTCTCTAGCCCCAGGAACCATCTACATTCCAGATAGTGGAGACTTTGCCAGCCTGCATTCCTGCATGAAGCTTGGAGGGAGGAGAACCCCCAGCTGATCCCCAGTGGATCTAATAGAGCAGGAAGATAGAAGGAGCCTGGGTCCCTAACAATGTGAAGCTTCTATCCTTCCCTGAAAAGCCTACCACTGGATTTGTTTCACATGAGTGAGAAATAAACCACTATTTTTCAGATTTTTATTTTCTACTACCCCATGTATCCACAGCACTATATCTGACCATAATTATTTACAAACCAGGACTTTTTCACTAACTAATTGTATCAATTGATGGTGACATCCTTCATAAATCTGGGCATTTTTCTTCACCTGCCAACAAAAAGGTGATTGTGGGTACTACGGCTCCAATGTAGATGAGATAACTGAAATAATACAGGCATTCATACATTACATGCCTTCCGGAAGTGAGATGTGACTCTCATACATGTCAGCCAGTCTTCTAAAATGATATTCTGAATTTTCTGGATCACTCTGCCTGCTCATCTACTATCAGTGCAGCATTGGTCAGCACCCTACCAGGATAAACGGAGTTTATAAAGGATTGCTGGCCTCGCTCAGAAACAGCTGGACAAATGATTTTACGAACTCACCAAAGATCCATAAGCAATTTATATAGGAACTTTAAATTAGCTGATAAGCACTTTTATTTTTGGTCCTCATTTATTTATTGCCACTTCACCCTGATCAACTTCAACTAAAATATTGCTGTTTTGTGGCACTCTTCTAATCATCATTTGTGTAGTATTCTGAAGTTGGCAGGGTATCGAGGATTCGGAGTTCAATACTTGAATTTTACATCTGAGGAATGTAAATGGATAATCAAGAGCCATCCGCTAAGTTCAAGTTAGAACTGAGAGCCCCGGACTCTCAGTCCATCGCTCTTTTCTCTCAGCTAGGCTTCCCTAGAAGGCCATTTCAGATTCCTTTCCTCTACTTGAAATTTAATCTTAACTCCATAGCATATACTCACTCAGCATTTAGCTGAGTGAGATCTTTCAAGCTGGGTCCAACTTGTGCGTTTCTTCCAGTCTTATCTCAATATCTCTCTGGCATTTTGTGTGTGTGTTTTGGGGGGGGGGGGGCCTTCTTAATGTTTTCTCCTGAATTCCTGAAGCAAATGCCTTCTTTAATCATTCTCCTTCTCTTGGGGCATCTGTACTCTCTCTCAGCCAGTTTCTTCTCTCCTGCTTACAAATATACCTAGGTCTTTCCTATTTTTATATAGTGGACATATTTTAATGTTTTAAATAAAATTTATTGTACTGTCTGAGCTTTCAAATTCTTTTTCATTCTCTGGGCAGCTTTGCTCAGAAATGGTTATTGCAGATCGTTTATTACTCATTGCTTTTCTTTTTCTTTTTTAAAAATTTTAGATTCAGGGGTATATGTACAGGTTTGCTACATGGGTATATTGTGTTATGCTGAGGTTTGGGGTATGGACCCCGTCACCCAGGTAGTGAGCATAGTACCCAATAGTTAGTTTTTCAGCCTACATCCCTCTCCCACTCTCCCTGCTCTGATAGTCTCCAGTTTCTATGGTTTCTATCTTTATGTCCTTGTATACTCAATCTTTGGTTCCCACTTATAAGTGAGAACATGTAGTATTTGACTTCCTGTTTTTACTTTTCACTTGTTTATGGGTTTTTTTTTTTGTCATTCTGTGACACTCTTTTTCTCTTTACCCCTTTTCCCGTTGTTGATATGAAATATCCTTGTATTCCTAATAGCTAGCATAGTGCCTGGCATATGCTGAGTGTTCTGTAAATTTTTTAAATAAATAAATGATTAAAATAGTAGAAAAATTATGATAACCCTTAGGAAAACTGACTCTTCATTAAACATGCTTAAATAGGAACCAGGTTATGTGTATAAATATAAACATAAACATACATACAAAAGAGGAGCTCAGGAGCTTTTTATGTGCTTACTATGCATTCATCTGTTCAAAGCCCCTTACATGTTATTGTCTCATTTGATAATAATAATAGTTATTATTATTTTAATGGTGATTGCAGATAGTACTCAGAATGGGTTAGGTACCATTTAGATCACATTACTTTGTATTCACAAGAACTCTGTGGTAGGCACTTTTTTATCTTAACAGAGACATAGAGAGAAATAGCTTTTGCATTTACACAGCTAGTGAGTAGGAGAGTGAGGACTTGAACTTATGCATTCTGACTCTAGAGTCTATACTCTAATCCCCTCACACCATACTGCTTATCACTCAAGGTCTCACAACTAGAGTGGGTGTTCCAAAGAAAACATACTCTGTATCCTACTCCAAGGACCATTTCCCTAAAACATCTTCCTTTCCAGCTTGCATGGTAAGTGACTAAATTTTTTTATTATTCAGTCATAATCTTTACAGAAGGGACTTAAAGAACTGAAAAATAAACCTACAAAGGTATCATGCAAGATAAAAATGATATAAAGCTGTAATCAATCATTGACATTTTAGCATAAAATTATTTATCAGATAAACATTATTGGTCCTTGACTCTTAAGGAAGTTGGACATGAGACAGTAAGTCAAGTTTTGAGATGCTGGAGAAGATGGAGTCTCAAAATGCAAAGAATGCGGAAAAGAAAAACTAAGTAGGGTGGTTACACTGTAGGATATTTAAAGAAACAGTGAAAAGGGAAGATTTGAAATTTGGACAAATTAAAAAGCCTTTGAATTTGCTACCATCAAAGTACTCTATACTGTGTGATTACTTCTATCTCGCCTGATTATGCCTAATTTTGAATATATTCATTTTATTTTAGATTATATATTTCACTTTGTGTCATATCATTGGGATCAATGATTTCTTTCTTTAGCTCAAGCCGCATATCTTAAGAAGTATTATTAATAAGCATAATT
Organism: Symphalangus syndactylus; assembly: GCF_028878055.3. Lineage (NCBI taxonomy): Eukaryota > Metazoa > Chordata > Mammalia > Primates > Hylobatidae > Symphalangus > Symphalangus syndactylus. The sequence goes on from NC_072435.2 coordinate 83,688,483, forward strand.
TAGACATATTTCTCTTACCTGAAGGAATAATCTCCAATTTTATAGTATAAGTCTAGTGGGAAAGCTGTGTCTAATATAGAATTTTGCTTTAGCAATTACTTTTATTTACATCTTGTTTCAAGACACAGCCGTTGAGCTACGTATTCCTGGGTGATAGCCAACCTCTAATTTTTATTTATTGCCTGTGCCAACTTTGTGCTTTTAAAGCTTCTAATAAAGAATACTTGGTTTAAGCAATTTTGTAGTCCTCCCTCACGTATGGGACCTCATGTAACATGTTTTGTAATGACATATACTACCTTTTATAATAAAATTTCACCTTACGAGTCTTTCAAGTAGTAAATCCCTTTTGATTTCTCTGTAGGATAAAGTTCTACATGTATATTATACATGAATCATCTGTTTTCTTTAGCATTTCACTGATCTCATAAATCATGCATCTGGGTAAAGAACTACTGAAGATTTAAACCTCCTTAATTTGGATGAGATATGTATTGAAAATGAAAAATTGTTAAGCTAACAGTAGCAAATGCCATGTATTTGGAAGAGTGATTTTACAAGCTTTTCTCTAATCCATTGGATTTTAAAACAATTCATGGTTACTTAAGAGTTTACTTAAATAGTTACTCTCAGGCAGCAGAACTTTCTCTGGAAGCCTCCCTCAGGAAATAGTCTTGTGTGTTCTCTTCCTTGAATAAAACTAAATGGCAAGATTAGGCAATGGATGGATACTTTCTAATTGTTCACTTTTAGAATGCTAGAACTCACATTAATTTCAGAGGAACTTCAACTTTCGTTTTTCAAGACATTATTATAGAAACAGAACATTTGGTGAAATGTTAACAGGATACCAAATTATGGATCTTCCCATCTGGAAGTGTTATTACCCAGAGTTGTCAAGAAAGAAAGAACCAATAGGATGAGTGAATAGATAGATAGATCAATAAGAGGGGATTTATTAGGGGAATTGGTTCATGCAATTATGGAGCCTGAAATGTTCCACAATAGTCCCTCTGCAAGCTGGAGATCCACGATGCTGGTAGCGTGGCTCAGTCCAAGTCTGAATGCCCTAGAACAAGCAATGCTGTAACTCAGTTTGAGGCCAAAGACCCAAGAACCCGAGTAGGGAGAGAGCAGTGTTGCTGGTGTTAAGCGCTGAAGTCCAAAGGTCAAAAAGCCTCAGGTTCTGATGATGTCCAAGAGCAGGAGGAGAAGGATGTCCCAGCTCCAGGAGACAAAAAGAGAGAAAAATCATATTTCCTCTGCCTTTTTTGTTCTATCAGGCCCCTAGCTGATTGGATGGTGGCTCCCTACATTGAGGGTGAATCTTCCCTACTCAATTCACAAACTCACACATCTATCTCCTCTGGAAACACCCTCACAGACATATCCAGAAATAATGCTTCAACAGTTCTCTAGGTATTCCTTAATCCAGTTGAGTTGACATCTAAAATTAAATATCACAGGGAAGTTAGGCCAAGATCCTAAAGCTGAGAACAGGAAGTGCCAAGTACTCCCACGGTTAAGGCAAGATGGGCCATTTATAAAGGAAGTGGCAAAAAACCCCCAAAATGTTCTGCCAGTGTTGGTTCAGATTGTATCAAAGAATAGTTCAGTAGAAGGTAAGGGATGGGAGAGTGTCTTAGTTCTGGCTGTTATAACACATTACAATAGACTGGGTGACTTAAGTAACAAACATTTATTTCTCATGGTTCTGAAGGCTGGAAGCCTGAGATCAGGGTGCCACCACAGTTAGGTTCTTGATGAGGGTCTTCTTCCTAGTTATGTTCTTGCATGGCCTTTCCCTGGTGTGTGCATGCAGGAAGAGCTCTCTTTTTCTTCTTCTTCTTCTTTTTTTTTTTTTTTTGAGATGGAGTCTTGCTCCGTCACCAAGCTGGGGTGCAGTGGCCTGATCTCGGCTCACTGCAACCTCTGCTACCCAGGTTCAAGCAATTCTCCTGCCTCAGCCTCCTGAGTAGCTGGGATTACAGGTGCATGCCACCACGCCCAGCTAATTTTTGTATTTTTAGTAGAGACGGGGTTTCACCACGTTGGTCAGGCTGGTCTCGATCTTGTGACCTCATGATCCGCCCGCCTCAGCCTCCCAAAGTGCTGGGATTACAGGTGTGAGCCACTGCGCCTGGCCTCTTTCTTCTTTTTATAATGGCATTCACCTCATCATGGAGGTCTCACCTATGTGACCTCATCTACATCCCCCAAAGACCCCCACCTCCAAATACCATTATATTGGGAATTAGGGCTTCAACATATAAAGTTTGCAGTGACCCGCACATTCAGTCCATAACACAGAGTAACAGTTATTTCAAGAAAGAGTTGCCCATGTTCTTGGATATTTGAATTTCATCCATTAAGAAGGTCAAAGTAGGCAGAATTAAAGAGGGCCACTCAAAGTCTTAGCACATGACTCTGAAGTTCAGAAAAAACATAGAGACTAGAGCTTGGCTTCCATCTGGAAAAGTGGAACAATTGGCAAGGTTCGCCAAAAATCAATGGAAGGGGAAGAATTTGAGTAGGAGCAAGGTGAGCCTCCCTGCATGGTGGAGCACAGGTATGCCTTTTTTATGGCCCAGAAATGACCCATGGTAGGTAGACTGCCATAAGCCCTCTTGACAGGTTTTACCCAAGAAGACCACCTAGAGGGCTGACCCCTAGCAGAATAGGATACATTGCCAGAGTCCAGAGGCTTGAGAGCAATCATATCTGGATAGCTATATGAGTGCTATAGTATATCTGAGAGAGAAGATCTCTAAGGGACCCACAGAAGCACCCCATAAAAGAAGCATTTGGTCATCTGGCTCACCCAGAAGGTACCAATATCTGATTACATTAGGGAAAAAAAAGGAAATTATGCTTTCACATATGACGGTGTTTTTAAAAGCTATGGCAGCTTCTGGAGAGTTTACCCAGGAGTGCGAAAGAATAAACCAACAGAGCAACTTTAATGGGGATGGTAAGAAACAATAAAGTTGCCTTCTGTTTGAGCCCTAGTGAGTGCAGCTCAATTAACTAGTTGAAATCATACAGATTTTAAGGGAAGAGAGCTGGAACCCTGTGATTATCCAAAAATCAGTCTCAGAAACATTGCAATATTTCTTTTCACAAAGGTCTTTAAGATAAGATAAAGAAAATAAATTTTAAGAAAGCCCCGTTGAGTTTTAGAAGCTCAAGTATTCAACCAGAATATTAGAGCTGAAAAGGAAGAGATAATTTTTATTGGATATTAACTACAAAGTAGTAGATATCAAATAATATTTCTTACCCTGAATGTTGTCTTGAAATATTCAAGCATGAAACCAAAGCATAGCAATAGAATTGTTTATTTCCTATTGCTACCATAGCAAATTTAGTGGCTTAGGCAATACAAACATGTTATCTCACAGTTCTGTGGGTCAGAAATCCAATGGGCTCATCTGGTTCCTCTGCTCCAATTTCACAGGTCCAAAATCAAGGTGTTGGCAGGGCTGTGTTCCTCTCTTGAGACCCTAGGACAGAATCCTCTCTTACTTATTTGGAATGTTAGAATTCAGTCTTGCAGTTCTATGACTGAAGTAATAGTTTTCTTCCTGGCTTTCAGCTGAGAATCAACCCCAGCTTCTGAAGAATGTTGTATTTCTTGCCTTGTGGCCCCCTTCTTTCAGCTTCAAAGTCAGAAATGGCAGGGCAAGTACTTATTATGCTTCAGATCTCTTCTACATCTTCTATTGTGGCATCTCTCTGGCTGCCTCCAGGAAAGGTCTCCTTTTTTTTTTTTTTTTTTTTTTGAGACGGAGTCTCGCTCTGTCGCTGTCGCCCAGGCTGGAGTGCAGTGGCGCGCTCTCGGCTCACTGCAAGCTCCGCCTTCCGGGTTCACGCCATTCTCCTGCCTCAGCCTCCCGAGTAGCTGGGACTACAGGCGCCCGCCAACACGCCCGGCTAATTTTTTGTATTTTTAGTAGAGACGGTATTTCACCGTGTTAGCCAAGATGGTCTCGATCTCCTGACCTCGTGATCCGCCCGCCTCGGCCTCCCAAAGTGCAAGGTCTCCTTTTAAAGACTCAAGTGGTTTGATTGAGCCCACCTAGATAATCCAGGATAATCTCTCTATATCAGGGTTTACACCCTTAATCACATCTGCAAAATTCCTTTTGCTGCCATTTGAGACAACATATGCACCAGTTCTAGGGATTAAGGTATAGACATCTCTGGGGAGACATTTTTCTGCCTACCATGGTGTTAATTCGTGACAGCCTCTATTTTCATGATGAAGTAAGAGATTAAGTCCTTAGGTGAGAGTGAGGTAGGGAGTGGTATAACTGAAGGATTGAAAGAAGGAATAAGATCCACAATAGCTATAGGGATTAGTGAGAATAGAAATAAATTAAGAGTTAAAAGCAAAAATAAAAACAAAAGTTCCTGTGTTGGAAATAAGACATTGTGAGAGAGTTAGGCACCATCTGGCAAACCAAGTATAAATAAGAGTCATGTAATTATTATACTTGCTGATCTGAGAAAGCATTGGTAATTTAAGATTGTATATATATGTACATATGTACACAATTATATATCCAAGAACTATTATACATATAGCTCTAAGACATGTAATTATATATATACATATATGTACATATAGCTCTTAAATATATATTTATAGCTCTTTTGGAAGTTCACATGTGGTTAAATAATTTGCATTTGAAATTCTTCACTTCCTTCTTAAATAATCCTAATCATTAACTTTCAATTAATAAGCAAATATCATTGCTGAAGAATATAAGTAATTCGATACTGTTTTCCACTTGATAACCAGAGCATTTATTTTCAGCAGATGGAGAAACTACTAGGGGTTATGGAGCGTGTAAGGTGGGATAGAAGTCTCATAACCAAGAAGCTTATGAGATTAGAAAAAAATATATTTAATATGTAGTTTAATTTTATATTTTAGAAAAGAAAAAATGCTTATACATTTTGAAATATAGACTATTAGTTGAGATACTTACATTTTTAAAAAAGTTTTAAAAAAGATTGAAAACACTGATTTAGAAAAGAACTTCTAGATTTCTTAAGTTTTATTTGTTTGGCTTGGAATAAATAGGCCTCTCTGTGTGAAGTCTGTGTCATAAATCTAGGATGATCCTTTCCTAAAGTTTTTTTTTGTGTGTGTGTGTATGTGTGTGTGTGCATACGCATATGTGTGTATGTGTTTGTTTTTGCTCATCGCTTATTGCTTTTTTTTTTTTTTAATTTTCGGGAACAATAGTCTTTGTTCTGCCACTGGATCCTGTGAGAAAAATTAATGATTGCCTTTGCCTACCCTAACAGATCTCCCTCAATTCAAGTTGGCATAGTATATAGCTAATGTTGGAAGTTTCTTCGATCTCAGCCACTCAAGACCAGTAGTTATGGTTTGGTCTACAATGGCTGACTATAGAAACATAAACTAAAAAGAGCTATGAAGTCAGTGTTCAATATGGTACACCATTGAGAACTGAACAGGGACCCTGAGTATCAAGTGCATGTCTGTGGCAAAGAAAAGTAAAAAGTAGAACTATCTAAAATAGCAATATCATGGGGTATCGAGAAATAATGGCTTTACCAAGCAGTTCTCTCTTATTATTCTTTATTAAATAGAAACTGGCTGGGCATGGTGGCACATGCCTGTAGTCCCAGCTGTGGCATTCAGGAGCCTGTGGCCAGAGGGTTGTTTAAGCCCAGGAGCTTAAGCCTGCAGTGAGCTATGCCTGGGTGACAGAACAAGACTCTGTGTCTAAAAACAAACAAACAAAAATTTTAAAAGTACTGTAAATATATAGACTCCAAAGTGTAAATATTCTGAGGAATCCCTAGCCTCTTTGCACCCCACAGAAAGACATTGCAATCATGGTAGGGGAACAAAATGTAGATTCTCAAGTGCTCTTCTAAACTCCCTTTACTTCCCAGACAAATAATGAAACAGAAGATTAAAATGATCACCTTTCCTTCTATTACACTTACCTCATTATTTCAAATTGAATTTCTAGGTTTTTTATCTTTAACAGAGAGGTGGACTCTCCTTCTTCTTCATCTTCTCCTTCCCTCGTCCTCCCTTCCTGGTAAGTTCAGTCCCAAAGCCATTAGTGGGGTTGATCAAGGCAGACATCTATGCCAGAGTTGGGGTAGCTCCAATGGCCCAACATTGCAGAGGGCAAGTGGGTGAGGAGGGCTTCCCCGTGGAGGGACAACTTGTGCAAGGTGTAGAGCTCTAGCAGGCTGAGGAGGGCATCACCCAGGAAGGCAGCCCAGAACAGGGTATCAGAGTGTGAGCAATTTAAGGCGGTGTCTATGGGGGAGTGCCTGGATACACAGTGCCAGAGTTTACACAGAAGTGTTATGCTTGATGGGAGTGGTCAGTCCCCCGCGGGGGGTAAGGAAGGCATTCTCATGGTGAGGCAACTCAATACAGGTATGTCAGAACTCTGGTAGTGTAAAGAGGAGGCCCATACATAGAGGTGAGCTGATACGGGGTATTGAAGTCTGGGGAGACTATGGAGGGTATCTATGCAAGGGCTCAGGGCAGGCTGACCTGAAGTGTCAAGACCCAGGCAGGGTAAGGGAGTGTCCTTGCAAGAGAGCAGCCCAGCCCAAACAAGGTGAGGAGACCAAGGTGAGAAAAGTTCCCCAATAAGGAATGTCTGAACCCAGACAGATAAGCAGAGTGTCCACACAGGGTGGGAGGGAGTCTGGAACAGGGAAGCAGTGAAGAGTATATACATGGGGGAAGAGAGTGACAGCAGTTGTGAGAGATTAGTTACTAAAAGATTGAGCAAATAAGTAAATGTATGAAGATAATAGAAACTGTATCTCTCAGCTTTGGAAAAGGAAATTCCAAGTATGGAAAAGAAAAATAAAAACAACTAGAAGGTAAAAGGAGCTTTGCCTTGTTAGATTGGAATTAGAGATATCAGTGCAAACTCATGGTTTTCAATCTATATAAATAGATGAAGATACATCTGTAGTATATAGTATAAATATAGATGTTAATATGAGTGTGTGTGCACATGTGTGTGTTGGGAGGGCCCAGGAGTAGCTCTACATCAGTAACCTCAAGGATTCCTAGAACTCAGATCTCGATACCATTCTCCATCATTTGGCTGATTCCCAGGCTAGGGTAGAGAATCAGCAAAATGATTCTGGAACATCTTTTTGTGCCAGAAAGAAAGTGCTCATAGAACCATGTGGACACATTATCTGTGGCATCACTGGAGATCTCCGCTTTATCATTTTTTTGTTGTGTCTATTTGATTCTTCTCTCTTTTCTTCTTCAGTAGTCTGGCTAGTGGTCAATCTATTTTGTTAGTATTTTCAAAAAACAAGCTCCTGGATTCCTTGATTTTTGAAGGGAGTTTTGTGTATCTATCTCCTTCAGTTCTGCTCTGATCTTAGTTATTTCTTGTCTTCTGCTAGCTTTTGAATTTGTTTGTTGTTGCTTCTCTAGTTCTTTTAATTGTGATGTTAAGGTGTTGATTTTAGATCTTTTCCACTTTCTCCTGTGGGCATTTAGTGCTATAAATTTCTCTCTAAGCACTGCTTTAGATGTGTCCCAGAGATTCTGGCATGTTGTGTCTTTGTTCTCATTGGGTTCAAAGAACTTTATTTCTGCCTTAACTTTGTTATTTACCCAGAAGTCATTCAGGAGCTGGTTGTTCAGTTTCCATGTAGTTGTGTGGTTTGGAGTGAGTTTCTTAATCCTGAGTTCTAATTTGATTGCACTGTGGCCTGAGAGACTGTTTGTTATGATTTATTTTCTTTTGCATTTGCTGAAGAGTGTTTTACTTCCAATTATGTGGTCACTTTTAAAATAAGTGTGATGTAGTGCTGAGAAGAAGGTATATTCTGTTGATTTGGGGTGGAGTGTTCTGTAGATGTCTATGGTCCACTTGGTCCAGAGCTGAGTTCAAGTCCTGAATATCCTTGTTAATTTTCTGACTTGTTGATCTGTCTAATATTGACACTGGGGTGTTAAAGGGGTTATTAGGTCCACTTGGTCCGGAACTGAGTTCAAGTCCTCAATATCCTTGTTAATTTTCTGTCTCGTTGATCTGTCTAATATTGACAGTGGGGTATTTAAGTCTCTTTGTAGGTCTCTAAGAACTTGCTTTATGAATCTGGGTGCTCCTGTATTGGATGCATATAGTTAGCTCTTCTTGTTGCATTGATCCCTTTACCATTAGGTAATGGCCTTTTTTGTCTCTTTTGATCTTTGTTCATATGAAGTCTGTTTTATTAGAGACTAGAAGTGCAACACCTGTTTTTTTTGTTTGTTTGTTTGTTTGTTTTTTTTGTTTTGCTTTCCATTTGCTTGGTAAATCTTCCTCCAGCCCTTTATTTTGAGCCTATGTGAGTCTTTCCATGTGAGATGGGTTTCCTAAATACAGCACACCGATGGGTCTTGGCTCTTTATCCAATCTGCCAGTCTGTGTCTTTTAATTGGAGCATTTAACCCACTTACATTTAAAGCTAATATTGTTGGGGATGAATTCGATCCCGTCATTATGATGCTAGCTGGTTATTTTGCCCATTAGTTGATGCAATTTCTTCATAGTGTCAATGGTCTTTACAATTTTGTGTGTTTTTGCAGTGACTGGTACCAGTTTTTCCTTTCCATATTTAGTGCTTCCTTGAGGAGCTCTTGTAAGGCAGGCCTGGTGATGACAAAATCTCTCAGCATTTGCTTATCTGTAAAGGATTTTATTTCTCCTTCGTTTATGAAGCTTAGTTTGGCTGGATATGAAATTCTGGGTTGAAAATTGTTTTCTTTAAGAATGTTGAATATTGGCCCCACTCTCTTCTGGCTTGTAGGGTTTCTGCAGAAAGATCCACTGTTAGTCTGGGGGGCTTCCCTTTGTGGGTACCCTGACCTTTCTCTCTAGCTGCCCTTAACATTTTTTCCTTCATTTCAACCTTGGTGAATCTGACTGCCCAAATGGCCACCCATTTTTGTGCTTGAAACCCAAGGCCTTGGTGAATCTCCTGGTCTGTGGGTTGTGAAGACCGTGAGAATAACGTAGTATCTGGGCTGGATAGCATCATTCCTCATGGCACAGTCCCTCACAGCTTCCCTTGGCTAGGGGAGGGAGTTCCCTAACCCCTTGTGCTTCCCGGGTGAGGTGGTGCCTCACCCTGCTTCAGCTCACCCTCCATGGGCTGTACCCACTGTCTAACCAGTCCCAATGAGGTGAACTGGGTACTTCAGTTGGGAATGCAGAAATCACCTGCCTACTATGTTGATCTTGCTGGGAGCTGCAGACTGGAGCAGTTCCCATTCGGCCATCTTGCCAGCCACCAATGACCAGTAACCAGATTTGCACCTCACTCTGAACCCAGAATGATGTCATCTCAAGATCCTTAACTTAGTAATTACATCTGCAAAGATTATATTTCCAAATAAGATCACATTCACAGGTTCCAGGAGTTAGAACTTGGATATAGTTTTTAGGAGATCACTATTCAAACCACTACACATACTAAAGTATTCAAGAATAATCAAGGCTTCAGGTTGGCAACTTATTCTCAAATGGTTTAGGGGAGCTAAGTTCTTTGTATTAAACTTGCAATATTTTTACAAGTGTAAGACTATTTTAAAATTAGAAGAATTAGAAACAAAATAGGTTAGCTGCGTTGAATTAGTATAGTGGTTAATAGCACAGAATAGAATGAGACTGTCCAGGTTTGAGTTCCACCACTTCTTCACTGTGTGAATTTGGGCAAGACATTTAATCCATTTAAATCTCACTTTCTTTGTCTATAGAATGGGAATACAAAAGTGGTATTTACTTCATAGGTTTGTAATGATTAATCGATACAATGGCTGTAAAGAGCTTAGCAAAGTACTTAGCATTTAGTAACAGTTAATAAACATTAATATAATTATCATTACTAACGTCATAAATACCATAAAATGTTCTAATTTTTGCTTTTTGCAATAACTGAAGGTCAGTGATATACTTTGAGCCTGATTAAAAATTCTTGAACTGGGAGGCTGAGGTGGGCGGATCACAAGATCAGGAGATCAAGACCATCCTGGCTAACACAGTGAAACCCTGTCTCTACTAAAAATACAAAGACAAAATTAGCCAGCCATGGTGGTGGGTACCTGTAGTGCCAGCTACTCGGGAGGCTGAGGTGGGAGAATGGTGTGAACCCGGGAGGTGGAGCTTGCAGTGAGCCGAGATCACGCCATTGCACTCCAGCCTGGGTGACAGAGCAAGACTCTGTCTCAAAAAAAAAAAAAAAAAAAAAAAAAAAAAAAAAAAAAATCTTTAACTTAGACCATTAAGACTTGTTCTTTCTATGCTAGTTAACTAAAACCATACATTTTTGCTTTCTTCTTATGGTTGCAATTAATTGTTTCATGCCTTTAAACTTTGCATTTGACCAGCCTGGTCAAGATAGCAAGACTCTGTCTCTGCCAAAAAAATAATAAATTAGCTGGGCATGGTGGCATGTGCCTGTAGTCCCAGCTACTTGGAAGGCTGAGGTGGGAGGATCACTTGAACCCATGAGTCCAAAGCTGCAGTGAGCTATGATTGTGCCACTGCACTCCAGCCAGGCCAACAGAGAGAGATCCTGTCTCTGAAAAAAAAAATGTGGAATTTGACCTTTAAATATATTAATATAATCATTCAAAGATCTGGAGATTCTCAAAAGTCCAGCTTTATTATCATGGTTAAGTAAGTATCTCTGTCTAATGTGGGTTGTTATATCACTTAGGAATGCATTCAGCTACAAGTAAGATAAGTAAAACCAGAGTGGCTAAAACAAGTAGAGATTAATTTGTATCACATATAAAGAAGTTAAGAAGTAGACAGCAAAGGCTGTCAAGGCAGCTCACTGATGCCAGTAAGGACAATTCTTGGCATATTAGACTTTGTCTTTATCTTTAACTACCTCATAGTCACAAGATGGTTACAGTACATTGAGGTTGTATATCTACTCTTCAGGCATGAAAAGAGGAGCATGAACAGACTAAAAGATTATACTGTCTTTTTATTTTTTTAATCAAGAAAACAACATTTCCCCAAAGGCTCCACCTACCACATCTTTCTTTTATCAACTTTATCAGAACTGGGTCACATGATGCTCCAGAATTGAGTGGCTGTGGGGGTTAGAGGGGGATGGTGTTACTATAATCCAGATCAGAACTGGGATAGGGATCTACTCTCCCAGTAGGACTTTTCTTAACATGTTAGCTAAACTTGTCAGGGTGTCTCTGAGCAAGGAAGTAGAGAAGGGGAAACATAAGGGTAGGTAATGGATGGCTTCTGTTGTAACTAGCTATGGGGACTTCGCCAATCTTCAGAGATAAAATTCTTCCTTTCAAAAATAAAACGTAATATATTACATCAAAATAAACAATTTTAAGAAAACAAACAAAAAATGTAATATATCACTTTAACACTAGATTCTCCTGAAAAAATCAACTTAATATACACCAGTAAAATATGGTTCTAATTTGTCTAATATTTAAGCAATCATAAGTTATATAAAGTATTTTCATATATAGTTAGCATATTTTTCAGATGTGGATATAAGACAGAAACACATAGAATACCCTTTTATTGAAAATGGGCTAACAGCTGTTAAGTTAGTTCCAGTTTGGGATTATAAACTCTTAACTTTGGAAAGAAGGAAAACGTTTTTCATTGTGTGAGAGAGATGAAATCCAAAATCCAATCAAAGGTCCCTGAGAAGTGGAGACCATATTTCTGTTTTCATGATCAGGAAAAGACCTAAAATTTGTAGAATACATGTCCGAAAATGATTAATCAACATGACCTTATACAGATCATCTAGTCCTGCTTTCTCTTTGCAGATAGGAAAGTACTGAGGCTCAGATAGAGATTAGGCATGTTGCCAGAGATTGCATAATTGTTAGGGGAGATGGAACTAGATCTGAGACCTCCTGACCCCAATTTAGTGTGCTTTTATCTGTAACCCTCTGAGGCTAAGACAGTCCATCAATCTGGAAAAAGGAATGTGTAATAAGTTGTCTTGATTCCTGGTAAGAAGAGAAGAGACAGAAAGTGAGTAAATTCTCTGGAGAGTCTAAACTCCCAGCTAGACGGGACCAGACCTGAAGGATTCAGATATCATGAACGGAGAGAGAAAGAATATAGCTGTGAATGTTTGGTTTTATGTAACCAGCAAGACTTTAAAAACCCTAAACACACACACACACACACACACGCACACGCACACGCACACACACGCAGAGTCAGTCTCTTTCTCTCTCTCACCTCACCTCTCTCTCTGTCTCTCTCTGCTTCTCTCCTCTTCTTGCTTTCTTTCTTCCCATATACAATTATTGAGCATTTATTTTCTATCTGGCACAAAGGGGTATAAAATGAAGTCCTACCTTTTGTACAAACTAGGTTTTAAAATCTGCTTTCAAATTTTACATGTGATCACAGAGAATAAAAACTACATTTCACAGTCTACTAGGAATAAACTATCTCACAATAAGTTCAACATGGTTAGTTTTTCCTTCAAAGTTAGAATGATTTTTTAATCCCTTAAAATAGCGCTAAATGAAGCAATTGATTTTTTGTGGAGGGGGGGCTTTCTGTGATTGTTGATAAGTATCTATCTTTAAAATTCAGATCACATTCATTGTTGTGAGACACAGTGGAGCAGATAGAAATCAAGACAGATTTCTAGATTTAAACAACAGCATCCAATCTCCCATCTCAATTTCAATCTGAGCCTATGCTTATTGAGTAGAATGGTGAGCAGCACTTCTCACACTTTGGATATCACTATTTTTTAGAATATGCATAAGTTAAATGCACATACATTGCAATACCATATAAATATAAACAAATATGTATATGGCTATGAAAACGTAGAATTACAGCCCAATAGCTTGTGAGTTGCCTAAAATGAACATCAGTTTCCATCTGGATCAGGAAAGGGCAATAAGCAATTCACAAATAAAGGACTGCTTAGAGGTCTACCATGAAAGATAATCATTTATTGGGAGAAGATAACTAACAAGGAGCATCTCCTTTTGCCAAGTGTTGTACATGTCTTATCTCCTTTAACCCTCAAAGGAACAGAATAAGGTAACTTTTGTTAACCTTAATTATCAAAAATAAAAATAATTCAAGAACCTCTCCAGGATCATGCAGTTGGCAAGTGGTGGAGCCAAGATTTGAACCTAGGTTTGTATGACTGAAATTTATGTTCTTGTGATGACCAAATTCTACTTCCTAATAAGACAGCATAGCTAAAGATACATGAAATTCCCTTCTTTATGTATAGCCGTGGGACAAATCTCTACCTGGTGTCCAGCCAAGAATAACTTATTGAAAGCATACTGAGCAACTGGTATGTTTTAATTTGTGGGCTCATCTGAGCATGTCTTCTTATTCTAGCATTTCTCTTGCAGCACTCAGCATCAAATTTCTGGCTCATCTCTTACAAGGCTAAGAATCTACTCAATGAAATTTTGTTCAAATCTCACCCCTGCCTTCATATTAATTTTTCTTTCATTCTGTGCTTTGTCCCTATTTTGTGTGCAATTATTTTAGTTTAGTTTATTGCATTGTCATGAAGTAATTGCTTTAAATCCTATCTACTACAAATCATGATGTAAAGAATTAAATAAAAATCCAAATATAAGATCATTCATAATTAGAACATGAACTTTAAGAATGAGGCATTAACTTAAAATTAATAAACTCATAAACTATAGAAATGTATGTAACAACATAATTATATGTACTAGGTTTTCATTGTTGCTGATATTAACCAAAGCATTTACCTGTTATGTGTAAGAAAAGGGAGAACTATGAAGGAAGATTTTGCCAATAAAGAAATGGGTATTCATTTTTTTTGATAACCAGTCATATATGCTATTTGTCAGACATTACATAAGGCCTGTGGGTAAAAAGATGAGTAAGACATATTCCCTGTAATCCCAGATATTTGGGAGGCTGAGGCATGAGAATCACTTGAATATGGGAGGCGGAGGTTGTAGTGAGCCAAGATCGCAGCACTGTGCTCCGGCCTGGGTTACAGAGTGATATTCTCTCTAAAAAAACCCGTATTTTCATACTCCATAAATATATATGTTTTTTATTTGTCAACTATACATTGTCACAAAACAAAAATTTAAAATATTTTAAAACCATTTTCCCTAATATTTGTTATAGAGGATTGCCATAAAGTGTGACTTGTGCTATAACGGAGACATAGAAAAGACACGCTGAAATTAAGGCAGTAAAATGACTGAAAGCTAGCCCTAGTGCTGTGGCTCACACCTGTAATCCCAGCACTTTGGGAACCCGAGGCGGGCGGATCTCTTGAGGTCAGGAGTTGGCCACACTGAAACCCTGTCTCTACTAAACATACAAAAATTAGCTGGGAATGGTGGTGTGCAGCTGTAATCCAGCTACTCGGGAGGCTAAGGCAGAAGAATTGCTTGAACCCGGGAAGTGGAGGTTGCAGTGAAGCGAGATTGCATCACTGCACTTCAGTCTGGGTGACAGTGAGACTTTGTCTCAGAAAAAAAAAAAAAAAAAAAGACTGAAAGCTTAACTTGTAAAGTGAGGCGGACCTGGATTTGAAATAAATTCCTCACTGTATTATTTCCTAGAGCCGCTGTAAGAAATTATCATACTGGGTGACTTAAAACAATAGAAATTTATTTTCTCATAGCTCTGGAGGCCAGAAATTTGAAATGAAGTTGCCAGCATGTTTGGTTCCTTCTGGAGCCTTCTGGAGGTTCTGAGGGAGAATGTTTCATGCCTCTCTCCTAATTTCTGGCAACTTTCGCAATCCCCGATGTTCCTTGGCTTGTGGCTGCATCACTTCCATCTCTGCCTCCCTTGTCATATGGCCCTCGCCCCTTTGTGTCTTTATCTTCACATAACCTTCTTATAACGACACCAGTTATTGAACTTACGGCCCACTCTAATTCAGCATGATTTCATTTTAACCAATTACAATGGCGAAGACTCTATTTCCAAATAAGGTCATATTCTGAGGTTCTAAGTTGACATGAATATTGAGGCACACTATTCAACCCAGTACATTCTCATACTAGTTATATGAGTTTAAACTAGAACTTCACTTCTTTGTACCTTATCTACAAATTGGAGATGATAATAGCTAATATATAAGTCTTGGGAATATTTAAATAAAACATACGTAAAATACTCGGTACTGGTTGGCACAGAATAATTGCTGAATACATACTCATTATAATTATAGTTTTGAGACTAATAGTCTTTGTAACAATAATACTTTATTAATCAGTATCTGGGAAGTATTTCAGTTTTATTTTCTAAAGTCTGTGATATCTTTCCAGATGAACAGCCTAGGTTAATTCTGAAACTTTGCAGTGGAAAAATGTGTCGGCTAGCAATAACTCTCTGAGGACTATTGGTGTGCCAAGTATTTTACAATTATAAGGATCGGATATGTGAAAGTCATGCTCCAAAAATGTGTGCCCTTGGAAACTGACCACTTAAATTTCTTTAAAAAGTGTACAACTATCTTCAAATTTTCCAGTGAACTTTAATTTACTTAAGCAGTGACTCTTTCGGTCAATGTGGTAAAATTAATTCACTGTCTTCATGGTGCTTACTTTCTAGTGGAGAAACTAGATAAACTATGAGTAAACCCATAATATCTGGTAGTAATATGTTGTGAGGGGAAAAAAAGCAGGGAAGGGAATGAATGTGGAAGTAGATATGCTCCTTTATATTGATTAATCAGAGAGGCCTTATTGGGGGAATGTGACATTTCAGGAGTGTCAAGAATGAAATAAGACAACTAGCTATTCAAATGTCTAGAGAAGAGCATTTCAAGGGAAGGGAGGAACAAGATCAAATACTCTAAAATGAGAATGTACTTGGAATGTTGTAGAAACATCAAGGAGCTGGAATTGAGTTACTGTGGGAAAGTGGGTGCAGACTGTAGGAAATTACATCAAAAGGGTGTCTTGTCATATATGGTCATGTCTTCCAATGTTGTGCTTAGTATGACGGGAAGTGATTGGAGAGTTGAGAACAATGGAGTGATTTCACTGGATGTATATTATCCATGTATAGCATTTACATTGTCAAGGAAAAAACTATGACTCTAGTATAGTGCACTATTTATACCATAATACAAATATTATAATAAGAAGTAAAAGACTGAAAATGCGGCCACAGGTTGAACGTGTCAGGTTAAAAAAATAAAACAAAATAAACTAGAAGATATTTTTTAAAGTATGAGGTTCAAGTAGAAAGGAAATAAGAATTGGAAATCCACTAGGTTAGATCCAATCAGTTAGATTTTGTCTTAAGTTACCATTTAATGAACACTCACTGTGAGTTTGACAGTATGTTCACATAACAGATATATTTTAGTAAAAGAAGAATTATTGGTCCTATTTTACATATATAATTAATTTCTGTAATGAGGAAGTGTCATTAGCAATTTTAAAGATGATGAAACAGCCACAGAAAGGTAAGGAGCTTGCTTTGGGGTTACACAATTATTAAGTAGCAGAGCCAATATTTTAATCAAGATTTGTCTGATTCCAAAGTCCATGTTCAGGATTACTATGAGTCATCTTAAAAATTTATCTTTCTGAAGTGTCTTTTCCCCACGAGGCATCTGTGTAATGCCCTGAAGATGCCATTTGTCCTTGTCCCACGTATCATACCCAAGGTTCTTGTCTCCCTCATGCAGCTACAGTGCCCAACACTTTTGCTGCACCTATCATAGGACTTTACTACCTTCTTTTGTGGTCATCTCTCAGGACAGGGAGCTCAATATCTTCTCACTATCTCCTAAGCTCTTTGGGGAAAACTTGTGATGAGGAAAATAACGCTGCAGAAGAAGCTTGTCTGTAGATTGTAATGTGATTCTAAAATCAGTGGGAAATTATTTCATTTCAGGAAGACAGGCTGATCTGAAGATCAAGGGAAGGGAAGGGGAAGGGAGGGGAGGGGAGGGGAGGGGAAGGCAGACCCAGTTACAAAACCAAGGTTCTTTTTAGAACAATCCTTTCTCACTTGTAGTCTACACATACTCTAGCCAGTCTCAATCATTTCCCTCCTGGCTATTACCTGTCAGTCCAGCCTTTCCTCATTGACTTATCTCTCGGACCCTTTTTTCACCAAGGATGTTGATGCTTTTTCCCCCCACCCTTCCTTTTCATAATTTTTCAATAACTCTAATTAATTTCTATATTTATGACACATTCAATGCTCCAGGTCCATTTTCTTGATCTACTTTACAGTAATAACCTTCACTTCTAACCCACTCACATAGCCGTCCACACCTCTAATGTCTTCAACCCTGAGATTTCTCTCTTGAACTCTCCTCTCTTCCCACCTTTTCTACTCCCTCAATTTTAATGTTTGCTTTTTGCTTTCATTGTGACCTTATCTATTCTCCAATTTATGTATTCTTAGCTTCAAGTATACTAGAGTCTCAGCATCATTTTCTGCTTATCACACTCCCTTTCAACAAGCAGGTATGACCTTATGCATTGATGGTATAAGCATGATCCAGGTCACTTGATTGAAAGCATAAATCAATCTGCTCTAACTTCTCCAAATTTCTGAGTTTGCCATTCATTTTTCACTTTTTTCTTTTCTTTTTTCTTTTTTTGCATTTCACTAGTCTCAGGGCTTGACTCACAGCACTGAATTTATGGTTATAACCTTATTTTTTTCTTTCTGGGTAATAGACTTAGTCTGTGCTATCTATAGACATCTGGATAAATATGTTTCCTGGAATTGTTCAGTCCTGAATCCTATCATTGCTACAGCATTTATAATTAAGATAGTACTAATTCTACCCACCCCCATAGATAACATCTAGATAGTTATCTACCCAGGCAGAATCCCAGGGCTCATGATGTCAAGTACATACTCACCAGCCTACTTCTTTCTCTCAGTCTTTTGACTGCTTAGTGGAAAGTATACTCCATGAATCCATAAATCTGATTTGCATTATTAAATCCCTACTGATTCGCATTCTCTAATCCCATTCCAAAATTTCAAAATACTATGAAAGAAAATTGCATAATTATGTTGGTTGGAAGCCATTAAAAATTTGTTTTCCAGGCTCAATGAGATAAACAACTCCTTTAATCATTCTTACTGAGTTTCTAACACATTCCTTTCAGTGACAGTTAAAAAAATAAAGTAGACAAAAGACTTAATGGTTCTTCTCAAGCCCTGATGCTCAAAAAAGAAATGATAACCTACTTTATATATAACCTACAATTGGTATATCTTGCAAGAACACCCTCAATATCTATTATTTCCAACATGTTATTCCTTCATCATCTTTCCCTCTTCTGTATTAAGCTTCTTTGGCAGGGGTGACAAAAATAAACTCTTCCCCCTTTGAAAAACTGAATTTATCAGAGGGAATTTATCAGAAGGTCATGGTATCAACAAGAAGCCTAGAGACGTGGACTTGAAAATGTGTGGGAAGAGAGGAAGCCCCAGAGGGGATTAGAAAATAGTCTCTTTGATGACAAAAACAGCTTGGTATTGCAGGCCTGATTTCTTTGATGAATACAGCTATTTCTAGTCTCTTGTCATTCTGCTTTCTGGAAAGAGAGCATCTAAGTGACTTACACTGTGTTACAGAAGTTGCTTCTCAGCTAAGTGGAAGCAGGGCCTCCAGTTATCCATCAAGCTATAACTGATGGAGAGGCAATACTTCCCCAAAAGGTAATGAAGAAGGGCAAATGAATACTATGAAATCAAAACACAACAAAATTCTACCATACTTCCTGTCTCTGAGAAAGAATTGGTTCTACTCTTTCTCAATTTTCACACAGGTTTCTTGGTTTATTCCTCGTAAGACTTTTTTTATAACCTTCCTCTGCAGTATACTCCTTCTAATAGTGGATCTTCTTTTTATCAGGTTGAAAACCATAATATCTTTATAGGTCTCCAAATTAGAAGCCTCAGAGTGATTGTTGACTCTCTAATCTATTATCCATAGCTATTTCACTGATTTTAAAGCTTTGTTGATGTTATGCAAAAAAGGTCTCTTCAATTAAGCTCCTTTATCTTTGCCTCAGTTCAAGCTGTCCTGGACAATTGCAATAACAACCTAGATGATTTTCTTTCCCTCAAACTTTCCAAATCTAGAATTATTTTTCCAGTTGTCAGAATACCAAAAAGCAAACAATAATCTTATCATGTTACTTACTTGGTTGAAAAGATTATATATGGGAAGTTGTGCATAGGTTATATACAAATACTACATCATTTTATATAAGTGATTTTAGCATCTATGGATTTTGGTATATGCGGGGCTGGGCCCTAGAACCAATCCCCCACAGATCCTGAGGGACTACTGCATATATGCACTATATACTAACATACACCCCCCCACACACAAATACACACACACACACGTATGTGTCTATAAACTGTTCTTTTTCACTAGAGAACTCTGGCTAATGCATACTTCATTCATTTGGCATATATTTATTGAACACTTTGTATGTACTAGGTTCTCTGACAGGCACTGGAAAAACCAGAAATAAGCAAATAGACAAAAATCCAAGCCCTCATAGAATTTATATTCTGGAAGGCAACACAGAAATTGAACATGAACAAAAAAGTATGATGTGGGAGATATAAAGCGTTATGGAGATAAATAAATCTTGGAAAAGGGGATAAGGAATGCTGGTGAGAGGTTGCAATGTAAGATTGGTGTTCAGTGTAGGTCTCACTAAGAAGATAGAATTTTGAGCAAAGACTTAAAAGAGGTAGGAAAGCAGGTGGATATCTGGGGGGAAAGTGAGGCAGGAGTGTAGTTATCATGTTCAATATCAGTATGTCATTGAAGAACAAGTACACTAGTGTGAAGGAACAGAGAGAAGAGAGGGAAAGAATGATAGGAGAGGGGAGCAAATTAAAAACAGGGGCCATGCCAGACCCCTGTATAAATGAACATACAAATATATATATATATTTATTTATATATAAATCAAAAAATAAAAACAGGAGCCAGATTATACATGACTTTGTAAGACATTAACTCTGAATAAAGAATTTGGGCAGAGAACTGACAAGATCTGACTTATTATTTTAAAGGTTCACTGTGGTTGCTGGGCTGAGCATAGACTTTAGGGGAACTCTTATTACACTATAGTTATTAGTTGTTTATTTATCTCTAGCATCTCTCCCTCTTGGAGCACAAATCCTGCATTTTGTTTATCTTAAAGTGTTTGTTACTTGCAGGTGTTTGGGAGATTTACTAAGTAATCCGTGTCTGTTGAATTAATTCCATTTCTTCATCAGGCATAAGAGAAATATATGTATTAAATGCAATCAGAAAAGATTACATTAAGTTTAATTCCACAGACAAGCGAAACTAAATTGATAAAGACGGTAGACTGTAGAAAGGGAAAAAGAGAATAAAGTTAAATAAACTCACATATAATTAGGTAAAGAATATAGTTTTAAAATAAAGAATGAAATAGAATATTGTTCCTAGGGTTCAAAAATGAATTAAGACCTAAAAGAATACAGAATTCCAGCATGATAACAGTATAAATTAAACAAATAAAATGATGCCAACTATACTGTAATGCAGTATGTCCCTACTATAAATAAATATGCTGCAACTCTGAAAAATTGGCCATTTTTCAAATGGCTGTGTCAAACAGCAGCGTAAACAAATCACCAAATAAGTATCCCACAGTTAGATAAATGTGTATCCTGAATCTAACTCAAATTATGTGTTTGGGTCTTGTATGTTACTTCCAAATACAAACTGCGACTTCATTGATTTTTCAGACAATTCATAGCTTTTCCTGAACTTATTCTTTTGCACCAATTCTCTGGCATTTGAAAGGCTGTATTCATAAGTTTAGCTAGAAAATATTTATAAGCCCTATGGTGCCAGGCATTGGCAAATGTCCTCCCCTGGACGTGTACCGAAGGGAACAAGCCACACAACTCCTTTCCCTCCCACATAATCCCTGTGGTTCACTGGAATTGGATGACCTTCCTGGGAACTCTTTACTGTGGCCTCTATGGGCGCCAAAAGCCCAAGAAAGCTTGCTGAGTTGTTCTCATTCAAATACTGCCCTTGCTGGGTTCTTATTCAGGCCTCTTTAGACACACTTCTTTCTTGCTCAGCAAAACTGCTAATTGGCACAGAAAATATCCTAGCTTTGTCCATTTTCTATAGAAGTTGAAAATGCTTCTACCTGACTGTGCTGACAGAATTACATTTTCAATGGTATGAATACTCCAGACATTTCAATGACAACTTTGGGAACAAAACAATACATATAATACAGTTGGTTGGTCTTAAACAGCCTCATGCCTCAGTATAAGTGACCAGAAGCAAAAATCCTCCAAAATTAGAGGCTAAGACATGAGCATTTGGGATATAATCATTTACATTTGACAAAGGCTGCACATAGTGCCTTTCTGTTTGTGTGATTTTTACCTTAATTGGTTCATTTTCACTATTATACATTTAATCTGTTTGCCACTAGCAATAAATAAACAGGGCTGTTGTGATTGGTTTCCAAGAATTATTTTTCCATCAGCTCAAGAAAGCATGTTGCAATGCCAGGAGTAAAGAAAATTCTCCTTGTATTTGTCGTTGGCCAGGAGCCCAAGTCTTATATATGTCTTGGTGAGGGTGCTGTGGGGAGACCCTTTAATTCATATTTTTAGATCCTGCCTCCTTCTCACGGACTTGTGTAAAGGGAAAAAGGAGCTATAATTACTTGTAAGAGCACTTGGATCAGCTGACAAAATTATCAAAAACCTTTTAAGCCATGATTAGCCATTTGAATGTTTACCTATGTCCACTTCCAAGAGCTACCTTAAATTATTTGCATATGTATGTATGTATGCAACTTCTTTGAATTTACGGAGATGTATAAAGGTTTTGTTGAGTCTTCAGAAGACAGAGGATAATGATGCTCTTTAGCTGTGATATTTTATGCTGGTCAGATATATTGATACATACTGCATTCAGAAATATCATTAAAAACAGGAGATTATTAATATTTTGCCTTGTATTTCTAATTGCATGTTGTTAGGTTTTGGGCTATTCACTGACAAGATTGTAATTCATGACATCATTGTCCTTGTGTTTAAAAGATCATGCCAACACAATGACTAACCAGGTAGGTGGTTATATACAGAAAAATCCAGTCATTGGTATTCATTTCTGTACTCCATGTATAAGAAGTTCATTTATGCTGTCCTGTTTTCAGTGCTAGAAGTTATTTGATTCAGTGTATGTGCTCACAATATATTTATACCACCCAGGAACTGTGGTATAAATACTTGAATGGACAAAAAAGAAGTCTCCTAGAGAACTTTTGTTTAGATCCTGTTTGAATTGTGATTCCTAATTCTTGCCAAGTTGTTTGTTGGAATTAACTTTTAAAGAATCGTTTCAAAGGGTAATAGTTTATTCTCTCCCCAACTTCCCCCAAATTAAAGACCCATTAATTTGTGAAGCAAAATTAAAAACAAATTTCAAGAACACAATGAGTCAAATGGATGGGTGCTTGAGAAGGAAAAAAATGCCAGATAAAACAGAATTGACAGTTCTAGAAATAAACCCAAAATACACGTGGGAATTTAGTGTGTGGCAGATCTGTTATTTCAAATCAGTGGGGAAAGATCAATTAGTTAACAGGCATCGTTGAGACAGCTGGCTAGTCACTTGGATGAAGAGGAAGCTGAATCTGTATTTTAGAACCCAAATAAATTCCTGGTAAAGCAATGATTTAAAATAATAATAACGGTAATAATAATAATGCTCAAAGGAACCATAAAATTAGAAAAAATATTATTATAAAATGAGCAAGGTCTTTTTAAAAAATATATCACTTATAGAATATAGGAAAAAGAAATGGCACAGTTGACTAAAAAAAATTTTCAAATTCCATACAGAAAAATTATACAAAATACAGCAGAAAATGTCCATATAGCAAAAATTACCAGAAAAAATGTCAAAAGAAAAATCAGAAAATATTTGGTGAACATATAATAAGCAAAAGCAATAATTTTCTAGACATACGAAAACATTCATAGACCTGTAAAAAGATACCAACTGAAAGAAAAATTGGCAAAAATGTAAAACAAAGAGTTCACAGAGAAAGAAACATACATAGTCAGTAACCATTGATTTTACAAATATACCCTGAAAACCTACATATCCCAGGATTATTGAAGGTGTTTAGCATATATCAGAGAGAAAAACAGACAGAAATTTCTGTGCTTTGATACATTCTATTATAGGGGTGATGGTGGAGAAGACAATAAATAATGTAACTAATAAGTAACTAATTATACAATATGTTAGAACCATGGGTCCCAAACTGTGTGCCAAAGCACCCTGGGATGTTACAGCAAAATTATAGGTTCACTGCAGTTTATTTACATTTCTAAGGGAAACATAGCGCTATGGTCTAAATGTTGGTGTCATCCCAAAACGTATGTTGGAATTTAATCTGCAATGTGATAGTATTAACAGGTGCAGCCTTTTGGGAAGTGATAAAGTCATAAGTGTCCTGCCCTTAAGAATGGGATTAGTACCCTTATAAAAGCAGGTGAAGGGAGTGTGTTTGTCCTCTTCCCCATTTGTTTCTGCCATGTGAGGACAGAGCGAGAAGACATTGTCTACAAGCAAAAATGGGCCTTTAACAGACACCAAATCTGCTGGCATGTTGATCTCGGACTTTCCAGCCACTAGAACAATAAGCAATAGATTTGTTTCGTTTATAAGTTACTCAGTCTAAGGTATTTTGTTGTAACAGCAGGGACATACTGTCACACAGCAGTATCTGTCAGATGATACACAAATTACTAGCTGAGAACTCTCACATTTTCAACATTAGATTATACTAAATTTCTTTTAGTGACATCATATCCTTTCAAAGCCAGTTTTTGGTGGTTGTGACAACAAGCAAGTAACCCCACAAAAAGCAATGTGTATTGGGAGATGAGGGTGGTGTTGTCCATTATGACTCCAAGCATTGACAAGCCATTTAGGGTTCAATAAGCACACACATCCCATTAATGAGTAATTGTTGTTATTTTCAAACAACATATACATGTCATTTTCTTTCAATTTATGTATATTATTTTTTCAAATGACAATTTGTTAGTACATAAATACTTATTGTTTGAACCTATTTAATAAATGCAATTATTAGATGTTTCTTTTGGCCAAAGGTGCCGTGAAAAATTATTGAAGGCATCATGAATTGATAAAGGGCATCATGAATTGATAAACTGGGGACCTCTGTGTTAGAGGGTGATAAATGCTACCAAAAAAAGAGTGGAACACATTAAATTGGTCTGCGAATGCTGACCAATTTAAACATAAGACCTAAAACCATAAAAACCCTAGAAGAAAACCTAGGCAATACCATTCAGGACATAGGCATGGGCAAGGACTTCATGACTAAAATGCCAAAAGCAATTGCAACAAAAGCTAAAATTGACAAATGGGATTTAATTAAACTAAAGAGCTCCTGCACAGCAAAAGAAACTGTCATCACAGTGAACAGGCAACCTACAGAATGGGAGAAAATTTTTGCAATCTATCCATCTGACAAAGGGCTAATATATCCATAATCTACAAAGAACTTAAACAAATTTACAAGAAAAAACAAACAAACAACCCCATCAAAAAGTGGGAGAAGGTTATGACCAGACACTTCTCAAAAGAAGACATTTATGGAGCCAACAGACATATGAAAAAATGCCTATCATCACTGGTCATTAGAGAAATGCAAATCAAAACCACAATGAGATACAATCTCATGCCAGTTAGAATAGCAGTCATTAAAAAGTCAGGAAACAACAGATGCTGGAGAGGATGTGGAGAAATAGGAATGCTTTTACACTGTTGGTGGGAGTGTAAATTAGTTCAGCCATTGTGGGAGGGAGTGTGGTGATTCCTCAAGGATCTAGAACCAGAAATACCATTTGACCCAGCAATCCCATTACTAGGTATATACCCAAAGGATTATAAATCATTCTACTATAAAGACACATGCATACGTATGTTTATTGCAGCACTGTTCACAATAGCAAAGACTTGGAACCAATCCGAATGCCCATCAACAATAGACTGAATAAAGAAAATGTGAAACATATACACCATGGAATACTATGCAGCCATATAAAGGATCAGTTCATGTTCTTTGCAGGGATATGGATGAAGCTGGAAACCATCTTTCTTAGCAAACTAACACAGGAACAGAAAACCAAACACTGCATGTTCTTAGTCATAAGTGAGAGTTGAACAATGAGAACACATGGATACAGGGAGGGGAACATCACACATTGGGGCCTGTCTGGGGATGGGGGGCCAGGGGAGGGAAAGCATTAGGAGAAATACCTAATGTAGATGACGGGTTGATGGGTGCAGCAAACCCACCATGGCATGTGTATACCTATGTAACAAACCTGTACGTTCTGCACATGTATCCCAGAACTTAGAGTAAAAAAAATTTATAACTTAAAAAAATAAGCTTTTTGATATATATAAATTCCAAAATAAATATTTTATTTTAGTTTAAAAACACACTTGTATTACATAAAATTCCAACTACTATTGTGTATGTTTCCAAATTCATATATATTTTAAAATAAATACATGTAGCTATTATCTTAGAAAACAGCTTTCTACCATAGAAGTGGACCATTTAATGACATCATTGCTTAAGATATAAAGTGGTCATATAGACTATAACAAGCTACAAACAAATGACTTACTTGCCATTCCATTTTCGGCTACAGAAAAAACCCTTCCGGTAATTTAGCATAGTAGTGCTCAATCTTAAATTTAAAAACAATTGTGTATATGGAATAGAGGGAGATAATTTTATTTTACAATAGTTTTTCACCATCAAACATCTAAAGAATTATAAATAGTGAGTGAATTATTTTTAAACAGTGATCTTTAAGGTTACATTTTCTGAAAACTTTTGAGGGATGTAATGCTAACACATTTTAAAATATTTTATATGTCAAATATTCTATATTATATAAATATTCTCAATTACATACATGATTTCCTTTTGCCTGAGATTAAAATTCGATAGTCTTTGTGACCCCACAGAAATACTGTAACTTGAGTTCATTTCAGAATGAGAACTAGGGAACTTATAGACAAATAAGTATTAAAGTTATTGTTTATATCCTGAAAAGAGCAATATACCATCAGATAAATACTTAAGTCACAGCACAAGTATTATTTGTGTAAATATTATTCTGTTGAATAATTTTTAATGTAGTAAACAATACTAGTAATCGAACATTTTTCAATTAATAGAAGTAGAGGAGCTGAGTGGAGCAAGATGGCCAAATAGAAACCTTCACCAATCACCCGCCCTGCAGGAACACCAAATTTGACAAGCATCTACACAAAAAAGCACCTTCATAAGAAACAAAAATCAAGTGAGCAATCACAGTACCCGGTTTTAACTTCATATCGCTGAAAGACATACTAAAGAGGGTAGGAAAGACAGTCCTGAGTTGCTGACGCCATCCTTCCCCCATTTGCTGGTAGCAGCCACATGGCATGGAGAGAGAATCTAAGTGCTTGGGGAAGGGAAAATGCAGTGCCTATGGGACTGTGCACTGAATTCAGAGTTGCCTTGTCAGAGCAGAAAGCAAAACTAACCTGGCTGAACTCAGCAGATACCTGCCCACAGAAGGACCATTTAGACCAGCTCTAACTAGAGGGGAATAACCCATCCCCGTCGTCAGAACTTGAGTTCCAGCAAGCCTCGCAACCATGGGCTAAAGTGTTCTGGGGTCCTAAATAAAATTGAAAAGCTCTCTGAGCCACAGGGACTGCAATTCTTTTTTTTTTTTTTGACAGAGTCTCGCTCTGTTGCCCAGGCTGGAGCGCAGTGGCGTGATCTTTGCTCACTGCAAGCTCCACCTCCTGGGTTCATGCCATTCTCCTGCCTCAGCCTCCCGAGTAGCTGGGACTACAGGCACCTGCCACCACGCCCAGCTAATTTTTTGTATTTTTAGTAGAGACAGGGTTTCACCATGTTAGCAAGGATGGTCTCGATCTCCTGACCTCATGATCCGCCCACCTCAGCCTCCCAAAGTGCTAGGATTACAGGTGTGAGCCACCGCGCCTGGCCAGGGACTGCAATTCTTAGGCAAGTCCTTTTGCCGTGCTGGGCTCCAAGCCAGTGGACATAGGGGACACATGACCTAGTGAGACATCAGCTGGGGTGGCTAAGGGAATGTTTGTGCCACCCCTCCCTCAACCCCAGGCAATGCAACTCACAGCAACAAAAGTAATTCCTTCCTTCTGCTTGAGGAGAGGAGAAAGAAGAGTAAAGAGGATTTTGTCTTGCATCTTGTAGCCACAGTAAGATAGGGCTACATCATCAGGCCCCCATTCCAGACCGTAGCTCTCGGATGACATTTCCAGGCACACCTTAGGCCATATGGGAACGCCCTGTCTTGAAGGAAAGAACCTATTCCTGGCAGGTTTCATTACTTGCTGACTAAAGAGGCCTCAAGCCCTGAATAACCAGTGGTGATACCCAGGTAGCATGCCGTGGGCCTTGGGTAAGACTCTGAGATATGCTGGCTTCAGGTGAGATCCAGCACATTTTCTGGGGGTGGTGGCTGTGGTGAGACTCCTTCTGCTTGAGAATAGCAGAGGGAAAACAAAAAGGGACTTTGTCTTGCACCTTGGGTATGAGCTTGGTCACAGTGGGGTAGAGCACCAAGTGGGCTCTTGGGGAGAGCTCCAATTTCAAGCCTTGGCTTTTGGATGGCATTTCTAGACCCACTCTGGGCCATAGGGGACCCCCATGACCCTGAAAGGTGAGTCTCAGGCCTGGCAGCATTCACCACAAGCTGACTGAAGAGCCCTTGGGACTTAAATGAACACTGACAGTAGCCTGGCAGTACTTCCCTTAGGCCTTTGGTGGTGGTGGTCATGGGAAGAGTCTCCTCTGTCTGTGGAAAAGGGAGGAAAAAGTGGGAAAGACTCTGCCTTGTGATTTAAGTGCCAGCTTAGCTTCAGTAGTACAGAGCAGCAAGTAGGTTTCTAAGGTTTTTGACTCTAGTCCCTGGCTCCTGAACAGCATCTCTGGATCGACCTGGGGCCTCAGAAAATTCACTGCCCTGAAGGAAAAGACTCAAGCATGGCTGGTTTCACTACCTGCCGATTGTAGAGTCCTAGCACCTTGAACAAACATAGGCAATAGCCAGATAGTGGTTACAGTGGACCTTGAGCAAGACCTAGTGTTTTGCTGGATTCAGGTATGACCCAGTACAGTCTCAGTGGTGGTGACCACTGAATTGCCTGTGTCATCCCACCCACAGCTCCAGGTGGCTCAGCACGGAGACAGAGAGAGAGAGAGAGACTACATTTGTTTCAGAGAAAGTGAAGAGAGTGAGAGTTTCTGCCTGGTAGTTCAGATAATTCTTCCAGATTTTATCCAAGACCACAAAGGCAATACCTTTACAAGGCTGTAAGCACAGCAGCATTACTGGGCTTGGGGTAATTAGGGGTGCTCCCTAATGCAGATACATCTTAGATCACAACACCCAAGTCCCTTCAAATACCTGGAAAGCCTTCCCAAGAGAGACAGGTACAAAGAAGCCCACACTGTGAAGACTACAATAAATACCTGACTCTTCAATCCAGAGACACCAACATATATCCACAAGTATCAAGACTATCCAGGAAAACACTTCCTCACAAATGAACTAAGCAAGGCACCAGGGATCAATCCTGGAGAAACACAGATATGTGGCCTTTTAGACAAGAATGCAAAATAGCTGTTTTGAGGAAACCTAGAGAAATTCAAGATAACAGAGAGAAGGAATTTAGTAATCTGTCAGATAAATTTAACAGAGATTTAAATAATCAGAAAGAATCAAGTAGAAATTCTGGAGCTGAAAAATGCAATTGATGTGTTTAAGAATGCATCAAAGTTTCTTAATAGCAGAATTGATCAATCAGAAGGAAGAATTAGTGAGCTGGAAGACAGACTATTTGAAAATACACAGTCAGAGGAGACAAAATAAAAAAACAATGAGAGAGAAAGAGAGAGAGAGGTAGAAAGTTTCTTGAAAGAGATAATAACAGAGAACTTCCCAAACATAGAGAAAGATATTAATATCCAAGTACAAGAAGGGTATTGAATATCAAGCAGATTTAACCCAAAGAAGACTTCCTCAAGGCATTTAACAATCAAACTCTCAAAGGTCAGGGATAAAGAAAGGATCCTAAAAGCAGCAAGAGAAAAGAAACAAATAACAAACAATGGGGCTCCAATCTGTCTGGCAGCAGACATTTTAGTGGAAACCTTACAGGCCAGGAGAGAGTGGCATGACATATTTAAAGTGCTGAAAGAAAAAAAAAAACTTTTACACTAGAATAGTCATTCAGGAAAAATATCCTTCAAACATGAAAAAGAAATAAAGACTTTCCCAGACAAACAAAAGCTGAGGAATTTCATCAACACCAGATCTGCCTTATAAGAAATGCTGAAGAGAGTTCTTCAGTCTGAAAGAAAAGGAAGTTAATAAGCAGTAAGAAATCATCTGAATGTATAAAATTCACTGGTAATAGTAATTATACAGACAAACACAGAATATTACAACATTGTAATTGTGGTGTATAAAATACTTATATCTTAAGTAGTAAGTCACAAAGATGAATCAATCAAAAATAACTACAACTTTTCAAGAAATAAACAGCACAATAAGATATAGAGACAACAAAAGTTAAAAAGCTCAGAGACCAAGTTAAATTGTAGATTTTTATTAGTTTTTTTCTTGCTTGTTTGTTTATGAGATCAGTGTTAAATTATCATCAATTTAAAATAATGGGTTGTAAGATATTATTTGCAAGCATCATGATACCATCAAATCTAAAAATATACAATGGATACCCAAAAAATAAACGGGAAGAAATTAAATTATACCAACAGAGAAAATCACATTCAACAAAAGGAAGACAGAAAGGAAGGAAAGAAGTAAGAGAAGATCAGAAAACAACAAAATGACAGGAGTAAGTTCTTACTTATCAATAATAACATAGAGTGTAAATGGACTAAACTCTCCAATAATAAAAAATAGAGAGACTGAATAGATTTTAAAAAAATAGAGTGGCTGAATGGATAAAAAAGAAAACAGACCAAATGATGTTTCCTACAATAAACACACTCTACCTATAAAGATACATATTGACTGAAATTAAAGGGATGTAAATAGATATTCCACGCCAATGGAAATGGATAAAGGGCAGAAGTAGCTATACTTATATCAGACAAAATGGATTTCAAGACAACAATGGTAAGAAAAGACAAAGAAGGTCATTATAGAATAATAAAGGGGTCGGCAGGGCGCGGTGGCTCACGCTTGTAATCCCAGCACTTTGGGAGGCCGAGGCGGGTGGATCACGAAGTCAGGAGATCGAGACCACGGTGAAACCCCGTCTCTACTAAAAATACAAAAAAAAAAAAAATTAGCTGGGCGTGGTGGCAGGCGTCTGTAGTCCCAGCTACTCAGAGAGGCTGAGGCAGGAGAATGGCGTGAACCTGGGAGGAGGAGCTTGCCGTGAGCCGAGATTGCGCCACTGCACTCCAGCCTGGGCAACAGAGCGAGACTCCATCTCAAAAAAAAAAAAAAAAAAAAAAAGAATAATAAAGGGGTCAATTCAGCAAGAGGATATGACAGTTGTAAATACATATGCACCCAACATTGGAGCACCCAGATATATAAAGCAAATATTATAAGAGCTAAAGAGAGAGATAGGCCCCAATGCAATAATAGCTGGAGATTTAAACACCCCTCTTTCAGCATTGGATAGATCTCTGAGACAGAAAATCAATGTTGGACTTAATCTGCACTATAGAACAAGTAAACCTAATAGATACTTACAGAAAATTTTATCCAGTGGCTGCAGAATACACATTTTTCTTAGCACACAGATCATTCTCAAAAATACACCATATGTTAGGTCACAACACAAGTCTTAAAATATTTAAAAAATTGAAATAATATCAAGCATCTTCTATGACCACACTGGAATAAAACTACAAATCAATAACGAGAGGAATTTTGGAAACTATACAAGCACATGGAAATTAAACAACGTGCTCCTGAATGACCAGTGGGTCAATGAAGAAATTAAGAAGGAAATAAAAAAAATTTCTTGAAACAAATGATGACAGGAACACAACATACCAAAACCTATGGGATACAGCAAAAGCAGTAGTAAGAGGGAAGTTTATAGCTGTAAGTGCTTACATCAAAAAAGAAGAAAAACTTCAAATAAATAATCTAAAAATGCATCTTAAAGAATTGGAAAAGAAGCCGGGCACGGTGGCTCACGCCTGTAATCCCAGCACTTTGGGAGGCCGAGACGGGCGGATCACAAGGTCAGGAGATCAAGACCATCCTGGCTAACACGGTGAAAGCCCGTCTCTACTAAAAATACAAAAAATTAGCTGGGCGCGGTGGCAGGTGCCTGTAGTCCCAGCTACTCGGGAGGCTGAGGCAGGAGAATGGCGTGAACCCGGGAGGCGGAGCTTGCAGTGAGCCGAGATCGCGCCACTGCACTCCAGCCTGGGTGACAGAGCGAGACACCGTCTCAAAAAAAAAAAAAAAAAAGAATTGGAAAAGAAGAGCAAACCAAACCCAAAATAAGTAGAAGAAAAGAAATAATTAAAGTTGGAGCAGAAATAAATGAAATTGAAATGACAAAAACAATACAAAAGATCATTGAAATGAAAAGTGGGTTTTTTTTTGAAAAGATAAACAAAATTGATAAACCTTTAGCCAGATTTAAAAAAAGAGAGAGAAGACCTAAATAAATAAAATCATAGATGAAAAAGGAGACATTACAACTGATATCACAGAAATTCAAAGGATCATTAATGGCTACTGTGAGCAACTATATGCCCCAAATTGACAAATCTGGAATAAATGGGTAAATTTCTAGGCACAACCTACTAAGATTGAACCACAAAGAAATCCAAAACCTGAACAGACCAATAACATGTAACAAGATTTAAGCTGTTAAAAAAAAAAACTCCCAGCAAGAGAAACCTGGGGCGTGATGGCTTCACTGCTGAATTCTACCAAACATTTAAAGAAAAGCTAATACCAATCCTACTCAAACTATTTTGAAAAATAGAAGAGGAGGAAATAACTCAAAACTCATTCTACAAGGCTGGTATCACCCTTATACCAAAACCAGACAGAGGCACACACACAAAAAGAAAACTACAGACCAACATCCCTGATGAATGATAACGCAAAAATCCTCAACAAAATCTTGCAAACTGAATTTATCAACACTTTAAAAAGATCATTCATTATGACCAAGTGAGATTTACCCCAGGGA
The DNA here is from genome assembly GCF_028878055.3 of Symphalangus syndactylus. Taxonomy (NCBI): domain Eukaryota; kingdom Metazoa; phylum Chordata; class Mammalia; order Primates; family Hylobatidae; genus Symphalangus; species Symphalangus syndactylus. The sequence continues at coordinate 83,720,874 of NC_072435.2, forward strand.
TGCAAGGATGGTTCAAGGTTCAACATACACAAATCAATCAGTGTGATACATCATATCAACATAACACAAATCAATCAGTGTGATACATCATATCAACATACACAAATCAATCAGTGTAATACATCATATCATATCAGAATGAAGGACAAAAACCATATGATCATTTCAATTGATGTCGGAAGATGCATTTGCTAAAAGTCTACTTCCTTTCATAACAAAATCCTCAAAAAATTGGCTTTAAAAGGAACATACTTCAACATAAGAAAAGCCATACATAACAGACCCACAGTTAGTATCAAATGAGGAAAAACTGAAAAACTAAATAAGGAAAAACCGAAAGCATTTCTTCTAACATATAGAACACAACAAGGATGCCTACTGTCACCACTGTTACTCAGCAGTACTAGAAGTCCTAGCTTGAGCAATCAAACAAGAGATAGATATAAAGGGCATCCAAATAGGAAAGGAATAAGTAAAATTATCCTTGTTTGCTGATGATATGATCTCATATTTGGAGAATCCTAAAGAATCTACAAGATAACCATTAGAACTAATAAACAAAGTCAATAAAGTTGCAGGATACAAAATCAACATCCAAAAATCAGTGGCATTTCTATAGGCCAACAGTGAACAATCTAAAAAAGAAATTAAGAAAGTAATCCTATTTACAATAGATAAAAATAAAATACAAATCTTAGGAATTAACTAAAGAAGTGAAATATCTCTACAATAAAAACTATAAAAAACATTGATGAAAGAAATTGAAGAAGACACACAAAAATAATAGAAAGATATTTCATATTATGTATTGGAAGAATTGTTATTATTAAAATGTTCATACTACCTGAAGCAAGCTACAGAGTCAATGCAATCCCTATGAAAATACCAATGACATTCTCCACAGAAGTAGAAAAAAGAATCCTAAAATTTATAGGGGACCACAAAAGACCCAGAATAGCCAAATCTGTCATGAACAAAAAGAACAAAACTGGAGTAATCACATTACCTGACTTCAAATTAAACTAGAGCTATAGTAAACAAAACAACATGATACTGGCATAAAAACAGACACATAGACCAATGGAACAGAATATGGGACCAAGAAACAAATTCATACATCTATAGTAAACTCATTTTCAGCAAAGCAAGAACATACATCGAGGAAAGGACAGTGTCTCTAAAGGTGCTTGGAAAATGACATCTGTATGCAGAACAATGAAACTAGACCCCTATCTCTCATAATATACAGAAATCGAATCAAAATGGATTAAAGACAAATCTAAGACCTCAAACTATGAAACTACTCGAAGAAAATATTGGAGAAACCTTCCAGGATATTGGAGTGGGTAAAGATTTCTTGAGTAATACCCCTTAAGCACAGGCAGCCAAAGCAAAAATGAACAAGTGGGATCACATCAAGTTAAAAAACTTCTGCATAGGAAAAGAAACAAACAATCAACAAAGTGAAGAGACAATCCACAGAATGGGAGAAAATATTTGCAAACTACTTTTCTAACAAGGGATTAAAAAACAAAATATATAAGGCACTCAACAACTCAATAGTAAAATATTTAATAATTTGATTTAAAGCTGAGCAAAAGATATGAATGGACATTTCTCAAACGAGGACATAGAAATGGCAAACAGGCATATGAAAAGATGCTCAACATCATTGATCATCAGAGAAATGCAAATCAAAACTACAGTGAGATATCTATCATCTCCTCCCAGTTAAAGTGCCTTGTATACAAAAGACAGGCAATAACAAATGCTGGTGAGGTTGTGGGGAAAAGGGAACCCTCGTACACTGTTGGTGGGAATGTAAATTCATAAAATATATGATCTAGAAATCACACAGCTAGGTATGTACCCAAAAGAAAGCAAATTAGTGTATTGAAGAGATATCTGTACTCTCATGTTTATTGCAGCACTATTTGCGATAGCCAAGATTTAATAATCCATTTTAGTGGATCCAGTTTTTTTGGGGACTCAAAACTGATACATTTAGTGGGTTCCTTAAGAAAAATAATATAGATATTATGAATATAGAAGTAGGTAGGAAAATAAATATTTTAAGAACGAAAGGATATAACAAAAACTGTGAGTTATAAGAAGTTGACAAATACAAACATTACAATAATTTTAAAAATAGTATTCTGATTAGTTAACTGCCATACATATACCTATAACAATTATTTTCCCTTTTGTGGCTACATACATTTTTATCACTTCTTCGTATGGAAATATGGAAATATGTTTTATAGAAATAATTTAGTATTCCTACCACCATCACACTACCAAGATTGAAATGATTGATCAATCTTATTTACTTATTTTTTTACTATTGGTAATGTAGAAGGTTTCTTTCATCTTTACAGCTCATTTTGGCAATATCATGTAAATTTGTAGAATTGTCAAGTTTGGTAAAACTCTGTAAAGTTTTTTTCTTACACATGAGCTCTGTAAGATTTGAGGACATTTTACATTTTCCTTTTGGTGTGATTAATTTTTAATGTTTTAAAAATTGATGACATTCATTAACCAGTTTATATCTGATACCCTTGTTGTGAAGATGTATTGTGTTTTAAGTTATTTGCATCAATATAGTATTTTGTATTCAATCAGCAAAAAATTAAAATCATTTGCCATTGTGTTCTAGTGACCCACTTTCTTATTAATTTGATTGTAAAGCAACCTAAGGGCCTATTTATAACTCCTATTGGAAAGTTATCTTTTCCTGTTAACATATTACTGCTTTTGATGTGACACTGTTTTGTTACAGTTTGCTTCTCAAAGTTAGAATAATTTAAATTTATTAATTATTTATATTGATTTTTGTTTCATATCAATTTATTTTGTATTTAAGCATTCTCTCAGTTCTTTAACAAAATAAATACAAAGATGTCAGAAAGAGATCCTTTATATTCATTTTATATGTTTGAATCAGGAGCCCATAATTTCATATTTGTTTTTATAAAACTTTTAAAGCAACTTTTAAAATTGGAGTTAAATGTACATGAATTCCGCCAACTTTTTACTTCTCGTGTGTTGGAGCTTTTTAAGTCTTTAAAAATATAGTTCTAGCCTAGGTAACAATGAAACCCTGTCTCTAAAAAAAATAAGAAATAAAGATAAAAATATATTTTAGAAGTAATTAAAATATTGTTAATTATGTTGCAAAGTCTTATAATAAGAGAGCATTTCACTACACAAAAACCCTTAAAAATCAAAGTTTGCGTGTATTTAAAATACTCCGTCAAAAAGAGAAACTTGAAAAGAAAATATGATACGTGCAAAATATCAAAGTAATCAACTTCAGGTACTGTGGAGACTGCTTTTTCTCTCTGAGATTAGGGAATAAATCAATCAAGATATATACTCTGTTCTTACGTTTTAAAAAAATGCTTGCAGCTGGTCTGTGACAAACAGGAGAATGAAAAGACAAACCATAGACTGGAATAAAATATGTGCAAAACACATACCTAACAATGAACTTGTATAAAAATATACAAAGAACTCTTAAAACCCAACAATAAGTAAAAGAACAACCCAATTTAAAAATGGACAGAAGATTTGGACAGAAATCTCATCAAACAAGATACACAGATGGCAAATAAGCATATGAAAAGATGCTCAACATCATTTGTCATTAGGGACTTGCAAATTGAAACAATAATGATATAACATTACGCTCCTATTAGAATGGCTAAAATCCAAAAAACTGACAATAGCAATTGCTAGGCAAGATGAAGGACAGCGGGAACTCTCACTTATAGCTGCTGGAAATGCAAAACAGTAAAGCCACTTAGGAAGACAGATTTGCAATTTCTTATAAATCTAAACATAGTCTTACCATATAATCTGGCAATGGTGCTCCTAGGTAGTTATCAAAATGAATTGAAAACATGTTCACACAAAAGGTTGCACACTAATGTTTACAGTAGCTTTATTAATAATCGTCAAAAAGTGAAAGCAACCAAGATGTCTTTTCTTTTAAGTGAATCGATAAACTGTGATACATCCTTACAATGAAACACTAGTCATTGACAAAAAGAAATGAGCTATCAAGGCACAAACTACATAGATGAATCTTAAATGCATGTTGTTAAATGACAGAAGCCAGCCTGAAAAGGTTCATACTGTAGGATTTTAATTATATGACATTCTGTAAAAGGTAAAAGACAGTTAAAACATCAGCGGTTCATGGAAGTTCAGGGAGAGGGGAGAATCACTGAATACATGAAGAATGAGGGATTTTTTTAAAGGGTATTTAAATAATTATGTATGATAATATAATGGTGGATAGATGACATTATGCATTTGTCAAAATATGTATGTGAGGTCACTTGTTTTATGCTTCCAATGTACTTTCAGGAGCATAAAACATGTGACCTGACGTACATATTTTCTAGCTTTATAACTACAGCAGTTTTGTTAAATTCTATTGTGTTTCTTAATTATTAAAAGCCAAAAAAAGGTTTTTTTTATGGTTTGTTTATAATTGTATACTCTACATTACTATTTTCCTGACAGGAGAAAATTTCTGTTTTGGTCAAGCACTAATAAAAGCTGAATTCCTACTTAGAATTTCACCCATCAGGGGACTGTTAATGATTGTGAGAATTTTCCATAATGGGCTGCTGGGTCCATTCATTTCAAACCTTGTTTCTCCTCCATTACACACATGCTTTTGATGCCAGGTCTATAGGACATGTTCACATCATGATACAACCTCCGGCCACACACCTTTGGGTCATAATGCCCTGGTGAGCTGTTGCCATGATCAGTAGGAGTGTCGCTGAAAGCCATTCCCACACCAGAACAGCCACTGATAAATAGAAGTCGCTGCAAATTTTACAAAAACGTATTACGATGTGAACACGTTCCTAGGTTCCCTCCTGGAATTTATAAATAACCTGGATAGGTAAGAGTTTTTGAAATGTAAGCTTTAGAAAATCAGCCTCTAGCTTCTAGGAGTCTTTGAAAGTTATCTTTTCTTTTCTTCAATATTCAAGGTGCCATAGTAGTCAAGATAATAAGCTAAGAGTAAGAATGGGAACAAGGTGCGTGTTTTGGAAGAGAAAATAATGTATGAAATAGTCTGTTTTGAGAATAGAAAAGCAAATGGACTAGGGAAATATAGTGCCTATTTGAGGTTCATGGGAAGGAATTTACAGGGAGACCAGTAGACCTGAAGGTGCATTGTGCTCTAGCCATGTTAGCCATGCAAGTATAGACAAAGAGTGAGTAGAGAATGGGATTTGAGACGGACTACGGTTTACCAAACAAATACTAGAAAGTGAGAGGGACCAAGGGTGAAGAAGGTGTATGCAGAAGGACAATGATAATGCCAGACCATAGATTTTAATAACTGCCTAGGAAGGGAAGAGAGGGCATCAGAGATTGACAGTAGTAAAAAATGGTAGAATCAATAGGTTGACAGTCCCAGTGAGTTAAAGGATTGTTAGGATTGGGGTATATGAGGGAGTAAACTGGAAAGATACAAAGTCGTGCTCAGAGATGGAATGAATGCAATTGACATACGAATGGGTTGCAGTTAATGGCAACAGCAAGGTGTATAGGAAGACCATGAGACCGATCGGTTAGAATAGTGTTGAAGGCAAGTTTCCTAGGAGGACAGAAGTTCAATAATCTGAAAGTGCAGAACGTTTAAAGGCCCATTTATGGTTATATTAACATCCTCAAGAATTAAAACAATAGTATTATACAAATGAATCCAGTGACAGTGATCCATCTGGGTGCTAAACCCATCAAGAAACCAGGTGTAAAAACCTGGGAGTTAGTACATGAAAGCAGAAATGAGTGGCACTGGGTATATAATCTGATAGCAGGAGATTCTAATCTACAAGGGTCTAAGGATGAGTAAAGAATGACCCAGAAGCTGCAATGAGGAGCAGGGAACCCACCTCCAGACCTAGTAACACCTGTAGGGGGAAGAGAGCCACCAATTGAGAGTGCTGCTGAGGCTGATACGTCCTTGAAAGAGAGCTTCATTTTAATTTTGAGTTAGGTAATAAAAAAGAAGTTCTGATAGTATGTTAGATTTTGCTGAGTACTGAAATTCCAAAGGGCACACATTATATTACAATCATAATGCCTATCTATAATTTCCTGGTTATTATGGTGCAGTGGGTAAAGATTTATGTAGGCTGATGTAGTGTTGCGCATTCTCCTAATAAATGAAAGAAATAAGGTTAGAGACTAGTATTGCATATACATGTATATATAGTTCGTACATGCCAAAAAATTCTAGAAGTTAATGAGTAATAATTAGCAGTGTTTACCTCCAGGGAAACTAACTTTAATGTTCAAGAGGGACTTTTAACTGTATTTTATACCCTACTCTAGTGCAATACAGCAGTGTACAGTGTAAGAGAGTTAAAATGTAAATACTTGTTGGCTCCTTGGTATTAAGAAATTATTAATAACTTTTCTTAGGTATAACAAGGGTATCAGGGTTACGCTTTCTGAAAGTTAACAATTAGAGATATACATAGAGATATTTCCAGATCAAATACTTTTAAGTACTTTTCTGAAAATGATATGAAATGGGGAGTGGATAGGGAGTTTAGATAAAACAAGATTATTCAGGAGTTGAGTAAGGTTGAAGTAGGGTTATGGTTACACTATCTTATCGACTTTTGCATATATTTCAAATTGTCCATAATAAAAATCTTAAAACATATCTTCTCAGTGCGATAGGCGATAGCTATTTAGATCACATTTTGTTTCAATTCCATTAATTATTATTTGCACTAAATTTGAGGACTGCAGTTATATTAGTATTTATGGGCCCAACCTTCATGTTGTTTATGGATTAAAGGCAAAAACAATGAGCAATCCAAAACAAAACAAAACAAAAAAGATGAGATGGCTCAAGTAGAGCCTTATAGGCTATGTTGAAGAGTTTGGGCTTTATCTAAAAAATAATGAGAAGCCATCCAAGTGTTTTAGCCAGAAACACACACACACACACACACACACACACACACACCTCAGATGTCTCCCTATTATTGACTATAATATGATGAACTGATTGAAAAAGGGTGAAAGTAGAATCATGTGATCAGTTAGGAGGCTATTCTAGTTATCTAGTCATATATTGGTCGAAGTTGGCAATACAAAAGGTGAACAGAGGACAGAGAATCAGCAAATTCTGAAAAGAAATGGTGGGTGTGTAAGTGTGGTGTCACATAGCAAGGGTATGTGCTTGAGAGTCAAATAGCAACCAGTGGTTAAGCAGGATGGTTATCTACTGCCTAAATCACAGGAGCCGTAGTGCATTTTGATCTTGTCATTCCTCTTCTCAGAAACAAGCAAAGGAGCCTAGGCTTCTCAGGGACCCTAAGAATAGTGTCTGCACTCCCTGTTGTTACATTGAAGGGTCTGGTCTTATCTCTCCGTGTGTCTTTTTATTTGGTGTATGCTAAGGACATACCTGTTTGATTTGGTAAAATAAGCTTAGAAATTTTATCACTTCTTTCTATGGAAAATGCTGCTCTGACTGGGCATAATTCTCACTACAAAAATTTGTCTCATCCTTCTAAGTATTAGCCCAAACATCAACTCCTCCACAGTCCTCCTTATTCTGTATCCATTTCTCCTTCCTGCATGCCCTAAGCACATTAACTGGACCTCTGTTTTGCATGTAGGTAGTTACTTTGGGGACTATACATATTATACTGCTTTTCTATATCTATATCTGTATCTATTTTCTGTATCTATATCTATTATAGTGCTTTTCTATATATCTATTGCGTTTCCTTTCTCCAACCAAGTTATAAATATCTTGAAAGCAAACGTCGTGTTAATTCATTTTTTATTTTCCTTGATTATTTATTTTAGTAATCAATAAATATTTATTGAATTTAAATGATTTGTTATCCCCTTGTGTCCATATTTCAACAAAATCTAGATTAATGACAAAAGTTTCCATAGAAAATTTTGACTGTAGCTTAATAAATGCTCAACCATGTTGTAAACATATGTGATAACCTTAAGATATAAAATGACTGGGCAAATTTACGAGAGTGCATAAAATTCTTTATTTAGAACAATAAAGTATATGTATATATAATGTAATTTTAAATTCAAACCTGTATAAAAAAGGGTTGGGACATACACCTATTTTAAAAAGTACACATACAGTATATACACATACACATCACATTTTACAAACTTTTTTATTTAATTAAATTTCAGTCATAATAAAACTATTTAGAATAGTGTTGACATACATTTACATTATTATATTCAAACTCCAATCTATGACTGAACTAAGGGTATATCTGCGCATCCATCTAAATTAATACTTTTCAAGTCCATTGATTTAAAAAAATGGTGGCAAGTGGACACTATAATCACGTATTAACCCTTAGAATATAGAATAGAATATTTTGATTGGAAAATTATATTTAGTGAGTATTGTAGCTCAGAGATCAAGTACTGGAAAACAGTGTGGTTTTTAGTTTAAACAGTTGTTTTAATTTTATTGTTAAAAACATCATAAGGATGTAGTTGGAGATGGCAGTTATAAATAAATTTACAATGCTTAGTAAACATTTCAGGATCACAAATATCCGTTTTAGCATGGATTATTTCTTTAAAAAGAACACCTTGTTATAAAATGAAAGTACCATTATTTTATTTTTACAAAGAGAGGCATTTCAAGACTAGTTAATGGAAAGCAGCAACATTATGAATTGTGTGATCAAGTTCCACAAATGAACTAATTAGAATTCGATCTGAATCATTTTATTTTAAAGCCAATTTCAAAATAATATTGTTTCAAAGATAAGCTGGTTTACTTTAGAATTCTTATCCCACTTTCCAATTTTAAAGTGTAATTAATGAATTACCCCTTTATAAATTGGTTCTAAAATATCTTTTGGCATTCAAAAACTTCATGAGCATTTTACATTTTCTGCCCTTAGTTTTCAATAAAATGAGAAGATTTAAACGCTCACTTTGGTGCATTTCCAAATGTTACGTACATCTTATAGTTTCTCATCCTGACTAATATGACTAAAATGTACTACTGGTTTTCATTCTTTGGAGGTGATCCAAAATGTTTATTCAAGCAAAGGAAAAAGCCATCTCTTGTGTAAATGGTGATCAAATTCACCCTACTTGAGACTGAATTTCACTTTTACTAATGGACACTATTTACATTAGAAATAAGAACAGCAATGACCTTTTATGGTCAAGATAAAAAGTCTTGACTGCTCTGACTGGGCATAATTCTCACTATAAAAATTTGTGAGAGTCCAGAGTTGGATATTTTGTATGGGTTAGTTTCAATGCTATTTTACCTTCTTTGTCAGTCATATTGCAATAGGACTCACCCCTAAGGAGTGATCTCTGAGTTTACCGTATAGATAAATAAAAAATTGAGATCCAAAGAGGAGAGGTGATTTACCATATCAGTTAATGACAGACTGGAGGCTCCGGATATCTTTTGCAACATCCATCCCACCATGCCAAAATGCATTTTTGAAGAATATATTTTTTAAATATACAGAATGCCTAAAAGCTCCAAACTGGAATTACATTTTGAAATGAAAACTTGGCTGCAGCAAAACATTTTTAAAATCCATGATTTCTGAATGAATTTTTCTCTTTATTTATAACTTCAGTTGAATTAGAGTAGCAAAACGTGCCCCAAAGTTTCTCCAAAGTACTTTAAAACTCAACGAAATGTATTTAATTCTTACTAAAACCAATACTTCATTAGGTATGCATAATTTTTCATAATTTTCATTTTTTCACATAGTTTTTAAGAGAATAGGCTACTTGTTCCATTATTGTATTGAAGAAAAATCAATTTGTCTCTGACTCACTAAAATGTGGCAGTGTAGTAAGCACATTAAATTACAATACAATATCCAGGAACACTTCATTATCACTCAGGAGGCATCATTTATCATAAAGCCATTTTCTAAATAGACTTGGTTTCTACCAAAGAGGTGCGAAGCTTTCAGTATCGTTGAGAATCTACAGACTTCTGAGATCATTTTAAAAGGTAATTTTGAAACCTTCTAAGATGGAACTATCAGATACATGGCACCAACTGAAAAGGCGATTTCATGGTTTCCTATCTCAGCAGTGAGTTTTCCATGATTTATGAAGAAGGATATTCAGAACACATCTGGGATAAAATAAGCAAAGATAAATATATATTTTTATCTCAAAGCAGAAATGACACAGTTAATGTCCAAGCAGCTAGCATCCAAAATAATGTTCAGCATTTTTCTATTGTTCATGCATTTTATTCAACTTTAGTGTTTTAAAAATTGGCAATCCATGTAACTTTCAATGGATCAATACATTTAATAAGCAGGACATATCTCCCCTCTCCTACCATGTCAGATTTAATAACTTGCTGAATTTGTTTATTTAACCCCATTAATTAGGACCATGTCCATGAGTGTTAAAACAGCTACTAGGTTTGAGGACAAAAGTACATTTATTACACTCTTAAGCATATTAAGCAGCATTTTCATATGCTCAAGCAAACTGAAACCATTGATTAAATAAATCAAACTACTAGATTGAGAAGTATCTGTCTTCTCAATCTATACACAACCTACATGCATAACTCATATTAATCTGTATCAATTTTGCTGAAAACAATCAATGCTACACACTGAGACAGGACCTATCAGCAATTAAATTGATCTCTGGTTTTATTACTAATCAAGTGTACCATGTGATATCTGAGGGCCTGAACACCTTAATGCAGCTTCTCAAAGCAGCTGGGTTGTATCTTAGAGAAATTAGTCATATTTAAGGAACCACAGCATGTTAGAGAAGAAGGGGACTGGAGGAATCATCTGGGCTCTTTGGTACAAAAAAGAGCAAAGGCCACTTACTGGAGTTGCATCTGGATTCGCTTTGAACAGAAGCTAAAATCCAAATATACTAGAAATTCTTGGACTTTTGAAATGAAACTACATTGAAAACTGTCATCTTGTGGTTGTAGAACATGGCAATAATATTATCACAAAGATTAAGTTAGAATGGAAAGCTTTGGATTCCTTTATGTGTACATTCAAGATGTGTTAAAAGAACTTTCATCAAAATAAACCATAAGAAATAATTCTTTGACTTTAGTCAGATGTTTTCTTGATTATAAAAAAAATTGGCAAGGGATATTCACATAATGTCTTACAAGTTCTAGTTTAAAAGCACAATGTCCATCTTGGGAATTCCTGCCAAATTCACTCTTAATATGACAAACACTGTTACACATTTTAAATAGCAAACTGACATGCATAACTACATAAAACTTTCTTTTTATTTTTAATTCATAAACCTTAATGAATATAGAGTGCCCGATTTTAACTAAATGGATCCTTTAAACAGATAATGGTGATTATACTATAAATAACTAAAGTTTCCTGATTCCTTGCATTCCAAGTAACCTAGTTTTCAACACCCATATTAGCATGTGGGCGTGGTTTTCTAACCTTAGATACTAAATGTCATAATTTATTTTTATTCTCTCCCATGGTGGAAGTTGAAATGGGACCATCTTACATTCAGCATTTTCTCCTAAGTCCCTTTACATAGCTCTGTAATAGTTTTAGAATATAAACACGTCATAACACATTTTGCAAACACGATTTATACACACTATAGTGGTCAAGGGAAAAGGCAGACTTTCCCAGGATGCCAATGTCCTCCTTAGCAGACTGTTCTGATGTTCAGTGTTCTTAACTTCTTCCTGCGGTGACTCTTTTGGAGAGTCTCCCCTCTGCCAAGGCATAATTCAGTACTGGCTCCCTTGCATAAATGGAACCAGGCAACCATTTGCATTTGTTTAGTGGGATATGGGTGAGCATGGTTTACATCAGGAAGAGATCAAAATCAGACCCATATCACTAATCAGCAACTATAAAGCTGACAAGTTGCCAACTCCTATCACAGTTCCCACTGCTTTCTACACTGTACAGTGGCTGATACTACTGAGTTTTAAACATTTTTTCTAGATCCCTTTGAGAAAAATTGTTACCCCTACTATCCAAGCTGAAATCTATTTGCAGAGACCAGGATAACTACAGGCTGCAGTTTGTATCTGAAGAATAAAGCTAGGTGTTTTTTCAGCATTTAGACATTTCTGGAGCCATGCAAATGGTACATGCAGTCTGAGACACGTGCTTTCTCTTCCAACATCAGCTGCAAGTTCTAAATGAGACCCAAGTCCCGCAGGTCCTTAAAATAGAGTCCTGCTCCGTGCAAGTTCTTCTTTATAGATGATTAATTCAGTGCCAGTTTCACAGTAAAACATTCTGTTCCAATTTCTGAATCATCCATATAAAGTCATGGGTAGCAAGAACAGATAAAGATGTGGTCTGTCACTCCAGACAGAATATGAATTTGTTTAAAGCTGCTTCATTTATGAAGCAAACATGAACTGTTACCAGCCTAGAAAGGAAGGAAAAAAAGAGAGATTATGGTGTATCTGCCTTCTGCCTTTTTAAAAATCTCAATAGCTGAAATCATATATGACCACGGAATGAGTAACAGATTTACAATGTATGCTTCACTTACATAGCATAAAAGAACTTGATAAATGTTTTCTTAGATGCAGTGATCAGTCATTTTCTATGATCTCCTTAGTAACACATTATCTGAAACAATCTTACTTATTGCTTATTATCTATGTCCTCCCATTAAAATGTACGCTCCATGACGGCAGGGAGCTTCTCTATCTCTTTTAGTGCTGTACCTCAACTCTTATAATAATGTCTGGCACTTAATAGACACTCAATAAGTATTTCACCCTGTGGCTTTCATACCTCCTGACATTCTACCAATGATCTCAGTTTGTGATAATATAATTATCAACTTAGTTAGCTTTGAATTTCTCTAGCAAGACTATAAAAGGTTATAAACAGGGGTGAAGAGAGAAGGATTGATGAACAAAGAAGTGTCTGGAGAGTGGAGACTAGAGAAGTGGAGAGAGATGGAGTAGCATGAAAGAGACCCCTAGGACAGGTGGAAAAGCTGGCCCATGGACACTAACAAGTAATAGCCTCACATGGCCACTGAGCTGCTCTAGTATCTTGACTATCTAGTTAGGTTCTAGCAATCATTTATCCCAGCTGAGGAAATAGCAGCAGAAAGATTTCATTCAATACTTCCAGTCAAAAAAAGAAAGACCGAAATCCTGGCACCACATACCAACAAAGTTCTGGGGAAGGTTCATTTGGCCTCAGCATAGCTTATTGTACTTGTTGAAGCATGAAAGCCATATTTTGTTTTAGTTCTTCAGTACTTGTGTTAATCTACTAGCTTTCAGATGTTTCAACTTTCCAGTAAAGTATTCGTATTTCCTTCTCTACTTAAAAAAAAATATATATAGATGGTATCATCATCCCATCTTCAATCCCAGTCTCTAAATAAACATGTTTTGCGTTTCTCATCTTCTCTGCTCAATCTCTTTCACTACTTTTGTCCTTGTTTATCAACCCAGCATCACAGATCACTGTTTTTAAAGTATTGAGATCATTACACAGATTAGCCATAAAATTCCATAGTGTAATAAGAATTGCAATATTTTCCAGTCTCTCTAAATGTAATATATTAAAAACTGTCTTATACAACAATTTACCAAGCAGAGAACTCTAGAAGCTAGACAACCTGTATTTAGGAAATCAGAATTAAATCTAGAACAAAAATTAAGAGATACTAAGATAAAACTTCAGAAATCCAAAATATATAGATATTTTAAAAGCATGGTTAGAAAGCAAAAGGGAATCACAAAAAGCAAAAGAATGTATTTTTTAAATGTATAAATAATTTGAAACACAAAGCTTAATGTAGAGAATTAAATGTAGGATGGGCATGGTGGCTCATGCCTGTAATCCCAGCACTTTGGGAGGCTGAGGTAGGTGGATCACCTGAAGTCAGGAGTTTGAGACTGGCCTGGCCAACATGGTGAAACCCTGTCTCTACTAAAAATACAAAAATTAGCTGAGTGTGGTAGTGCACACCTGTAGTCCCAGCTACTCGTGGGGCTGAGGCACAAAAACCCCTTCAACCCAGGAGGCGGAGGTTGCAGTGAGCTGAGATCATGCCACTGCACTCCAGCCTGGGCTACAGAGCAAGACTTTCAAAAAAAAAAAAAAAAAAAAAAAAACAAAAACAAAACAAGAAAAAAAAAAAAGAAGAAAGGAAAGAAAGAGAAAATTAAATGTAGAGAAGATTGGAAATGCATTTTTGATTTTGTTCCCAGGTCACTTAGCAAAGAAAATAAACTTAAAGACTGACACCTGTTTTCCCATAGAACAAAACTACAATTTTTATAATGATAACCTGGGTTCTTGCAAGAACCCTTGTGAAATAAGTCTAAATTTATCATTAACCCTCATTACACATCAAAAACCAGAGTTTAAAAGACATGAACTGATAACTGATATAAACTCATCTAGTATTCTACACCAAAGAGTCAAGGCTTGAACCCAAGTCTAATCCTTTCTGATCATCTGCTTTACAATGTATCTACAGAAACCAAACTCCCAAAGCTTTGGAAAGTCTTAGGAAATATCTAGCAAAGAATCACAGATCTTGCTATTTGGTAACCAACCATTCCCAAGCCTTGAGACCTAAATTTCCAAGCTTGACTTCAGCTTGTCCTTTATTCCAATTCTAAGATTTATTTTCTTCCCCCTTAACTCAGATATACAGAAATTTTGTTTGTATTTCTTTAGTGAACCTCTCCACAATCAAACCCATGCTATTTACTATCAACCACATGGGGCCATTTCTGTGACTAAGCAATTTTTCTTTCAAGGTCTCAAATAAGATTCTTTGCAGATAACTCTCAAATTGCAAATCATTCTTTCCAGGCCTACTGTTTTTTGAAGTTCCAGTCTAACATATTTGGACACTGGTCAGTTTCTTTTTTTTTCCTTTTTTTTAATTATACTTTAGGGTTTTAGGGTACATGTGCACAATGTGCAGGTTTGTTACATATGTATCCATGTGCCATGTTGATTTCCTGCACCCATTAACTCGTCATTTAGCATTAGGTGTATCTCCTAATGCTGTCCCTCCCCCCTCCCCCCACCCCACAACAGTCCCCGGAGCGTGATGTTCCCCTTCCTGTGTCCATGAGTTCTCATTGTTCAATTCCCACCTATGAGTGAGAACATGCGGTGTTTGGTTTTTTGTCCTTGCGATAGTTTACTGAGAATGATGTTTTCCAGTTTCATCCATGTCCCTACAAAGGACACGAACTCATCATTTTTTATGGCTGCATAGTATTCCATGGTGTATATGTGCCACATTTTCTTAATCCAGTCTATCGTTGTTGGACATTTGGGTTGGTTCCAACTCTTTGCTATTGTGAATAGTGCCGCAATAAACATACGTGTGCATGTGTCTTTATAGCAGCCTGATTTATAGTCCTTTGGGTATATACCCAGTAATGGGATGGCTGGGTCAAATGGTATTTCTAGTTTCAATAATATTTACCAACAGCTTCTTCTCCTGATTTTCCATTTCCTGTTAATGCCACCGCACTCTGGTAAGTCCCATAGTCTCCAAATCATTCTTGAGTTCTGCCTGTGATGCCAAGTCTCACATCATTAGTAACTAGGATTTGTTGATTCTTTTACTGCAATGTCTTCGAATGGTCTATGCTTTCTTATTTCCTGGCCCTGATGCTAATTCAGTTGTCATTCTCTCTCACATCTTATTTAAAGACTGGCCTGGTAAGTGGACTCCATTTCTCTAGTTAACCACTCCCGTACATCTTGCCATACCAACACCCAATTAGTTTTCCCACACCTCTGCTTTGTCACCCACATCTTTCCTACACCATTTTCTCCCAATACCTCCTTATGTGACACAAGGCATTTAAGCCCCATTCCTGGAATTCAAACCCTTTCTCAAACTGATGCTCACCCTTTCTTCTCAGCGTTTTAACTCTTTATATGTGACTTCCACTGGAATCCAACTGTCCAAACTGACCCTTGAACATAGTTTCTACTTTGGGACTTTCCTGACTTAGTTTACGCCACGTGCTCAGTACAGATACTACCTCCATCACTCGCAAAGTGAAGCTTTTCTCCAATTGTTAGTGACTTCTCTCTCCTTTCAAATTAGGTAATTGTATTTGGGTGTGCTCAATTCTAAGATGTCATCCATGCCATTATCTAGAACTGTGTTGAATTTACAACTTGTATGACCATATGCAGAGGCCTGGACTTTAATCAAAGTAACTCTGTAAACTTTTAGTTCACTTTTAAAAATTGGTTATTATGTATATGTCTGATTTCCTTTTGTAGGCTATAAACAATTTGAGGACACAACAAAGTTATATTAAGCTTTGCATCCATCAATGCACCTACTAGAGTTTGTTGGAATCACATTTGTGGGAAGAGTAAAGAGCAAAAGTTTCCTGTAATGTATCAACATAAATAAAGCTTTTAATGTAATCTATCTGTTTTATTTATTTATCTTAATCTTTGCTATACACAACCCAATATGAAAAAAGGTTTTGTAGGATGCTACTATGGATCTTTGGCATAAGCTATGTGACCAAGTAAATTTTTAACTTTTCACATAGCTGTTCTCATGCACGGTGTCAAATAAACACAACTTCAGTTAATTTTTTATTTTTATATTTTGAGACCAGGCCTGCTCCATCACCCAGGTTGGAATGCTGTGGCTTGATCATGGCTTATTACAGCCTCAACCTCTCGGGCTCAGGCAATCCTCCTGCCTCAGCCTCCTGAGTAGCTGAGACCACAGGTGCACACCACCATGCCCACCCAATTTTTAAATTGTTTGTAGAGATGGGGTCTACCTATGTTTCCCAGGCTGGTCTTGAACTCCTGGGCTCAAGTGATCCTCCCACCTCAGCCCCCCAAGGTACTGGGATTACAAGCATGAGCTACCACTCCTGGCCTGTTTATTCCTAGGTGCGACTTTTTTTGTTGCTGTTTCTAGTTCAATACATTCCTTCCACGTTTGTTCCTTGTATTTAAGATATTAAGCCCTCCTTCTTTTCATTTTCCAATTATAGGTTATTTCCTTCAGAGAACTAGTCCATACGTTCTCTATTCTAGTGTTGCAATATTTGTCTTGATTTAATTTGTTTTAGTTGGTGAAAATTCCATTTCAGGGAGAAATCCTTGCCGTAAACCTGAGTCATTCCTTGTATTTTCCCCTTCCTTGCTAACCAAGAAAATGATTATAATCCAAACTATGTCTATTTTTTAAATGTATAATTGCAACTCCACATTTTATTTCTGTCTTGGTATTTTTTACTACAGTTATTCTTATTTTTTAGAAGATTTCCTCTCCAACCACATCATAGTTTGTTCTCCCAGACCTTCCCTCTACTCCACACCTATCTAGGAACTAGACTTAAGAGTACCCTAAAACCCTAAAGTATAATAAAAAAAAAAAAAATAGAACTACCAAATGATCCAGCAATCCATATTTTTGGTTATACAGCAATATACTACATAACCATATTTCACTCAATTATAGATTGCATATACACGGTGGTCTCATAAAATTATAATACTGTATTTTTACTATGCCTTTCTGATTAGATTCACAAATACTTACCATTGTGTTGCAGTTGCCTACCGTTTTCAGTACGGTGACATGCTGAGCAGGTTTAGAGCCTATGAGCAATAGGCTATACCATATAAGCCTAGGTGTGTGGTAGGCTATACCATCTAGGTTTGTGTAAATCCCTTCCATAATTTTTGGATAGTGATGAAACCACCTAATGGCATAGTTCTCAGAATGTATCCCCATGGTGAAGCAGTATATAACTGTATATCCAAGGGAATTGAAATCAGTATGTCAAAGAGATATCTGCACTCCTGTTTTTTGCAGCACTAGTCACAATTGCCAAGCTATAGAATCAACCTATGTGTCTCATATGACCTGGATTTGTTTTCTAACTGAAATCTCATGTCGAATTGTAATCCTCAGTGTTGGAGGAGGGGTTTCATGGGAGGTGATTGGAACCAAGGGGCAGATTTCCCCCTGGCCGTTCTCATAACAGTGAGTTCTCACGAGTTCTAGTTGTTTAAAAGTGTGTAGCACCACCTTCCTTCTGTCTCTTCCTCCTCCTCCAGCCATGTAGGATGTGCCTGCTTCCCCTTTGCCTTCTACCATGACTGAAATTTCCTGAGGCCTCCCCACCGGTGCTTTCTGTACAGCCTGTGAAAATGTGAGCCAATTAAACCTCCTTTCTTTATAAAAAAAAAAAAAAAAAAAAAAAAAAGAGTTCCTTGGAGGGTTTTCCATCTCTGTTAGTAGAAGGCCAAATGTAAGGGTTTGCTTCATATAATGGGTAGTCAGCAGATGATTACAAATGATATACACACATTTTTACTCTGGGGTTTTCAGATTCTGATGACGAACTGGCCCTTTTCTCCCTCTTTTCCTACTTTTCCCTCAGCATTTGAATTCTTATGTACTCATAGACACATACAAGTTTATTTCTGTTTTTATTTTCATATATTTTACTCTCATCTTATTGTAATTCTGAGATATTCATTCATCTTTCCATTAATTTATTCAACAAATAGTTATTCATCATTTATATGTGCACAGTATAAGTGACATTGTTTAGTGAGGCTCCAAAATTAAATTAAGAAAAAAACCCTGCCCCCTAAGAGCTTATGGTTTTGAAAAGGGCACAAAATGTTCATTTAAGTGACTGTGATGTCCTACCAAGTGTCATATGAAATCTATTTAGAGGGCCACAAATAGAGATTATTTTCATTTGGGAAGTCCGCTTTTTGTAGGTGACAGTATGTGACCTGAGCCTTGGTGGAGCTTTGCAGAGATGATGAGTAAGGCACTTTGTGAAGGAGAATGAGTCATGTTTTCATTCATTCTGCCATCTATTCCCCATTGACTACTGAATAAATGAGCTGGGTTTTTTTCTGGATAGTTCTGGCTTCTTTAACCTGACTAATGTGATTCACTTTATACATGAGTAATAATTCATACCTTAAGAAAAATAATTTGTTAGTTAATTTCCCATGTGATTATATTCCCTCTTGATATGCATACCTTGCTGTCTCATTAATCCAACCCAATAAATTAAACACACACATTCACACAAAAGATAAAAACAAACCCTACTTCAGAAGAACAATCTTCTTTGCCATTTGCTTAAACTTTCATTTAGGGCTGGGTCACTCACTCAGTCTCTCATTCAACAAACATTTATAGAGAGCCAACAATGCACAGACAGCAAGTTAGGTGTTGAGGGTACAGCAAGAAACAGAAAGACCTAGCTCTTGTCTTGGAATGCTAACTGACTATTCAACACATGCATAAGTTGTTTGACTATGGTTGCTTTAAAATACCATCTTTTTTCCTCCTAAACAAGTGGCCTGGGTTTCTGTATCCTAATCCACTCCCAAATATCATGGGACGAATGTCATAATTAAAACCACATGATTAAAGACCTGTGTGCCAAAACCGGATCCCAGCAATGCAATCCCAAACCAAACAACAGAGGATATTACTTGAGCATTTGAGCAGTTAAGACTCAACTAACCATTTAATGTGTGGTTTGTGAATGCTGCTTGAGAGAACTGAAATGGCTGTCAAGAAGAAGAAGAAAAGGAAGGAAAAAATAAAGAAAACAGTGAATCTCATCTTATGGTTCAAAGGCAAAAAAATGAATTTCTAGGAAAAAGCATGGTTTCAGCTTGGGAAATATTGCTCCAGAAAATAAAAAGTGTCAAGCAAAGGGTCTATCCATTTACATTATTTGACAGGAAGAATGAGCCTAGAAAGAAGTGGGAATGGGCAGCAGAAAATAGAGGGTGCTATTCATGCTACAAACATGTTAATCAAGAGTATGATTGAAGGTAAAAGTGACAGAGTGTGTAGAATAAAGTATTACAGTGTTAGAGAAATGTGCAACATAATTATATCATGTTATCTTGAGTTGTTAAAAAAATGTTGTATAACCATAAAAGTAAGCTCATACAGGAGGCAAGATACTTTATGACTCAGCTCCACTGAAGAAGATTAAGTCTAGAGACAAATCTCTGAACCTGGGACAGGAGTTAAAGCTGGAAGAGCAGTGACTTGCAGGGTAAAGAAGGAACTCACCACAGACTATCTAGGTAATAAAGAGGAGAGTAAATAATCCTTTGACAATGAGGGAATGCACAGAAGAAATGAGGAATTAGAAAGAGGACAGTATATTCGCATGCAACTGTGGTAAATGCTCTCAGGATTCCATGCTAGTAACAAAAAAACAGCCAATTAGCAGAAGCAAAAGTGAGGGACAGCATGAATCAATACTGATTAAGTTAATGCAGCTGTGGGTCTTCCTGAAACAGTATCTGCAGCAAGGGAGCAGAGAAAGTAGACGGGACAGGAGATAATGATACCGTACCTTCTAGCCATGTCTTACTCTCCTTTCTCCCACAATCCCTCCGCAGACCCACACAATCACAGCACGTGTCTGCTATGCGTTTATGTTCAGTGCATCCTGGGCTCTGAACTATTATAATGCATAATTATTACTAGTCATGTGGAAGGTGGCAATTGACCTGGAAAATCTTACTCTCCTGACTGTAAGATATTTGGACATTTTCTCTTTTTCCTTAAAATGGCAGGGAAACATTCTGGTTTTCTCTTGTTTCAGCATCTAACACATGGGATACAGTCACGTTATAGTGGTCACACCTAAATAAAATTGATTCCATATATTTTTATTCTATTAGTAATACTTAATTTTAGTCCTAATTTGCTATATTCTCCTTGTCTAATTAATTTTCTGGCCTCAAAAACAGTCTAAGTAAACATACAACTGTTAATTTTAGTGCATCTCCCACACTAGATGAATCCACTAGTCAGGACAAACACTGCTTACCTTTCAAAACTGGAGAATACACAATGAATTAGATATGTACATTTCAATTATGTAACAACTTCAGCCAACATACTGACATCTGCTTGACAGAAGACTTACTAATGAAGTTTCTTTCTAAATTTTGGCATCTCATATGCTGTATAGTTCTTGCTAAATATTTCAGTTTGAATTAAAATTTTTACAATCTACCCATCTGACAAAGGACTAATATCCAGAATCTACAAAGAACTTAATAAATTTACAAGAAAAAGTCAACCCCATCAAAAAGTGGGCGAAGGATATGAACAGACACTTCTCAAAAGAAGATATTTATGCAGCCAACAGATACATGAAAAAATGCTCATCATCACTGGCCATCAGAGAAATGCAAATCAAAACCACAATGAGATATCATCTCACATCAGTTAGAATGGCCATCATTAAGAAGTCAGGAAACAACAGGTGCTGCAGAAGATGTGGAGAAATAGGAACACTTTTACACTGTTGGTGGGACTGTAAACTAGTTCAACCATTGTGGAAGTCAGTGTGGTGATTCCTCAAGGATCTAGAACTAGAAATACCATTTGACCCAGGCATCCCATTACTGGGTATACACCGAAAGGATTATAAAATTATAAATCATGCTGCTATAAAGATACATGCACATGTATGACTGAGGCTGGAAACCATCATTCTGAGCAAACAATCGCAAGGACAGAAAACCAAACACCGCGTGTTCTCACTCACAGGCAGGAATTGAACAATGAGAACACTTGGACACAGGGTAGGGAACACCACACACTGGGGCCTGTCGTGGGGTGGGGGGAGGGGGGAGGGATAGCATTAGGAGATATACCTAATGTAAATGACGAGTTAATGGGTGCAGCACACCAACATGGCACATGTAAACATATGTAACAAACCTGCACATTGCGCACATGTACCCTAGAACTTAAAGTACAATTTAAAAAAAAGAAAAAAAAAGGAAAGAAAAAAAAACTTACCAATGTACGAAAGTAACAGTGTTGATACAAGCCACAATTACACTTCTTGAAACTCTCTCTCCTTCTCTTGCAACATACTGAAAAACAATAAGAAAAAATACTTATTTGCTCTTGGTCAGAGATTCTGAGGTACACCATGATCTGGGCATTGTAAAAGGCAGCTTTTCTGTAAATATAGTAGCAGAAGATTGCAAAATTGAATGGGGAGCTTA
The DNA here is from genome assembly GCF_028878055.3 of Symphalangus syndactylus. Classification (NCBI taxonomy): domain Eukaryota; kingdom Metazoa; phylum Chordata; class Mammalia; order Primates; family Hylobatidae; genus Symphalangus; species Symphalangus syndactylus. The sequence goes on from NC_072435.2 coordinate 83,742,968, forward strand.
CCTTATTATTACTATAAGGACGAGGGAAGACTTCATTTGTCTTAAGGTAGTCTTTCCAAGTTGTTAAAACATTTCTTTCTCTGCATATGTATATATACATATCAAACATGCCTATATGCATTTCATATGTGTCTGTGTATACATACAGGCATGACATGAAAGAAGACAACACACCAAATGAAAATTATAATCAAAGGTAAGGGAACATATGAGTACTGGGCAGTATAGGGTAAGGTGAAAGAATGACAAGAGCCAGCTACAGTGAATGGAAAGTCATCTTACAGCAAATTTTGTATTCGGCTTTAGAGAAAACAACAAGTATGTTGAGAATAGTTAAGGGCTCTGAAAGCCAGAGTAAAATAAAAGATATGTAAAATATACAAGAGAAAATCACTGAACGTATTTTGAATAAGAAGTCACACTATGAACCAGGGTTTACAGAAGAGTGTGACTAAAGGTTGGGTTTAGAAAGGCTAAAGAAAAGATCAGTGGCAGCAACTCATGAGATCATAAAGATGTCAGTGATGATAATGCTTCCTACCAAAAGAACTAAGCTTAGGAAGAGGCTCCAAGAGCTGAATCAGCATGTTTTGATAAAAGTGTGGAAAAGAAAGAACATGAGCAAATGTGCCTCCAGAGCTCCACAACCAGGAGTCTGAGAAGATTCTGCTGCATTACTTAAATAAGAAAGCAGAGGTAACCCCTTTATAAACCCTAAGAAGAGTCATGAAGACAATTGTGTGAAGGTATTCTATAGGTAAATGGAGATGCAGCACTGAAGAGAGAGTGAGACATCAGAAACACGGATAAAGAGTTGGGACTCACTGGTTAGGAGCTACTGTCATGAGTGAAGGACTTCTTAAAGACATTATGGGCAGGTACACAGTGTGTGAAATGGCAATGCCATGCTTGATTGGGCACACATTTAGCAAATAAAATACCTTATCTCATTATCCTCTTCATTAATTTGTATATTTTCAACTGCCCTTGTAAGACTTGGCTGTCTCTTCTGGAAAAAGAAGAAAGACACATGCTGTAAAATGATCAATGAATGGTCTAATATTTAAGAGGTAAGTGGACTCCACTTTTATCTTTTATGTCAATAACTCCAATAACAGTTCTTTCAGCATGTAGCATGCAAAATATTTTTGTAATAAAAAGTTATGAAAGCTGCATGGTGCTATCAACTCAACATTTTTAGGATGTTGGGGGCTAAAGAGTAATAAAGAAGCTGACATTTAATCAAATTCAAAAGACATTTCAAGAAGCTGAGTCACAATGATTTTTGCACATTTTAAAATTTTAGACAGGCTTCAATAAGAAGAGAACAAAAGAGTAGAAATCCAAAATAGCAGATAATACAAATGACATTTCTATTTGTCTTTTAAGTATATCATATGATTTTTGTCAGATCTTCCTTTTCATATTTAGTTCAGGCTATTAACACCAGTTCCTAATTCTTAAGTGTGAATTATCAGCTAGAGGGATTGTCTCCAGACATAATGAGAAACAGGAAACTTTATAAAATTTAAATTTTGTTTAGATGATAAGCTAAGGTAGAATTCACTGTTTTCTTAAAGGATCGTTTCTTGAGGAAAAAAAGATTAATAATTTATGTAAACATAGCATATTTTTTTAAAAAGGAATGGTACCACTTACCTTCCAGTATAAGGCTCCAAAAGCAAAGCCAATTATAAGAGAAAACAACGCTGGCAATGCCATGGCTGCCCAGTGTAGGCTGGAGTCTCCAGGGGGATTTTTGGCCTTCCCTATAATTTAAAGAACACAGTGATGAATACAGCATATCCATTCTAGAAGTTTTGCTCTTATGCTGTGGTTGTTTTTAACTGTTTCTGTAACACATTCTGGACCTATATCTGTTTAAAGTATTCAAAAGATTGATTTTTCTGCTGAATATTGCTTTTGCAAGGCAATGTAAGTCCATGTAGTCTCCAAAAGATGAATGCATTAAAAAAGAAAAAAATCACAGAGACAGAAAGAGATCTGGCTTGGGTAATTCTGACACATATGGAACACAGACTTAATATATTTCTGGGGGGAAAATGACTTATACTATCAAGCAAATCTATCTCCCATGCCTTTATCTTCTAAAGCCTTTTTGCTTTCTCACTCTTGACAGCTTGTTCAGAAATTTTAAACATGACATTTTACAACCTGGATCAAGATCTGTACGCATTCAGCTATGTTTGGACTGTTGAAAATATTCAATAATTGTATGTGAACTGTGGTTATAGTATTTTTAGGTATCTCATGCTTAGAATCATGGCTGTTTCCACATTCATATCTTCAATACACATTTATTGGATGTCACTATGCAACGGACTAAGAGTGTGGACTTTTAATGTTGGAAAGCTTAAGACTAACACTAAGGGGAATGGTTGAAGGCACTAGTGTTGTCCCATACTAAGTCTAAATAAGAAACTCAATAAGAAAGAACACATATGGAATTGGCTTGGGACACCTTTATTGACCCTGCCTGGCTCTTCCACGAGAAGCAAAATGATTCATGAATTTAGGTTGGATGTGGTGGCTCACACCTGTAATCCCAGCACTTTGGGAGCCGAGTCAGGTAGATCACCTGAAGTCCAGAGTTCAAGACCAACCCAGCCAACATGGTAAAACCCCGTCTCTACTAAAAATACAAAAATTAGCCGGGTATGGTGGTGCATGCCTGTAATCCCAGCTACTCCGGAGGCTGAGGCAGAAGAATCGCATGAACCCGGGAGGCAGAGGATGTAGTGAGCCGAGATCATGTCACTGCACTCCAGCCTGGGCAACAGAGCAAGACTCTGTCTTTAAAAAAAAAAAAAGGAGCAGAATGATTCATGAATTAAATAAACAAAACACATCTCCCACAAGGGTCTCTTCCAACATGAAACTTATTTTGACAGAATTTTCTATATACCTATACCTATTTAACATACAAAGTACCTAGAGTACATAATATAAAATAATGGATCTACTATGTGTGTATCAACATCTTATAGGGAAAAATTAATTCATAGTTTAACTTGGTAAGTCAGAAATAGATTTTATATACTATGGTGAGGACAGGAACAGCCCATTCCTCTACCATATGTGAACTGAGAGCAGGAAATTCCCTCATCCTATAAATGGTATGTTTCCAAGGAGACTCTAATGATGGAATGTATGCATGTGTGCTCACGTGTGTGTGTGTGTGTGTGCCTGTGTGTGTGTTGGGGGAGGAGACAGTGAGGGATGAACAATAAGGTGCTGGTGATCCCCAGGTAGGGAGCTGTCAGAAATAGGGTCGTCCATTCACATAACTATGAATTTCTTCCTTAGGATTCCTCCTCCTGGCCCACCCCACATCCTATAGCCCCATGGGCGATATGTTTTACCATCTCAAGTTGGAGCCCAACGTGAATTTTCTCACAAAAATAAATCTGAGTTATAAAATGGGATTTGGTATAATTAAAGTACTATCATAACAATAACAGAGCTATTTTAAGGATTATGTAAGATTACGTGGACTAGTTTGGGATTTAACTACTATCTATAAAAGTGTTCTCTGTATGAAATGGATTCAGGGTTACAAACAATTTCCACCATTTGAGGAATTTTAATAATACTATTTGTAAATAAATCATTTGGCTGTTTGTGGTTCTCCTTGAAGGCCAATCTGCTGTGGCCCCCATTATCTATTGGGATTGCTGGTATGTAATTACAATAGATTTACTAAGTAATTACCTTCTTAAGAGGCCATAATCAATGTACACAGAGAGAACAAATAAATTAATCAAGATTTTGTCCTTAAAATCCAATGGAAAACTCTAACGAGCTAGGAAGATGCTATGGAGAACTCCATTATCTGCGTTGGGTCAGCCAGATGCCCTGGAATCAAAGTAGCCAAACACCATGTTCTTCCTGTTCTATACAAAGACCAAACCTAAGTCTTGAAATTCACCACTCAGACCAAAGGAAAGACCAGACTCAAAAGCAAACAGCAGCTTACCAAAGAGTGAGATATTCTGGAATTTGCTACCTAAAACCTTTCTCAGGCAGAAGGACAGCATCTAAGGAAGGTGCTTCAAACAAAGCTGTGTGGGAGACCTCACTAAAGAAAGCTCAGACTTGCTCTCTGAGAGTACGGTGACTACCATGTTGACAGTTCCATCCCTAAGACTGTGAGCCAATACACGATCCTGGAATCTGACTAAGACACAGCAGCAATCTTCCTGCAAGAGAAAGGGAGGCAGAGAAATAGCAAAGACGGGATGGCGGGGCGGCAATGGAGGGGAGGGTTGCGGGAAGCGCCCATAGGTTACTGAGCTCCACCTCCTATAGAGGTCAATGTTACCTCACTTTTTTAATTTCACTTGTTCATGCGTGGGGCTTAAGAACCAGGCCTTTGGTCCATCAGGGATACTACTGTCCCTCTTGCAGGCAGACAAAAAGAACTTTATCAGAAGAGATTTGCTTATACCTCCAGGGAATGACTTTCTTTTTTTTTTTTTTTTTTTTTTTTTTGGATTTACTTCTGGATTCTTTATTTTGTTCCATTAGTCTGTGTCTGTTTTTATGCCAGTACCATGCTATTTTGGTCACCATAGCTCTGTAGTACAACTTGAAGTCAGGTAATGTGATTTCTCCAGCCCTGCTCCCTTTGCTCAGGATAGCTTTGGCCATTCTGGGTATTTTATGGTTTTCTATAAATTTTTTTTTTTTTTATTATTATACTTTAGGTTTTAGGGTACATGTGCACAATGTGCAGGTTTGTTACATATGTAACCATGTGCCACGTTGATTTCCTGCACCCATTAACTCGTCATTTAGCATTAGGTATATCTCCTAATGCTGTCCCCGCCCCCCCCGGGTTGGGGCAGGGAATGACTTTCAATACTTTCCACTGCAGCTATCGAGTAGGAATCAATGAGATTTGAATCGTATGCCTCAAGGCCCAAATGAAGGGTATTTGGGGACAAAACTTAAGCTGACAACAAAGTTTTGATTTTATGCAAAGATAGCCTGCAGAGAATCTGTGTGGAGAGGAAGCTCATCTGGGCAGGATTTGAGTAATCCCAAATTCCTGGGTTATTACCATATTAATTGTATCTCCTTATTACCAAAACTATCCACTGTCCAGAAATCTTGGGAACTGACTTGTTTCATTTGACTAATAATAACCAACATCTGTAGAAATATAGAACACAAAGAATTGTGCTATAATTTTGCTGAACTTCTTTTTAGAGTGAGCATTTTTAGGAACACCATGCCTGTGACATGGTTATCTTGGTGCTTATGAAACAAGCAAATGAGTATTCTTCCTTGATTCAGATCCAGAGCTCACTAAAGGTTCAATATAATTACTGATCCAAAGTCTTATTGCATCTCATTGTTCTAGTACTTAATGATGAACTCTTACAAGACATCAGTTATGTCTCCAAGCACACGTGTACTAACTCACTTAAAACTCACAGAAACTCTGTGAAGGAGGTATTATGATCTTCCATTTGACCGAAGAGTCAACAGAGTTTAACTTGACTGGTATATGAGTCCAGGAAGGTTGGGTCAAGACTATTTCTAGAAAATGTATAAGGTAATGTCAAAGTTAGGATTTCTTTCTCTATCATTTAGGTACTGTCTGCAAGAATCTCAAACATAAAACATCTTTTAAACATTCTCTTTGCTTATCATAAAGGATATTACTGTTATGCTATAAACATAATTCCCTTTGGATAACTAGTAGGTTTGTATGTTATTCCACTATCCCATGACTTTTCCTTACACACTCACATCTCTGTAATAAGTTTTCATATGCCCTGGTCCTCTGACATGGCCAGCTTTTGAGTTATCCCTGAAAACTAGCATGCTTTCTTCAAATTTCCCTAACCCTTCACCCAAAAGACAGTCTTACCCCCTTTGTGCTACAACTAAAAACATTTGCATAATTCTATTATGATACATATTGTATACTGTACTATGAGTATTTTATTTACATCTGTTTCTCTTAGAATGTGAGCACCACAAAATCTTGTCTTGTGCATAGGTATCTAAGTGGCATATTCATGAGTGACATCACCTAGCTAAAGGTTGCTGACAATGCAAGACTCAAAATTTTTTAAAAAGGAAGAAAAAAGAAACAGTGAACAAAAAAGAAGGCTCTCCATCTTGCAATTTAAAAAGTAATCTCAGATTCAGAGGCATGGGATTGAATAGGTATTTTATATTTAGTTTGTCTTTTAAAATTAGTAGGAAAGACTTTTGTTTCCAAACACGATGGTAGCAGACTAGCCTTTCCAACCTAAGTAATTATAATTCTGGACAAATTATGAGGCAACTCTTTTCAGAAATTAACGAACAGCAGCACAAATGTGTAATTCGCAAGACAGGGAATCCACACTAAGTGAGGCTCATGTTTGCCCTGGCTTTCTGGCTTTCAGCTCTCCTGTCTGGGGTGCACTTCCAGATTGAGGTGTGGAAGACAGAGTCCAAGCAAGGACCAACGGCCTCACTAAGCTAGGGAGTCAGAGATTGAAGTTAAGGGCTGCTGATGCAGCTGGAGTTTCTAGATCTAGGTTATTTGGAAGAAGGGAGCTGTGCAAAGAAGGAGCATCAGAAATCTCTAGATGAATCTCCTTAAGTTACTGGTCCAATAATAAGCTGTATATGCACTAGTAGAGAAGTCACAAAACCTGACCAAAAAATAAAATAATAAAAAAAAATAACCAAACACCAAACTCGTGGGAAGCTATAATCTTAGTAGAGGCCCTAGCAGTCACAGAACAATGGTGACAAAATTGTTAAGACAAGCAATATTAGAGAGATTTTCTGAGCACTTTACAGATATCTCAGATATTCCATGCCTTAGCAATAAGGCTACTTTTCCTTGTACCCAAGAAAGTTTAAAAACAAGGCTGGGAGAAAAGATAAACCTCATCTGCTAGTATTCGAACCTCCTACCAAAACACAATTCAATAGCCTCTAAAGAAACGCTATAGAATCTGAAAGATATTCAACAGCATAGAATTCGTAATATTCAGCATATATTAAACAATCACTAACCATTTAAAAGGAAATGTGACCCCTAATCAGAGAGGAAGAAGTCAATAGACATCAACTCTGAGATGACCTATGTGTTGAAATTTGGAGACATGAACTTTAGAGAAGCTACTATAATTATGTTTAAGTGACAAAAGAGAATTTTTTTTTCATAGTGAGTATGCAGATGGAAAATTCCAGCAGAGAAATATAAAATACATTAAACAATTAACTGGACATTCTAGAACACAAAATATAAATTTATAAATAAAATAATTCACTGGATGAAAAATTCAGCAGATCAGAGATGGCAGAAGAAAAGGTCAATGAACTTGAAAGCAGACAAGTAGAAATTACTCAGAAGAACAGACAGAAAAGAGGATAAATAAATGAACAAAACTTCTGTGACCTATGACACACTAGCAATCTGCTAATACATATGCAAGTAGTATCTCAGAATGAGAGGACAGATAAAATGGATTAAAACATTTGAAAAATTTATGGCTATTTTTTCCCTAAATTTGAGGGAAAACAAATATATAGATCCAAAAGCTTGACAAATCTCAAGAAAGATAAATACAAAGAAAACCACTCATAGGCATATTCTAGTTTAACTGTTAAAAAGGAGAACACTTTGAAAGAAGGCAGAGGAAGAAATGACCCAGTACATACAGGGAAAAAATAAGACAAATGGTGGCTACCTTTTTTATTTTTTTCAGAAGCAATAACTGCAGGAACACAAAAGTGATATTTTTAAAAGACTAAAAGAAAAAAAATCCTGTTTACCCAGACTTCAATATCTAGTAAAAAGTACCTGCTACATGGAAGACAAAACAAAGATATTTTCCAATTAAAAAGAAAAAAGAATTTGTTGCCAGCAGATCTGTATTATAAGAGATGCTAAAGAATGTTTTTCAGCCTGAAGGAAATTAATACCAAATGGAAACTTGGACTGACAAGAGGGAATGAAGGGTACAGGAAATAATAAATATGCAGGTTAATCTAAAGGACAATATATTTCTTCTTCTCTTACTTTAAAATACGTATGACAGTTCAAAGCAATAATTGAACTGCATTGTGTATTGTAGACTGTATTGTGAAATTTATACCTGATGTAGATACGTTAATATATGTCAATGATGACACGCAAGATGTGTATGGGTAAATAAAACTATCCTGTTTCAAGGTTCTTGTATTTTTTTCTCGAGCGCTACAATAGTAACTCTAAGTAGAATATTACAAGTTAAAGTGCATACTTTAATTCAGAAAATAATGCAAAAGGGTGCTGTTGAAAAGCCAACAGTAATTAAAATTAAACACTAGAAAAAAATAATTAACCCAAAAAAAGGGCTAGAAATAAGGAACAGAAGGTCAATACACAAATGGGACAGATAAAAAACAAGTAAGAAAATGGGGGATTAAAATCCAACTATACCAATGATTTATTACATAGAAATGGATGAAGCACTCTAATTAACAATCAGAGATGCACTAAATAAAATAGTGAAGCCCAAGTGTATGTTGTCTACCAGAGATGTACTTTAAAAATATAGACAATAACTGAAAATAAAGGAAAGCCAAACATATACCATGAAAAACAGTAAGCATAAGAAAGATTTGCTCTAATATCAGACAAAACAAACTTCAAGACAAAAAGCACTATCAGAGATAATGAGGGATATTTCAGTAAGATTAAAAGGTCAATTAAACAGGGAAGATCTAACAATAATCAATGTATAAGCCCATAATAATAAAGCTTCAAAATATATGAAGCAAAAAACCCAAAACCAAAAGGAAAACCATACAAATCCACAATCAAAAGTAAATATTTTCAATTCCCTTTTCTCAATAATTAATAAAAATTAGACAAAAAGTTTAATAAGGAAGGGAAGATATAAACAACACTATCAACCATTTTGGCCAAATTTGAGTGCTGCATTCAATAGTTAAATAACATACATAAAATAGTTTCAGTACATTTCAAAAAAATTATAGAGTATGTTTTCTGACAACAAAATTCATAGACTAGTAACAATAAGATATATAGGAAAATCTCAAACTTTTTGACATCAAACAACGCACTTTTATATTATCCATGAATCAAAGAAGAAATCACAGTTAACAAATATTTGGAAAAAAATAATAAAATCACAACACAAAAATGTGCGAGGTGCAGCTAAAGCAGTGTATATAAGAAAATTTATACCTTTAAGTGCTTGTAATTAGCAAAAATAATTTAAAATCAATGATCTAATTTTTCCACTTTGAAAAGCTAGAAAAAGTGGAGTAAATGAAACACAAAGCAAATGGAAGGAAATAATAAAGATTAGAAATCAATGAAATATAAGCAGAGAATTTAAGAAGACAAAAGTTGCTCCTTTGAAAATGTTAATAAAATCCATAGTTAGTAAGAAAGCCCTTAATTGACTAACACACAAACAGGGCTCTAGTCCCTTTTTGACACATTTTAGAACTGATATGCTATGTAATTCAGAATTTTAGGTTTCAGAAGATTCTGTCCTGCACATAATGTATAACATATACTATCCCCAGTGAATCCTGGGTAGCATTCTGTAATCAAATACATTAATATTTCATTAGTAAAATATATATTCACTTTTAGAAAGATAAATAAAGACTATAAATAGCCTCAAATCACTTCAGGTCAGGTTTTGGTGGCAAAAAATTCCAAAATAAGTAAATTGTATTTTAGAGTTTTTTTTTAAATGTTCTGCATTGTAACAAGCGATTACGAATTAGTAATAAGTTGCTTACTTCTTTTCACAGATAGGTCTTCTAAGTCCCTGAACAAATGACAGTGCCCCATTTATAAGTCTTAAGAGATGACTTTTTTAGCTTAGATCACAAGATGGCTTCTTTTCTTCCTGCACCTTCCATGAGGCTAGAGAGTATTTAGTAAATACAATAAACTTTATAATGACCTTTGCCTGGATTTTCAAAGAAAACTGGGTTCTTGGCCAAAGAGGACAGAAATTTCAGAAAAATAAGCCTATTCTCATCAAGCATATAATTCTGTAGTAAAATAACAAAATCATCAAATTTCCAAATGCGCAATAGTATATACTGATATACACAAATCTGAAAATATCTTTGGAATTCTATATAACCAGCATTTATACACTTAATTTTAAACTTCCATTTTTGTCAGACACATTCCACACAGAATATATGTTAATGATTCAACAAAAGGCATAAATCATGTTTCTAAAATTAATTTTATGTCTTATTTAAAATAACCTCAACAGAAAATTTATTGGCCTAATTCTCTAAACATTATCTCCAGCTCTAGGGAAATTTAATTCTACAAGTCTCAGGAAGACCATAAAAGGAATAACAGTAACAGAACAGTATCAATAGTAACAAATGTAGAAGTTTCCTTGAAAGCCCATGCAATACTCCTATAGGTGCTAATTGGAGCCATGCATGCATTAAATCAGATATATGTACTTACTATTACTGCTACTGCTGTCATTCCTAAGGGAGCTGGCTGCAACAGGGGGTAACATAAATGGTTTTGTGACACTGACTCTGGAATCTAAATAGAAAGCAATAATGTGTCAGTGTTATATGGTGATTTGTATGAGTTATAGAGTCCCTGAAAGGTGAAGTGCAATACCAGATTACTTGCCAGGTCTGTTTCCCAAGTCTAGAGTATTCAGATCCTATTTATTTCATACTGGGTCCTGCTATTCTATTTTACTAAGAAATTCACCAATATCACCTTGTAGAACAAATACTTACTGAATAAATATGTAAATAAATACAAATAATGACACATTGATGGTAATTTCTCATTAAAAAAAGAAAGCAATGAATCCAGGTTTGTATTATAGGGACCCAGTGAAGGGAAAAAAGAGTCTTAATATAGAGTAACTGGGGAGGATCGGAATTTGTGACTTAGAGTTAGATTCTTAAGAAAAAAATTTGAGAAAAACATTAAGTAGACTGGAGGTACAGAATAATATAATTGTAATTACTGGCAAATATTAGATGAGAAAAGGTATGAGTGGCCATCTCATATATTGTTTACTCACAAACAGCTCACTAATTTGAAACTGATGAATATTGCTTTGGGTTGGAAACCAACAAATCTACAATCATTAGTTTCTTCTGTGCTATTGATACCTGCTTTTTTATTAGACGTACATGCACGTATCTTGCTACAGCTAAACTCAGGGGTAGATTCTTACTACATAGGGAAGATTTAAGTTTGTTGTTTACATTTGAACTGGAAATGCTTACATGTCTTACCTTTCTCAGGACTTAATGTTGAAGAAACCACGCAATCACTAGTTTCAGATGCCACTACAAAGTCCTTGAAGGCATCAATGGATCTATTAAAAATTCTAAAGAATTCTTCAGGAGTAAACAGCCTGGGTTCTGGGCTCTTGAATGATTTTTTTAGATCCTAGAAGAAAAAATAGGATTACATTTTTCAAATAGTCTTTAGACTTAACTGAGGTGAAGATAATAGACTATAAATATGTCCCTCAAAGATTCAAGTATTTAGACTCTTACAACTAGCATTTTTAGATGGCTGTTTTAATGTATGTAATTCAGATTGGTAATGTAGGGTAGTGATCCCAGTGGGATCACAAGTTGAATCTGGGGCAGTGAACACAACGTCATGGGAAAAAATAAAATAAAACAAATAACCTTAAAAACAAGCTGGGGTTATTTTTCTTTAGAGATGCTCATTAAAAACATGAGGGTTTATTTTAAAAAGACCCCTCTGTTACAAGAACTTCCAGTCTTTAGTAAAAAAAAAAAAACCTCTACATAATGCATGCTCTAATATCCAAAAATTAGAAAGTCAGAAGATACCAAATATTGGCAAGGCAACTCTTATATACTGCTGAGATAATGTAAGTTGGTACATTTGATATTATCCCATAAAGTTAGACATGTGCCCATCCTGTGACTCAGAAATTCCATTCTCAGGTAAATAACCTACTGAAACTATTGCACATATATACCATCAGACATATAAAAAAGTTTTTTTGCAGCAATATCTGTATCACTTATGTCAACCAAAAGAGAGTGGCTTAATAACTAGTGATATATTGAATTAGTGGAGTTCAATTCAAGAGAAGGTTAACTACAGCTATATGCTTTAAAGTGGATACATCTTCTAAACCTAAAGCTGAGTGAAAGAGGCAAGTCCCAAAATAATAAAAATGGTATGATTAATTGATATAAAATTAATATAAAATTCCCCAAAGCAAATCAAAGCTATGTTGTAGGGATACATAATGGATTATAAAGAAAAGTAGGTAACAAAAATAAACAACTGTCTGTTACTCACTATGGACTATTCTAAGAGCTTTATATACATTAACTCAATCTCCAAAACAACTGAGAAATATCATCGGTAATCTCCTGGGTTCCCACCAAAGTGTCATGATTAGTAAATGCACATTCTTTGTTGTTTGCAGTGTTCTTCCCAACATCACCATTGACCTAACTCATTTACCTAACTCATCTTTAAGGCTCTAATGCACGTTATTTCCTTTGTGACACCTTGTGTGATACACTCTACTTTTTGTGATCTCTACTTCTTTTGAATGCCATCGGCACACTATATGCGGTAGTAATATGAAAGAGTGGTTAACACTACATTCTGACTTTGGAAATTAGAAAATAAAACAATACAAAGATCAAAGGTAGTGATTGGATTATTAGTATGGTAATAATTATAAAATAGGAGAGCACAAATGGGATTGAAGTTGGGTCTTACACAGTAGCTGGAATTTAGATGGGACACAGGAAAAAGCATTTAGGTATTAAGGTACAGAATCCTGCTTAAAACTTTGAATTTAAACTTATAGAAGTCTCCTAAGCTAACCTTTGGCCATTTGAACTGTATACCAAATCAGGTCTCCTAAGCATGATTCTGCTATAGACACAGTGTGATGAAAAAACGTCAAATTTTATTAATATTTGTTTCGCTAGGTAGGGTGTTAAAGTACTCATGACAAATCACCTAATGTCGACCCTGTTAGATGAATTCTGGCATTGTCCCCATTTTAAAGATAAAGTGAGGTACAAAGAAGTTATGCTCACAAAACTCATTAGTGACAGAGCCAGAATTTAAATTCCAATACTTCACTCTTATTTTCTGGAGTATATTGCCTATTCCATATGTCATGCCCATATCCTGAAGTTGGTGATGATCAGTTATCCAATGACTTTGAAGAGCCAAAATGTATTCCTTTGTTGTGACATATGGGGTGATTACATTACGGATAAAAGGATATGTGTTTATTACAGACAATTTTCCATTTAAATGAACACTTGTAACTTAATAGAAAGGTTTCGAGGACTTCACTTATGAAAAATAAAGATAAAGGCAGGACTGATTTTGCATTGTAATGTAAGTAAGTTTTATTTTTATATTAGATGACAATATTTAAGTCTGAATGTGCACTTCAATATTGCAGTATAACTGCAAATACTTGTTCTCTTTGCTCATCTGAACAAGATTTTTAAATTTGAAGTTTATACAATCAAAATATCATAAATAAAGGTGCCTCATTTTCCCCAACGCACCAAGAAGCATGGGTTTTTAGAGAAGGGTAATGAAAAATAATCCCAATGAACACAAAGTTACCTTAGATGAGTTTTCTTTCACGCACTCCACAAGGTCATCCACTATATTCACAAGTTTGTCTATGATGGAATAATTACTCAAACCTTCAGAAATATTTGAAAACTTGTCCAGAAGATCAGTCAAGCTGTCTGACAATTGTACTACCATCTCGCTTATCCAACAATGACTTGGCTGCAAGATATGAAAAAGGAGACAAAACAGCTATTTTAATAAGTGCCATAAAACTCAGAGTACTCTTCAAAGCTATCGTTTTAGTTACTCAAGTGATTCTCCTGCTTCAGCCTCCGAGTAGCTCGGATTACAGGTGCCTGCCACCATGCCTGGCTACTTTTTTATTTTTAGTAGAGAGGAGGTTTCACCGTGTTGGCCAGGCTGTCTCAAACTTCCTGACCTCAAATGATCCGCCCGTCTCAGCTTCCCAGTGTGCTGGGATTACAAGCATGAACCACCGTGCCTGGCCAGATTTTTAAAATTAATATTACATTACTTAAAATATTGTAATAGGAGGACAGGGGCTATTGTAACAGGAAGAGAAGGGACTAGTGTGACAGGAGGAGGAGGGACTCTTGTAACAGGAGGAGGTTGTAAGTTTGCACACTTTATATGATTTTAACGTGTTATATTTTCTCTTATAAAGATCTTTTAAGTGGAAACTCTGATGTAGTTTGAACTCTGCTGAAATGGTGCAGTGACAAAAATAACATTATTATTAGAAATAACTAACATTGAATTGGCTCATTAAAAACACAAATAATTTAATACAACTTTTAACAAAAATATTGTACTCAGAGTAATTGATGTCATGGAAAATAAATCAAACTACTAAGCTTTATTTCTCTATTTACCAATAGAATATCTCTGTGGGGAAAGTCAAGCCTTTTATTTATTTATTTATACTTTAATTTTTTACAGAGACAGGCTCTCTCTCTGAGTCCTGGGCTATAGTGCAGGGGTGCAATCATGGTTCACTGCAATGTTGAATTCCTGGGCCCAAGTGATCTTCCCACTTCTGCCTCCCAAGTAGCTGGCACTACAAGGCACATGCTACCAAGTCTGGCTAATTTTTATTTTTTTTTATATAAATGGGGTCTTGCTTTGTTGCCCAGGCTGCTCTTGAACTCCTGGCCTCAAGCAATCCTCCCTCCTCAGCATTCTAAAGTGCTGGGATTAGAGGCGTGAGTCAATGCATCTGGCTCAAGTCATTTATTTATTATAAAGTATAGAAGGGACCACTTTATATTCATTTAACGGAACAGTTTTACTTAATATAATACAGCCAAAAAGGAAACAGGTTTATCTGCAGATAGGTAAGCCCCAATTCCTGGAACCATTAAATGTCACTCAAAACTTTTAGGATTGTTGGCTCTGGCTTCAGATAAGAAGGATAAACAAATCTCAACATGGGAATTTAGTTCAAGTGGCCATTTCAACTCGTCATAACCAAGTTCTCAAAGAATATGTGTTTCCAAAGTATGTGCAGAATAGAGTCTTTGTTTTGTTAAATCAATGCTTACTTCAAGCACATGCAAGTTCCTACTTGCATCATTATCAGGTCTCTTTCAAAGCTGTCAGTCTTTCCTTGGATGCTGAATTGCTCTGCAAGTTTCTCTCCTTTTAGGGAGTGATAATTCCTTATAGACCGTCAGCCCTATCAACAATGAACAGATTTCCTAGGATATGGAACACAGCATACACTGTAAATGCTATTTGAATAGTATTTATGTGATAGAGTAGCTTTCACCAATTCATTCCGTTGAAATTGTGCAAATTTTTCTAACAATGAAATTCCAGGTATTAATCTCTTAGGACTCTATTTCCTTACTTTATGAATATGCTAGCCTACGATCTCTGGCAAGTAAGAACCAAAATCAAATTCCTTGTTTTGAATTAAGACATTCCTTTAGTTTCTGTGGTAGTTGTCTTATATGAATGGGTACTTTGTTCATTTTGCTTTTTTTTTGTGGTTAAAGTAGAAAATATTTTGTTGATTTGTTTCTTATTTTTAAGCTGGGGAATTCTGGGGTGCTTACTGCCACTTCTGTTGATCACTGTTTTCAACCGAACTCTATGTTTACATTTTATATTCTAGTTCCTATTACCCTACCTAGCTATTACTCTACCTCCTCCCATTTTCACATACCTAAATCAACAGTCTAAACAATCAACTCTTTCCAGTAAAATTTCCAACCCCAATCCTGTGCTTTCTTAGAGTTAAACCATGGAAATTCCACAATCTAATCCTACTCTAATGTTTACCCTTCTAAAGTCATGAACAATTTGTTGATAGTTGATATAAACTATGTGCCTACGCAGCTGAAAAACTGTGTATTTCTAAAACCCTTGCAATCATGTTTCATTCATTTTTTATTTTTGCTTGTGCTATTGTTTCTTTGGAAAAGGCTGAATCATAAATTCAAAGTTCTATTTTTCAGTAATTTAACCATGTATATATTGGCTTTAAAAGATTCTTGAGTTTATTAAAGATAAAATGAAGGTAAACAAATAATATTAAATGTCAGTCAGTTTTGATCTGCCTGCTTGTAAGAGAGGAAACTAGTTTTGACTGGAATGTCTAGCAATTTTGTCATTTTTAATTAAATATCGTCAATGATTTGCAAGGAGAATAAAACACAATGAACTAAGTATTTCATTTGTGAGGTGATAGCACATCTTTCTGTTTTTCAATTCCTCC
Source organism: Symphalangus syndactylus (assembly GCF_028878055.3). Taxonomy (NCBI): domain Eukaryota; kingdom Metazoa; phylum Chordata; class Mammalia; order Primates; family Hylobatidae; genus Symphalangus; species Symphalangus syndactylus. Next base: position 83,759,314 of record NC_072435.2, read on the forward strand.
ACGATTATGATTATGAAATAAATGATTACAGATTGTCAAATTTACAAATGTACTTTTTCCTTTGCCTTAATAAATGACATTATCACTGTTTCTTATTTTTCAGAGATATTTTAAATTAAATAGTTTTATATAAATATTTACTCAATGATATTCATTAGAAGAAAGTAAGATATAATGTTCTCTCACTAGAAAATATAAAGGATTAAGAAAATTGACAGTCATACAGGATGTCAAAGGTGACACAAATGATGGCTTTTAAATTCCTGATGTGCGTGTACAGTAATTTGATGCTTTATTCACCTGTATGTATAGTTTCCAAAAGAAGAAACATATAGATTCTGCTTTGAGTGTAAAAATTTTTTTCTTGACTCCATTCTCTCAATTTCTTACCTTCTTTCTTGATAGCTTCTGTCTTATGTTTTCTTGGTTAATTATAGCAGCTCTAGCTAGGACTACCAAAAACATGTGCTTTCTATCCCTATGTACTTATAACATGTATTATTCTAGAATCCAAACTGACTCAATGATATTGAATCAATATCCTTGGACTGCTAGCATCTCACTACCACTGACAATTCAGTTAAAAACTGTGAACTTCCTTAGGAATTTTAAAGTACCATGAATACCAAATCATGATCTCACTAAATGATTAAATAAAATATATAATTTAAAATGAATAAAATTAAAAGTATTCTAAACATAACTAGGAATATGACTGTTTCCAAAGACCAACAACAGAAATATATGCACATTCTAAGACTAAGCATAAAGTTTTAAAAGGTAATATATTAATTCCACAAAATATGTGATACAGAATCTCTGTAGTTCCAGAACCAGTAAATTTGAGAAACTGGCTGAAATAAACCATGTATTTTAAAATCATCCTGGGGATTTGCTAATTCTGGCATGCTTTCTCCTCTCCATCTCCTGCCTCATTCAAGAAACTGTGCTGGTTTATGAGGTGAAGTAATTTGACACATTATTCCACATTGGTATTAGATGCACAGACAGTCTTTTTTTTTTTTTTTTTTTAGACAGTCTTGCTCTTGTCGCCCACGCTGGAGTGCAATGGCGTGATCTCAGCTCACTGCAACCTCTGCCTCCTGGGTTCAAGCGATTCTCCTGCTTCAGCCTCCCGAGTAGTTGGGATTACAGGCATCTGCCACCACGCCCAGCTAACTTTTGTTTTTTAGTAGAGACAGGATTTCACCATGTTGGCTAGGATCACCCCAGGTGATCCACCCATCTCGGCCTCCCAAAGTGCTGGGATTACAGGCGTGAGCCACTGCACCCGCCCCACAGACAGTCTTTAAGAGCAGTCATGGTAAGATTTATGGATTAAGAAGCTGAAAGTAGACAAAATAATACTATAACACTTCTTCACTGAGGCACTTTACACTACTTTCCATTTGGTAGCTATTCACAGAGAGATATCTATGTTCTTTCTTATAGGGCCTAAAGCTAGTATCTACCCAGTGAGAGCGTTCTTTTCACAGGAGTTGGTGAAATACCAATTAGAGATTCTCAGAGAGAAAAGCCTGGCTCATAAACGATGATGTTTCTAAGAATATTCACAAGTAGTATTCACCCAGCCTTCTAATCTGATTAATCTAAATACCAGCATTACCAGCCATGAGAATAGTGAAAGCACATAAAACTGAAGTGTTTTTTTCTGCTGAATTCACTATGACCCATGTGGTCTCACGTCTGGACCAGACACGATTCTTAGGCTCAATTAAGAAATCTCTTTGGAATAGAAATGGTTCGTTCTGTTTCATTTCAATTAATCCAGAGTCATACCAATGAAGGTAAATTTCTCTGAGGAATCATGACAATTGCCATTTGTGGACTTTATTTACTGTTCTTTTGGTTTTTATCGTTGTGGCTAGAAAGCTGACATTCTACTCTCAAACATTCCATGGGCAGGCAAATTTAAAAGTTTCCTATAAAAGCACTTTGCAAAATATTGCATGTTCATGTTGCCAGTGTAGTCTCCGAAATCTTAACTTCTCTTTGGATTAGCTGGGTTTTGTAATGATTTATTTTAGTCCTCTCCCTAAACAATTAATTTGGGTCTTCAGTGTTCACTTTAGGCATCTAACTTTGCATTTCTTGTTTGAATTAAAGTGATGTAGAAATCTCAATCTGATTAAGATGGTAATCAACCAAAGCACTCTAAATATGTGTTATTTCCCAGGGCAGACCTATAAATGGCCTCTAGGCCAGCCCTAAAATAGAACAGTGAAGGAACAGCACAGGGGTTTGGGGAGTGAGGGCAGCAATGATGAACTAGAGGCCCAGTTTTTAGTCCCAACTCTGTCAATTCACTTTGTGATTTCAGGCAAATCTATTCAGGGCTTCAGTTTCTCCATCTATAAAATAAAGGGGCCTGTCTAATGAGTGCTGGCCAATATGGGAATCCCACTGTCTATCCGCAGCTCCTCTCACTCAAAATGCATTGAACGTGTCTGCAGAGCTAAAATTTTCATTTAACTATAATTTCTTTAAATTGAAAAGTCAATAATATCACCCTATTTAGAGGCTGGAAAACTTTTAAGTATGTTTGGAAAACACAGAAATGTGACTATCTTCTCAATGGTAAATTTTATTAAAAAATCTAAATATGGAATAACTACTTCTAATGAAAATTTAGTGTATGAACTGTAATATGTTGCAGGTGTAAAACACACTGTGGATTTTGAATAATATGAAACATATAAAACATTTCATTAATAATTTTTAGATTGATTTTAAGGTAAAATGACAATATTTTGGATACATGGGGCTAAATAAATTTCATTATACTTAACTTCAGCTGCTTATTTTTATTTATTTTTTTTTAGTGTGGCTACCAGACAATTAAGATTATGAATGTGGCTTCTATTGTATTTCTATCAGACAATAATGGCCTAGATAATCTGAACAGCATCTTAATATAATCACTTATTAGGAAGACGGGCCCCTATGCTGTAGTACAGTATACAAAAGAACTACTTAAAATAGCATTTAATGTCATATTTTATTCATTCAACTAACATTTTATGCTTATTCATTTTAAATAAATACTTTCTTATTACATGGGAGATCAAGGCAGATAAATAGTTGACTACAAGTCTCTATTTGGCTGACGTCTATTTTTATAAACAGAATGCCACATCATAGGAGTGGAGCCTCAGAATCCATGCTTACAAACAGTGAACTTTCCCTGTAGCCACAGTTGGTTGGATGATGGTAGACACCTGACTTGGATGGGCCAATCATAAAGTTCCTCCCCAAAATTGGTATTGATCATTAGAAACTGATAATTAGTCTCTGAGTAGGGCTGAAATTGAATTATGTAAATCTGGCAGCTCTTGGGCAGTTACATTCTACCAAGTGACTGGAACAAAGGAGAAGAAATCTGCACAAATAGAATGAGGCAGAGAAACAGAGATTCAGAGATGGAGAAGGAAAAACTGATAGTTTCCAATCCTGGTTCCAGTCTTTTCATGAAGCCTATTGCACCCATGCCCTTAGGTGACATGCTATTCTTTAGTGTCCTTATAATAATGGGACTTTTACTATTAGTGAAAACCACAGGAATCTAATAAGATGGGCTCCTTCAAGATTTGGAAATCTAGCATTTTTGCCAAGAGTTAAATGTTTATTCATAACTATTTTTTGAGGAGCGACTATATGCATTGGATTGTCTAAAGAATGGTGAGGAGATACACAGGAGTAAAAGATTTCAACCTTGCTCTGTAGATAGTCAAAATATAGTAAAAAGAGAACACAACAACAAAATAATAATGGTGGTATCTGATGTTATTATATGCACACCACAACTCATATTTTTTGTATTTTAATTATTTCTCACAAGAATACTTTGAGACAAATATATAACAGTTAAAATATTAAGCTCTATGTAAGCAATATATGATCATGTACCCAAGATGAATAGCCTCTGGACAAATTCCATAGAAGTCACAAGATAATAAACTAAAAGATAGGGTCCATATAGCAGGTGCAATGTTAGTATTGCTGACCACCAAGCCCCAGCATCAAGCAAAACACTCAGCACAGAGTAGATGTGATGCCAATTTCACCTGATCAAATGATACAAGGGAGAGAAAATGTGGGCTGAAAGAGCAGAAAATGTCCTTGTGTGAAAGGGAAATCTTAAACTGACCTTGGAGGAGATGACCACTAAGATGGGTTAAGCCCCAAGATATTGCGTGATTCTGTGGGTAGAATTTGGGATAAGTGGATGGGAGAAGAAAGGGCATCCTTTGAGAACAGGCGCATTGATTTTAGGAGGCAGTGATGCATGTGGCTGAGGTGGCAAGTTTGTGTTGGGGAATAATGGGTATTCAGATGAGTTGGTTTGGGTAGGGCAGGATTACGGAGAGTCATGAACATTAGGTTCAGGAATTTGGCTCTCAGTCTTTAGTAAATGGGAACAATAAGCAAGTTGTTGAATGCAAAAATAACTCAATTAAAGCAGTAGAACAGAAGGCTTAAAGAAGCTGTGATTCCCCAAAATTGCATAATACAATTCTTACACCTAAAATATTTTTAAAAATTCACACGTATCTAAAAGAAGATTATAACGTTGCAGTGCAGATACTGTGTGATGAGTTATAGGCACTCACCTCATCATTATAACCTTGTGAACTATACTCAGTTCAAATCTGTGCCTCAAGGAAATTACAAATGATTATATGGTAGGGAACTTTTCTTCTTCCTTCCTTTCTTCACTTTCTTTCAGCAAATATTCATTAAATGCCTATGAGCATCCATGAGGCACTGAGAATCTAATGCAGAGCAAAAAGAATATTGTTCCTACCTTCGTGAAGTTTACAGATTGGTGGAAGATTATCCATTAAATCATCCCACAAATACATCCAAAACTGCTACTCTGAGGAGTGCTATGAAAAGAGTTTCCAGTAGAACAATTTGGTTTCATCAAAAATCAAAACTGAAATCTAAAAGAATCAGGTGTTAGCTAGACAAAAGAACGAATCAGGATTCCAGGTATAGAGAAAGCCAGGCAAGAAGCTATGTGGCAGCAAGGAACCGGTAACGATAAAGGACTGAAAAAGGATATGGAAAGGTGTCAGATCAGTATAGTCTTTTTTTTTTTTTTGAGATGGAGTCTCGCTTTGTCCCCCAGGCTGGAGTGCAGTGGTGAGATCTTGGCTCACTGCAAGCTCCACCTCCTAGGTTCACGCCATTCTCCTGCCTGAGCCTCCTGAGTAGCTGGGACTACAGGCACCCGCCACCATGCCCAGCTAATTTTCTGTGTTTTTAGTATAGACGGGGTTTCACCGTGTTAGCCAGGATGATCTCGATCTCCTGACCTCGTGATCCACCTGTCTTGGCCTCCTAAAATGCTGAGATTACAGGCGTGAGCCACTGTGCCCAGCTAGATCACTATAGTCTTGGAGGCCTTGTTGAAGCAGCTCCTTATCCTGTTTCCTAAGAGCAACAAAAAGCCATTCAATGAATATAACAAAAGAGGAACGAAATGATTGGATGTATTTCTTTTTAAATCACTCTATCTATTCAGGAAGAATCAAAACATCAAATAATAAATCCTGAGGTATCAAAGAAAATGGAAAGAGCCCAGAGGTAAGTAATAGGGCCAGACAAAAGAAGATGAGAATAGCCAAGAAGTGAAATTGTGCATACCTGAGGAAGGGTACTGAAGAGGGAAGAAGGTTGGAAGCCTTATTGTTAGAGTGGCATCACATGCTGCCAATCACTCCCACATTTAGCTGTGCCTTTAAAAAGTCTGAATGAAAAACTGACAATGATAGCAAAGATTGGTTCAGGTAAGTATCATCAATAGATGCTAAATCCGTGGGAGAAACTTTGATAAGGAGAAGGATTGCTTACATGGCCTTAAAGTGTCTCTCCCCAAATTGTGAATGAGTAAATATATATAAATAGTTGAACATCTTAACCAGATGATCAAAACAAACAGCACCATGAGGAGAAGATGGACTCTGTGTGCCTCTGGATGTGGTAACCTGAGCACAAATCATCACATATGTAGCATTGTCACTTGAATTGCATAAGCTCTACAGAAGCATTAAGAAACATCAATCAAATGTTGCAAAGAGAAACACTTTTCTCAAAGGAGAGGACTGTCTCATTCAAAAATATCAGTGCCATAAAGACAAAGAAAGCCTGAGGAACTCTTAAAGGAGACTAAAGAGACAGGATGTAGTAGCTTATTATTGCTGCTATAACGAAGTTCTACAAACTTGGTGGCTTAAAGCAGAAAAAATTTGTTATTTTACAGTTCTGGAGGTCAGAAGTTTAAAATAGGTCTGAATAGGCCAATACCAAGGTATTCATTAGGGCTGTGTTTCTTTTGGGTGCTCTAAAGGAAAAATCATTTTCTTTGCCTTTCCCAGCTTCCAGAGGCCACGTGCATTCCTTGGCTTGTGAATGCCTCTTCCATCTTTGAAGCCAGCAGTGTAATATTTTCAAATCTCTCTCTCTGGCTCTGACACTCATGCCTCCCTTTTATAAAGACTCATGTAAATCAGAGTGGGACCACCTGGATAATCCAAAATAACTTTTCCATCTAAAAATCCTTAATTTAATTACATCTGCAAAGTCCTTTTTGCCATGTCAGGTTATATATTCCCAAAACAAGGTATCTTTGGGAGTCATTATTTACATGGTATCAAAATGAGAATTACGATCCTAGATAGGATCTTATACTGAAGGAAAGGAAATGCAAAAAAAAAAAAAAAAAAAAAAAAAAAAAAGGCTAAATTGAAATACAGACATAGATTAAAGTACTATAATTATTGTAAAATTTATTGAAGTTGCAAATGTACTGTGTTTAGGTAAGAAAATATCCTTTACGTAGGAAATACACACTGAAGTATTTAAGAGTAAATGGCCATGTATGCATCAGTATACAACTTATTCAAGAAGTTCAGAAACATAATAAAACACACATGCATACATAGAAAGAAAGCAACTGATAAAGCAAATGAGGCAGAATGTTAAAAATACATGAAATAGGTGAATCTGGATTAAAGGACACATGGGTGTTCTTTAAATATTCTTACAACTTTTTTGTAAATTTAAAATTATTTGCAAATAAAAAACTAAAAGAAAACTGATGAATATATACTTCAAGTAAAAACTGAAGAAGGAACAACATCTAGTGTTCAGTAGCAAAACAGGTGACACAGTTAATAAAAATGTCTGTTTCAAAATAACTAAAAGAGTGGAATTGGAATGTTCCTAACACAAAGAAATTATAAAGTTGAGCTGATGAATATTCCAGTTACTCTGATTGGATCATTACACGCTGTATGCTTGTATCAAAATATCACGTGTACCCCATAAATATATAAAACTCTTATGTATCCATAATAGCTAAAAATAAAAAAATTAAAAAAATTAATGAAGATTTTTAAACTCAAATATTACAAGCAACCCACAGTTTATGTCATGCTATGGAAGTTCAAATGAATGAAGATGTGTGGCAACAATTCAGCAATGCCATTTTTATTCTTTCTACAATAACATTACTAATAAATGGAAAAGACCAGAAATATCTAGGTATTCTTTAAGGTTAGGAAGTTAAAGGAAAGTTTAACAGTCCGGCAATATAATAGTTTCAAAGAGTTTAAAATAGCACTGGTGATTATCGTTAGATTTAAATACTAAGTGGTTGATCACACCCTGCTATTTGTGAGAGAGAATCTGCTAGGTAATTTTCTAAGAAGGACCTTGGAAAAGTGAACTCCCTTTTCTAGGAGAATTTAGCTGTTTTTCAAAACGAAGGCAAAATAAAAATAAAAGTGTATTCTATTCTAGAGCTTTCTTCTGCCCAGCGCCCATGGGCAGAATTTTATTGCTTTGGCACCAAAGAATCTTTTTGGCATCCATTCCCACTCCACCCTCTATTGTTTAAAGACAAAAGATAAGGCAGCTGGGACTCTGACCACTCGCAAATAATCAGAGGCCTCCCCACTGGGAAACTCCTCTGGTCTTGGCAGAAACGAACATTTCAAAAGGAAGGTAAAACAAAGGGTGAGACCCCTGGTTCTGTCCAATGCTCTAAACATGGCCTTGTTTTTCTTGCCCACAGTGGCGGCCAAGAAGAACAGTGTTTCTCCAGTTGTGCCAGGACAGCATGCCAGAATCAAATAATAGTAGACTTTTCTCAATTACAGAAACAAGCACAAAATATGTGGCAGTGAATCAGCTTTATTTTCACAAGCTTGGCTCTTGCTATCACAAGCCGACATTGAAATATATGATTTAGCACATTCTATGATTATATCAGCACAAAAAATTCTATTTAGTTGTTTTCAGTTTAACATTTGTTTTTAAAGAGCAGCAGGTTATCTTTGAGTGCTTGGCAATCACAATTCTAAATGCTGCTGCAGTCAGGAAGGATCTGGGGTGGGTCTTTATTACCTAGAGGCTTCCCTTCAAACACTTTCCCTAAGTATTGTAATTATTTAGATCCTCACTTTCTGTAACCCAGGGTTAAGAGTCTGATGACCTAGGGGTTTCTTTTTAAGACTGTCACTTTCTAATTGTATAACCTTCGGCAAAATACTTTTGAGCTGTAAAGCTCAATATATCATTTGTAAAATAGGAATCATAATAGCTATTTTGCCTTCCTCAGAGTTTTTCTAATCAGCCAAGAAAATTAATATGTGAAATCATTTTGCAAATAGAAAAGTGTTATAAAAAGGCCACATAATCCCCCCTGCCTGCCTTCCCAAATACTAAACTTTTTGATCAAAAGATCATTGCCTAATTGATGTGTGTTTGTTTCTTCAAGTGTCTGCCAAAGTGCTGGCTCCTGGTTAGTTTTTCCTAACTAAATACTTGCTAAGTAATCAAATAATAAAATTAATTAACTTTCAGGCTGCTAATAATTTTCCATTTCTATTTCCAGAGAACTCCCCCTAACCCAATAGGATAGACATTGACGTAGTCTTGAGGATAAATGGTTCAACATGAAGATACATGTTCTAAGGAATTCTAAAAAAAACTTTAGGTAGTTCATGCTAAAATGCTTACTAATAAAAAGAAATGTAGCTTTGACATTCTCTTGAAATGACAGCCTTGTAGTCTTTGAAATGCATTTTAAGCACAAGCACATAATGATGTGTTTAAATTGGTAACAACTTTGATGGACTGATCCACAAAAATTGGTCAAAACCTAAAACAACTTGCACAAAGTAGATGTATAATAAGTTTTGGTAGATTATGGAAAGATGAGAGTTGTAGAGAAGAGAGTAACTCAAATGGTTTTAAATTTACTCAAGAAACACAGTACAGCAGTTGAAATGAGTCAACATAAAACAACTTGTCAAAGCATGTTGAAAGATATAAGCGAACTTCAAAGTATAGAAGCTTAACATAAAATTATTCAATATTCAAAAAGTTCCATGTCTTATGTATGGGTGCATACATTGCAGTAAACATATAAGAGAATGCTCCTCCTGCTCTACATAACACCAGGGAATGCTGTCCACATTACAAGCCCTGAAAGCACACATTGGAATGAAAAAGTCCAGCTCAGAATAAGTGTTACCACTAAGAGACAAAGTGGGGATTAATGAAGACGGAGAAGGAGCATACATAGGGCATTAGTTACATTTGTAATGTTTCATTATTAAAAATATATTTGAAGCAAGTATTGCACAATGGTAAGGTTTGATAAGCTCTGTGATGGGTATACAGGTATTATATTATTCTCTATGCTTGAAATATTAATGTATGAATTCTGATACTGTGTAATGAGAAAAATAATTAAAATTTCTTGTTTTCAGCAACAGAGTAGTACTTATAATAGTAAACACATACACTTGTAAGTTCTAAGAATCTATTGCACTGCTAGTAAATCAAATCGTGTTTTCAAATTAAACAAGTGAGATAGGTCAGCTATGAAAAAGAATTTACATAAACTTACACCCAAGTCCTTTTTAGGGCAATGCTTAAAGAAAATGAGAAAATCTGTGGCTAGGTCTAAAGAAGATAATCGTATTTACTTTGGAAGTACAGATGGCCCTCCGTATCCATGGATTCAACCAACAGAAGACGGAAAACATTCAAACAATAAGAAAACATAAAATGAATTTTAAAAGCAGAGTATAACAATGATTTATGTAATATAGGCATTATATTCAGTATTAGAATTAATTTAGAATTAATTTAGAAATACTTTAATTTAGTTCCAAATTCCTGGAACTAAACTCCTGGAACACACAGGAGTTCCAGTGTGCCTTCCATGGTGAAAAATAAAAATTTAAAAATAAAGTATACAGAAGAATGTGCATAGGTTATATGCAAATACTATGCCATTCATAGAAAGGACTTGAGCATCCTAGGATTTGGGTATCCTGATGGTGGAGTGAGTGGGGAGGATGGCGGGTTGGAAGGTGTCCTGGAACCAATCCCCTAAGGATAGTGAAGAACAACTATACAGGTCTAGGATATATGTGCTGAAATGATCACCGATAAAGTTTAACAGTTGCTTAAGAGGGGAAAAAAAAACCTGCAAGTCAAATTCCAAAGATAAATTCTTCAAATCCTGACAATAAGCAAACTCCTAAATAGCAGCTAGTGTACTATCTCAATATGAATGATCCCATTTCTTCTATGATCTACTAAAATGAAACTCAGAAATGTAGTTTACATACCAAAACATCCATCCCGGGGACATATTTGAGGGTTATCATATAGTCTTTCGGAAGATTTGCCACCTACAGAGACAAAAAAAAATTCCATAAGAAAATTCTTATACATCAATTAATCATATTTGTAGTGCTTTGGAGAAAAGCATACAAAACTTGTGCTTTTTAAAGTTACCAATGAATTTCAATATTTACATGCATATTGATTTTTAATCCTTGATTTCCCTTTGTAATCAAAGGCATCCTTCAAAATAAAAAAGTGATAATACAAATCTTTTAGACTCCAAATTCAGTTATGCCTGGCTAGGTATAACCTACTGAGTTTTGGAAACATGATCTGAATTTCAGCTTCCACCTGTGATCTTGGAATTCTCCTCCAGGACTATTTTCCTACTTGTTCCTCCATAGGATTAATCATAAAATATATGCTTTTTATGTCAGTGGTTCTCAAAATGTGTACCTCAAAGTGATGTGCCAGCAATAGGGAACCTGTCAGATATGCATATTCTCAGGCCATACCAGACCTACTGAATCTTACTTAACAAGTCCTCCAGGTGATTCCGATGTGCATCCAAATTTGAGAACTACTACTTTATGTTGAACCTAAAAAATGATCAGTGAAACTTCACAAGAACAATGCTACTTATGAGATGAAAATGCTTTATAAGAAATAATTTAGAAAGATTCATTTTGTGATGTAACTTAATTCTCTTACCTTGGGCTGAACATTTGAGAAGTCTCAAATGTTTGCCCAGGTTCTTCTGAAGGCTTTAAGTAACGTCTGACTTACTTACATCAGTCATTCTGGCATAAGTGAATACGCAATAGGTTTGGGACAAAGGAATCTGGGACAAATCTAAACTCTGTATGTTGGTTCCTCTCATTTATAAAATGAAGATCAAGATACCTATGTCAAATGGTCATTTAGAATTAAGATAGATGAATGTGCCAAACACATTATAAACACTCAATCCATGTTCTTTACTGAGAGCTATACTGGCAACTGACTGGAGGCATATAACCCTAGTAAGTTACAGAGTTCTAGGTTTTCTTCCTTCCTACACAATGTAGCAACTTTGCGGTCCCCAACCTTCTCTTATATCACCATTAAAATTCCCAGATGAATAATTTAGCCAACAACTGACTTAGCTCATTGGGTATTAAGATAACATATGTTAAAAAGTAGTTTTGTACCATTACATCTTCAAGGGTCTATCTTGCTTTGTAGACTTGTTTTTTCCTTCATCTTGTCTCCAAAAACTTTATTTTCCTTATAGAAAACTAAGATCATGTGCATGTTTGCTAGACTAGGTCATCTCGCACAAGTTTACCATAACATTTTCTGTATGATTCTGCTTGGTCTTGTCAATAGCTTCTAGAATCTGAGAACAATTTATTGATAAATGAATTTAGGCATGGGCATAAGTAGTCAGATGGGAGCTAAGGTAGTAACTGATCTCATGGTGCTTACTACCATCCTACTTCCAGTAATGCCACCTGACACTCATTTCAGCTCTGAACTGAGGCACTTAGTATGGTTCCTCTTCCCTAAGTTCACATAATCATAAAATAGTAACAGTGTCTAACACGTACCAAATATTTACTATGTGCTAGGCACTGTGCTCACTATGGGCTTAGGCTGCATTATTACAATTTATCCTCAGATCCCGCTGACATATTGTCTCTATTCAACAGATGAAGAAAGTGAGGCTAGAAGGGGTCAAGTGCCTTGACTAAGGTCACACAGCCATCACATGTTAAGTCTAGACTAGAACTCAGGTCCCTTGAGAGAAGAGCCTCCCTTGTCTCTTAGCTCCACTACATATTTTCACACTCTACACCCTCTGGGCACTTGTTCTAGGTATTTTCCACTTCTGAATCTTCACCATCAACCTTCTTCATGCCACCCTAAATAAAATATTAGAATTATTGCTGCTTTTATTTTTCTTTTTTTGGTACAGAGTCTCACTCTGTCACCTGGGCTGGAGTGCAGTAGCATGATCCTGGCTCACTCCAACCTCCACCTCCTGGGCTTAAGGAATCCTCACATGTGTCAGCCTCTGGGATTACAGGCACGCACCACTACACCTGGCTAATTTTTGTATTTTTAGCAGAGGCGGCCATGGTGGCCAGTCTGGTCTCAAACTCCTGGCCTCAAGTGATCTGCCTACCTTGGCCTCCCAAAATGCTGGAATTACAGGCATGAGCCACAGTGTCCATTCCATTGCTGCTTATTGAAAACACATCTGAGCTACTAGACATGACGGCATTTTTGTTCATTTATTTTTGGCGTTAACTCCCTTACTCTTTAAACTTAACTTTCTTCCTCTCAAACTTTCCACCAAGCTTCCATAATTTCTTTTCTCTTCTTAATCTTCATCTTCATCTTTGAAAGGAAAAACGGTCTAGTCATTTTATGTAAAACCTAGTGACAAAGACACAGCAGACCTGTTGCAGGTGTGAAAGCAACAACTAAGCAGCAATATTCTATCTCATTTTGAATAAACCAGGTAAATTAAAGGCATTCCAGATAGAAAAATGCAGGAAGAAGTGGCAAGTATTCTGAACACAATCTGCTTAACAATCCAGCCCTTTCTTAAGCATAATTTATATTATTTTAAAAATACAAAAATACAATCAACTAGATTAGTATTTAGAAAGTGTGGGATCTGAGTATATGTCTAAAAAGTAAAGAATATGTAAAGAGTATGCTGACCAATTCCATTTCATGAATAATTTATATACAAATACTGGTTCAAAGAAGGCTTACAGGAAGTTCTTGACAAAAACACTGAAATCTACACTCTACCACTGGCGGTAGGGCAGTGTATAATAATAAAGTAATTTATTCGTTAAGCTGATTTACTGATACTCAATTTCTGGTGAGACTGAAAAATAATACTGTTTTTGAAACGTGCTTTATAATTTAAAACAAGTTTTCACGTACAGTTTCTACCACAACCCCATGAGAGATTATATTAAGCTTATTTTACAAATGAGTTCACGGAAACTCAGAGAGGTTAACCGGTATCCCCAAGGTACACGCATTAGGAGTAACTGGTGCAGGTAGGATGCAAATCCTGGCTTTGTGTGCTGGGGCTCAGCACATCTACCTATAGCGCAGTCTCCCATTATTACATTCTTGGTTTTCATTGGTTTCCTTCTAATTACATTTGGAAGAGAACTTAGAAAGTCAAGTTGTAGATATTTGTGGTTGCTTAATAAATTATTGTGTTAATATTACTTTCTAAGCATTTATACAGATTGAACATCTCTAATCTGAAATCTAAAATAAAGCTACATGCATACAAGCTATGTGATCTTTGACAAAGTCAACAAACATACACAGTGGGGAAAGGACTCCCTATTCAATAAGTGGTGCTGGGGAAACTGGCTAGCTATATGCAGAAGAATGGAACTAGACCCCTACTATTCAACACATACAAAAATTAACTCAAAAAGAATTAAATTTTTAAATGTAAGTCTCCACACTGTAAAAATCCTGGAAGAAAACTTAGTAAACACCATTCTGGACACTGGCCTTGGGGAATAATTTATGACTAAGTACTCAAAAGCAATTCCAACAGAAACAAAAAATGACAATTGGGAGCTAATTAAACTAAAGAGCTACTACACAACAAAAGAAACTACTAACAGAGTAAATAGACAACCTACAGAATGAGGGAAAATATTTGTAAACTATGCATCCAACAAAGATCTAATATCCAGAATCTATAAGGAACTTAAACAATTCAACAAGAAAAAAATAACCCCATAAACAACAAGTAAGCAAAAGACATACACATTTCTCAAAAGAAGATATGCAAGGGGCCAAGAAACATATGAAAAATTGCTCAACCTCACTAATCAACAGAGAAATGCAAATCAAAACCACAATAAGGCACCATCTCATATGGGTTAGAATGGCTGTCATGTTGGTGGGAGTGTAAATTAGTTCAACCATTGTGGAAGACAGTGTGGTGATTCCTCAAGGATCTAGAACTAGAAATACCACTTGACCCAGCAATCCCATTACTGGGTATATATCAAAAGGATTATAAATCATTCTACTATAAAGACACATGCACATGTATGTTTATTGCGGCACTATTCACAATAGCAAAGACTTGGAACCAACCCAAATGTCCATCAGTGAGAGACTGGATAAAGAAAATGTGGCACATATACAGCATGGAATAATATGCAGCCATAAAAAAGGATGAGTTCGTGTCCTTTGCAGGGACATGGATGAAGCTGGAAACAATCATTCTCAGTAAACTAACACAAAAACGGAAAACCAAACACCACATGTTCTCACTCATAAGTGGGAGTTGAACAATGAGAACACATGGACACAGGGAGAGAAACATCACACACCAGGGCCTGTTGGGTACTGGGGGGCTAGGGGAAGGATAGCACTAGGAGAAATACCTAATGTAGGTGACGGGTTGATGGCTGCAGCAAACCACCATGGCACGTGTATACCTATGTAACAAACTGCACGTTCTGCACTTGTACCCCAGAACTTAAAGTATAATTTTAAAAAATGTCAAAAAACGACAGATGCTGGTGAGGCTGCAGAGAAAAGGGAACGCATATACACTGTTCAGCCACTGTGGAAAGAAATTTGGGGATTTATCAAAGAATTCAGAACTACCACTCAACCCAGCAATCCCATTGCTGGGTGTATATCCAAAATAAGTCCTTCTACCAAATAAACCCATGCATTTGTACGTTCATCACAGTACTATTCACAATAGAAAGACATGGAATCGACCTACGTGCCTATCAACAATGGACTGAATAAAGACAACGTGGTACATATACACCATGGAATACTATGCAGCCACAAAAAAAGAATAAAATCATGTCCTTCGCAGGAATACGGATGCAGCTGGAGGCCATCATTGTCAGTGAATTAACACAGGAACAGAAAAACAAATATTGCATGTTCTCACTTATAAGTGGGAACTAAACACTGCATACACGTGGAAATAAAGATGGCAACAATAGATACCAGGAACAACTAGATAGGAAGCAGGGAGACAGGGTTAAAAAAACTACCTATTGGGTACCATGTTCACTACCTGGGTGATGGAATCAATCATACCCCAAACCTCAGCATCACACAATATACCCAAGTAATAAACCTTCAAATGTAGCCCCTGAATAAAAAATAATAGTTGAAAGTGTATTAAAAAGAAAAAACCACAAATATTCTAAAATCTGAAAAAAAAAATGAAATCTGAAACAGTTTTCATCCCAAGCATTTTGGGTAGGAAATATTCAACCCTGTAGTATACTGACTCACCTTCCAGAAAGCACAGATAACCATGAAATAAATTCTGCTTCTCTGATATATGTCACTGTGGAAAGTTTTACAGAGTAGAGGGAGCCCATGGCCTGGAACTTGGAAAATACTCCTTAGAGGCAGTGAATTTAATGTATGGATTAATAGCACAGGTTCTGGAGACAGACAACTCAGGTTGGATCCCGGCCCTGCAACCTGCTAACTCAGAAGTCTTGGGCAAGTCACTTCATCTACTTCAGCCTAAATTTTTACATGTATCACATGGGAATCATGTAGAATCTAGCTGATGGATTTATAAGGATTAAATAACTCATGTAAAATACTAAGTGCTTAGGCATGGTATTTGAATGAGTATGAATTTCTATTAATACTAAATGCAAGGGAGTGGGACAGTCTAGATAGAGGAACGGTCTTATGCAAAGGCAAAGAAATGGGAAAGCTCATAGTGTGTTAGGGAGACCAGATAAGAGATAATAAATATTCCAGGAAAACTGCATTTGAGAGAGACCCTCCAAATGTTGAGCTAAGGAAGTCAAATGGGAGGTAGTAAGGTACAGTAGGAACAGTTCTACCATCAGAACTCCACAGCAAGTCGCTTCTGCTTAGACACATAGCATCATCTCTGTGGAAGTTCTACTCCTTGTCTGTAAGATAAAGAGGGCAAACTAGATAATTTCTATAAATTCAGTCTGGTTTGACTTACTTATGTAAGTGGTGATGCAACACTGAACATGTTTCAGCAGAGAAGTAACATGGTAGTAAAATACCAAGATTAGTATGGTAAGACAGTTTGGAGCAAAGAGAAAACAGAGACAGACAAAAGATTAGAAGACCACTAGGAATCTGAATATACATTAAATATTTACATGTAAACTGGAAACTAGAAAAGCAGGAACCAGGTCTAGAGTCCAGGGAGGTATTCCCTATTGGTAGGGTTAAATGGATAAGTAACCAAGGCTACATATTTTAAAAAACAAATCTGTTCTACTAAAAGAAATTCATGGCAAAAAAAATAATAATAATAATTGACGGAAAATTTTACCAAAGGCCAACTCATTCTAATGAGCTCTGGTTTGGAATGCAAGGATGTCAATACTATGCCAGATTGTAAAATAAAAAACTGCAAAAACAAGTTACTGGATGATGAGCTAACTGTGCTAGGTGGGCCCCATTTACTGTCTTCTTTGGATGTCCTAAGGATTGACCATGTCCAGTGACACTGGAAAAACATCCACGGGAGAACAGCATTCGGAAATGCTGGAGACTCGGCCAAGAAGAAGTCTTTGCAAGCCAAACTGGCACTGGCTGCATACCACACCCTGCAGGTATTTGGACTCAGAAGAAAAATAACTCAAAGCCAGAATACTTAACTTCCTCTCGAGATCACTGATCTAAAAACCTTTGGATCCCATGGTTCAAGGGTCACTGAGGTCCCTAAATCTCATGAGATCAGTGGCCACTTTGGACATCTTTGCAAGACCCTTACTTGTTATGCTGTCTCTCCCAAGTCCAAGGCAGGAATCAAAATTCAGTAGTTATCTATGACTCCTTTGACACTTTTATAAAATGCTGTGCATATGTCAACTTTTCTGGGGAAAGAGTCCATTATTTTCAGACCTAGCAAAGTTTAATAATCACGGCTGTAGATGAAAAAAGCTCTACACTTCTATCTAAATGTCATCATTCACTTGTGTACAGTAGCTTACTATAATGTTAGTTGTTCAGCCTTCAGAAATGACACCCCCCAAAAAAGCTTTTTGCTTCGTTTCTCCTAAAAAATTATCTACCACTAATATTGACTAAAAATTTAACCAACCAGGTGTATTACCTATAGTTTTCAAATGTAACTGGACTTTTTAAAAATGGTAACAATTAGTGATTTAAAAGAAAATTGGCAGGGCACAGTGGTTCATGCCTGTAATCCTACTGCTTTAAGAAGCCAAGGTGAGAGGATTGCTTAAAGCCAGGAGTTTGAGACCAGACTTGGCAACAAAGTGAGAGTCAATCTCAAGAAAAAAAATTTAAAAATTAGTCAGGCATGGTGGCAACCACTCTGGAGTCCCAGCTACTAGAGAGGCTGAGGCAGAGGATCACTTGAGCCCAGGAGTTTGAGGCTCCAGTGCGCCATGATTGCACCACTGTACCCCAGACTGGGTGATAGACACCCTGTCTCAAAAAAAAAAAATTAAGATGGCAACTTCAGGAGGCTTTTCAAGGTCATCTTTCCTCAGTAAAGAATATCTAAATAAAGATAGATAACAATTTTTTCTTTCAAATAGAAGAGATTATAAACTGCAATATTTAGGGAGTGTATAATACCTCATGATGATGACATACCTTATGATGATGACAGACCTTATGATGATGATTCCAATTAAGTAACTAACTGAGCTTCTACAATATGATAGCTTCCTAATCACAGTAAGATAAGGTGACTACTATTCAGGAAATAAAATTCAATAGGTTACAATGATAATTCATTAATTGTAGTTGAAACTTACATCTTAAACTACTGGGAAGGCATTATAAATTATGAACTGCATTACTGTGCCTCAATGATAGGTAGTTAAGGGGTCAAACCTCTACTCAACTATTTCCCAAGTGATGATGATCAGATTGCTAAATACCACCAGATCTCAGCTTTCTAACCAATATACTGGGGCTAAAAATAGTTATCTTGTAAGGTTATGAAAATTAAAGGAGACAATCCATGCAAAGTGTTTCTGCATGGTGTGTTGTTTTAAAAAACCAAGGAGCAGGCTGCACATGGTGGCTTATACCTGTAATCCCAGAACTTTGGGAGGCAGAGGTGGGAGGATCTCTTGGGGCCAGGAGTTTGAGACCAGCCTGGGCAACATAATGGGACCCACATCTCTACAAAAGATAAACATAAAAATTCAAGGAAAAGAAGACATATTATCCAAGTAGTTTATTTTATAAAGGAAGAACAATGTTTTCCTAGCAATAAGACTGATATGCTTGATAATATAGCAATCTATCTGAGTTTTAATAAATATTATTCCTAATAGTCCTTTTTTAAAAATACAAAATGTCCTAAATTTAGCTTTAAATAGAGAAAGAATTTTCTGCTGACCACAGGAGCAGAAATTAAACTGCTAAATATTGCAACCTAATAAAATAAAATTTGAAAACTATCTTTCAAACTATTATTTTTCAAAGGTCAAACAAAATTATGTGAAATCTTCACTATTAATGATATACCTAGGTTATTTGAAGAAAAGCTTAGAATTCATCCAGAAATGGGGACATTCAGAGACTCCAATTCTTCACTTTAATGCAGTGGCAATTCTATTTGAGGAACACAATATTTGAAGAAGAAAAATAATCAGAATTAATCAAAACTGTCTATTCAAAGTGTGAAAATGTGTTATCTGAGGATATTTTTACAATCTCTCATTATGTTAATCTCCATGAATCATGTATAAATATAGCCAACTTGAAATAAGTGCCTACCACAAGACCAGGAAAACAATAGATTCCTTTGTTCTAATGCTATCTTACTAATTTGTAGACTGACCTTGAAAAGACAGAGTAATTTCACCTTTATGAGATGGGGATGGGACCTTAAGAAACATTTCTACTCAATAGAAAGTTAAAGACAAAAACAGTTTTTCTCTTTAGCAACAAAATCATATTGAGTTAAATTGCCTCAAATGAAGAAACAAAGTCATTACAAACAAAGAGAAGAGTAGGGAGAATACACAGAGAAAACTAGTTTGAAATTTTTCAATATTTGGATTTCCTTCTTATATGAACAATTACAGCTACTAAAAGCTGCAACCTAACTATCTCATAGACACAAGTTATAAAAGCTTGATTCATCCTCTTCCGAGATACTTGACCCTTTCTTTAGGTAAGTCTGAGTTTGCCATTTAAAACAAGTCTTGCAACATTTTTTTAGAAACAAAGCAAAATGTTCTGTAAATAGATGAACTATTATGCTTAGTAAACATGCCAGAAGCATTTCGAATGAAAACCCTGGGGACTGTAGGAGCAGTACAAAGTGTTCAAGAAGAAATTTTAAAAAAAATTGACATTAAAATCATAAATCCTGTGCTTCTGTGACATGAGAATCACTTCAAGCAAAAAAACTTAACGTGTGTGGGCACAGTGCAGGTTGCCACCTAATGCAAAGATGAAACTGGTAGGGGCTGCAAAGGAATGATTTCCATTGAAGGAATAATTGTGAGCACAGGCAAAAATGGACTGTCAGGCCACTTTCTTTCCCTCACATAAAATGTAGCAAGGTTATGTCTGCAAAGCAAATTCCTTTCATCCTATATAACCTCCTTTATTCGAGTCATTATTGAATTATTCCAAGAGGTGCAACCTGAAAAAACATCATTATGGAATAAAATAATTTCAAAGCTGAAAAGGGCCTCCAAATTTCTCTAATTTAGTAGTTCTTATCTTCTTTGGGGTCATAAATTTCTCTGAGAAATGATAAAAGCTACACACTCTACTCAGAAATGAACATAAGGCATACGAAGGCAGCACAATTCTGAGCTTCATGTGTAAGCATTTGAAGTTTACCAGCCTTAGATTAATAACTATTGATCATATCCCTGTTCCTCATTTGAAAAATTAGGAAATTGAATGCCAGAAAGATTCAGTGATTTGTCCAAGGCCACACAGCCAGGTAACAGTGGAGATGGTATTAAAACAACCTAGTATTCCCGACTTCCATCAAGATGCTCTGCCCCACCATGTATAGAGAAAGGCTATGATTATCTACATCCATAAATCTCAACAGTCACTCATGTTGCTGTATGAATAAATGAAATTAGTAAGTTAGGATAGGACTCCACTTCTTTTCAAACATTAAAATACACACACACACATACACACACACACACATACACACACACACACACACACTTTATAAACATTATGGCCTAAGCAGTCATGATACTTCTACATAAATAACTGTTATGTAGATGCTAGTTGGAAACATTAGGGTTCTTACACCCCATCTCCACAAGTTGAGATTCGGTATAGTGATGCCCTTACAGCTGTACCTTAAATAAGTCCCTGAGAGACTGTGATCTGCTGGTTCTAAAGTAGTGACCTACTTTAAACATATTTTGAAGACTTGTATTATTCTGGCATCCTTATAAATCTATACAACACAGATGATAACTAGTCATAATAGGAATTGAGGTTAAATAAGAGTCAAGACATTTTGGTTTCTAAACAATGACAGAAGAGACCATCTAGAGCAATTGCTCTTAAGCCTCCTTTCAGAATTTTGTTAAAAATACAGATGTTTGGATCCCTTTCTCAGACTTACCAAGGCAGTTTCTTGGTGTAGTCCCAGGCACCTGTAATTTTTTTTATTATTATTATACTTTAAGTTCTAGGGTACATGTGCACAACGTGCAGGTTTGTTACATAGGTATACACGTATCATGTTGGTTTGCTGCACCCATCAACTCGTCATTTACATTAGGTATTTCTCCAAACGCTATCCCTCCTCCAGGCCCCCACTCCCGAACAGGCCCCAGTGTGTGATGTTGCCCTCCCTGTGTCCATGTGTTCTCATTGTTCAACTCCCACTTATGAGTGAGAACATGCGGTGTTTGGTTTTCTGTTCTTGGGACATTTTGCTGAGAATAATTGTTTCCAGCTTCATCCATGTCCCTGCAAAGGACATAAACTCATCTTTTTTATGGCTGCATAGTATTCCAGGGTGTATATTTGCGACATTTTCTTTATCCAGTCTATTATTGATGGACATTTGGGTTGGTTCCAAGTCTTTGCTATTGTGAATAGAGGCACCCATAATTTTCATCATCATGACAGGTGATTGTGATGCTCACTAAAGTAAAACACATAATTTCTTCTTCTTCACTCACCCAGCAAACATTTAATGAACATCATCTACTTTGTTTTCCCCGCCCTTCTCATATAACCATTAAAATTCCCAGATGAATAATTTAGCCAACAACTGACTTAGCTCATTGGGTATTAAGATAACATATGTTAAAAAGTAGTTTTGTACCATTACATCTTCAAGGGTCTATCTTGCTTTGTAGACTTGTTTTTTCCTTCATCTTGTCTCCAAAAACTTTATTTTCTTTATAGAAAACTAAGATCATGTGCATGTTTGCTAGACTAGGTCATCTCGCACAAGTTTACCATAACATTTTCTGTATGATTCTGCTTGGTCTTGTCAATAGCTTCTAGAATCTGAGAACAATTTATTGATAAATGAATTTAGGCATGGGCATAAGTAGTCAGATGGGAGCTAAGGTAGTAACTGATCTCATGGTGCTTACTACCATCCTACTTCCAGTAATGCCACCTGACACTCATTTCAGCTCTGAACTGAGGCACTTAGTATGGTTCCTCTTCCCTAAGTTCACATAATCATAAAATAGTAACAGTGTCTAACACGTACCAAATATTTGCTATGTGCTAGGCACTGTGCTCACTATGGGCTTAGGCTGCATTATTACAATTTATCCTCAGATCCCGCTGACATATTGCCTCTATTCAACAGATGAAGAAAGTGAGGCTAGAAGGGGTCAAGTGCCTTGACTAAGGTCACACAGCCATCACATGTTAAGTCTAGACTAGAACCCGGGTCATTCACAAAAGTTAGATTTTAAACACATACTGTCCTTTTAGTATTGTTTCTTAAGTCACAAACTAACAAGTAACTCAAGGAAAAAAACATGATCTATTTTTAAACAGTATTTTTTTTAAATACTCCCCCATCACCCCCATCCCTTTACACAATAGCTAACTGGGTATATAGCAGGCAACTCTTGCATGGCTTTGCTCACAATTCCCTCAAGTAAGACATACTGATACATCTGCTGCTGCTGCATGGAAGAATGCTTTTAAACCTGAACTCTCTGGGTCCTAAGGAATTTGTATAAATTGTGTGTGTGTTTCTAATTCTATATTGAGGCTAAGCTAGCAAGACTTCAACAGTGGCCTTAAACTTCTCGTTTGAAGTTCTATTGTAAACCCAAAATAAAACATATACACCAGAAAAGCCGGGCGCGGTGGCTCACGCTTGTAATCCCAGCACTTTGGGAGGCCGAGGCGGGCGGATCACGAGGTCACGAGATCGAGACCACAGTGAAACCCCGTCTCTACTAAAAAATACAAAAAAATTAGCCGGGCGCGGTGGCGGGCGCCTGTAGTCCCAGCTACTCGGAGGCTGAGGCAGGAGAATGGCGTGAACCCGGGAGGCAGAGCTTGCAGTGAGCCGAGATTGCGCCACTGCACTCCAGCCCGGGCGACAGAGCGAGACTCTGTCTCAAAAAAAAAAAAAAAAAAAACATATACACCAGAAAATATATATCAAGAGGAGGGAAGATAAATAAAGCCCCTTCTACTCCTTATCCCAGTACCTCAAAAAAATAAACTTTTCATCCTTTTCTCCAGATCACAACCCTCATTTCTTACCTATTCTTGCATCACCTCGGTTCTCTAGTCAGTAAATAACCAGGAATTTAAAAAATTGCTTCTCAAGCTTTGTTCATCCTGAAATCATATATGGTTCAAAAAAGCATGTAAGATCTCCCTTAGATCGTGAGGGTTGGGAAGGATGCATTCCAGATGTGCTATGCCCTCTTTGTGGCTTGATCTTGAGAGAAAGCATCTGGAGAAGCATAGCATGGAGCTGGCAGTGACTTGGGGCAGCAATGCAAATACTTTTGCTGAGGGAAGATTTCAATGTGACAAACCAGGGAGATGAGTCCCTTCAACATGTGGGCAATGAATCACCTCTCTATGTTCCCTGAAGGAGCAAACACCCACTGACATGTGACAGGGTCTTCCTGCTGATAGAATGGGGAGAATAGCCATTTCAGATTTCCTTTCGTTAGGCTTTTTAAAGAAGAGTAGGAAGGCATGTGAAGGAGAAATAGAACATGCTGGGGAACCCACTGGAGAGATTATGGGGAACAAGCTGGGGCAAGCCCATCAGCACACAGCGAACTCTCCATGGTCCTTCACTGCCTATGAAGGACGGGGAGAAGACCAGCAAAGAAGCAGTCACAGCAGTGATGTGAAACTAGCCAGTTTTACCAACAAATTATCCATGACCCTAAATATCTCACTACTTGCCTTCTATAAACCCTTTATAGTAACCCAGTGATTCCTTTTCCGACCTTAGGAAAACATTACTTTGGGGCAAGAAAAATCTAAATCTTTTATCAACAAGCACAGGAAAAAGAGCCACAGCTCTTTTTTACACAGCACAGTAAAGCATTCCTTACTTACCAATTTAGTGACGTCTTTTACATTATTAGTCACACGATTCCTGCAGATCCCTTCGGTTTTGACGAGAGGATTAAATAGGAGCAGCTGAAGATAAATGCAAGTGAGAATCCAAGTCTAAATGAAAACAGAAAAATTGCTTGGTGATCATCAGTTAAAATCTGTAATCGTTCAAACTTTTAACATCTAATGCCTTGATGCACAAAAAGACCAGTCTAATATATGTTATTGGCTTAAATGCAATTAAATATTACGCATTCAAGCTATGCTCACCAAAGTTTTAAAAAGCTTTTAGTTAAAATCCATTTTTAATTATTCTCTCAATGACAATATTGTTAACTTTTGTCAAAAACTTTCTTCAGCCAATTTCCCAATGGCAATTAGGAATAAACTGGTAGCAGCATGTTAAAGACTTAGCCCTTAGGGTGTCTTCTAAAAACTAGAGAATGCATAAAATGTATACCTTATGGCACCAAAAGAAACATCTTATTTCTACTTTAAATGTAGACTGCTTGGCAAGTAGCAGCATAACCCCTGAGCAGTGCTTTAATCCAATAATCTACGACAGCACACCAAGTTAAAGTGAGAGAGATGTGTATTTTTAGACCTAAGAGAATTCCACTTAATTTGTGAGACATCAAAAGAATATTTTGAAACACAGCTTTTTAGCCACTTAAGGAAAATATTTCCTTAGCCAATAGGAAGGCATTCTTGAACCCTAGCAGAAAGTAATCTGTCTTCTCTCTCTTTCTCTCTCTCGAACACACATAACCTACACATCGGCTTGAAAATAACATTTTCTATCATGTATTATAGTTGTTTCTACGCATGACTTATTTTTCCTCATTACACTATAGAGCTTCAAGAACTTGCGCAACTGATTTATCTTTGTAGTATCTTCACAACACATAACACAGTGTCTTGCATATAAAAAGTCCTTAATAAATATTTGCTGGGTCAATCAGTGGTCAAGGTAAAAATATATTCTGATGCTCAAATTCAATAACCATTTATTGAATATGTATTATGCGACAGGAACAGCGCCAGTCACTAGGGTAACAAAGATGATGAAGATGTCCTTGAAACTCTGAGGCAGGTAAATAAATAACACTCACATCTTGTGATAAACACTTTGGGAACACAGAAGAGGAAGCAATTAATCAATTAACTTTAAGGGGGAGAACCAGTTGCAGGAAGACAGTGCCAAGAAAAGCCAGAAAGAAAATGTGACTGTGGCTGGATTTAGGAGGACAAGGAGGATTTGCAAGGGCTGACAAAGAAAAGATGAACGTTCCAGGAAAAATAAACAGCATGACAAAACCATGGAGATGTGAAGACATCTTAAAATATGTGCAAATTCTTTTATGAGATACCATTCTTCTGTAAAATCTTAAAATTACACAAGAGTCCAGATGCACATGGCTAGAAATCTTCTCTATTTACATAGCTAGCCATATTTAAAAGGAACTGGATTATTATTTTCAATTAATATCTGCATGCTAACTAGATATTATACTAGAACAAATCATGATTATTATTTGCTAAAATTTCTAAAACTACAATGCTAATTACATAGATATAGTGGTTTGTATTCAAAATTAAAATCCTTTTAGTCCCTTACCACCATGGTCTATTTAACAATAATCCTGCATAATTTTATTTAAGGCTACTTCTAGCATTGTGGGGTCACACTCTTCATCGTATCATCTTTCTTGGACCACAGTGAAGACAAAGTTGTATAAATTATTTCTGTTTGAGGATTCTTCTTTTTGGACAGACAACCCCTACATACAAACTCTCCCTTAATAACACAGTCTTCCTTCACATGGGTAAATATAATTTATTAAACTCAGCTTTCTTTTATATTGTCATTGCTAAGACATAACCTCCCTGGAAATATATTTCTCTAAGCCCCTCTTTCTGATGTGATTTGGGAACTTTCTCCAAGGATCTCTGTAATGGACCAATCTCAGAAATGACCATAATCGTATCCTTGGCTCAAAGAAATGTAACGGCAGAAATTCTGCTACTGGTCTTCACAATCCTTTACACCTGGCATTGAATAAATACTAAAGAAACATTTGTTCCCTCATTCATCTAATAAGTATTTATTGAGTACCTGGTGTATACCAAGCATTGTTCTAGGTGCTAGGCCTATATAATGAACAAGAAATTCCTGCCCTCATAAGGCTTAATCAACAAACATAAATAACTAGGTTATATAGAATGTCAAAAGGTGTCGAAAGCTATGGGAAAAAAAAGATTAGAGCAAGGTAAAGGGGATCGGGATCATAATGTCTACTCTGCCTTACTGGTGATCTTGGGTTCAGAGTGACAATCACAGTCATGAGTCACAGGAGGCTTTGCCCAGCACCAAGTGTACTGCGGGGTTTTAAGAAGGGTTAGGTTGGCCGGGTGTGGTGGCTCATGCCTGTAACCCCAGCACTTTAGGAGGCCGAGGTGGGCAGATCACGAGATCAGGAGATCGAGACCAGCCTGGCCAACATGGTGAATCCCCATCTCTACTAAAAATACAAAAATTAGCTAGGCGTGGCAGTGCGTGCCTGTAATCCCAGCTACTCGGGAGGCTGAGGCAGGAGAATCGCTTGAACCCGTGAGGCGGAGGTTGCAGTGAGCCAAGATCGCGCCACTGCACTCTAGCCTGGCGACAAAAGCTAGACTCCATCTCAAAATAAAAGGTTAGGTAACAACTTGCACATGGCAGACTCCCAGGCCATTTCTAATATCAGAAAGTCACTGAACACTCAAGATATGTGTGGCAATGATAGGTGATGTTGGGTAGGTAGAATCATTCCTTCTGCTTATACCTTGCTAGCTGAGTAGCTTTTTAGGAATATGGCATGAACTTCTATTCATTTTCTAGAGCAGCTACCCCCACCAGTACCAATCTCAACAATAAAATATTAATACATATCAGTGCATGATATATGCTTGTAATAAAGCACACATCAGTGCCTGCTACCTAGTAACTTCAGCTGAATTCTCTTGGAGGAAGTATAGATGTACACCTAAAAGTTTCTTGAGTCCTTGTTGAAAGAAGACTTACAGGGAGGGTCAAATCACCAGGCATCTCTGAGTCTAGAGAAGTGCCACAGAACTAACTGTACTCTTTTCTTTCCAAAGATCGCAGTATGGGTGGAAACAGCTTGAAATTTTTAACAGGGTAATATTGATAACTGTATCGTTAAGAAGACAAAATTTCACCAAAGATTGGACAAAGCTAAGGCAGTGATCCACGCAGACATCTGTGGGAAGAGTACTGCATACAGAGAGAAAAGCTGGTGCCAAGGTCTTAAGGTCCATTTAAGGCATCTGT
The DNA here is from genome assembly GCF_028878055.3 of Symphalangus syndactylus. Lineage (NCBI taxonomy): Eukaryota > Metazoa > Chordata > Mammalia > Primates > Hylobatidae > Symphalangus > Symphalangus syndactylus. The sequence goes on from NC_072435.2 coordinate 83,786,885, forward strand.
TATTTAAGACATAGCAAGAGTAAATTAGGGAGCAGTAGAGGATGATGATGTCAGAGAGACAATGGAGAGGACAGCTCATGTAGGGTGTTGAAGCCTATTGCCCAGACGTTGACTCTTACTTGAATAAAATAGGATTCATTGCAAGATTTTGAGCAGAGGAGGGATATACACTTCAGAATAAAAATAAATTAATTAAATAAGATCAGTCTGATTGCTATAATAAAAATAGACTTTAGGGTGACAACAGGTAGAAAATGAAACTGACAAGTTGGAAGGTTGCTGCTGTAATCCAATCAAGAAAGGGTTATAGTAATACATTGACTGAAAGTGGTTAGATTCTGGACATCTTCTGAAGGCTGAACCATGAGAATTTCCTGACAGAGTATGATTTGAGAGAAAGAGTCAAAGATGACTATAAGAACTTTGGTATGAACAACTGGAAAGATGGTGTTGCCATCAACTGATATGGGGAAGACTGGGGGTAGAGAAGGTTTTGGGGGCAGATCAGGAGTTAAGTTTTTAGTATGTTAAGTTTAAGATGTCTTTGAGATATTCTAGTGATAATGCCAGGTCAAGATATTTAAATCTGGACTTAGGAGGGAAACTTGGGGTGCAGATATAAATATGATAGCCTTCCATATATAAGCAAAATGAGTGGATGAGATCACCAAGGGAGTGAGTAAAAGTATAAAAAAGAACAAAGGACTGAGCATGCTATAGTGTTCTAACTTTAAGGGATCTGACAGAAGAGTGAGAACCCACAAAAGAGTCCAAGAGAGCAAAGCAAAAAGATCATGGAAGGAAGCCAAGACTTTAAAAAAGTACTTTAAGGAAAATAGGGTCAAACTATGTCAAATGCTGGTTATAGGTCGAGTAAGACAAGGACTGAGAACTGACTGCTGGTTTGGCATCATTAAGGTCACTGGTGATATTAACAAGAGCAGTTTTATTGAAGTAGTATGGGAAAAAGCCAGTCTATGGTGGGTTTTAGAAAACAAGAGACGAGACTAACCAGAAACAGTGAGTATGAACAGCTGTTTTGAAGAGTTTTCCTTCAAAGGAGAGCAACTGGATAAACAAACACATAAATAAATAAAAACAAGATGGGGAAGTAGCTGGCAAGAAATTGGGGGTGAAGAGAGTTTTATTTGTAAGAAGGTTGAAATACCAGAATGTGTATATGCCTATAGGAATGATCCAGTAGGAGGAAGCAATTGGCAGTATAGGTCAGAAGAGAGCAGACTTGGGCAACAGCCTTGAGAAAGAAAGAAGGGGTGAGATTCAGTTCTCAAGTAGAACGTGTGGCTTTAAATAGGAGTATAGGTAGTTCAATGCTATCAGGCAGAGTGCTGGAATGTGAATGCAGATGCTGGTGGTGTTTTGGGAACAATTCCATGAATAGAGCTAAAAGTTACTGAACATTTACTATATACCAAGCATCTTGGATATCTAATAAGGAAAAAAATAACGTTCATATATCCTAATTTTAAAGATGAAGGAGTTGAGGTACAGGGAGATTTGGTGACTTCTGAGTGGTGAAATCAGTAAGCCCAGGTCTGTCCAATTCTAACTCCTGTCCTTTTAGCCCCTCTACACTGTCCCAGAACTCCTGCAAATTTGTTAGATGATTTGTGAGAACTGTGATGCAATAGCAGATCTCTAAAACTTTAATACTTTTGCAAATATCAAGCATATGGAGACAAGTCTGTTCCATATTCCATGCCACAGCTGAATATTCTACATTATTCAAATCATCATAATTTTTAATATATGTCCTTTGATAGTTTCTTAAAATATATCAACACAGACTGCTATAATAATTGAAGAATGATTTGATCAGGGCAACATAAATATTTTCTTGCGTCAGTTAAATTCAAATATCTTACAAAGACATGGTTTTGTTCATTTTGTAAAAATCCACTGGGTCAATGCTAAAATTAAATCTACGTTAGCTTATGAACATTCAAATATCTCTGAAAAACCTATATTTCTTAAAGCCCTTTATTTTAAACTCATTATAAATAAATTCATATTATAATTTAATTTTGCATATACTTTGCTACCATTAAAAATATCCACCTTTCATAAAATTATTCATTCTGGCATATCTAAACATTAGGACAGGGGGATAATCAAGTTAGAAATATTGAGATTTTTGACAAGCAGTAATGACACCTCCTTCATCAGTATACTCAGGAGAGAGCTGAAATGCAGAGCTTACTTCTTTATATAAAAAAGAAATATTTCAGTATTAATTTTTCTACACAGAAATCTTTCTAATATTGTACACACACTTTGATTTCTTAAACAGTGAACTGAAATATTAAACTTTGCTTTTCTTTGACGGTTCAGGTTCATCAAATAAAAGGAAGACTTTCAAAGCATCTCAGTTATGTAGTTGTAACTTCCCTTCTCCAAGTGGTTCTAAATTACTGTACTTGTTTGTATAACTTTTAAAAATTTATTTTAGATTTCATTTGTTTGTTCCTTAGTTTTCCTGTTTCCCCCAGATTGTCAGGTCATTACTTGCAACATATTGTTACTGCTAACATGCCTATTTCTAGTCTCCTGCGCTCTTGATGATGAACACAACACATGTCCCATATGGGAGCTTACAGCAGGAAGCATAATGGCCCCAAAGATGTCCATGTCCTAATTCTTGGAACTTGTGAATATATAACCACACATGGCAAAATGGACTTTCCAGACATGATTACGTTAAGAACTAGAGATGAAGGGACTATCCTAGATTCCCTGGGTCCAATCTAATCCCCATGGTCCTTAAAAATGGAGATTATTTTTCAGCTCTGTTCAGAGAGAGGTGCAATGATGGAAGAAGGGTCGGGGAAATGTGACCTGAAAAGGACTCAACACGTCCTTGCTGGCACTGAAAATAGAGAGAAGGGACCAAGAGTCAAGAAATGTAGGCAGCTTCTAGAAGCTGGAAAAGAGAAAGAAATAGATTCTCCCCTAGAGCCTTTGGAAAGAAACATAGTCCAACTAATACTTTGATTTAAGTGGGCCCTATTTTGAACATTTGATCTTCAAAATTATAATAATTTTTTTTTTGACAGAGTCTCTCTCTGTTGCTCAGGCTGGAATGCAGTGGTGCAATCTCGGCTCACTGCAACTTCCGCCTCCCAGGTTCAAGTGATTCTCCTGCCTCAGCCTCCCAAGTAGCTGGGATTATAGGCGCCTGCCACTACGGCTGACCGTTTTCTTTCTTTCTTTTTTTTTTTTTTTTTTTGTATTTTTGGTAGAGACGGAGTTTCACCATGTTAGCCAGGCTGGTCTTGAACTCCTGAGCTCAGGTAATCCACCCGCTTCAGCCTCCCAAAGTGCTGAGATTACAGGCGTGAGCCACTGCACCAAGCCAGTCACTAAATTTTTGGTAATTTATTACAGCAGCAATAGAAAAATAAAACACAGCTCAATTGAAATACTTTTGGAATGAATGAATGAGCGAATGAATGAATGGTGTAGTGTAGTGATGGTCAAGCTATTCCAAATGAGGAAAGTGAATTGCCTCTGCCAGAATTCTTGGCCCGCACCCTTTATTTTAAGCAGAGCAGCTCAGCTTTTTTTTTGTTGTTTTATTTGTTCATGCCTCTGAGTAAGATTCTGTTTAAACAAAGGTTTCCAAGGGCAAGAAGAAATTAAAAAAAAAAAAAAAAAAAAAAAAAAAACGCTTTTGGAAACCATGCAGAACATGGATCCAGAAAACCTCTCAGTCCCTTCCCATGTGACTTCAAACAAGTCAGCTAATCCCCCTGAGTATCAATTCATCAGCCTATAAAATGAGAGTAAAAATAATTTTTGCCTTACCCACCTCATGAACTGGTAGTAAGAATCAAATGAGAAACTATTCAAACTATGGGTGCTATGCAATTATTTGTTGTGTGGTTTACTGGCTTTGCATTGGCTAGGAAACCAGGAGACAAGTACTTCAAAAATGTTTGAGTAAAACTTTCTGAGGAAGACTTTATAGAGTATATCTCCCATGAACAAAGAGTATGACCTTTAGCACATGAATATTTTGACACTGACTTTGAGTTCACACACCTTTTTCATTTATTTCTTAGTTCTGAACCGTGTTTAGAGTAGCTTCAGTTAACAGATAATTGACTTCCAATTAAATGAGATGTTCCAATATATCAACAAAATATTTATCTTTGTTTTCTCTTCCTGTTCTTCCAATTTCTGGAAACTCTGAGGGAATAGGGTGCCTAAATGTGTGGGTGTCCACACACGCTCACACACACCCTAATGGAGATATACTCCTGAAGCAAAATGTCCCTGTGTTTGTGACTTCTGCTCTAAAATGTATCTTTTCAGTTTGGGTAATCATCTATTTTTTTTTCTGTTAACATTCTCTGCAGCTGTATATGACATTTTTCTTTGGCTACTTTGTTTTATCATTGTACAGCTTTTCTCTCTAGGTCAAGCTCATTGTGTGATAACCTCTTATTTCTGGATAGTCTTTCATTGTATAGACACATATTGTCCTGGGTAGTTCTTGATTTTTGTTTTAGAAACATGCATCAAAATTGTCCCCCGTGTATTCCCCACAACACACGAAATTCCAATAATCCTTTCATTGCTAAATGTTGCCTTCAAATTATTTACATGATTAGGAAAAAAAATAACGAGAAATCTGTGTGCACGGTTACAACCAAGGCATGCAGCAGAAACAGTTCTGGTAGAGGGAAGTAATACTGACTAAAATGTATGTTAACATCAGTGACAGATGTGGCTGGTCCTTTTCTGGGAGCAGGTTTTAACAGTAGCAGACAGTACTAGACAAGTACTTTAAAGAAGTCTGGGGTGGGAGGAATTTATAAGAAGAGGTTGAAGACCTCAAAGGCAAAGGTCTTGCTTAATTTTCATTTTCCTTGAGAACAAACATCAGCAGACTCCAGTGGACTATTCACTCAATAATCAATCCCTCCTGAACACAGAGCTTTCCTTACAGTAAAAGGCCACATGCCGGGAAAAGGAGCTACAAAACCCCCAAAACAAACCATGGACTTAATCTGAACGTGTGTTGCAACACATAAGTCACACTGCAGATTCCTTTCCTTCAGTAGAAATTAAAATGCATGCAGCCTAAGAACATCAGGGGGACATATGCTGTTCAAGAAACCAGAAGATACCAATCCTCTAAACTTGGGAAAACAAAAAAATAAAATACAGGAAAAAAGCCTTTTTTTCTCTACGAATATGAGAAGTGATTTTAAAATATGCATTGTCAGGGTCCACATTACAGACTTCACAAAGTCAAAAAGAGAGTGAAGTGTTTGTGTAGCTCATTTTCTTTATGCACAGACCTACGAAATGGTATTAGAGCTGCCCTGAACAAAACAGCAGCTGCTGCCAAAAACAACATTCATCTTCTCTTTAATCCTGCATACCAGCTATTGAAGCAGGCAGTTCCCTTGTAGCCCAAATGTATTTTGGAAGAGAGCCAACTGGCTCAACTACCCAAAGACAGGAAAGCAAGTTACCAAGATACAGGTATGGTAATTGGTCTTGAGTTCAGGTCTTCTTAACTCATATGAACCATATCTTCCAAAAATAATCTATGTAAACCAACAACAGGATCCTCATTTGGTGAATAACCATTCAGTTCTATATGACTTCTTTTTTCAGATCTTTTTAATTGCTTAAAAATTTACCATTAAACATTATAAGGAAAATACCCAATCATCTTACACAGACTAAAATTCTTCTCTAAGCACTGTTAAGTAATCTCAAAGGGACAAATGAAACATTTAGTAGATCTGTTAGTTTTTGAAACTTAACTACTATCAATAAAGCAGATGTTACCAGAGTAACTAATTGAAACTCAGACCAACTTGGAGTCCAAATTGGTGGGTGCCAAAATCTTGTAAAGATACTCTTCTAACTTCCCTTTTGTGAAGAAGTAAGCTAAAAATGTTTTAAACTATGGGTGATCATTAAAATATGTAATGAATATGCTCTTATAACAAAAAACAACATACTAGAAAGAAATTGCTTAATATAAAAAGGGAGACAATGTAATATAATAAGGGAATTTAATGTAATAGGGGAATTTAAAGATTTCAAGGTATTCAATGTATGAGAAAAATTTGGGGAAATTCACCCTTTAATAACCAGTCTTCGTTCTATATGTAAATACTACTTAAAGCGGGAAATAACTCAAAATATATTGACTTCTAAGGGGCTGCACATAGGACAAGCAGTTTGCAGATATTATTTCCTGTAATCCTCCCATCAACCAGGTAGATATTATTACCCTATTCTGCAGGTGAGCAAAACACAATTCGGAGAGATTAGGTAACTTCCTTACGGCCACTTTGCTAGGAAATTGCTGGATTGGATATAAACCAAAGCCTACACTATCTATGCTGGAAAGAAAAATACTGGACCAGTTAGATAATAAAACTGACTTCACTTATATTTAATGAACTACTAAATTTTTTTTTTTTTTTTTTTTTTTTTTGAGACAGAGTCTGGCTCTGTCCCCCAGGCTGGAGTGCAGTGGCACCATCTCAGCTCACTGCAAGCTCTGCCTCCCCGGTTCACGTCATTCTCCTGCCTCAGCCTCCCGAGTAGCTGGGACTACAGGCGCCCGCCAACACGCCCTGCTAATTTTTGTATTTTTAGTAGAGACGGGGTTTCACTATGTTGGCCAGGATGGTCTCGAACTCCTGACCTCGTGATCTGCCCACCTCGGCCTCCCAAAGTGCTAGGATTACAGGCTTGAGCCACCGCGCCCGGCCATGAACTACTAAACTTTATTTAAAAGGGTCATGTTACAGAAGGCATATAGGTCTCTTTAACTCAATCAGTTTCAAATTGAAACTACATGTCAAGTTATTACTAGGTTGAATAAATGAGTCGTGCAGGTAAATCAAGTTACACTTAGCTATAGCTTAAACAAAAATTTACATAGCTAGAAGGAGGGGAGAAACCCAAAAAATAAAGCGATAAGTTGTTTCTTCTTATAATAACAAAATTGGGTGCTTTCAGACTTCTAGTAACATTATCCCAGGGGCCACTTCTTCATTTAACAGACATGTATGGAGTATCTAATAAATACATAAGCTAAAGACAGAAAGACTATGGTCACTGGCCTCAGGAAGCTCAAGCTACTGGAGAACACAGCACAGTGGTGGGAGTCAGAGAGAAAAGGCCCAGCCCCTCCCTCAACTGCCCCCTGCCCCAAGTACAGCTAAACCTGACTTGGGGAGGGGGGCACATGGGGGAGGGGGGCATTCGAGGAAGGGGCTGATAGTTTCTGGGGGGAGAAGCTTCTCCAAAGGTGATCGGAGGCAGCCAACTCAAAGACAGTGAGGGAGAAGATCCCTGACAGAGGAAGTAGCAGGTGCCCACAGAAGTGTGGAAACAAGGCATGTTCTTAGAATTCTGTGATTTTTTACTCCATTAGAAAATGAGTTTCAAAGAATAAGCAAAAAAAAAAAAAAAAAAAAAAAAAAGGCAACGCTAGAGAGATATGTAGAGGCCCTCCTAATTTTGCTAATTAATTTAGATTTCATTTTAAAAGCACTGGGGAGACCCGGAATGATTTTAAGCAAGGGAGTGTCAAGATCTGATTTATTGTTAAAAGGTTTATCAGGCATCAGAATGAAGGATGGACTGGGGGAGAGAGGGCAACAAGCCTGAGGGCATGAGGCCCATTAGGAGATCACTGAAGTAATCCAAAGCTGAGATGATGAGGGCCTTAACTAGGGCAGTGGCAGTGAGAATGGAGAGAAATGAACATGTTCAACAGGATATGGAAGTAGAACGGAAGATCTTGGTGACTAATGAAAAGAGGGTAGGGTCAAAAGGGGAAGAGGCACAAATGACTTCCAGGTTCCAGTTTGGGTGACTGTGTAAAAAGTGATGCTATTTGCTGATCCAGATATGTAGGAAGAGAAGAGGCAGCAGGAGTCTGGGAGTTTATCACCAAAAACCTTAGAGAATACTACCATACCATAGATAGATACCGTTCTATCATGAACTATCTGTGTAGGAGACGAGAGAATGTGAAGCCAAATACATGAGAGGGAAATCAGTTGATTGTGGAGTACAGCAGCCAATGGAAAAAAAAACAAAGGCAGAGGGCAATGAATAAAACAAGCACTAAAAGATGTCAATATGATGTTTACTAAAGAGTACTTAATGGAGCTGACCTTAATGAGGGCAGTTGCCTTTGAGTTAATGGAACTAAAAGTCAACCACAATGGATGGATTACAGGAGTGAATGAGTATGAGGGAATTTCAAGGGTATATTACTACAGTTTGCCAAAAAGAAAGAGGAGAGTGAGTGATCATGGAAGGGCTAGAAAAGTTCACTTTGGTCTTGGTAAAAGGGAACACAGCCCTGAAAGAGTGGGACTAAAATAATAAACTCAGCATTTCTCTTTTTTAAATGGCCTAGGAATAGGGAACAACTTACCTGGGGTTAACAAAGCCAGGTGAGCTCAGAAGTTTTGACCCTGTGTAAAAATCCCTGATAAGAGATTGGTACCTCAGGCAAGAATATAGGGCCTGAGTGTTCAGGTTTTTACTGTTACTAATTTTAATAAAGATGTACATAATAGAGTAAGCATTTGTGACAGCAGTATAGACTATTTAATTAGTAACAATGGTTTAAAAAGTAGATCATTAGCTATTCATAAATAAAGCTCTTTAGCAGTTATACAAAGCAGAGGAAAAAAAAATCCCCCACACAGTATAATCCACTTAATTTTAAGGAGATGAGAGCTAATAACTAATTCTAATTTCTATGAGGATAATGATGTGTAACAGACTGAGCTAGTCTGGAAAACTGAGGAGTACTAGTTTAATTCTCAACTATCATGTCTGGAAAGCTAAAAACTCCATTTCTCAGATGCCCTTTAAGTTAGCTAGGTTTATATATCTCCTGCCAACTCTCTGCAATAAGTGTATATTTTCAAAGAAATAAGACGAACAGACCTCCCCCAACACCGGCCAAAGTATGGAAACATAATTTTAAAAATTCATGAAAGTTCTGAAATCTGCATCTTCAGCACTCCATGGACACTGGCATCATTTACTCTTATGCCAACTAGCTGCTCTTAAAATTGAACTACCCTGATGTATAAGAATCTGAGGGTTGTACATCACCCTGATGTACAAGAGTCTGAGGGCTGTAGCTCTCTAAAAACAGCTACAGAAACATAAATCATAATTTACACTCTTTCAAATACGTGACTTGCTTCTGAAAGTGAGATCTGATGTAAATCAAAAATTATGTAATTATTTAAAATCTCTAAAATATTTTGAACTCCAAACCATTTAGTGATGTGAAATGAGCATAGGCTTCAGTTGCCATCTGATCCGAAGTGCCCAATCTGAGACTGAATGCCTGAATTTCCTAGAACCTTTTTGTGTTTTTTTCCACTGTGGATGTAATTAATGTGCTCATATGTATTTTCACATCCGCTACTGAAAATCTGACAAGTTTAGTTTCACAAGACCTTTTAATTAAAAAAATAAATAAATACAAATCTGAGGAAGCAGCTCAGAAAATTTTCAACAAAGTTCCCCCCACCCGCTGCATCCCACCACCCACCAACCTGGATCTTTTACTACATGAGAATAAACTAAATCTTTATACTCTACTTTAACTGCTTCCAAATATCATCAAAATGAGTGGAGCTAGAGACATGAGCTCAAAGAACGTTCACAATCTTGATCGTTTTCTCCGTCACATCAGATGACAAGCTTGATTGGCAAAGGTCACAAACTGGCTTTCCGAATTATGCAATGTGTGCGAGACATACCAACTGCCTTTTTCGTGGGATGGAATAAACTGTTGAAATGTTCCTTCTTTCACTGAAGGTGTTCCAACTGAAACCAAGGGAGTCAGCTGTGTTATGTTTAGATGAAAGTGTAATCATCTGGGGTGTTTACTTAAAATACAGATTCCTGCATGTCAGAGGGAATCCAAATTTCTAAGGGTGCATCTCAGGAAAGCACATCTTTTAATAAGCCCTCTATGTGATTATTAGGTACTCTATAAAGTCTGAGATACAATATTTTAGATAGTTCATGAGTGTTATATTGTTAAAGAAAACAAACAAAACAAAAATGTCTTAAAAAGTATACAACGTTGTATTTGATTGAAGGGCTACATACTAGGTGCTCTTGATTTAGAGTAACTTGAGGGGGTGAGGGATAAAAGATGACAAATTGGGTGCAATGTACACTACTTGGGTGATGGGTGCACCAAAATCTCACAAATCACCACTAAAGAACTTACTCATGTAACCAAACACCCCCTGTTCCCCAATAACCTATGGAAATTAAAAAAAAAAAAAAGATAAGAAAAGTTAAGTGTATTAAGTGCACAGAATACTGTTGATTGTCTCTTTCAATTGCCATTCCAATATTCTCCTAGCATATCCCTCTAAACTACCATGGCTGGAAAGCTAAAAACTCCATTTATCAGATGCCCTTTAAGTTAGCCAGGATTGTAGATGGGACTTTGGTTCTGTCAATTAGGCATGACTGCAAGATCTGATATGGGAAGGAAATACTTGAGAAGATAGGCTGGCTGTGGGCATGCATTTTGTTGGCTTAGTTGGTACTGCGGGCAGCAAGACCCTCCAGTCAGCAGCAGTAACAGCTTTCTGCACTGGCTGCAACATATTTACAGACTGCAGTGGACTTAAGTTCTGAGTGCTGGGAGTTTTCTGGAAGCTCAGCTTGCAGTCTGCTCCTCCGGCCCTTCCAAAAATTCCACAGGCCATCAAATGCACTTCAATATACTCTTCGAAGTATATTCCAGGTTTCAATCAGGCAGAGTGGACTATATTGTCCAAAATTAAATCCTAAGCAAAACAAGGGGAAAAAGCCAAGTAATTAAGCATTTATTTCTTCTAAGGGTGGTCAAAACTTTCCCTACAAATTTCCCATTAGTATTTTACAATTCAAGTTGAAAAATAAGGATTATTTTAAATTTTAAAAAGACCAATATTTTATAGGCAATCCATGAGAGTTTAATACAATTCTACCAGCTGAAACACAGCAAAGCATTTGCAGTTGGCATGCCTGGGACAAGTTCCTCTGGTAACAATAAACTTCAATTGCAGATTCATTAACACGCCTGAGACATGTTTCTCTGGTAACAATACTCTACAACTGCAGGTTCAATGACATGCCCAGGACTTGTTCTTCTGATAACAATATATGTCAATTGCAGGTTCACTGCTTATGAAAGTGATGATATTTAAAACACAGAACGTTATCAAAGTAAGACATGAATTCAAATCCTGGTGCTGTCACTTACGTGTTGTAATCCAGAGCAAATTATGTAACCTCTCCGACTCAGTTTTCTTGTGATGATAACATGTTTTTGCAGTTTTGAAAAGATTACATAAGACAATGTTACGTAAAGCACTCACAAGCCAACTGGCAGATCTATGAGATCATTACATGACTATTAATGCTCTAATTATTATTTTGTTAATTAAAGCTAATAGTTAACTACAGCTAGTTCAGTTAGCTACAGTTAAAACCACAGTTGATGCTACAGTTATAATTTTATCTTTATTAATCTCTTAAATATTCTAAAAGCCGTGCTAACAGTAAATGACTATACAATCATTCACAATACAACCCATTTTTAAAAAATGTATTTTCTTTTTAATTGCACATAATAATTGTAAACAATCTCATTTACCCTCTGCTTCCCCATAGATTAAAGATCAGCCCAGGCAAGTGAAATAAAGAGGTTGTGAAACTGCCCCCTGAGCTTGGATTTGGATCTGCTCTTCCAAGCAGGAAGGCTCTTTTCTACCTAGTATAAAAGTGAGGCAAAAATTGGGCAACAGATGAATGTTAACCTAAATAGCAAAGTTTCAAAAGTCAACTTCAGCTTCACTAATATATCCAAAACGGCTTTAGAAAACTGTGTTGGCCGGGCGCCGTGGCTCACGCCTGTAATCCCAGCACTTTGGGAGGCCGAGGCAGGCGGATCACAAGGTCAGGAGTTCGAGACCAGCCTGGCCAACACAGTGAAACCCCGTCTCTACTAAAAATAAAAAAATTAGCTGGGCATGGTGGCATGCGCCTTTATTCCCAGCTACTTGGGGGGCTGAGGCAGGAGAATCGCTTGAACCTGGGAGGCAGAGGTTGTGGTGAGCCGAGATCGCATCACTGCACTCAAGCCTGGGTAACAAAGTGAGACTCTGTCTCAAAAAAAAAAAAAAAAAAAAAAAAAAAGGAAAGAAAACAGTGTGTTTACTCATGCACAGAGAAGTGGTATAGAGTAGGGGGTTGGAAAACATCAACCTTAGAATGAGACTGCCCATATTTTAATTTCTACTTTGATACAATCCTTATGGCCGTTGGAAAGTTATTTTATCACCCTCGGCCTCAGTTTCCTCATCTGTAAATGGGCATGATAACAGAACTGACTTTATAGGTTTGCTGAGGATTAAATATAGTTATGTAAGTAGGCATTTAGTATAGTACCCGTCAAATAATGCACCTTTATAAATGTTTGCTATGGCTATTGTCATTGCTGTCTAGAACAAGCATTCCTAGTAACATCATGCCCAAACTTGAAGAATGGTGGTTTAAGCCAAAAATCTGGGCACCATCCTTGATTCTTCCCAGTCCCCTATTTCCACATCTGATCATATTTTCTACTAGCAAAATAAATCTCAAAACTCATTTCTCTCCATTTCATCTTGTACAACTTTAGCTTGCACTAAGCTCTTAGCACACTCTTACTGGAAGATTACAGGGATCCTCCAAATAGCCTTCTTTGCTTTCAGACTTATTACTCACAATAGTATCTTCTTCTGGGAATATATAAAACATGACCACTACCTGCTTAAAATCTCCCAGTGCCTTCCCATTACATTTATAGTAAGACTTGAACTCCTAATCAAGGCCTACAGAGACCTTCGGAACACAGATTTGTCCAACTCCACGTTTACGCCTTAGTAACCTTTATCTTCCCACCATGCTCTAGCCACACTGGCCTCCTTTATGTTCCTGAAATACCTGGAAGGTAATTCCTGCCTCAAGCCCTTTGTACCTGCTGCTGCCAGTTTTCTCCTTTTTGGGCTTTGCCAGTGGCAAGTTGTTCTCATCATTCAGGACTCAGTTCAAATATCACCTTCTCAGAGAAGGCTTCCCAGGTAACCTGTCTTAAGGAGCACCTCTTATCACATCACATCACAGTTTTGCTTTCCCTTAAGCACTTTTCATTCTCAGAAATTATTTTGATAATCCAATTAGTTTACTCTTATCATCTGTTCCTCCCAATAAGAATATACATGGTATACGAATGAGGATTATATTATTCTTATCCGTCATTCTTACTTCTAGCACCTTGATTTGGTCCTTTCTCATAGTACATAATCCTCCATATTTGTGGATTGCATGTATTACTAACTGCTACTGAATTGCTCATAAAAGTGCTCCTTCAATAAAATTCTCTTTTATATGGTACAGACCAAGGTACTGGCACTATCTAAATTGTGTGACTAGAGAATAAACCCAGGTACATATAATGGGGCAGAGATGAAGGCTGGACAATGTACAATTCAATCCTCAGCAGGTGGTTTCCATATTTACACAATAGAATTGCAACATCGCCAACCAGTTTTGCTTATTATCTGTTTCTTACACTTGACTGTGAGCACCATAAGGTGCCATATGGACTTTCAGGCCCTCCCTGTTTTGTCAGACTGACTAAGGCAATGCCGGGTGTGAAGAAGCCCCTCCTAAATATATTTAGAATGAATGAGTGAAGGATAAACAGGAGGGTTTTGTTCTTCAGTTGGATATAAACCATTGTCATCCTTCTCACTCTTAGGTTCAATAACTGCTAAATTCAAATAGTGACGATTAGCTAAATGCTTCTCAGTTTGAACTTTCAACCATTTTCTTTGTACCTTTAATACTTCTCTAGGTCCATGTAAGTGGAAAACTAGGCTATAAAACCAGGAATAGACTATAAGCTCCAAGGGCAGGGACAACGTAACTGTTTTGCTTACTACTGTATCTCCGGCCTCTAGCACAGTGCCTTGATTGTAGTAAATGATAAATAGACAATTTTAATGAATGAACAATCATTGAGAAATGCCTCTCCTGGTAGATGTGGCCCAAAATCGAAGTGCTGACTTGGCTATAAAATCCCCAGAGCTCCCTTTCTGAAGAAACTACATAAGTATAAAGTGGAGTTTCTTTCCTTTATTGACAAAAAGGGGCATACTAAAAAAGCAAAAACACTGAAAGTATCCCATAGAGCTGAAATGTAGACACTGTCCTGCAGTAAGTTCACTGGAAGTCTCTGAGAAGTCAACAATTCCATACTGCTTTATTTAGAATTTATTGTAACACGCAACTATAAATTTCTTATTTCCCCATTGAGTTGCAATCCATCAACATTTCTAAAGTAGCCATTCATAAAAATTATTCATGGTGATTCTGCATTCAAAATGCATGCAAAGAATAAGATTTCACTCAGGAAAGACATACCCAGAAGTGATGACATGGGTTAAGCTTTTAAACGCTAATCTTATCTCTTCCCAAAGCATTGGTTGACTCTTATCTATCTGTCATCTTTTCTAAAGCAGGCAAAACAATGCTCATAAAACTGAATCCCTTTCCAGACTCATTCCTACTTTGACCAAAATAAAACCAGCTACCTTTTCTTCAGGGTCACACTGGCATAGTGTTGATGTTCCCCTATCATGCAACTTGTTTGCAAGAAACAGAAAGTTGCATGCCAGACTACTAATGAGCTGATTCAATGACACTTCATCCCTCCCCTAAAATAGGCTGCATCATCACAGTTTCATGCTAATAATCATGACTAAGTGGCAAGCTCTTTTATTCCAATTGTTTAGCATGAGATCCATGGAATTATGCTTAGCATTCTCTCTAATACCGTTATGATGTAGGAGGAGACTCTAAATTCATTAAGAAAGGAAGATGTGGCCGGGTGCAGTGGCTCACGCCTGTAATCCCAGCACTTTGGGAGACCGAGGTGGGTGGATCACCTAAGGTCAGGAGTTCGAGACCAGTCTGGCCAACATGGTGAAACCCCATCTCTACGAAAAATACAAAAAATTAGCTGGGCGTGGTGGTGGGCACCTGTAATCCCAGCTACTAGGGAGGCTGAGGCAGGAGAATTGCTTGAACCCGGAAGGCAGAGGTTACAGTAAGCCAGGATTGCGCCATTGCACTCCAGCCGGGGCAACAAGAGCAAAACTTCATCTCAAAAAAAAAAAAAAAAGAAAAGAAAAAAGGATGTAGGACAGAGTAAGGAAGGAGATGATTTTTTACAATGTATCAGGATAGGAGTACTGGCATCACACTTGTTATTGTTATCTCTATTTTAGAAGATTCTGACTTAACAATTTTCATGGTAAATGTAAGTTATTGTACATTCTGAAATTCATCCTCATGGTAGACTTAGGAAGATTATTTTGCTTTCAAGTTTAAAACAAAAGAAGACTACAGGAAATGTACCTTAAGGCCTCAAGTCTTGACTCTTAATAATGCTGGGAAAATACAGAAAGAAACTTTCTTCTTGGGGCAGAAAAGAGGGAGAGTGGGTAACCATTTCAAGATAATCCTTTGAGCTTCTTTTCAAAGCAGCTGCTTTGCTGAGGAATCAGAAGGGGATGGAAGAACAAATGTAAACATGGAAACTGTTTGGATAGCAAAGAGATTTTCTCACCATATGGGAGAGAATAGGGATCTACTTCCTCAGGAAATGAAGAGAGGGCCTCGTGAGCAATATATTCACTAAATGAAATTTAAGATGTACTTCAGCTGCTGTATGTTTTAAGTGCCAAATCTGCAGAAACCATTTTGTACATCTACTTCATTGCTCACTATTTGTGTGTTATCTCCTCTTCTTTATGGTCCTTTTTGGAGCTTTTCTTTGCAAATAAAGGCAGAAGGTAGACTTTGTTCTCTGTGATATAATTATATAAAACTAGAAACATTTTATTGGTTCAAGAAATGTTAACTTTTCAGATCTACACCCAAAAACAAGAAGCTTATATGATTTAAAAAACAAAAAAGGAACACAGATCATGCTCTAAGTTTGTATCATTTTAAACACTTTAGAATTTTTAAAACTTAGCATCAAAGAGTATCCCCAAAATGATATATGTTTTTTAAAGTACATGCAACCTCTGTAACATTATTTTAGAGCACTATATTGTAAAGCAGTAGTATTACTGCCTTGAGTCACTAAGATGATGGCTTCTAACCACACATGAAATTTGAAAACATCACTTCTTATTAATCCTTCTCCAGCTTTCTTCCTCCACACTTAATCTCTGATCTTATGTATTGAAACATTATTTTTGCTAAACTCCTTAACCATATCTGTCTTAAATACATAAATATTCTAATAGAATCATCTAAACCCTCTCATATTGTCATATTTCTGTTTTTCGACCCCTTTTAGACAAAGACTATACATCTCAGTATCCAAAACTACACAACATCCTTTACTTGAGTATTGCACTAGCTACCTATTAACCAGCACAAATTGTTAACAGAATTTTAAAGGAAGCATCTTGAGTGTGGGTGAGCTGGGAAGGAAGAATGAATTTACTATATTTGTAATAGTCTCATGAATTATTATGTATCAAAAAAAAATCTCGGCTGGGCACGGTGGCTCAGGCCTGTAATCCCAGCACTCTGGGAGGTTGAGGCGGGCAGATCACGAGATCAAGAGATCGAGACCATCCTGGCCAACATGGTGAAACCTCATCTCTACTAAAAATACAAAAATTAGCCGGGCGTGGTGGCACGTGCCTGTAATCCCAGCTACTCAGGAGGCTGAGGCAGGAGAATCACTTAAACCTGGGAGGCGGAAGTTGCAGTGAGCTGAGATCGCACCACTGCACTCCAGCCTGGTGACAGAGCGAGACTCCATTTAAACAAACAAACAAACAAACAAACAAAATCTCTAGGTGAGAAAACAAAATGTCAACAGTACTAATACTAAGTAAGAAATTAGGAACAAACAGATCAGGTTTGATGACTGAGAGTTGTAAGATGCTGAGCAATTTGCTCAACCTCTGTGAGCTCACATTCCTCCTCTTGTATCAAATGGAATAATCACACTACCACCACCCTCACAGGTGGAGAGAATCAGGAGACATAAAGTATGTAACACATTTAGCTCAGGACCTGGCACAGAGAATAAGCAACAGAAATCAACATTTTTCCTCTTCATCATCATCAACAATATTCTGCCCTAAAACCCTTTCTGGTTCTTAAGTCTTCATATATCTGGCATTAGCAAGTTTTAACTGGCCCTTGTCATTCAGCCTCTTGTGTCATTTCCTTAAGAATGGCAATTGCTTCACCTTCTCCTTTATTTATTTATTTATTTTTAATTTACTGTCTCCATTCTCTTCTACCACCCCAAGTGGCTCATTTATCATTTCTCTTTCTGAGGAAAATTATGTTTGAACAATGTATGTATGTTTATACAGGACAGTGTTATATGCACAGTTTCATGTGTCTGCTGAGGTCAGTGGGCACAAAATTGTCAAATGTCTGGATCCATTCTTAGAATGCTGATAGGTGGATGTTGTCCCTTAAAGAGACATTTGGCATTAAATTCATAGTTTAGTTCAGAAAACCTTTATCAATATTTTGGCACTGTGCCACTAGCTAGGGATACCAGTGTTAGACAACTTAGCTAGGTAAGTAAAAAAATAACTTCAATATAATGTGATAAGTGATATGATTGTTTTTTTAAATGCTATAGGAGCTCAGGGTAAGATCACTAAACAACATAGTAGGGAGTGGGGCTGAGGAAGAAGAGCAAACAAAAGTCAGTGAGGACTTCCTGGAGGAGAGACCGTCACAGCTACCCAAATGCGAGGCCCTCAGGGCCTTGGAGACCAAGTGCAGTAACATGGGTATGTCATTGTACATAGTTAGGTGACGCTGGAATGAAACTTACCACTCAGGGAGTGGTAGAGATAAGCAACAGCCAAACCACAGAGGACCTTGTATAGTGTGCTGAGGGTTTGGACTTTATCCTGAGGGTAATGTAAAGTCGGTAGAGGATTTTAGCCAGGGTAATGACACAGTCAGACTTCTGTTAATAACTCTAGATTGTGTGCATTAGAGAGAACCTTTAAAATTATAGGATCTACCCCATTTTGATAGACAACAAAATGGACATCCTGAAAGCTGCATAGCAATACAGTACCACATACATGAATTTAGGACATGGATCTCCTGTGCTGTCAGCAAGTTCTTGTTCTGACTTTCCTGTATTACCCCTCAAATGCTAGGACACAAATCTTCAGGGAAAAGTGCAAAAGGAATTCCTTTTTAAATCTAATTCTGTTCCTAAGCAATTCACAAAAATAACACATGTCAGTGTTTCTACTACATTCTCCTTTGGGCCTTAAAAGCAGGGACTTTAATATATATATATTTGTTTTTCTTTTTCAATATCTGAAAGAGATTTCTGCATTTTAGTCTTGGTTCAAACTGTTGTGTT
This sequence comes from Symphalangus syndactylus, assembly GCF_028878055.3. NCBI lineage: Eukaryota > Metazoa > Chordata > Mammalia > Primates > Hylobatidae > Symphalangus > Symphalangus syndactylus. The sequence continues at coordinate 83,805,408 of NC_072435.2, forward strand.
AGATCCCACTCTGAACTGAACCCAAAATTACTTCCCACATTTTCCGGCTTGGTAAATTAATCACTGTGGTATCCACAATCAAAGATTCAATCAAGAAACTTCCAGAAAACCTTTGGAAACAAACTTTGTATTACAAAAGAGTTATAAAACAGGAGCTGTTTTCTCTCTTTCACAAGTGTTTTGAACAAATCAGCACTCCATCAAAAAGAGCATAACAGTTTAATGTTCTGTCAAAGAATGGAATGCTTGTTTACCTGAAGTAATGGACTGATAAAAGTAACTTGCGTCTGTCTTGATTGATACAAAATTTACTCAGAGATGAATCCGGACAACCAAGCCCTTAAACTAAACAGAATCACTGACAAGAAAATAAAACCTGAATTCATAATGGAAACATTTCCAAACTGTTGATTCTATACAGTTATTAAATTCAACACATGCAAAAAAAAAATAAAAACAACAAACGAACAACCTTTGAATGCAAAACTGCATTTTATTTGAAAGGAGCTAACATTTACCGAGGTTTTCTGGTACCTGTCCTAATGCCCTTCTTATGCATTAGCTCATTTAATCCTCCCAGTCACCTTAGGAGTTAGATACTATTATAAACCTCATTTTACAAGTGAGAAAATCAGAATGTTATCAGAAGAATCAAGTGACTCAAAGTCATACAGTTTGAAGAGATGATTCCAGATTTATGAGTCTCCAAAGCTATTCATGATCATACTATACAAAAAGTAATTTGAGGCTCATTTTAGAAGACATTAATAAACAAAAGTTTTCATGTACTTGGAAAATTTAAATTTTTTAATGCTCAAGGCTGAGAACAATACAACAACACTAGGCCTCTGAATGGACAGTATAGTATGTAGAGCACTGCTCAGTTAATTACTCTCTTGACTTTCACAACTTGTGAGGTTGCCAACATATGTCAACATCCTTACAGACACAGAGCAGACAGTCTAATACATACTGATGTGTCTGCTGGCATAATCCATTCCCTAAAGCTTACAGATACAATTTATTGAGCATCACTTCTGGGTCAGACAATTTCCACATATTATCTCATTTATTTATTTATTTTTATTTATTTATTTATAATATTTTTGTAAGGACAAGGTCTCACTATGTCGCCCAGGCTCTTCTCGAACTCCTGGGCTCAAGCAATCCTCCTGCCTTTGTCTTCCAAAGTGTTTGGATTGCAGATATAAACCACCATGCCCAGACTATAATCTCATTTAATTCTTGTGTTCTTCCAACTATGTACTATTATCCCTACAACCCCATTACACCAATGAGGATATTGGGGCCTAGAGGAAGGAAATAAATATCATGCTGTAATCATAATAGTAGAGCTAAGATTTAACCCTCATTCTGTCTAACTCCAAACCCCGTGCTTCTTCCAGTCTACACAAGGCCAATGAACCAAACACTTTGAGAAATATAATTTACTGCTTAAAAGTAGAGCAGGAAACCGTGTTAATTCTGAAAAACATTGTTTTCTAATAGTACAATTATTTGGGTGATTGTGATTCATGATTACAAATTAGGTATATAACATTATTTCCAGGTTTTTTAAAAAAGGAAGGGAAAGAACAAGGAAAGAAGGGAGAAAAAAAAGAGTGAGGAAGCAAGAGAAGGAAGCTGCAAAGTATTATTCTTCCATTTTACAGAAGGTTAAGAGAAGATTAAGGAAAGATAAATAAATTGCCAAAGGTCCCATGTCAAGCTAGAGTCAAGAGCCAGAGGTAAAATCTATATGCTTTTGACACAAAAGCCATGTTCTTTCCATTTTCTTTTGACAAGTGGCTATATTTCTATGGATGCTGAAAATGACTTCACTCATATAGGGAAAAGTAGGAAATCACTCACTGATTCAAAATGGGAATGACTCATGTTCTGTCCCCCTAATTCCAGGTAAAGCAAAGAGCTTGGGAATGCGAGCTCTGAATCCGAATCTGTTTCATAAGCCAGCCACCACATATTGGTGCTGTGATCTTGGGCACATGATAGAAAGAAGTAACTTTGCTCTAGGTAAACTCTTTTGTGATTCTAATTATACACATTTTTCTTTTTCAGTTTTCGTTTTAAAAAAAGAATAAAAACAACTACATTACTCAGGACAAAAGTGAATTTGAGGCTGGAGTTACTTGGATAAATTGCGTCAACTTTCCCTTTCACACTGGTAGTGGAGATTTTGCAGTTAAAGTCACTTTCTTTAAGAAAGGAGCCATCACTATTGATAAGCATTACATTACCATTTGTTTAATGGCAATAGCAAGAATAAATGTTTATTCAGTATTTTCTTGGTGTCCACCACTGGACTAAGTGCTTTTTTGTGGATTATTTCGTTTTATCCTTATAACCACCTATGATAAATGTACCATTGCTCATTCTGTTTGGCAGATGGGGAAAGAGGTTTTCGTTCTTAGGCAATCAAAGCAGACCATCTGACTGCAGAGTTTGGTTAAGCACATCTCTGTTCTGTTGTCTCCTTTACCTGTGTTGAGATGATGCCAGGACTTTTCAGCCAACATTTTCATTTGTATTAAACTGCTATTGAGTAAGTTACAAGGTGATGCTGCTGATAAGGATGTGCTGACAATCACCCATTTAAAATCTTGCGATATTAGTGCAGAAAATATTTTTTTTACTATTATTGCAGTTGGATTGATAAGAAATGAACAAAACAAAGGCCACAATATAAATGGCTGGTAGCTTTAAAACCCAGACATAAGCGACATTATTATCAAATAGTTTCCTAATGTGATCACAGACGTTTAAAACCATCTTCCAAAACAGCATGTAAAGAGGGTCAGAGCAAATTGATAAAAGTAATTTCTGAAGTATCTTTCTATTTCCAAGAAGTTATTTTGAAACATAACTTTAAAATATTTTAAAATCTGCCCTCTGCCAACAAAATACCACTTTATTTGAAAGACAGAAAGCTTTCTGGCAATGAAGTAATTCCTAATTCCATAGAGTAAGATGACATCTTTAGAGTTTACAATGAGATTCCCTCACAACAGTCAGATGAGTCAGGCAAGGGGTTTCCATCTGACTGCTGGGGAGATGGGTGGGAAAGCCTGATGAGGAAACCCAGGCTCCCTGACCTGTGGGAGTGTTGCTCATATACAACCATTTACACTTCTGGTAAGTTCTGAGGAGTGTGGGGTCAGAAGCAACTCATCACTCAACCAGAGGACTCAGCTTTGCCTGCTCTCAGTCTTTCTGGTGTAAAGTTAAAATGCATCTTCATCTCCACAACAACAACAGAAGAAACAAAGAAGTTCAAGCCTTACAGTTTGTATGTGTATGTATGCGTGTCTATATTGGTGCATTATATTGTAGTGATTAGAAGGAATCTGGCCTTTAGATTTAAATAGGCTTGGCTTCAAATACAAACTCTTCCACTTACCTGCACTTTTTAAATTCTCATTTTGGGCAAGTTTTCTTAATCTCTCTGAACTTCAGTTTTTTTTTTTTCTTTGTTAAAAAAATGATGCCAAATAATAATATGTACTTTACGACATTTTGCTACAATCGAATGAGATACACTTGTGCAGTTTGTGGTATGGTGCTTCACCCATGGGGAGTAATTCACAGCTATTAACTTATTAATTTGTCTTATTATTTCCTTATTCAGTAAGCTGCTCTTTTACTTCTTAAACAGCTTGTCTTTGGCCTACTTTGTATAGCTATTTCCTTTCAACAGAAAGGGAAGAAAAGTAAAGAAGATAAAATTGGGAAAATTTTTTAAAAATTTGCTAAGGGTGTTTATGAGTGTTAAATAAGATAAATAATGTATAAACAAGAGAGTTAAGCTATTAGTCTCTAAGGATTGGTTTTAATTTTTTTATTTATGAAAGCCCTATAGCCAAAGCCAGGAATTACTAACACTGAAGTTATTTCTTACAGCATACAGATTTGTTTAATGTTCTGTGTGACTATTCTTTTAGAGAAGGGAACGATGCTCTATTAAGTAAGTGCCAGTTGCTGTGATGTTAGACAGTCTATCTCTTTTAATTATCACACCAATACTACTACTAGGTGGTTACTTCTGTGCCCATTTTAAATATTGAGACAGTGAGGTTCAAAGAGAAAAACTTACTGGGGTCGGTAAGTGGCAGAACCAATACTACATTTGATCTATACCCATTCAAACCTTTGCTATTCTCTCACATTGTCTCCAGTTTCACTAAGTAAATGATGTTACACATTCACTGAAAATTAATGCTGTAAAATAGTGAACAAAGTAGCCTTGCCAGTCATGCACCAAACACATTTGTGTGTATAACAGACCTAGCAAAATTGTTAAAATTTTGCCATTAAAAAAAAGGCTTATAAAAAATGTATCAGTGTCTAACAACCTGAATTAGGTCTCCATTCATTTCACAACATTCCAAGCGTATTTACTGAGCAGCTGGCAGGAGCCACTCTTTGAGGCAACTGCAATCATGAAATTTTTGTTGTCCAGATTCTATTACTGGCAGCTTTTTTGAATATCTGAGTTGCATTTGTTTTTGATTCAATGTTCATGTTAACAGAATGCATATCTTTGAGGTATTAAATAAGCCACACTAATGCACTGTGGTTAATGCCAGCTGAGTCTCTTTTGCAATAAACACCTGGGATTGGCAGGAGAAAGACCTTGTCTTAGTTTTCTTATCTGTGAAATGGGGTTTAAAAAAATAATAACTACCTCTCAGCGGAGAAGTGCTGTGAATTAATTAATCTTGGAACTGTTTTCTACTAAGTGCCATTTTGGTAGAATAATAATGATAATAATAATAATGATCTATAATCAGGATGGTTTGATTTTTATAATATAATGATAGAAGCTATTTAAAATGGCTACACATTTAAATGCCAAACACTTGACACATAGTACAGTAAATTTCATCTCTTCAATTTGAATCATTATGTGTGACATTTGTACAGAAGTGCAAACAATAAATGGTCAAATCAGTCTTGGATTTAAAAGCCTCATTATTGAAAAATATAAATAAATAAATGCAAAGGGCTTAGAACAGGTCCTTATATTGTAAGCATTATATAAGGATTTGCTAGTATTATTAGAATCTACTTATAATTTTAAATTAAAATTAGCTACAGTCATATGTGTGTCTATATATGAAATAAATCAAGCAAGCTTAATAAATGCCTAAATACGTTTTTTTCTTAAAGACTCTAGTTTCAAATTTAAAAAAAAGGTACATTATTTTTAAAGTATTATTAAAGCATAGAGTACTGTGGCTTCAGTACATTACAAACAGGAACTAAAGTTTTAAAAACACTTTTCTGGGCAGGGGCTAAGAATAAATATAAATACATACATTATATATTATATATTATTATATATATATTTTATATATATAATAATATATATATATAATTTGTTACAAAGATAGTGGAAGAATTATGTAAGCCCTATTTTGTAGTTCAGTGCTTTTCTACATAGAATTGATGTCATCCAAATAGTAAAAACATTATGCTAATAACTTCCTCTGAATTTTTCATGAATGTTGCCTAATCCCTTTATTATCCCCCCATTTTGTTTAGTTCCCACTTTGGACCACCTGGAAGTAGAAAGCACCAGCCATTCTCCTATACTGTGATAATGTATCTTTCAAACAGCAGAATGACATATGTGCTAAGGTCAGTCCTCTGACTAACAGAGCACATCAAAGATTTCTGAGTAGGGCCCACGGAATACAACAGTTTTCTAAAGTTGCCAGAAATCCAAACTAAAGCAATCACAGAGCTTTTGGTTGTTCATCAAAAAAGGAAATCCCTAATGTGTTTACTATTTCAGAAGCGTTAAATTGTACATTTACACAGAACCATAAATAATGATGTACGACTGCTGAGGTCTGTTTTGCAATCCTTGGGTTTTCTAGATCACATTAGAAACAATTTTATATGAAAACATCTCTACCCTCCCTTCTTCCCACTCCTCCATCTAAGTTCTGCAGTAAACATGAATTTTAACAGCCAGTACATCCATATGGATAACACATCCCAGGAGGGTGACAAGGCCTTTATAACAAAGCACACTTTCTCTGTCACACTCTTCTTGGAAGCAAAAGAATCTGTGTGTTTTCCCAAGGCAGTTGTTTGGGAGGGCACTGAGAAAGGAACTCCAAGTAAACAGTAGAAAACTCAGCACTGTAGGGCCCTAAGAGGTTCCTTCACAATCGACCACCACTATTCAGTTGTATTCCTTAGAGGCAGCCTGGTTCACTGCCACTCAAATACTCACATTTAGGTGAAACAAGCCAATAATGAGATGCGATTCAGCCCTGGAGCAGAGTGAAGACACTGAAAGGGAAAGGTCCTCTGCTTTAGGGATTTTATGTCAAGGTGAAAAAGAGGGAAAAGTTGTAAGCACTCACAGGTTTTATGTTCAGCAGATGAACTTCTGCTCCTGAAAAGGCAACACAGTATGGGCATACAAGACAAACACAACGCCCCTTTCTAGCTGTGCTCTTTCTTCCCAGGTTTGCACAGGGATGCAATTATGCAGTGGGGATGCCCTTTCTGCAAAGGTGAACAAGGCTTGCTTTTTCAAGTGAGCACCGATGAGTTTGCGGTGGTCCTTTCATGTCCTTTTACATGGTCACCCTAAAGAGCAAAGGCATTCTGTGTGAGCAACAGACAAAGTTTGAGCTGCTGTCTGTGTACCTGGAACACAGAAAAGGCTACCTTATTGCCCCACTCCCTCCCAATTTACCCATGTTCTAATCAGAAGCATTCAAGAGCCCCAGGGCAACAGCTACAGGCACAACGTCAAGTGCTGAATTTCTGCATCCAAATATCCCAATAATAGCCATTGCTACTTTTTTTTTTTTTTTTAATTTTCTAGACTATTGCTTCAATTCTAAACTTTGTTTTAGTGGATAGCTCAGTGGGCAATGCCAGTGATTAGAGAAGAGCATTATCTTCATTGTTATGGCCCTGTTTGCTGAGAAATGTGTGTTCTCCTAGCTTGAGGAGGGTCCCGCTGATCTTGGAATATTCTCATGTCAACAAGAAAAGACTGCCATAGCTTCTGACTGCTAAAAAAAAAAAAAAAAAAAAAAAAAAAAAAAAAAAAAAAAGAAAAAAAGGCTACAGCTAGCTACTGGGTTACTGGGTTTGCTCCAGATCTCAGCTAAGGAAAGGAGGTAAGCAAGCACTGTTTCAAGGATGGTACTGGATCCAGACAAAAGCCAGCCAAGGAGAGACTTGGCATAGTATCATCTGCAGGAACTGCCTTTCCCTGAGGCTCCCTCCTCTTTCCACCTCTGTGTCTCCAGCTGCAGCCTCTCATCTTCACTATCTTCTCAGGATTAACTCTTGGGCATGATTCAGAGATACTAAGACTGGGAGACTAGTCCAAGGTCACACATCTTGAGGCAGACCAAAGGGTAGGATCAGTTCCTCTGATTCTCCCCTCAGTGCTCTTTCTACTGCATCATCAGATCCCTTCTTGGTTTTCTTTCTCCATTTCAACTCCGTGCACACACGTACCAGAAGTTAAAGAAAGGGACAGAAAAAGACAGGCAAATACAGGGAAGCATTACCTTTTGTAAGATTATCTCCTCTGGTTAGCTGACTTTATCTTAGAATTCTTTTTCATAGAACTTAAAAATTTAGAACAGAGAAAGTAAAGATCCTCTTTAACTACGGATTTTGCTAAAACAGGAAAGTGTAAATACCATTCTTTTTACACAGAAATATCAAGCAGTAGGTGAAATGGATAAAAGTAGAACAGTCTAAATTTAAATCTCCTTCATTTCTCTCCATTGGCTTATTCATAATCATAAAACAATGGTTATAATGTGTATTCACACTGAAGCAATGGCTACATAAATCTGAGAACTGAAGGAAGCTTAAATACCATCTGGTTCAAATATCTATTTTACTAGTACTTTAGAAATAGAGAATTTTAGAACCAGAAGGCACTTAGAAATCACCTAGTCTCACTTACTCATTTTACAGTTGAGCAAACTAAGATCTGGAGTTCAAACAATTTCCCAAATTACTACTACTTAGTATCCAGGTTAATAAAAGAAATCAGCCTCCTAATACCCAAGCCAAAGTGGCAGCCTACAAAAAGAGTAAAATGTAGCCAAAGGACAAAGACAGGTACATAAAGAACAGTCTTCCTTTAGATGACACACATTATGATTTTAAAGAAAGAACCATGAGCCCCAACTATGAGAAAATCACTCCCCCACCTCTTTTTTCTACAGAGAAAGAAATAGGTAGAGATGGGATCATGACAATTCTCTTAAACTCCCAGCCCCTGTAAACAGTTTTTAGTATACCCATAATTAAGTGAAAAGGCAAACACATCTTGCTGCATCTATAAATCAGAAAGGCTACAGTCAATTGTTTCTATGAAACACAGCCTAAACAAAAGAACCCTGAAAGCAGCATATATTATAAAATTATCTTGGTGTTCCCTCAACTTGTTTTGTAAATTGCTCTGGCTACACACGTGACTAAGACCAAGAACAGTGTGTAAGACCAAGAACAGTTTCTTGCAGCTGCTCATGATTTATGTGCTAGAAAGAAAGATAAAAGATCACTCCTCAGAGATTTATATCCAAATGCCTTGCCCTAATTTACAAAAGGGAACATTAAGATAATCCAGAAAAAAAAAAAAAAAGTCTCAAACTAGCATAATGAAAAAAAAAATGTCACTGTACGTTGCCTGGTAAAGACAACAAAGACATCCCACAGAAATGAATGCATGGCCTCACTCAGAAAAGCAAGTGCGAGAACATTAGGGATGGGAAACTGACCAAGTCTCTTTAGTTCAAAATAAAATAAAATGAAATAATTCCTTAGAATCATACAAGGAGAACTTAGAAAGCAAGAGTGTGGAAATATGAAACTGAGTCAGCGATAATGATAATATTTCCACTTTCCATTTCTATTTTCTATTCTAATTATCTCATTCATTTGTACTTTAAAAGAAAAACCTTCAGGAACATAGCATCTCTTACGCCCACATATCACCTTCATCTTCACATATTCCTGGATTGATGTGTCTTAATTATAGTCTATAAACAGATATTAGCTGATCATGACAGTCACCAAATCGACAGATGTAGATTTAGGAAAACTTGGTCTCTGTTCTTGGTTCATTAGGCATAATTTACCTGCAATAAGTAAGTTTTTCTCTGTCTTGTAAAAGTAGTCCAGCAGGCACTCTCTTCTCAGGAACAGTAAATTCAAACTGTACATATAGTAAGCTACTATGCTAGTATGAAGACACATATAAAATTTCACTTAGTCCTTAAAACCACCATGTGAGAAAAATCTTTATAACTTTTATAATCATCATACAGATTACAAAAAACAGAAATCCCAAAAAGTTTAACAAACATTTGCCTAAGGTCATTTGTCTCATGAGTAGTAAAACAGGAATCAGAATCTAAGTCTTCAGAAGCTAGAGCCTAGAATCCCTCCACCAACCATATTTTAGGTGTTTCTCAGATATGCTCGGATATGCTTTATTCTCAGATATAAAGTGAAGGCCACATGTAGTGGAATTTGCCAATCCATGTAAGAAACCTCCAATACCCAGACTTGCTATATGAGTGAGAAATTTTTACGTGATTGATGGTGATGGAAACATTTCAGTCACCTATTATTAAAGAACAAATGTGACCCAGAATTTGCTATCTTCAAATCAGCAGTTAGATGTAAATAAAATTTAGCAATTTTAATTGGTTTGGCCCAGACCTTCAGATTTCCATATGGTTATTTTCCTTGTTTTATGTTAAATGTAATCAACTTAGCACTTGGGTTTTAAAGTCTTGGCAGAATGTATCAATTAAAAGCTACATAAATTAGAATTATTCAAAGCATACATTCCAAATTGAGTGATCTTAAGGACAAGACTAAAAAAATGCTCTTTTCATAAATATGTTAATTTCCTTCTACAAAGTAAACTTGCATCGTCACCCACATGACAAACTTCATACAGACATAAAAGAGATATTTTCTTTGGAGTAGTGAAAACTAGCATTCTATTTGCTTATTCTCTGAGAGTTAGTGTGCCTAAAATGGCCTTTTTTACATTGTTTGCAAGATCAATCTTTCTTATCTCAGTATTTCTGAAATTGACAGCAGTTATGACACTTCTCACAAACCATCCCCAAACTAAAATGTAAGCACAACATTGATAAATGTAACACCCGGCACATTAAGCTAATGGCACTTTTAACCAAATCTTAATCAGTGTTGCAAAATATGGTGCCTTGATTGTTATCCAATATGATGTATCAGAATATTATGTTTAAAAAATAGTTACACATTGAAAGAGATGTTTTTTCTAAGCCCAAGCCACAAAAACCTCTAGAAACTGTAAAACCATACAATCTGAATAAAATAAAATCAAACAGAAATCTGAAAAATTCAAAAGACAATCATTTCTGTAGAACTGTGACTAAACTTATTGCCTGTGTCATTATTTGGAAATACTGAAGTGTACCACACATGCTAAATGAATGAATCATTCATCAAACCCCAAGTGGTTGTTGATGGAATTTTCACACTTATTTAGCTTGACGGAAAGGCCAGAATACCTGGAGTCCCCATGATTCTTGGAGAGCTGTGTAATTCAAATCAAAGCCCATTTTAAAATATTATTTTTTTTTTATATGTGGGGTAGTAGGAGAGTACAGAACCAGTTGCTTTATAATAGAACCATGGTATTGATGCCATGTTTATAAATGACTATTTAAACTACTAAATATTAAGAGATATTCTTCCCTGGTGAGGATAACATTAGATTCGGAACAATTGATCCTATTTCTTAGTGTCCAATTTACATAGGCTACTTTCTATCCATGCAGCATTGCACAGAAAATGTCTTTGTAATTTTTGGATTAGAAAATTTAACAATATGAAAGAAGATCTAGTCCCCTCCTCCATTTCTGCAGATTATTTTATTGATTTTGGGCTATTTCCAGTGTCCCCTTTTTCAGTGACTGTGGAAACCCCAGAAGTATTCTTAAAAAAAACCTTGAAGGTCATTAGATCCTAGGCAATGAATGCCTTCATTCAACAAGAGTACTGCCCTCCTTTGCCTACAAGCCGTTGAACATCAGCAAGTTCCCCCAAAGGGCCTGCACTTTAACTTGTGTGATGTGTGACTGAACAGGTCACATATCTAAAATACTTAGCTTTCTCAAATGTCTCTGGTCGGCAGCACTGAGTCACTAATGCCACAGTCACAATGTTTCAGACTAGATTGACCTCTTTCTAGTTTTCAATGGAATTATTCCATGTAATCCGATTTACACAGCCATTTAATCAAAGCGAGAAAGGAGATTACAGAGCTCACATTTGTTTTGCAAAGCAAGGGTGCAAGGATCATCAATCCTACTGCCTCTCAAAGTGACTTGATAGTACATCCCCTGGCTTTGGAGTGTTGGACATTAACCTTATCTGTCTCTTGTGTTCTTGTTTAAATAGGAAGGTTTAGGCTCTTTTCCTGAACTAGAAGGTAGCAGCTTCTTCCCCCAGATCTCACCACCATTCATGGGAGCAGATGCTACTATAAAAAGGAATAGGTCTCTACCCTTCCTTATAATTCCGCAGAAAGCTTGTCTAAATCAAGAGATTACAACAAAACTTTTATTTTGTTGCAAGAATCTTTAACATTTGCATTTCGACAGCACGCTGTGGTGATTCCAGGTGTGGTGCTCAATGCCTTGCCTGAAAGCTAACCTGCTTGTAAGAGAGGGGAGAGGCACATCACTTCTTTTCTCTTAGAGAGTGCTCTAGAGACTATGCAAGCTTCTTTTAGCCAGGCAATGTCCCTTTCCCCTGCCTTTTACCACACCGGTACAAGGGGCTAGAGCCTTGCAACTTTTGCAGGCCTAGATATCTGTTTAAAATATGATGCTAAGCAGGTCATTTGATAAAGCATTTTGAGCACATTGATGCTTTCATTCTAGACAAACGATGTGTACAAACACCCCGATTTCCTTTTTCCCCACCACTTCCACCCCTTCCACACATTTCAGGAACTGCAATCTCCAACAGAACCTCTGAGGGGTGAAAGGGCAACCCTTACCCAATCCGCGGCAGATAACACATAACAATTTCTAAGGGGGAGAAGTGAGAGGAGGTAAGAATCAACAATGGTGAAGAGAACTGTGGATAGGGGCACCGTGGCGGCCCTTTCTAAACGACGAACCAGGTATTTTCTTCAAGGGAAAAAAAAATCTAATTGTCCCCCCGGGCAGCGCTTTACCCAAAGTGCTTTATGTATAATGCAGAATTTAGCAGCACTGGGAATTATCTCAATCACTATCATTTAGAGGTGCCTATTTTATAAAAAGCCTCTATCCCTTTTGAAATGGGAAAAGCTGCATGCATTGCGGAGGTACTAGAGCTCTTTAGAGCCCACACAGAGCCGCAAACTAGGCAGACACCGCCGAGAGCCAAGTTTCCCGGGCAGGCGGGCAGTTTCCCGCCCCGCCGAGAGCTGCTGCTTAGGAGCTCCGCGTTGGCTTCGCTCCCGCGGCTGCACCCGCGTTCGCGCCGCTCCCGGTGCCCGGCGCCCACCTCAGGGCTACACAAATAAATCTGAGTGAGAGAGTCAGTGAGGGTGGCGCGTGGGGTGCTGTTTCATAATCTCCTGGAATACACGGGGAAACCGTCTCCTATGTAAAGACATGCCTTCCCGTGATAATTTAAGATTCCATGGCCCAAAAGCCAATCTTTCCACCAGACGGGAATTGCGGTTTCCGACTGACAGCTCAAAACTTAACTGCTGAGGCTCCAAACTTGACACCGGCTCCCTCTCAGCACTCCCACTCCTTTTCTCCCTGGCTCTCCCGGCTCGGGATAGCACACCACGCCGGCCTCCCCCGCATCCTCTTGGCTCACCCGGCAGGCACAGCCCTGCACGCCCCAGCTGCAGGTCCCAGGGAGCGCCGGCTTCCCCAGGGCACCGGGCGCGATTTTTCTTGGAGAGCCTGGGAGCTCCCGGGCGCGCCCTACTCACTTGTGTCTTCTTCATAAGGAAAGGCAGAGCTGCGATCCAGCACAAACAGTGGTGTGGCGACTCCGTTTAGCTGTTCTGGAGCTCCAGCATATTGCACGAACAGCGGCGGCAGATAGTCCACGCATTGGGTAGCCCGAGCGCAGCGCCCTCTCCACTGTCCGTGCTTCCCGCAGCGCTTCTAGTCTCGGCGCGAGGCGGCGAGCGAAGCCCGGCTGCTGAGCCGCCGGCGCTTTTATACAGTTCCCTCCCGCCTGCTCCGGACACGCCTCCTTCCCTTCCGGAGCCCGGGGTAGGCGAGAAGCAGGCAAGGGCGCTGAGGGAAGACTCGGGAGGGCGGCCAGAGCACGGTAAAAGCCCCAGAAGTTGGGCAGATTAGGCCAACCTCGTCCCCTCGCCTGGGGGCCCCGGACCTGCACTGGCGGGAGACCGCCAAGGCGCGGGGACGCAGAGGGCGAAGCTTGGTGCCCTGCAGCTACTGCTCGCGACGAGTCCCAGCTTACCCTCCCGGATCCGCTGGGGCTCACCTGCCCCCGGGGACAGACGAAATACCTCGCGCGCCAGAGAGGGCTCTGAGCTACCTCTGTTATAAAAAGTCGGAGAGGGAGAGGAGTCCGGGAGGTTCGGAGCAAAGAATTCACCCAGCCTGCCTTAGAGAAATAAAGTTTAATTGCGATCTGTAGTTAGGCCATTGTCCTATCACCTCTATTTTTTTAAAAAAACAATTACTTTGGTGAATGAATATTTAATAATTACAAGAATTGTTGACTCAAGGTTAAGTATTGCAAGGGGAGATGCTTCATTTGGAATGGTTTGTTACCGTGTCTTTAGAAATTAAGATTGAAAGAGAAGCGATAGATAATTAAACTATAGGTCGCCAACACAGCAAGGCTTTGAAAGTTGTACTTTTTTGAACGGACAGATAATGCAACCACAGTAATAATAGCTAACATCATTATGTGATGCGCTTATTCATGTGCCAGGTGCCAGACTAAGAACTTCGCATAGATTATCTCATTAAATTCTTTCATCAAATCTATTAGTATAGATCTTATTATTTTATTCCCATTTTATGGACGATGAAATACAAGGTTAATTTTCTTGACCAACCATATCTTGTAAATGGCAGAGCTCTAATTTAAACCTGGAGCTCCAGCTGTACAGTCTTAAAAAAATACTTCAAATATTTTATTGATTCTCCAAAATGTGTCTGTTTTTGTTTGTATAACTGGAGAACATTCCAAAGCATTTCATTAATTTTTTTAAAAGAAAATATTAGCTGAACATTAACATCAGTGATCTTTAAAAGAAAGAGTAATGTATGAATTTAGGAATTAGTTATTTTAATAATAGAGTAGAATTCCAAATTTGCTTTAATTAGTTCTGGTGCGTTTGTTAAACATGAATATGCCAAACCTGTAATCAGAGCGAAGCTTGTTTATTTCACTCCAGATGTGCTGACCTCTGTGATTTCCCCAAATGTGGGAAATTCGACTGCATAATTTAGTGGGGGACTGCGTTCTCACTTTCTCATGTTAGAAAAAATATGTAGAGACAGCACATCAATCATGATTCCAAGTTGATAGTTGCTTAGAAAGATTTTTATACATTAGGTACTGTTAGTACAAATATATGGAACATCAAATATCAAAATGAGCTGCTTAATTTGGATACTGGAGGCATAGCAAATGATTGTTTTCTTTTTCTTCAAGATTTATTTTTATTTTTATTTTTTATTTTTTAGATGGAGTCTTGCTCTGTCTCCCAGGCTGAAGTGCAATGACGCAATCTCGGCTCAATGCAACCTCCGCCTCCCAGGTTTAAGCGATTCTCCCGCCTCAGCCTCACAAGTAGCTGGGATTACAGGCGCCCACCACCACGCCCAGGTATTTTTTGTTGTTGTTGTATTTTTTTTTAGTAGAGACGGGGTTTTACCATTTTGGCCAGGCTGGTCTCAATCTCCTGACCTCAGGTGATCCACCTGCCTCAGCCTTCCAAAGTGCTGGGATTACAGGCATGAGCCACTGCGCCCGGCCTCTTTAAGGCTTTTTTGAAGTCAAGAATTTTATTTTTTTCTCCAGCTTTATTAAGTTATATCTGACAAAAATAGTATCTATTTACCACGTGCAATGTGATGTTCTGCTTATGTATACATTGTGAAATTATTAAATCAGGCTAAATAATATATACATCACCTCACATACTCATCATTTTTGAGAAATGAGAGTATTTAACATCTACTCTTTGTAGTTTTGAAGTACCTCAGTATATTCAGGAGATTGATTCCTAGACCTTTCAGGTATACCAAAATCTACATATATTCAAGTCCCACAGTCAACCCTGCAGAACCTGCAGACACAAAAGTCAGCCCTGCTTATACATGGGTTTTACGTCTCTAGAATACTGTATTTTCTGAGTTTGAAAAAAAGTTGCATATAAGTAGACCCATACAGTTCAAACCTGTGTTGTTCAAGGGTTAACTGTATACAGTACATTAACTGTAGTTATCATGCTGTACAGTAAATCTCCAGAACTTATTCATCCTGTCTAACTAAAACTTTGTACCCCTTTACCACGGTTTTCTCCCCCAAAAAAGAAATATTTAGTGTCAATATAAATTCAGTTTAATGTATAACATTAAGTAAATAACAAGTAGTACTAAAGGAGGACAGATACAACAAAAATAATCAAAATGGTATGAGAATTACTGAAGCCTGGGAATCATAGATCTAACCATACAGATTTTATGAGACCAATAGAAAGGAATGGCCTAATTTGTTGGACCAGGTTTGAAGAAACCAGGCAGTGTTCCTAACAGAAATTCAGTTCTATTTCTTTTCATTCAACTCAATAATACATGCTACGTTCATCTCCTACAATGTATTCTCATTCTCCTCTCTCTTTTCTCCCTCTTTCCATGTTTTTCCCTCTCAGTTCTCTCTGTCTCCTCCTCCCACCTCCATCATTCCCTTGTTCTAGCTTTGTTAATATCACTGACTTTCTCATCCATAACTGTATCTTTTGTTTCCCTCATACTGCTGCATTACAGTTTTGTTGTGTAATGATGTTACTTGAAATTAAATCAAGAGAATGTCAAAGCAAATATCCAAGGGATTAGAAAGAGCTAATATGCAAATGAAAGATTTTGGGTAGGCTTATATGGAAGTCACAAATGGGTCAGAATGACTGAGATCTCTCCTTAAGACTGGCATTTGATAGGGGATGCAGGCCAGCATTCAGTTGATTTGCAGAAGAAAAAACAGGGAGTTCCTTTAAACTGAACAAGAGGCAAGGCTGTGTCCCAGGTGGACAGGAGGCATGGGGGATGTTTTCTTATGGAAGTAGCAAGCTACCATTATACAACTCAGAGAGTTAAACATTTAACACACTGGGTAGAAAGTTATTTCATAATTATCTAATTTTTACTTGAATACTTTCAATACTATTCGTCAGTCATGCTATTATTGATTAATCCAATTTTGAAAAGCTTTTTTCCTGAGCTTTATCGTTTTTGTTGTTAAGAGGCAGTTGTAATTTACCAAATAAGTCTTATCTTGCTTTGTGCATGTGAAATATCTCTTGTTCATTCACTATTTTGTGGATATCTTCTTTTAGACACACATATTGTTTTCAATATTTTTCTTTTAAAAAATGATTCTCACAAACTGAAACTTATTACCTGACCAAGCCAGACCGGAGACAGGCTGTCTATATCTGTCTTTGAGTGACTAGAGGAGGGGGGAAAGGAGAAGAATGCCTCTTTGATCATGAAATTTCCTCTGCTGAAAGCTCTTTGGTGGCTTGCCATTGCTCTTGGAATAAAGAAGTCAGCACCTTAGCACAGCCTTCAAGGCCTCCAGGATCTCGCCTCTCCCTCCTTCTCCAAGGTCAATTCATTATGTGCTCCCTTTTTTCCAGGGCCAAGGCCCTTCTGTCCTCATAATTCTCACCTCAGACCATTTGCAAATACCCTTCTTTCTGCCTCTGTTTGGACCACTTTGTTTCGCCCTATCATTGTGCCTAGTAAGTATGCATTTATCATGTAGATCTCAACTCACTATTCCCTATATTTTCTTCCGCAGGGAGGCTTTCCCTAATCTCTTTGCTTTGTTCAATTTTCCTCTTACTATAAAGTCAAGCATGAATTACCTATTTTTTACAAAACAACTGCAGTTTTATATTTGTTTGTTTGACTATTTGGTTAAAGTAATTATGACTGCACTTGCTCATTATTTTATTGTCAATATCTATCACAGGGAAAAGAACAGAGCGAATCCCTTAAATATTGGTCAATTAGGTTGCTGTGGCCCATATAAGCCAGGAATTGGTCTAAGCCCTTAGTTTATATTCTGTCAATAACTTCTTATGACAATCATGTAAGAGAGGTAATTTTTAACTTTTCTACTTGATAAATAAGGAAACTGAGGATCAATGAAGTACGGTGATTTGCTCAAGATCCCTCAGTTGGTAAGTGGGAAAACCATGATCTAACCTAGACATATGGACTGTGGTTAGGAATTTTTTTTTGGTTGGGGGGACAGAGCTTCACTCTTGTTGCCCAATCTGGAGTGCAATGGCATGATCTTGGCTCATGCAACCTCCGCCTCCCGGGTTCAAGCAATTCTCTTGCCTCAGCCTCCAGAGTAGCTGGGATTACAGGCATGTGCCACCATGCCTGACTAAGTTTTGTATTTTTAGTAGAGATGGGGTTTCTCCATGTTGCTCAGGCTGGTCTCGAACTCCTGACCTCAGGTGATCCACCCGCCTTGGCCTCCCAAAGTGCTAGAATTACATGTGTGAGCCACCATGCCCAGCTTGGATTTTTTTTTTTTTTAATTTGCTTAGCACACTTTCCTGTCACTCTTCTTCCATTATTAGCACTCACTTTCACTTAGAGAATTCAGACTGTTCCTTATCTTTCAGGAAAGACTGTCATTCACATGGTTCTGTTTTACCACCTCCCTCCACTATCGGAGATAGGCTTAGTACCCTGATCTGTCCAGTCCTGATTGGTTGAGGAATGGGTACATCACATGAGGTGGGCCAATCAGAATCCACTGTGGGACTTTTCTGCTAGAGCTAATGGGGAACAGTATCTCCTTCCTATGGAGTTTCCAAACTGTAAGAATGTGAAGTTCTCTTTGCCTATGTGAAGGCATGTGATTTTACCAGCCTTGAAAATGATGAAATACATAATAAGTTCACAGAGTATTCTTTGAATAATATAATTTTTCTAGTATTCAGAAAACAACATCAAACTCTTTTGTCTAGTTCAGGGTTTTTCTTAATTATGTAACAAGGGTTAACAATATTGTGAAGGATAGTGTATTAGTCCACTTCCATTACTATAAAGGGATGCCTAAGACTGGGTAATTTTTAAGAAAAGAGGTTTATTTGATTCACAGTTCTGCAGGATGTACAGGAAGGATGGTGCTGACATTTGCTTCTGGTGAGGCCTTAGGAAGCTTACAATCCTGGAAGAGGGTAAAGCAGAAGCAGGTGTGTCAGATGGCAGGAGAGAGCACAACAGAGTGAGTGGGGGAGGAAGTCCCAGATCTTAAACAAACAGATCTTTCGTGAACTACCTGAGCAAGAACTCGCTCATTACCAAAGGCATGGTGCTAAACCATTCATGAGGGGACCACCCCCATGATCCAATCACCTCCTATCAGGCCCCACCTCCAACAATGGGAATTACATTTCAATATGAGATTTGGAGGTAGATTATGAGAAACCATAAACTTCTGCTTTCGGCCACCCAAATCTCATGTCCTTCTCCCATTTCAAAACATAGTCATGCTTTCACAATAGTCCCCCAAAGTGTAAACTCATAAGTTTCAAGTCCCAAGTCCACCATCTTATCTGGAGATGAGTTCCTTCCACCTATCAGCCTGTAAGATAAAAAATAAGTAATTTACTCCCAAGATATAACAATAAATAGTACAGGCATTGGGTATATGTTCCCATTCCAACAGGGAAAAATTGGCCAAAAGAAAGGTGCTACAGGCCCAATGCAAGTTTGAAATCCAGCAGGGCAGTAATTCAATCTGAAGGCTCCAAATGATCTTCTTTGACTCCTTAGGACCCACATCCAGGGCACACTGGTGCAAGGGCTCCCAAGGTCTTGGGCAGTTCTGCCCTTGTAGCTTTGTGGGTGCAGCCCCTGTGCATGCTCTCATGGGTTGGAGTTGAGTGCCTGAGGCTTTGCAGGTTCAGGATGCAAGCTGCTTGTAGATCTACCATTCTTGGGTCTGGAGGATGGTGGCCTCCTTCCCACAGCTCCACTAGGCAGTGACCTAGTGGGGGATCTGTTTAGGGTCTTCAACCCTACATTTTTACTCTACACTGCCCTAGTAAAGGCTTCCCGTGAGGGCTCCACCCTTGCTGGAGGCTTCTGCCTGGTCACCCAGGCTTTCTTACATGTTCTCTGAAATCTAGGAGAAGCTGCCAAGCCTCCTTCACTCTTGCATTCCGTGCACCTGCAGGCTTAACACCATGTGGAAGTGACCAAGGCTTACAGTGCCTTATGGTCTCCAAAGCAGTATCTGGGGCCCTTTGAGCTGAGTCCACAGCCAGAGCAACCAGAATGTGGGGAGCAGTGACCTGAGGCTGCACAGGGCAGTGTGGCTTGGCCTCCAAATCCATTTGTTTTTCTTAGGTTTCTGGGCTTATGATGGGAGGGAGTCCCTCAGAGACTTCTGAAATGACTTTGAGGCTTTTTTCTCATTATCTTGGATATTAGCTCTTGGCTCCTTTTTAGTTATGCTAATCTCTCTAGCAGGTGGCCACTCCAAAGCCTGCTTGTGTTGTGTCCTGAAAATGACTTTTCCTGTTCTATCACATGGACAAGCTGCAAAATGTCCAAACTTTTTTGACTCTGCTTCCCTTTTAAATGTGAGTTCTAACTTTAAGTTCTTTCTTTGCTCCTGCATCTGAGTATAGATTGTTAGAAGCAGCCAGGCCATGGAACCAACCCAAATGTCCAACAATGATAGACTGGATTAAGAAAATGTGGCACATATACACCATGGAATACTATGCAGCCATAAAAAATGATGAGTTCGTGTCCTTTGTAGGGACATGGATGAAACTGGAAAACATCATTCTCAGTAAACTATCGCAAGGACAAAAAACCAAACACCGCATGTTCTCACTCATAGGTGGGAATTGAACAATGAGAACTCATGGACACAGGAAGGGGAACATCACACTCCGGGGACTGTTGTGGGGTGGGGGGAGGGGGGAGGGACAGCATTAGGAGATACACCTAATGCTAAATGACGAGTTAATGGGTGCAGGAAATCAACATGGCACATGGATACATATGTAACAAAACTGCACATTGTGCACATGTACCCTAAAACCCTAAAGTATAATAAAAAAAAAAAAAGAAAAAAAAAAAAAAAAAAAAAAAAAAAGAAGCAGCCAGGCCAAATCTTGAACACTTGCTTAGAAATTTCCTCCACCATATATCCTAAGTTATGACTCTTCAATTCAAAATTCTACAAATCTCTAGGGCATGAACACAAAGCAACCAAGTTCTTTGATAGGACATAATACGGGTGCCTTCACTCCAGTTCCCAATAATTTCCTCATTTCCACCTGAGACCTCCTCAGCCTGGCCTTCACTATTCATATTTCTATTAGCGTTTTGGTCACTACTGTTTAACCATTCTCAAAGAAGTTCCATATTTTCCCTTGTCTTCCTGTCTTCTTCTGAGTGCTCCAAATTCTTCCAGCCTCTGCCTGTTACCAGTTCCAAAGCTACTTCCACATTTTCAAGTACCTTTATAGCAAAATCCCACTCCCTAGTACAAATTTTCTGTGTTAGTCTGTGTTACTATAAAGGAATACCTGATACTGGGTAGCTTCTATAAATAAAAAGAGGTTTAATTGGCTCAGAGTTCTGCAGAATGTACAGGAAGTGTGGTACTGAAATCTGCTTCTGGTGAGGACCCAGGAAGCTTACAATCATGGTGAAAGATTAAGGGAAACAGATGTATCACATAGCAAGACAGAGCAACCATGGAAGTAGAAGGAGGTTCCAGACTTTTAAACAACCAGATCTTGCATGAATTAATTGAGCAAGAACTCACTCATCACCAAGGAGATGCTGCTAAAAATCTTAATATGATTTTTAAGCCGGGATCCACCCAGATCATTTGGGATCCACCCAGATGATCTAATCACCTCCCACCAGACCCCACCTCCAACACTGGGAATCATAGTTCAACATGAGATTTACAAGGGACAATACATCCAAACCACATCAGATAGTAAATACCTACATTGTTGGTGGTTGGCTTTTTTCCCCCTTTATACTATGCCTAAAAATTAATTGTATGATCGATTTAAAAATCAGCAGTAAATAATTACATTCCTGAAAAAAGTTGAGCTTGTATAATAACTCATCTTAGAAATTTTTATTTTTTTACCTCTCTTGTGAACCTCTAGAAATATTCATATTAACTCAGAATGTTCTGTTTAGTCTTATCAATAAACATTAATTACATATTAAATGGAATTTGTTTGACAAAAAATAAAAAAAGCATGAGTGTCCCTGCAGATAATTATGATATGGATAAGTAATTATACTCCATATCTATCAAATAATCAAGAAGCAAGCTCAGCTGCTCACTGCTTGTAACAAGCATGAAGTGCAGTGGAAGGAAAATTACTTTATTCCAGGGCTTGCAGTGAGGAAACGGCCAAGGCTAGTGCCTTAAAGAAACCATTTCAAACTTTAGGCTGGGGAGAGGGGCTTAAAAAGGGAACTTGGAATGGGAGGCATGCTGGAGTGGCACTGGGTACAAGGTCTGTGTGTCTTGTACTAGTGGCTATCTTGAGTTACGGTTCTCCTAGAGTGCGGTCTGGCATCATCTCAACAATGGTGGGGTTGTTGACTAACCACCTTGAAGTAATCTCTGGAATTTTGTGTCTGGGTCTTCATGCCTGGTCTGTCTCAAAATTAGCTTCTGGAACTTCTAAGTAAGCACAACTTCTAAGTGTGCGTAGTGTAAGTTTAACAAGTATACAATTAGATAAATGTTCATAGTATCAAGGAAGTGCGTAGTGAGAGAGGGACATAGCATTCCAAAGAACACTTCAAGACTATATTTTAAGACTAAGGAGAAAAAAAGAAGGTTTCTGCAGTTTGCTTCAAGGTTACATGTGGAGACTAGGGGGAAAGGAGAAAAAGGAAAGAAGAAAAAGACAATTCTCAAAAGAAGAGATAAAAATTGCCAACAAACATATGAAAAATGCTCAACATCACTAATTAACATGGAAATGAAAATTAAAGCCACAGTGAGATACCACCTTACTCCTGCAAGAATGGCCATAGTTAAAAAAATCAAAACATAATAGATGTTGATGTGGATGTCGTGAAAAGGGAACACCACACTGCTGGTGGAAATGTAAAGTAGTACAACCACTATGGAAAACAGTATGGAATTTCCTTAAAGAATGAAGAGCAGAATTACCATTTGATCCAGCAATCTCACTACTGGGTATCTACCCACAGGACACTTGCATATGCATGTTTATAGCAGCACAATTAGCAATTACAAAAATATGGAACCAGCCTAAATGCCCATCAACCAATGAGTAGATAAAGAAAATGTGTTATATATACATCATGGAATACTGCTCAGCCTTAAAAAAATGAAATAATGGAATTTGCAGCAACCTGGATATAGTTGGAGACCATTATTCTAAGTGAAGTAACTCAAGAATGGAAAACCAAGTATTGTATGTTCTCACTTACAAGTGTGATCTAAGCTATGAGAATGCAAAGGCACACAATGATATAATAAACTTTGGGGACTTGAAGACAAGAGTGGGGGGAGTGAAAAATAAAAGACTACACATTGGGTATAGTGTACACAGCTCGGGGGCAGGTGCACCAAAATCTCAGAAATTATCACCAAAGAACTTATCCATGTAACCAAAAAACACTTGTTCCCCTAAAACTATTGAAATTTAAAAAGAAAAGAAAAGAAAAATTTTAACGTATTTTGAAGCTAAAGTGCTCATTACAGTATTGGCTATATCCAATGAGATATATGATCCAATGAGAGAACAATATGATCCAATGAGATCCAATAAGAATACGATCCAATGAGAGAACAAGATTACCAAGAACATCTAAAGGAATAAACTTATTTACACATTCTAGTAGCAACTTGAGGGAAAATAAATCCAGTGGATCTTAGAGATAGGATTTCCTGGTATATTTCAAAAGTACAAATTCAGCTTTGCAGAGAGAACTTCAATTATTTATTCATTAGTCCCCTTGTTCGGCAAATATTTGTTAATACTTCCAGATGATACTATTTCCTTCAAAGCACATGATTAATAATTAATATTTAAATAATAACTGATTTTCGCTAACTTATTTTATTGTTTAATAATTTCATCCAAAACATATTATTTATTTCTTTTGTCACTGCCCTACTTTAGAGTCTCCTGAATCTTACCTAAACCATTCACCAATGGTCTTCCTATCCTTGGTCTTCTATTACTACAGTCCATTTCAACAGTGCTGCAAAGTTACAGCTGCACATGTAAAAATCTGGTCATGCCACTTTTCTGTCTGTCATAGTATTTTCACCCTTGGTACCTAGAGAATAAAATCCAGGGCTCCTTACAATTTGGCCACAATATTTATCATTCTCTATGCTCATCTGTTATCCACCTCCTTCCAAATAACGATATCGAACTTCTCAACATTTTCTCTTTGACACCTTTATTCCTCTGCTACATTGTTCCTTTAACATGGAGTAGCTTTTCCTCCATTTTCTGCCCGAAATCTCCTTTTCATCATTCAAAGCCTGGTTCAAATATCACTTTCTCTTTGAAGTAGAGTGGTTGCTCATTTCTTACAATCTTAGGTTTACTGTTAACGGGAAAACTAATTTGTAGTACATGAGCCTCCACTCAGTGAAGGAGAAGCTGTTGCTCAAAACGTGCTGAGTAAAAGAGTAAAATGAGTTGTAGAAATGTGATGGGAACATTCTAGAGAGAGAATACACATATAGGACTTGATAAAAGTCCTATATGTGTATTCTTTTTTTGCAATTAAAAGTTTTATTAACATAAATATTTGTGACTCAGAATTTAGAATCTAGAGAAAATTTAGAGATTTTTAGGAACTATGAGTTTGTGAGTTATTTCATGAACACAGATTTTAAAACTAGGAGGAAATTTTGCTAAAATGTAGTTTATACAATTAATGTGCAGATGATGAAACTGAGGTTACAGAGAGGCTAATTTATGATAGAATGAGGAGTAGAACCCACATCTTCAGACTTGACTTATGCAAAACCTTCTGGTTAGTCCAGAAGCAGTACTTCCAAGGAATCAAGATCAAAGAGTAAATATTCTAGTGTTGTTTATAGTAAAGAGTGACTTATTGTTAAGGAGACAGTGGTTTTAAGATTATTCAGAAAGTAATTTCTAGAGAAGAAGAAAATGTGGAATTGATTTTCTAAATGATATGTATTTCTATCAATATACTTTTTTATATTCTATATTCCCAGAATATAGGAGACTGTTGAATGCATGCATTTTAGATGCTCAAATGTAATGTAATACCACAATTTTGATAAATTTTACCACAGGTCCCTCTTCTTCATAACCACTTAAAATCTATCATATAATTGTACATTTCGGCATCATTTCAGTTTATGACTTTTTCTATGTCTCATAACTTTTATTTGTACTAGATAAATTAGTTTAGGTTGGTGGTTTTGGCAGCAATGTTATTCTTTTTGGTTCTTTGATCTTAAAAAAGATTTGTGGCTTCAACTGTGGCAATGTTGTTTTTCATATTCTACTTCTGAAGCATGTGTCCTCTAGTGAATCATTTAAATGAGAAGTTCCTAGAGTATGGCTTATTTCTTAATTGACAAGTTCATTTTGCATCACTCTTGAAACGACAGAGTTAATAAAGGGTGTAGGTATATAGACAAAAGCAATGTTTTGGAAAGTTCTGTCACAAGCTGCAATGCAACTCCCATGGTGTATTTTCCTATGAAAACTATAAACCGGGAATACTGAGAAGCTATCAAACATTTGGGACTTTCTTCTTTCTGTCTTTTTGGGGGTTGGGGTGGATAGGGAATGAATTTGACATTAAGTCAACTAGGTAACAGACAACTTTTACCATTTTGGGTTCCACAGTCCAAAACAGGCATTGTAATATTTCTTTTCTTTTTTCTTTTTGTGGATGTGCAACTTAGACAAGTTGTAGATTTTTCACGTCTCCTTTCAATGTCATCAGACCACTTATCAAGTTTGCATAAAATACATCTGTTAACAATGTACCTCGTTGTCTGAGTTTTCTCTCAGCTAGAAGCTGACTGCAGTGACCCCCATCTTCACAGGTTATGGGGATCTTAATCAGTTTTCAACCTATTTTCCAGAGGCCTTGAGGGTAGAGATGGCTTTTGGAATTTATAGTTCCAAACGTAGACTGGTTAGTAAGCCTCAGGCATTGTCATCATTGGCCACATACACTACCTCCCCTCACGTATTTGTTTTTTTCTTTATTTTTCTTGGCAAATGCCAGAAACTAATTTTCTTATTCTGAAAACTATGCCCAAGGTGAGACACAGATTAAAGAAGATGTTCATTGTCATAACCTCTGAATTTTTAAATATGTTTCCTTTATTGTTTATAAAAAAATGCATTCTTGGCCAGGCACAGTGGCTTATGCCTGTAATCTCAGCACTTTGGGAGGCCAAGGCAGGTGGATTACAAGGTCAGGAGATCAAGACCATCCTTGCTAACATGGCGAAACCCCGTCTCTACTAAAAATCCAAAAAAAAAAAAAAAAAATTAGCTGGGAGTGGTGGCATGCACCTGTAGTCCCAGCTACTCGGGAAGCTGAGGCAGGAAAATCACTTGAACCTGGGAGGCAGAGGTTGCAGTGAGCCGAGATTGTGCCACTGCACTCCAGCCTGGGTGACAGAGCAAGACTCCATCTCAAAAAAAAAAAAAAAAAAAAGCAAAAATGCATTCTTAAATTGGATTGATTAATGCCATGATAGCTTTCATTTACCTTAAAATATGCAGTGTGGTATTGTGTGTTTGCTATTTGAGTGAGGCTACATCCCACATGCTAAGAGCATTCTATTCAAGAATTTCAATCCACAGCTGACCAGCAGGCTTTCTTTCTTTTCTTTTTTTTAATTATACTTTAAGTTTTAGGGTACATGTGCACAACATGCAGGTTTGTTACATATCTATACATGTGCCATGTTGGTGTGCTGCACCCGTTAACTCGTCATTTAATATTAGGTATATCTCCTAATGCTATCCCTGCCCTGTCCCCCGACCCTACAACAGGCCCCAGTGTGTGATGTTCCCCTCCCTGTGTCCATGTGTTCTCATTGTTCAATTCCCACCTATGAGTAAGAACATGCGGTGTTTGGTTTTTTGTCCTTGTGATAGTTTGCTGAGAATGATGGTTCCCAGCTTCATCCATGTCCCTACAAAGGACATGAACTCATCATTTTTTATGGCTGCATAGTATTCCATGGTGTATATGTGCCACATTTTCTTAATCCGGTCTATCATTGTTGGACATTTGGGTTGGTTCCAAGTCTTTGCTATTGTGAATAGTGATGCAATAATCATACGTGTGCATGAGTCTTTATAGCAGCATGATTTATAATCCTTTGGGTATATACCCAGTAATGGGATAGCTGACCAGCAGGCTTTCTAATGAGGAGTTCCATGCTTGATATGGTTTGGCTGGGTTCCCACTCAAATCTCATGTTGAATTGTAGTTCCCATAATCCTCACGTGTTGTGGGAGGGACCCAGTGGGAGGTAATTGAGCCATGGGGTCAGTTATCCCCATGCTGCTATTACCATGATAGTGAGTGACTTCTCACGAGACCTGATGGTTTTATTAGGGGCTTTTTCCCTTTTGCTGGGCACTTCTCCTTGCTGCCATCATGTGAAGAATGACATGTTTGCTTCCCCTCCCACCATGATTGTAAGTTTCCTGAAGCCTCCCCAGCCATGCTGAACTGTGAGTCAATTAAACCTCTTTCCTTTATAAATTGCCAGTCTTGGGTATGTCTTTATTAGCAGCATAAGAAAGGGTTATGGAATTTAGAGATCCAAACTTTAGCAGGTACTGATACAAGCACTTGTATTACCCATATGTAGCTTATCCATAGATGTTGCAAATATGTTCAAAATAAGAATGTTATTAATAGATATTATTCATGAATAGCATACTATATGGAAAAATGGTTTTTTAGAGGTGAAAATAGTGGCTGACTGATCAGCATCATTAATGTAAAAAGAGAGCTCTAATTGGTAAGATTAAAGTTCTTGAGAACATGTGGATTGGTTAAACTTCTTTTAGAGACATAAACATGATCAGGGTATAAGAGTCCAGGGAGGCCTGAAGCTTGTAGCAGTAGAAATGATGCTAAGGACATGAGCCCTGAACAAACTGGTTCTAGCCATTGACTGAGAGAAACTCTAATGATATGTTTGTATTCAGTGAATTTTTCACTTAGGATGTTAAAGGAAGCACTTAACTGTACCAAGAACTAGGACTTACTCAAGCATTAAATAATATTTTGTGTGACCTGACTTGTGTCCACTTGTTAATGTATTGGTTAGTCATATCTACATTTGTGAGAGAATTTGATCTGTGATTTACTTTCTCTATGATCTGGTAGCCAAATAATCTACTATAAATAACCTAAGACTTATGCATACTAAATAGACTTAAGATCAGTTCATAATTGTTTAGGGAGCATTTACCAAGCACTAAGTACTTTCCATATATTGTTTAATCTTTACTATGTTCTCTACAATAGTCCTCACAACACTCTTAAGAATGCTATTGTTGTTTGTTTTGGTGTTGGTTTTTGGTAAGCTCACTGTGAATAATGTGGTGCTTCTCATTGTCATTATTTAGAGAAAGGGAAAAAAGACGATCAAATCCATCTATGAGATGGGTATAAATACCCTGTTTTGCAGATGAGGAAACTAAGTCACAGGGGTAGTTAAGTGACTACTCTAGGTCACAGAGCTAGAAAGTGGCCAATTTTGGATTCAACTGGTGTTTGACTGACTCTAAAAATCCACTCTTTTAACCATGATATTTTAGTGTATCCCTTAATAATAATTTGTTGTTAAATAGGAACATTTATGGGCTAGGAAGTGAGTTAAACATTTCTGATAAGACAACATAGTATTTACATTGCAGTTTCCTTATGTAGTCAAAAGGTGAAAAAGTAACTTGTCTTGTCCTAGGGCATGCTGGATAGCTACCCAGACTACAGGATAATTAGACAGCTTTCAAAGCAGTACTCACAGCTTGGAAAATGTCCTTAAGGACTTTGATTCAATGACTGATTTCATGACAATAAAGGGCTCCGAAAGCGGAACAAGGTTCCTTTATGTAGAGTAAAGGAAATAGTTAGGCTAGCACTAGACCTTTTCGGTACAGACATTGGAAGCTGAAGATTATCTGTACTGATTTTCCCCCTAATCCCCATTATTGGGTTTCTGGTTACTGACCTTAGTATAGCTTGTACGATATCATCTCTGTAACCTTTGTGTTGGTGTATCTTGATCAACTGTCAGTGCAAAGTGAGAAGCTGCCTTTCATCTGGTTTCCAATGGTGTTAACTAGAATAAGAGAAACTAAAAAGTTTGCGTTGAGCAGAAATAGGTAGTCAAGGTATTAAAGCACTAACAGTGAACCTAAAAAAGGTATTTGAAGAAAGAAGGATTCCTGGAGAGAAGTTTCACTAAAAAATAGCCTACACTGTAGGACATTGTGAACAAAGAGAGTTGGCTAAAATCTGGATTATTTGCAGTGGTACAGTTTTTCTATTTGAACTTCAATGAAAAGTTTTTTGTCAATTTATCCTTGCACTGAAACTGTCTGCTTAAATCTAATGCATCAAAGATCTGGCACTGTTAAGGAAGAAATCCTTGAACTCTAAGCAGGGCTGGCAAAAAAAAAAAAAAAAAAAAAAAGATAATGGTACATCAATCTTCCTCTCTGGAAAAATAAATAAATAAAGCCAGTTTGACTTTTGGAGTCCAGTTAAATCAGTTAGAAGAACAGAGAAAGAGCTTTCTAGCCAAGGAGGGAGGAGAAAGTGAACAAGGAAGTTGTAAAACACAATACGATTATTTTACAATGGTTTATTAAATGAAAGGTGGTAGCACTTTGCTTATCAAACATAGATCATTTTACACTGTGCCATAGTAGAAATAACATCAGCTTTGTGATACACAGACCTCAGTTTAAGGCCTGGCTCCACCACTTTCTGCCTGGGAAATTCATAGCAGCTTCTTAACTCCCAGTACTTGCCTCACAGTAGTATTGGGGCCTGTGTGTGACAGTAACCTTCTGTTTGACTTTGGCCAACTTAACCCCAATGCCTCAGAGGCTTCATCTCTTAAATGGGAATAATAATGCTTTATCGCTCCATTCTAGAACTTCTTCCTGTGCATGGGGACAAAACATACAGAACTAATGTTCCTAGTGGTTTTTGTTCTCTCAAATGAGGATAATAATGATGACTACCAATAGTGGCATTTTGAAGGTTAAGCATTAGTGTATTTAAGGTCCCTAATTCTTAAGCAGACAATAAATGCTACATAATAAGCATGCAGTAAATATTAGAGCTACATTATTAAATTCATGCAAGATCTATTGGTGGCATTAACTTAGTACTTACTTTTATAGAGAAAAATATATGCCACAGCAGACAACATACAGGAATATCATCTCATATCTGAATTGTGCTCATGATTGTTCAAAGCATAATCACATTCTAATGGAGAAGGTCATGCATACATAATTCTAACCTTCCAGAAAAGGAGGATGAGATCCAAAGAACTTTAGTGATATTAACCAGAGATGATGTAATTTTAAGTAGGGAAGTCAGGGCTGGAGTCTGAATTCCTGAATCCTGTCTTAGTGATCTTCCCATTACTCCATTTATTTTTATTTTTATTTTTATTTATTTATTTATTTTGCTGTTCTATAGGTCTGGCATACTTTTCTAGAAATCCTTTGTTAGAGTAAACTATAAGAAGAAGAAATATGCAATTAAATGGCCTTTCATCTTATGAGTTTATGATGCATTGCTATCCTGAGTTTATTGTTTCAGTTTTTTGAATGTGAAAGAAGATAAATTCTCTGTAACATTCAGAGAGGAACAGAGAAAACACACTTGTGCTAAATTGAGTGGACTTGTGCCATTATCAGTTTTGAGCTTTGAACTAATTTCAGACCCATGAAAGTTGAAAATTAACAAAATGCTTGCTTTTTTCAAAAAAAGACTGAAATTTTAAAAAATCACAAATCAAATTTATCTACTCTAAGTAACTACAGAAAGATAAATATTTTGATCAATAAAACAAATTGGAATATCAACAAAATTATTAAATATTCTGTGAAACATGTCTATTTAGAATAGAGTAATTGGTTACTTACTCTATATTGTTTAAAAGTGTTGGGATTATAGAATTAAGCCTGAACTGACTTTGATTCCTCAATATAGTTTATTTTACCTACCCAGTTAAGTACTTTAATATTTGATAAATTTTTTTCTTTGCAATATCAAAATATTTTTAGAAAGTAACAGAAATTTACAGCATTGTGTAAATATAATATTTATTTATTTTATTTCAGTCCAGTTGAATTTAACCTACACTATCATTAAGAGTCTACACCACCAGGCATGATGCTTTCCCTA
The DNA here is from genome assembly GCF_028878055.3 of Symphalangus syndactylus. Classification (NCBI taxonomy): domain Eukaryota; kingdom Metazoa; phylum Chordata; class Mammalia; order Primates; family Hylobatidae; genus Symphalangus; species Symphalangus syndactylus. Next base: position 83,836,169 of record NC_072435.2, read on the forward strand.
GATAACTACAGTCTGCCTTTGAGGAATCCAATGTCTGAGCTTTATGGCAATAAAAGCTTATAGTTGCTATCATTCATTAACCTCTTGCAATGTATGAGCCACTCTACCAAGAGTTTTGTACATGTTTTCTGATTTAATCCCATTGTCCAAGGTTCTGGAGACAGTGTTTTATTAACCCAGTTTATAGATGAGGGAACAGTGGCTTAGAATAAGGAACTTACCCTGAGATACTCACCTCATCAGTGGTTTAATCTATCTGATATGGTTTGGCTGTGTCTCCACCCAAATCTCAGCTTGAATTGTAGCTGTCAGAATTCCCACGTGTTGTGAGAGGGACCCAGAGGGAGGTAATTGAATCATGGGGGCTGGTCTTTCTCATGCTATTCTTGTGATAGTGAATAAGTCTCACGAGATCTGATGGGCTTATCAGGGGTTTCTGCTTTTTCTTCCTCCTCATTTTATCATGCTGCCACCATGTAAGAAGTGCATTTCGCCTCCTGCCATGATTCTGAGGCCTCCCCAGCCATGTGAAACTGTAAGTCCAATTAAACCTCTTTTTCTTCCCAGTCTCAGGTATGTCTTTATCAGCGGCATGAAAACGGACTAATACACTATTCTTAATTGATATGCCAACACAAATATAGAGACACATAGCAACATATATACACAAAATGCAAACAAAATTGCTTGCAGCTTTAAGTAGATCTAAGTATACTTTTCCTTCAGTGGGAACAAAGGTGCTGTAATTGTTGTTTCTGCCTACAGGTTATGCTTCAACATTGATTATGTGATAGTAGCGTCGCCGTTGTGCAGAGAAGGCAATGCATTAATAATCATAGAGGGGTACAAAAGTCCATCATGGCTAGTAACTCAAATCTCAAATGCTCTGACCTTGACCCTATAGTCTTGATTTTTCTTAAAAAAAAGATTATAACCAAAATTATATTTAAACTTTAGGTTGACTTAAAGGTCTTTAATTATTTTTAATGTTTTAAGGTCATTAAAGATCTTTAAGTCAACCTAAAGTTTATTAAAGATAATAAAACTTCTCATCTTAACTCTATCTTGTGCTTTTTCTAGGAAACTGAAGTAATAAGAAATGCTTTGAATATACTCAGAACTGTATTTTATAAAAGGATCACAAACACACAATGCCAGAAGACCTTAGACAAGAGTGTATGAAGGGCACAAATGTAGGAGAGAAATTAGTGAAGACATAGTACTTTAAAAATAATAGACTTCCCCCCTTTTATTTAAATTTTTGAGAGCGAAAACTTACAATAGAATATTTAGAAAAATATTAGAGATACATAATTTCATCCTTATTTATTTATTCATTTATTTTTGAGACAGAATCTTGTTCTGTCGCCCAGGCTGGAGTGCAATGGCCTAATCATGGCTCACTGCAACCTCTGCATCCTGGTCTCAGATGATTCTCAAGCCTCAACCTCCCAAGTAGCTGGGACTACAGGCATGTGCCACCATGTCTGACTAACTTTTTATTTCTTTGTAGAGATGGGGTTTCGCCAGGCTGGTCTCAAACTCCTGGACTCAAATGATCTGCGTGCCTTTTCCTCCCAAAGTGCTGAGATTACAGGTGAAAGCCACCATGCTTGGCCTCATTCATGCATTTAAATAGTAAATGGAGTGATTGTATTCTAAATTTGCTAGGGCTTCTATAACAAAGTAATGCAGACTGGGTGGCTTAAGTAACAGAAATTTATTTTCTCACATTCTGGAGGATGGAAGTCCAAGATCAAAGTGCCAGCAGAGTGGTTTTGTCTTCCTTGGTTTGTAGATGGCCATCCTCTTGCTGCCTCATCACAGTGTCTCTGTGCACACCTGGTGGCTCTCCATGTATCTAAATTTCCACTTCCTATAAGAAAACCAGTCAGAATGGAATAAAGTCTTCCTCAATGACCTCATTTTAACTTATTACCTCATGCCCCATCTCCAAATACAGTCACATTCTGAGTTACTGGGTGTTAGGGTTTAAACACATGAATCTGGATGAGGGGACGCAATTCAGCCTATAGAAGTGACTTTAATTGCAAAGAGCTTAGAGTTCCTTTAAATCTAGAATCTAGTGCAACTTCTTCAAAATTTTCACTCTATATAAATTAGCCATGATCTAATTTGCTAATAAAATGCATTTATTAATTAAAATGACATTCCTGAATTAGCTTTATAGGACAATATACACACGTGTGTACATATTTGAGTATATATACATGCATACATACACTAAACATATATGTCAGAGTATTGGAGAGACAGAAAGGCAGGTATGGTTATGGCTACGTGTTATTCACCCACACATTTACAACCGAAAGTATAGGTTTATTTATTGACTGATTAGATATGGCCAAATGAATAACCAAAATAGTACATTTTCATCATGCTGAAATCTTTCCTTTTAAAAATGCACTTGACTAAGTTTCTCTTTTAGATTAACCTACGATTTTATTTCTACATTCAACTTCATTTTTGGAAACATTTGAATAGACTAAAATAAATTATTTGTAGTTGTACTGTGAGTTCAAAGTAATCTCAAGTACGTTAATTAAGACCTCCCATTGTTGTGGATTGTATTTTCCAAAAATGGCTACAACAATATTCCTAGTCCGACAGACCCTTGTAACTTTCCAGCCAAGAGGTAGTTTATCTCTCCTCTAGACACAGTTTTTCAAACTTGATGGACCTTTGTGAATGCTTGAACAAATAGAATGCAGCAGAAGTGATATTATGGGACTTTGGAGAACATGTCATAAAAAATATATAGTCTCTTTCTCTCTCTCTCCTTTCTTTTTCTCTATCTCTCATTCTGGAACCCTGAGCAACTATGTAAGAAGTCTGGCTGCCATGATGCCACCATGCTGGAGGGACCACACGGACATACCATGAAGATACATAGAGAAATGCTTTAGGAAACTCAGCTGTTCTGTCTTTCAGCTATTTGAGTCTTCCTAGGCCAAGGGCCAGATATATAAACAAAGAAGACTTGATGGTGACTCTAGCCTTACTCAACGTCTAACTGCAACCACGTGAGAGACTTTCAACCAGAACTATGCAGTGGAGCTGCTCCTGAACTCCTGACCCATAGAAACCATGAAAGAGAATAAATGATTGCTGTTTTCCTTAAATGTTTGGTAGCATTTCTCAGTGAAACCATCTGTGCCTAGAATTTTCTTTCTGGAAAAGTTTCAAACTCTAAATTCAATTCTTAATTGAATTTTGTATCTATACAACTATAGACATATACAAATATCTCTATATCAACAAGATAATTCAGATAATTCAGGTTGTCTATCTCTTTTAGAATATACATTGGGAGTTTGTGTTTGTTAAGGAACGTGTCTGGTTCATTCAAATTGTCGAATTTATAGGCATAAGTTTCTTCTCAATATTTCTTCACTAGTCTCTAGATATCTACAAGATCTGTAGTGATGTTATTACTCTCACTCCTGATACTAGTAATTTGTGTCTTCTCTTTTCTCTTGGTAGCTCTGGCTGGTGGTTTATTAATTTTACTGATATTTTCAAAGAATCCAGATTTTGATATTAATACTTTTTTCTACTATTGTTTGTTTTCTTTTTCATTGATGTCTGTTCTTGTCTTTATTACTTCCTTTTTTGGCTTTCTTCAGGTTTAGTTTTTTTATTTTTACTGTTTCTTAAGGTGGAAACAGATAATCAATCTGAGATATTTCTTCTTTTCTAATGTGAGCATTCAATGCTACAGCTTATCTTCTAAGTACTGCTTTAACTGCCTCCTACATATTTTGATATGCTATGTTTTTATATTTATTTACTTCAAAATATTTACTAACTTCCCTTTTGACTTCCTTTTCCACATAGGGGACATTAAGAAATGTGCATTTTGACCAGCAATATCTGAGAGTTCCTGTTGCTTTGCATCAGTGTTAGCCATACGAAGCATTAACACTTGATATTGTATTTTTCTCTTAGCCATTCTAATAGTTGTCCAATGGCATCTCAATATGACTTTAGTTACATTTCCTAAGGGATTAACGTGATGGCTAATTTTATGTATCAGCTTCACTAGGCTATAGTCCCCAGTTACTTGATCAAACAATAATCTTATCATATGACCCAGCCATGCCACATCTTCATGTTTATTCTAGAGAAATACAAACTCCTCTTTCCCAGTTACTCTTTATTTCCTTACTTTCTTAATTTTTTTCAAAATATTTTTTATTGTTTATTTAACTATATTAGTTATTTACTTATTTACTTTTTCTGATGATGACATACACAGTTTAGAAACTTCTGCTTGTCCATGGCCCTACCTGTAGCATCCAGAGGAGTGCAGAGCACATAGTGGATATGGCATGAAATGTATTGCTTTATAGATGAACAATAACAATAGACATTGTTTGGGAAGAGATAAGGATTAAGAGTATGTAGGATGACTAGGATAAGAATAAATGGCATGTGATGGTAAATGCAGAATGTCTTTGTCTTTACAAAAGTGCAATATTGTCTATACTTAGACGAAGATTCTGGGATGGAGAGCGGGGGCTGCCCCGACAGAGCTACAATCAGGGAATTCCAGGCCTGCCACTGTCAGTGACTTACATTGTTTCCTTGGAGTCTTTTCACCCTAACGGGTATTCTGTTTTTCACAAATAAATTCAAGTTTATGTTATCATTTTAAAAATCCCAAGGCATACAAGTATTTTTGGATAAAATAAATATATCTGTGAATCTATTGAGAATAAAGGTAGCATGTTAAAACTCCCATCAACATTCTGTTTCTTCCCACTTCTGTTTTAACAGTTTTTATTGCACATGCTTATGTAGATACAATCAGCTTTATTGAAGCATAATTTATGTATAAAAATTTACCAATTTTAAGTACATGCTTCAGTACAGTTTGAAAAATGTATAATTTAACCGCAACATCTGAACCTGACCAAAACATTTTCATTACCTCAGAAAGTTTTATTATGTTTCCTTGCAGTCAATCTCCTCCCCTAACCCTTAGGACCTGTCAACCATAGTTTTCTAGCACAATACCTATACTTTTTTCTAGAATTTTATGTAAATTGATTGATATGATTCTATATAGTGTATGGTTTCTTTCACTTATGTTTTCAAGATTCATTTAATTTGTTTCATGAATCAATTTATTTCCTTTTATTTATTTTTCCTTTCCATGAATCAATTTTATTCCTTTTTATTGCAGAGTAGTTACAATGGACTGAATGTTCATGCACTCCAAAATTTGTATGTTGAAATTCTAACCCCCAATTTGATGGTATTAGGAGGTGGGAATATTGGAAGGTAATTAATTTGAGGCTGGAATCCTCATGAATGGGATGAGCACTCTTCTTTTTTATTATTATTATTTTTTTTATTTTACTTTAAGTTCTAGGGTACATGTGCACAACGTGCAGGTTTGTTACATATCTATACATGTGCCATGCTGGTGTGCTGCACTCGTTAAATCGTCATTTACATTAGGTATATCTCCTAATGCTATCCCTTCCCCCTCCCCCCACCCCCCTGCAGGCCCCGGTGTGTGATGTTCCCCACCCTGTGTCCATGTGTTCTTCTTGTTCAGTTCCCACCTATGAGTGAGAACATGTGGTGTTTGGATTTCTGTCCTTGCGATAGTTTGCTGAGAATGATGGTTTCCAGCTTCAGCCATGTCCCTGTAAAGGACATGAACTCATCTTTTTTATGGCTATATAGTATTCCATGGTGTATATATGCCACATTTTCTTAATCCAGTCTATCATTGATGGACATTTGGGTTGATTCCAAGTCTTTGCTATTGTGAATAGTGCCGCAATAAACATACATGTGCATGTGTCTTTATAGCAGCATGGTTTATAATCCTTTGGGTATATGCCCAGTAATGGGATGCCTGGGTCAAATGGTATTTCTAGTTCTAGATCCTTGAGGAATTGCCACACTGTCTTCCACAATGGTTGAACTAGTTTACAGTCCCACCAATATGTAAAGGCGTTCCTATTTCTCCACATCCTCTCTGGCACCGTTGTTTCCTGACTTTTTAATGATCACCATTCTAACTGGTATGAGATGGTATCTCATTGTGATTTCGATTTGCATTTCTGTGATGGCCAGTGATAATGAGCATTTTTTCATGTGTCTGTTGGCTGCATAAATGTCTTCTTTTGAGAAGTGTCTATTCATATCCTTTGCCCACTTTTTGATGGGATTGTTTGTTTTTTTCTTGTAAATTTGTTTAAGTTCTTTGTAGATTCTGGATATTAGCCCATTGTCAGATGGGTAGATTGTAAAAATTTTCTCCCATTCTGTAGGTTTAAGTTCTTTGTAGATTCTGGATATTAGCCCATTGTCAGACGGGTAGATTGTAAAAATTTACTCCCATTCTGTAGGTTGCATGTTCACTCGGATGGTAGTTTCTTTTGCTGTGCAGAAGCTCTTTCATTTAATTAGATCCCATTTGTCAATTTTGGCTTTTTTTAATGCTATGTTTTAAAATACATATTTGTGGTAACTTTATAATGTGTTATGCCTCACATAAATATAAAACATCCTTGTTAACGAATTTCATCCTCACAATAGCCCTATGTGGTATTTATTATTATTATCTCTCTTTTGTAGATGAGCAAGATTTAGGAAGGTTAAATATTAATAGCTTGTCCAAGATCAAATGGTTAGCACAGCGGAGCATAAAATTGTGCCCAAGTAGTTCCAGATTTCAAGCTTCTTAACCACTTATAATGCTTCCCTCTAGAAATGAGATTGTTTATAGTGTTTGCCCTTGTTCAGTTGATACAAGTTTACTCTATCAGGTTTATGCTAATTTTACAAATTAATTATATTTATTTTCAAATATTTCTATACTGTTAAAGAGCTAATCCATTAAAATAGCTAAGCTTGAAGGTTTCTAAAAAATTTATTAATTTTTTCTATTTCTCTCTTAATTAATAATTGCTTTTTTTTCTTTCTTTGTTTTTGCTTTTTCCTAACTCAGTTTTGGTAATTCATTTATTTCACCAAAATCAACTATATGAAATGGATTTACATGTTTATTAGTGTTCTATTGTACATTTTATTCATACAACATTTTAATTTTCCTTGAATGTACATATTTAATTTCTGATGTTTTGCTGGAACTTTATTTGATTTTTGCTTTTATTTCTTTTATTGTTTTATTTTTTTAGAGACAGGGTCTCACTATATTGCATAGGCTGGTCTCAAACTCCAAGCCTCAAGCACTCTTTCCTTTTTAGCCGCCCGAGTAGATGGTCAACACGTGTGAAACTTTTCCTAAAAGTTTGCCTGTTTTGTTCACTCCCAGTCAGAGTACTTGATAGTAGTTAATTTGTCATTGTTTTAAAATGCTCTACCATTTATTTAAATTTCTTTTAGTTTATTCCTTTCTACTTTCCTTAGTTACACATTGCTTTTATTTTTTCTTATGTTAAGTTCTTAATTCATCTGTTTTCTCTATTTCTTTTAAACATCAAAACTACATAAGACTATGAAGTTGCTTTGGTGTTCTGCTTTGATATATCTCACAGATTTTGATATGAAATGCAATTCCCTTCTAAGTAGTCTGCTATTTTACTTACTGTTTCTTCTTAGACCCAGTAGCTGTTTAGGAGAAGTTTTATGTTTGTTTTGTTTTGTTTTGTTTTTTCTTCTAAGTATTTTAGAGTAGGAGTGGACTTAGTTACTTTGAAAATAAGGAGAGAAAAGAATCAGAGAATTAAAATCAATTACAAAGCTGAGCCAGTGAAGTCAGTATGAAAAAAATCTGAGAATAATAGCTGATCTGAGAGGAATAATTTGCACCAGGAGTTAAACTTACTGAGGAAAATTTTTAAAGGTGTTGTTGTATACTACATATTTCTACATCTTTTGATATGGAAGCACTTGGTATTTGGTGTGAGGACCGATATAATAATATAAGGTTAAACACATTTATTATGTAAAATAACTTTATTTTATAATCTTATTATAGTATTATATTACATGACTTCATGTACTTATAGAGTAGAAAACATTTGTATAGTTATTTTTCTTTTGCTTAGTTGACTAATTTTAGGTCTGTTCTACAAACATGTTACCTTTATGCTGTCTGTAGTTTATAATTTTACTTCCTGAAAATGATACATACAATAAATATTTGGTATTCTCATGCAATACATCTATTTGCCATTCTGTAAAGAATAGCCATCTGTTATTATTGTGAAGATGATATCTTACAAATCTTAAACTGCTCTATTTTCTTAAACTATAGCAGAAGCCAACATAATACAGTGAAAAGTTTATTAACAGTCTCTGTTTTAGCCATGTATATTTCACTCCTAGATAAATTTCCTTATTTTCTTTAACAAAAAGGAGAGGTTATTCCAAATCACATTTTCCAGACTAAGTGGCCATGAAATTACCTAAAATGGTATGTTGTAAGCCTTAAGTCCCTCTTTGTGGAGTTCCTGAATCAGTAGGTTTGGAGAAGTGCTCAGGAGTCTTATTTATTTTTTTAAAAAGAATCTGATAGGACTCCGATGGTTAAGCAAGTTTTGGCGTAATTTCTTGTGCAATTGTTTAAAACTGGAAGATTACAGACTAAGAATTACAGTTAATTCAGAAACATCATCAATAATGAGAACAGGATGTTAACTCAAAAAAATGAATAAATCCCAGATGTTACATTTTTGGATTCCAAATGGGTTTTACATTATTTGGTCTATAGGCATATGTTCCAAATTAGAAAACAAATAATCCTTTTTCATGCAGATATAATAATTAGATTTAATTGCAAAATCTTTATCAATTATGTACAGTTACACCATTACCCTTGGTGCTGTAATTAAGCAGGGGTTGACAGACACCTCATACAGGAGAGCTCCAGCTGGTATTTGATGGATGCCCCTGTGGGATGAAGTTTCCAGAGGAAGAAACAGGCAGCAATTTTTACTGATCTGCAGCCTCTCCTGGTGATACCCAGGCAAACAGGGTCTGGAGTGGACCTTCAGCAAAATCCAGCAGACCAGCAGCAGAGGGGCCTGACTGTTAGAGGGAAAGCTAATAAACAGAAAGGAATAGTATCAACATCAACAACAAGGACGTCCACACAAAATCCGCATCAGAAGGTCACCAACAGCAAAGCACAAAGGTACATAAATCCACGATGATGAGGAAAAACCAGTGCAAAAAGGCTGAAAATTCCAAAAGCCAGAAGGCTTGTTCTCCTCCAAAGTATCGCAACTCCTTGTGAGCATGGGAACAAAACTGGAGGGAGAATGAGTTAGATGAATTTACAGAAGTAGGCTTCAGAAAGTGAATAATAACAAACTCCTCTGAGCTAAAGAAACATGTTCTAAGCCAATGCAAGGGAGCTAAGAACCTTGAAAAAAAGGTTAGAGGAATTGCTAACTAGAATAACCATTATAGAGAAGAACATAAATGACCTGATGGAGCTGAAAAACATAGTACAAGAACTTCCTGAAGCATACACAAGTATCAATAGCCGAATCGATCAAGCTGAGAAAAGGATATCAGAGATTGAAGATTAACTTAGTGAAATAAAGGGTAAAAACAAGATTAGAGAAAAAAGAATGAAAAGGAAAGAACAAAGCCTCCAAGAAATATGGGACTATGTGAAAAGACCAAACCTACATTTGATTGGGGTACCTGAAAGTGACAGGGAGAGTGGAACCAAGTTGGAAAACACTCTTCAGGATATTATCCAGGAGAACTTCTCAAACCTAGCAAGACATTCAAATTAAGGAAATACAGAGAACACCACAAACATACTCTTTGAGAAGAGCAACCTGAAGACACATAATTGTCAGATTCACCATGGTTGAAGTGAAGGAAACAATGTTAAAGGCAGCCAGAGAGAAAGGTCCAGTTACCCCCAAAGGGAAGCCCATGAGACTAACAGCAGATTTATCTGCAGAAACCCTACAGGCCAGAAGAGAGTTGGTGCAAATATTCGACATTCTTAAAAAAAAGAATTTTCAACCTAGAATTTCATATCCAGCCAAACTAAGCTTCATAAGTGAAGGAGAAATAAAATCCTTTACAGACAAGCAAATGCTGACAGATTTTGTCACCACCAGGCCTGTCTTACAAGACCTCCTGAAGGAAGCTCTAAACATGGAAATGAACAACCAGTACCAGCCCTTGCAAAAACATACCAAATTGTAAAGACTATCGATGCTATGAAGAAACTGCATCAACTAACGGGCAAAATAACCAGCTAGCATCATAATGACAGGATAAAATTGATACATCACAATATTAACCTTAAATGTAAATGGGCTAAATGCCCCAATTAAAAGACACAGACTGGCAAACTGGATAAAGAGTCAAGATCCATCAGTGTGCTGTATTCAGGAGACCCATCTCATGTGCAAAGACACACATAGGTTCAAAATAAAGGTATGGAGGAATATTTACCAAGCAAATGGAAAGAAAAAAAAAAAAGCAGGGGTTACAATCCTAGTCTCTGATAAAACACACTTTAAACCATCAAAAATAGAAAAAGACAAAGAAGGGCATTACATAATGGTAAAGGTTTCAATGCAACAAGAAGAGCTAAATATCCTAAATAGATATGCACCCAATATAGGAGCATCCAGATTCATAAAGCACGTTCTTAGAGACCTACAAAGAGACTTAGACTCCCACACAATAATAGTGGGAGACTTTAACACCCCACTGTCAATATTAGGCAGATCACTGAGACAGAAAATTAACAAGGATATTCAGGGCTTGAACTCAGCTCTGGACTAAGCGGACCTAATAAACATCTACAGAACCCTCCACCCCAAATCAACAGAATATACGTTCTTCTCAGCACCACATAACACTTATTCTAAAATTGACCACATAATTGGATGTAAAACACTCCTCAGCAAACGTAAAAGAACAGAAATCATAACAAACAGTCTCTCAGACCACAGTGTAATCAAATTAGAAGTCAGGATTAAGAACCTCACTCAAAACTGCCCAACTACAAGGAAACTGAACAACCTGCTCCTGAATGACTACTGGGTAAATAACGAAATTAAGGCAGAAATAAATAAGTTCATTGAAAACAATGAGAACAAGGACACAACATACCAGAATCTCTGGGACACAGCTGAAGCCATGTTTAGAGGGAAATTTGTAGCACTAAATGCCCGCAGGAGAAAGCAGGAAACATCTAAAATCGATGCCCTGATATCACAATTAAAAGAACTAGAGAAGCAGGAGCAAACAAATTAAAAAACTAGAAGACAAGAAATAATTAAGATCAGAGCAGAACTGAAGGGGATAGAGACATGAAAATCCCTTCAAAAAATTAATGAATCTAAGAGCTGGTTTTTTGAAAAGATTAACAAAATAGATCAACCGCTAGCCTAGACTAATAAAGAAGAAAAGAGAGAAGAATCAAACAGACACAATGAAAAATCATAAAGGTGATATCACCACTGATCCCACAGAAATACAAACTACCATCAGAGAATACTGTAAACACCTCACGCAAATAAACTAGAAAATCTAGAAGAAATGAATAAATTCCTGGACGCATACACTCTTGCAAGACTAAACCAGGAAGAAGTCAAATCCTTGAATAGACTAATAACAGGTTCTGAAATTGAGAAAGGAATTAATAGCCTACCAACCAAAATAAGCACAGGACCAGACGGATTCACAGCCAAATTCTATCAGAGGTATAAAGAGGAGCTGGTACGATTCCTTCTGAAACTATTCCAAACAATAAAAAAGAAGGACTCCTCCCTAACTCATTTTATGACAAAAACCACGTGATTTTCTCAATAGATGCAGAAAGGCCGTCAATAAAATTCAACACCTGTTCATGCTAAAAACTCTCAATAAACTAGGTATTGATGGAACATATCTCAAAACAATAATAGTTATTTATGACAAACCCACAGCCAATATCATAATGGGCAAAAGCTGGAAACATTCCCTTTGAAAACCAGCACTAGACAGGGATGCCCTCTTTTACCACTCCTATTCAACATAGCATTGGAAGTTCTAGCCAGGACAATCAGGCAAGACAAAGAAATAAAGGGTATTCAGACAGGAAGAGAGGAAGTCAAATTGTCTCGGTTTGCAGATGACATGATTGTATATTTAGAAAACCCCATCATCTCAGCCCCAAATCTCCTTAAGCTGATGAGCACTTCAGCAAAGTCTCAGTGTACAAAATCAATGTGCGAAAATCACAAGCATTCCTATACAACAATAATAGACAAACAGAGGGCCAAATCATGAGTGAACTCCCATTCACCATTACTACAAAAGGGAATTAAATACCTAAGAATACAACTTACAAGGGTTGTGAAGGACTTCTTCAAGGAGAACTACAAACCACTGCTCAAGAAATAAGAGAGGACAAAAACAAATGGAAAAACATTTTATGCTCATGGATAGGAAGAATCAGTATCTTGAAAATGGCCATACTGCCCAAAGTAATTTATCGATTCAATGCTATCCCCATCAAGCTACTGTTGACTTTCTTCACAGAATTAGAAAAAAAAACTACTTTAAATTTTATATGGAACCAAAAAAGAGCCCATATAGACAAGACAATTCTAAGCAAAAAGAACAAAGCTGGAGGCATCGCACTACCTGACTTCAAACTATACTACAAGGCTACAGTAACCAAAATAGCATGGTACTGCTACCAAAACAGATATATAGACCAATGGTACAGAAGAGAGGACTCAGAAATAACACCACACATCTACAACCATCTGATCTTTGACAAACCTGACAAAAACAAGCAATGGGGAAAGGATTTTCTATTTAATTAATGGTGTTGGGAAAACTGGCTAGCCATATGCAGAAAACTGAAACTGGACCCCTTCCTTACACTTTATACAAAAATTAACTCAAGATGGATTAAAGACTTAAACGTAACACCTAAAATCATAAAAACCCAAGAAGAAAACCTAGGCAGTACCATTCAGGTCATACACATGGGCAAAGACTTCATGACTAAAACACCAAAAGCACTGGCAACAAAAGCCACAATTGACAAATGGAATCTAATTAAACTAAAGAGCCTCTGCACAGCAAAAGAAACTATCATCAGAGTCAACAGGCAACCTATGGAATGGGAGAAAAATTTTGCAACCTATCCATCTGACAAAGGGCTAATATCCAGAATCTACAAGGGACTTAAACAAATTTACAAGAAAAAACCAAACAACCTCATCAGAAAATAGGTGAAGGATATAAACAGACACTTCTCAAAAGGAGACACTTACATAGCCAACAAATATATGAAAAAAAGCTCATTATTACTGGTCATTAGAGAAACGCAATTCAAAACCATAATGAGATAGCACCTCACACCAGTTAGAATGGTGATCAGTAGAAAGTCAGGAAACAACAGATGCTGGAGAGGATGTGGGGAAATAGGAATGGTTTTACACTGTTGGTGGAAGTGTAAATTAGTTCAAGCATTGTGGAAGACAGTGTGGCAATTCCTCAAAGATCTAGAACTAGAAATACCATTTGACTCAGCAATCCCATACTGGATATATACCCAAAGGATTATAAATTATTCTACTGTAAAGACACATGCACATGTGTGTTTATTGCAGCAATGTTCCCAATAGCAAAGACTTGGAACCAACCCAAATGCCCATCAATGATAGACTGCATAAAGAAAATGTGGCACGTACATACCATGGAATACTATGCAGTCATAAAAAAGGATGAGTTTATGACCTTTGCTGGGACATGGATGACGCCGGAAACCATCATTCTCAGCAAACTAATACAGGAACAGTAAACCAAACACCACATGTTCTCACTCATAATTGGGAGTTGAACAATGAGAACATATGGACATAGGGGAAGGGAACATCACACCCCAGGGTCTGTCAGGTGTTGGGGGGCTAAGGGAGGGATAGCATTAGGAGAAGTATCTCATGTAGATGATGGGTTGACGGTTACAGCAAACCACTGTGGAACATGTATACCTGTGGAACAAACCTTCATGTTCTGCACATGTATCCCAGAACTTAAAGTATAAAAATAATAAAAAATTCCTAGGATAAAAAATTTAGGCCGGGCGCGGTGGCTCACACTTGTAATCCCAGCACTTTGGGGGGCCGAGGCGGGCAGATCACGAGGTCAGGAGATCGAGATCACGGTGAAACCCAGTCTCTACTAAAAAATACAAAAAATTAGCCGGGGGTGGTGGCGGGCGCCTGTAGTCCCAGCTACTCGGAGAGGCTAAGGCAGGAGAATGGCGTGAACCCGGGAGGTGGAGCTTGCAGTGAGCCGAGACTGCGCCACTGCACTCCAGCCTGGGCGACAGAGCGAGACTCCGAATCAAAAAAAAAAAAAAAAAAAAAATTTAAAAAAAGAAAAAAAATGTGTGTGGCATCCCCACCCCCTGTCTCTCTTGGTCCTGTTCATGCCATGTAAGCGGGAACATGCTTGTTCCCACTTTGCCTTCCTGCATCAGTAAAAGCTCTTGAGGCCTCCCCAGAAACAGATGCTGCCATGCTTTCTTTATAGCCCACAGAGGCCAATTAAGCCTCTTTTCTTTATAAAAGAAAAACATTCTCAACAACACTAATTATTAGATAAATGCTAATTAAAACCACAATGATGTATTGTATTAGTTCATTTTGAGTGGCTGTAAAGGAATATTTGAGGCTGGATAATTTATAGAGAAAAGAGGTTTATTTGGCTCACAGTTCTGCAGGCTGTACATACTTAGTAACAGCACCTACTCAGCTTTTGGTGAGACCTCAGAAAGATTTTACTTATGGCAGAAAGCAAAGGGGGAACAAGCACATTATATGGCAAGAGAGGGAGTAAGAGAGAAAGGAGAAGATTCCAGACTTTTTTAAACAACTGGTTCCTGTGTGAACTAATAGAGTGAAAACTCATTCATGCCCTAAGGAGGGCACCAAAGCATTCACGAGGGATCCACCCCCATGACCTAAACATCTCCCACCAGGCCCACCACCAATACTGGGGATGATATTTGTTTGTTTGTTTGTTTGTTTTGAGATGGAGTCTTGCTCTATTGCCCAGGCTAGAGCACAGTGGCCTGATCTTGGCTCACCACAACCTCTGCCTCCCAGGTTCAAATGATTCTCCTGCCTCAGCCTCCCAAGTAGCTGGGACTACAAGCACGCACCACCATGCCCAGCTAATTTTTGCATTTTTAGGAGAGATGGGGTTTCACTATGTTGGAAAGGCTGGTCTCGAACTCTTGACCTCATGATCTGCCTACCTTGTCCTCCCAAAGTGCTGGGATTACCGGCATGAACTACTGCACCTGGCCTTGGGATGATATTTCAGTATGAGATTTGGAAAGGACAAACATCCAAACTATATTAGATACCATCTCACACCAGTCGAGAATGGTTTTACACTGTTGGTGGAAGTGTACATTAGTTCAAGCATTGTGGAAGACAGTGTGGCAATTCCTCAAGGATCTAGAACTAGAAATACCGTTTGACTCAGCAATCCCATACTGGATATATACCCAAAGGATTATAAATTATTCTACTATAAAGACACATGCACATGTATGTTTATTGCAGCAATGTTCACAACAGCAAAGACTTGGAACCAACCCAAATGCCCATCAATGATAGACTGCATAAAGAAAATGCAGCACATATATACCATGGAATACTATGCAGTCATAAAAAAGGATGAGTTTATGACCTTTGCTGGGACATGGATGAAGCTGGAAACCATCATTCTCAGCAAACTAATACAGGAACAGAAAACTAAACACCACATGTTCTCACTCATAAGTGGGAGTTGAACAATGAGAACATATGGACACAGGGGAGGGGAACATCACACCCCAGGGTCTGTTAGGTGTTGGGGGCTAGGGGAGGGATAGCATTTAGTAATGGCCATTATTAAAAAGTCAAAAAATAATAGATATTGGTGAGGTTGCAGAGAAAAGGGAATGCTTGCTTCTACACTCTTGGTGGGAATGTAAATTAGTTCATTCCCTGTGCAAAGCAGTTTGGAGTTTTCTCCAAAAACAAAAAATAGAATTACCATGCCTAAATTATTGATTTATGAGAATTCATTTAACTTTTTTTTGGCTCAGCTGGGGAACACTCATGTATTAATCAGTCTTCTCCAGAGAAACAGAACCAATAGGATAGACAGATAGATAGAAAGATAGATAAGTAAGAATTGGCACACACAGTTGTAGATGCTAAGAAGTTACATGATCTACAAGCTGGAGACCCAAAAAAAGCTTGTGATGTAATTTCAGTTCAAGTCCAAGGGCCTGAGAACCAGGGAAGCCAATGGTATACATTCCAGTCTAAGCAAACCAGAAGACAGATGTCCCAGCTCAAGCAGGCAGAAAGGAGGGAGATGAATTATTCTTCCCTCTGCTTTTTATTCTATTCAGGCTCTCATTGGATTGGATGATGACCAATGACGTGGTTTGGATCTGTGTTCTCACCAAGTCTCATGTAGAATTGAAATCCCTAGTGCTGGAGGTGGGGCCTGGTGGGAGGTGATTGGATCGTGGGAGCAGAGTTCTCATGGATGGTTTAGCACCATCCCCCCTTGGTATTGTACAGTGATAGAGTTCTCATGAGATCTGGTTATTTAAATGTGTGTAGCACCTCCCTCCTCTCACTCTTGCTCTTTCTGTGGCCATGTGACATGCCTGCATCCCCTTTGCCTTCCACCGTTATTGTAAGTTTCCTCGGCCTCTCCAAAAGCAGAATGTGCTATGCTTCCTGTACAGCCTACAGAACCATGAGTCAATTAAAGCTCTTTTCTTCATAAATTAGCTAGTCTCAGGTATTTATTTATAGCAATGTGAGAACAGACTAATACACCCACCAACATTGGAGAAGGCAATCTATTTTACTGAGTCTGCTGACTCAATGCTGATGTAACCTGGGAACCCCCTCACAGACATACCCCAAAGTTTTTAATTTAAGCACCCCATCTCCCAGCCAAATTGACACATAAAATTAACTACTACATCACATATGATCATAAAGGAATCCATTGAGTTTCATATGGATTCTGTGGTACATACCCCACTGACTGTCACTGAAAATTATGACCAATATAAAAACAAAACCACAACAATCATTTTTTAAGATAGTGTGTATATTTCACTCATGGCCATAACAGATCCTCTGTTATCTTATATAGGGCCCCTTTTCTCCTTTCATTCTAGTATCTTACCTAAAGTTTTAATTTTACTTCATTATTTTTGCCTATTAGGTAAATATGAATTTTGTGTCTTAATGATACTTGCAAATGATTTATTATTCTTAAAGACTTTTTACTATGTAGACCCAGAAATTTTGCTGCAAAATTTGATAAGCAGAAATTCATACACTAATAGTATCTGCAGAAACAAAACTCAATACCATACTCATAAATTCTGAGCCCTAACTGGTGATGGGATTTAAAAAATTAATAAATGCTTGGTGAATGATTAAAATGATAAATAATGTTAAATTTTACCTGTTTATTTAAACCTGGTTTAGTACTCGTAACTCTAGAATATTGAAAATAATGATCAAATTTTATCACGTTTATTTTCCACCTATACTTACATTTGGTTGGTTCCACCCCTACCTCCACTTCCTAATGATAAAGAACACAAAATCTCTCTAAAGTACCCTTCTAAAAATTCTCTGGAAACCCAAGAGGCATCTCACGTGTGCTTATGTGCCAACTTTATTCGTTGCTTCCTGTGGGCATTTGCCATTTCTTCCCTCTTTTATTCCAGGCTTTTTCTACTAGGAACTGTGGTGCCTGCTGGGCTTTGCCAGCTGTGCTGGGCACTACTGCTGCTTTTGTCAGATTCTACCACTTAACATTGGTCAGGATATAGGATTGGTTCTTCTGATGATCCCACTCACATTAGCTTGGTGCCTTATTCTCTTTCTGGGCACCATGCTGTCCCACTAAATTCAGCTGTCTTCTGCTACCTAGTGTGCCCTGCAATCGCCTGGGTGCTGGAGTTGAATGTTATTCCTTTGCAAAGCAGAGAACCTGCTTCTCTTTTGGATTAAGCCTTTCTAGAGCTGGTATCAGAGATAGAGAGAAAGACAGAGAGAGAGAGAGAGAGAGATGGTGCAAGAGAGAACAGATGTAAAAGGAAAGCATTACTTTGGTAATACCTAAAAGTGTTTTTAGAAATTTTGATTTGGGTTCTCTGTTGGTCTGTTTGGGCTGCTATAACAAAATACTATAGACTTGTTGCTTATAAACAGAAATTGATTTTTCAGATCTGGAGGCTTGGAAGTGCAAGATCAAGGTGCTGGCATATTTAGTGTTTGGTGAGGGCCTGCCTTCTGGTTCACTGATGATGCATTCTAGCTGTGTTCTCACATACCGAAAGGAGCAAAACAACTTTCTGGAGTATCTTTTATAAGGACACTAATCCCATTCATGAGGCCTCCAACCTTATGATCTAATCAGGCACCAAGGCCCCATCTCCTAGTCCACCATATTAGTGACTAGGTTTTCAACATATGAATTTTGGAGGGAACAAATGTGCAAACCATAACATGTTGCTATGTTATAAATCCCAGAGTCTCCCCAGTAAAGTCTTCTGCACAAGACTGTCTTGGCTCTTGTTGTTGCTGCTCCCATCTCCCCATCTGAAATGTGGGATTAGGGAAACAGAATAATCTGGTAATTGAATTAACATGATATAGAATAGGAACAATACAGCTATGATGCAAAATGACCCTCACATTGAACTAATTTGATGAAGGCAGTAGCATAAAATCTGAGATAGAACCACGGAAACATAAACACCGTAATTTTTTTCAGAAATCTTTAGAATGACGTAGGGCGTAAATCTATGAAGTGACTGGGCTAATGCATTCTTATCTAGTTTCTATAAAGCAAGGTGACTCTACCTGACCTCTGAATTGAATTCACTTCACAATTACCCTTCTTCTATAGTAAGGGAGTTTTGGTATTGGGAAAGCCATAGTTCCTCACTATCGTTTTCCTTAGAGCCAGTTGCATCCTAGGAGGCTACTTAGGATTTCTTATGCAGAGACTTCTAGTAGGTCACCCCACTGATTCATTAAACATGTGCATACAAAACTAAATCTGACCAGGGTTAAAACTCAGGCTTAATTTCGGTCCCTTGCTACCCCTATAAATACTGTGAAATTTTTAAGAATCAGTAAATTATACGTATTTTTTTCACCAAATGGTTTTTCCTCCTTGAAATGGTCACCTACATTGCCAAAAGAATCTTTATTAAGAAGATAACATGTTGTGTTTATTAGGGATGCCAAGAAAGAGCAATCATTTATTAGAAATAGAATAGGGTGCCTGAAAATCTAGTGAATGTACAATCCACTTGTAAGTTGAGGTTTACTCAGACTCTGAAACTAGATGATACTTGAGACAAGATAGATATTTATCACCATTACTGAAGCAGCTTTTGGCAGAATATACTCCCATACTAAGAGATGGACATCAGCAGGGAAGAGTAAGTTAAAAGGAGCAGGACTAAGATCCTGCCAGACAAGGAGTCAAGTGTGTTAGATAATATATCCATGGAAATTAGATAAAGCATCAGCATGCGAGTTTTCCATGTTGGGTCAGCAGTGGTTTTCTGGTATATGTTTAACAATGAACTCTCTTGGGCAGGAGAATAGGAATATGGTTTGGGGAGGATGGTAGGTAAGGGTAGGAAGAGGAAGAACACCTTGATTTAAATCTTGTGCCAATTTCTCTGGTGTAAATACTCCTGCTGTGACCAGTTTCAAGCTACCACAGCGAGATGAACAGGCTCACATATTTTTTGAAGTTTTAACAATCCATTCTTGTGAGCCAGTGTGAATCAGCTCCAGCACACTACAAGTACAACCACTGAGGTGCATAACTCAGGCAGGAATAATGGGTCACGGATCAGGGACTTGGTCAAAGAGACTGGGTGAGAAGTTGTATGAATTCAAGCAAAGCATCCAATTGGTATGTTCTTTTGTCCTCCACACAAAAAAGCAAGCTGTTACTAAAAATTGTCTTGAGTCATGGCCTCTCTGCTCTTTCTGTTAAAGGTTAGAACTAGTCTATGTGAAGATTGATCAGAGGCAGGTAGAGGCAAGTTGGAGTATCTGCCAGAGTGGAAAACACGGGGCCTAAGAGACACTATATGGCAGTCCCGTTTTGTTTCTCCTGGGTGATATGCTGGGTTTCTGGATCATTGGCAGGGGCTTGGTTCTTCTCTTTGATCTGAAGCTTCATTCTCAAACCTGCACCTAGATAGATACAGAACAGGTAAAGATAGTTGCTGAAGGAAAGCACTTTGTACAGCAGGGTAGTACGTTGCCTGCTTCTAACTAACTTCAAGAATGAAATAATTTGTACAGAAAACGTCTTCCAATCTTCTCTCTCACTCTCTCTATCTCTCTTTCTCTCCTTCCTCCCTGCCCCCAATAAATGTTCTGCCTTCTTTGGAGCAATCTATCATTCCAAATGACATCATTTACAAATATAATATACTATTGCAAGGATATTCCTTAGTTCATAGTCTAGAATGATAGGATAGGAAGTGTCAGTGTTTACATTTGTGAATTTGTCATACAACCCTTGCTTTATATCATTTTATTTCCTGAAAGAAATTTAAGTTCTAAATAATAGTAAAAAAATTCAAAATTACATGATGACTGTAGCTTTCATCAGTTACTAAATAAATCTCTTCAAAATAACTATCCCTAGGGTGCCAATTTCTTTATAAGTCTGGCCTTTGGATACAGCTTGAGTAATGACACTTGTTTTAATAATCCTTGATGATTGATTATTAGGTAAGAGAAGCTCAGGGAAGCCCACCAGAATGTCAATGAAATAGTTGAATATGGTATTTAAAGGATCTAAATTTTGTTAGAGAATGAAACAAAACACTTCTTCATTAGAATATTCCTATTTAAAAATGACTTTTGTTTGTTGTAATGCAACATTATATGTATAATTCTGGAATTAGTGTTTTCTAAAGCTACGCATCAGCCTGATACCATAAAAATTGTTGGCACATTTGAAAAAATAATATACATAAAATTAATTGTGTAAAAACATTGGATTTCATGGAATTGGAACTAGTTTGTAAGTGGGCTCCATGTCTCCTGTGTAGAGAAAAAAGAAATAAATAAATAAAAAATAAAAATATTAATTTAAGAGACACCCTCCCCAAGACTACTACCCATTTATTTTCTTGTTTGAGAACTGGGCTACCTCTGCTTTTTCAGGCTACCAAGCCTTCTTCAGCCTGACTGGAGCATTCAGGTCCAAGCTTGTTCTTGATAACATGCTTTGATTGGTTCCACCCCACCTCCACTTCCTAATGACAAAGGACACAAAATCTCTCTAAAGCACCCTTCTAAAAATTCTCTGGAAACCCAAGAGGTATCTCACATGTGCTTATGTGCCAATTTTATTCATTGCTTCCTGTGGGCATTTACCATTTCTTCCCTCTTTTGTTCCAGGCTTTTTCTACTAGAAACTGTAGTGTCTGCTGGGCTTTGCCAGCTGTGCTGGGTACTACTGCTGCTTTTGTCAGATTCTACTACTTAACATTAGTCAGGATATAGGATTGGTTCTTCTGATGATCCCACTCACGCTAGCTTGGTGCCTTGGTCTCTTTCTGGACACCACGCTCTCTCACTAACATAACGTCTCTGAAGTTCCCCATAAGGCCCTAGGGCTGCAAGGTTTCCCTTCATTATAAAGTCCAAAGTTCTCCCAAGAGACATATGACCCATAACTGTATTCTCTTGTTGAAAACATTTCTGTCTATTCGTACTTCTCATGAATCCACAGGAAATGGTGGCAAGATGAAGGGCACTTTGGGTTCCAAACCATTATATACCATTTATTCCTCCCACTGTTTTTTCTAAGGAACTGAAACAGAGGCTCAGTGTCTTACTTTCCCTGGATTTTATAGGAAGCTGTCCCTAGAGTACAAACTAGAATTATGATATCTTAAGCTCTTCCTTGACTGCTTTATTTAGAATACTCCCACCCTTAACCATGTCCCAACACGATTCCCCTTTCTGCTTGATTTTCCTCCCTAATATCCATTGCTGCCTGGAATATGATATATTCTACTTAAATATTTGTCTATTGTTTGTTTTTATCACTAGAATGTAAGCAGTAGGAGGTCGGGTTTTTATCTATCTTGCTCATTGCTCTATCCCTAACACCTAGAGCCATGTCTGGCACACAGTAGGTACTTGATAGTTACTGGATACATAAATATATAAAGAATAAATGAACAGATTTTGGAGGATAGGGTTTAGACCTGTTACTAGGGTTCAAAAATGTGTCTTTGTAGCACCAGAGTTCTCAGTTTAGTAGGTTTGCTAGCGTGAGTAGGGTTTTGAATGATGTGTGTTATCACAATATATTGTTATGAGCGCTTGCTAACATGTTGGCCAGATGAGGTTAGAATGCGTCCTGATAGAGGTAGATGCACAGTGGCAGCACAGAGGAAGGTCTCACTGCTTATGAGGAGGTGTGAAGAGATGATGCCAGGCATGGATTTATAGAAGAGAAACTGTTTACTTTACATTCTGAAGGAGTATTTTGGCAGAGAAGGACACTCCGGCTGAAGGAAATGAATGGTCAAAAGCATAGATAAGGAAGATTCTAGCATTTGAGGAATATTCTGGCATTTTGGTGCAAAATGTTTGGGATTGGAGAAGGACAGAGATTCCACATAGGGATGCCTCCTAGGGCATCCTTTGCTCCAAGTGACAATGACAAGGACTAGGATAACAGCAATGGGAGGAGAGAGGAGATGAAAGAGTAAATAAATATTTGGGAGGTGGACTTCATAGGAGTTGATGATTGACTGATGTAAAGAATAAGTTAAGAGGAGGAGTGAGGAATGACAATGCCATTTCTAATGTGAAGAACTGATATACTAGTTTATCCTTAACTGATATGAGTAATACATGGGGTGGCAGGAACAGGGTTGGTGGGAAAGTGAGGAGGAAGACTTCCATTTCCTGTTAGACATGCCATGCTTGAGATGCTGGTGGCTATGCAGAAGGGGGGCCTTGAGCTCAGTGCAAACGTGGGGCTGTTGATGCAGATTTGGGTGTCATTGCTGAGAGTATAGGATTTTATCAGCTCTGTTAGATAGAGGATACAAAACAAGCATAAAAGCATCCTAGGTTTCCAGGATGGAACCCTGAGAGATGTGAATATTAAAGAGAAATCTGTAAAACAGAGGTTGAATACTCACTTTCATCAGAACCAGAGGAGAAGGAAGGGAGGAGGAATCTTTGCAGAAGGAAGAAATGGTCAACCAGCAAATGCCGCCAAAGTCAAGAGGATAAAGTTAAGCAACTAGAATTTCTTGGTAATCTTTGCAAGAGCCATTTCAGTGGAATGCTGAGGGTGAGAAAGCAGGGTGAATGCTGTACACTTTATATGAATGCATAGAAGCATCCTCCATTGTGCCCTCGGCCCCACCCCTCCAACCCTTCTCATGGAAACATTCTCAGTCCTGCAGAGTTTGCAATGAGGTGAATTAATTTAGCACCTTGTGCTCAAGCGAAGACTATAATGGTGTTCACGAGTTTACACGATGTGTCTGTCAGCCTTTTCCTCTTCCTTTAGCATCCTCACAGGTATTTTTTATATGACTGATGAATATCACTTACTTACCAACATATATTTGAGGAGGTGAGTAAGGTCCAGGAAGGCTTCATTTCTAAAAAGGTCAAAAGTTAATGCTGCAATTACCAGTAACAATCATGCATCTTGAAGTGCCCTTAATTTAAGTTTGATACTGTGGTGGTGAGGTCATCTTCTGTCACCTATATAATAAAAAAATGCCTTGATCCTTTCATAAACATAACTTTTCAAAAGCAAAAGGGCAAAAAAGGCACAAACACTTGTGTATGTCATTGTATATAAAAGACTGAAGGGTCCATAACCAACAGTTAGCAGGAGTAACTCTGGGTAGAGGGTGAGATTAGGGGAGGGTTGAAGGGAGAAATTCACTTTTAATTTATCTTCTTCTGTACTGTTTAATGTTTGAATTTTTAAATGGGCATATATTTAGGCATTGCTTGTGTAATTCTTTGAAAGACATGGCATCTTCTTAGGAGGGAGACTGTCTTTTCCACACTTACCCTCACCCAAAATACTACATAAGAGTTTATCATGCCTCTGGTTTAAACATGATTTCTATTTGTTGATAAGTTAATCTTAATTATGAGCTTGTTGATAAAGGGGAAAATGTGAGAGAATAACCAAGGATAGAATAAAAATGTCTATAAATACCAGGAGCAAAATTGATGCCCTCTTCAGCAGCCAGATGCCCTTTCCACTTCCCAAGTGTTGCTCGAATCACTGGGAACTCAATAGCAGTACAGATTCCCAGGTCCCACCCTCCCAAACAGGATTCTCTGAGGAGGAGACAAAGAAGCTTGCAGGTTTTAGAGAGCCCAATTGGTAATTTTTTTTTTTTTTTTGAGACAAGGTCTTGCTTTATCACCCAGGTTGGGGTGCAGTGGCACAATCATAGCCCACTTTAGCTTTGATCTCCTGAGCTCAAGCAATCCTCCTGCCTCAGCCTCCTGAGCAACTGGGACTACAGTTGCACAACATCATGCCTGAATAAATTTTAACTTTTTTTGTGGAGATGGGATCTCACTATCACTGTTGATGATTCTTTTGCACGTCAGCATTTAAGGGTCACTGGCTCATGTTAAAACTTGGGAATCTGGGGGCCTGAGTTTTAGTCCTGATGCTCACCATTTATGTGGCCTTGGACAAATTGCTTATTCTCTCAGAGTCATTTCCTTTGAGGATTCTCTGAAGAACTTTTTCTCCAGGTCAATCTCATTATCATATTTATATTTATGCCTGGTCCTACCAAATAAAAGGAAGGCTTCAATGAAGTTGTGTTTACTGAAGTATACATAAATTTCAAACGTTCTTTGTCTGAGCTAATCAAACCCTCAGGTGCTTATTACTGAGGGAGTTTCTGTGCTAATATCATGGGTGTGGGTCATGGGGAGAACCATTGCTAGGGTGGCAAAAACACAGCAATTATAAAAATGTCTCCTGTTTCTTCCTATTGTGTAAATATTTGGATGTTCAGTGTCTGTAAAATGGCGGAAGCAGGAGATGGGACTAGTGGAGGAGACACAGGGAAGAGAGAGAGACCTGTAAACATAAATAAATTCTATTTTTTCATATGTTAGTTGGTTGCTTGTATTTTTTCTTTTGAGAAGTGTCTGTTCATGTCCTTTGCCCAGTTTTTAATGGGATTTGTTTGTTCTTTCTTATTGAGTTGCATGAGTTCCTTATAGATTCTGGATATTAGTCCTTTGTTGGAGGTATAATTTGCAAGTATTTTCTTCTATTCTGTAGGTTTTCTGTTTACTCTGTTAACTATTTCTTTTGCTGTGCAGAAGCTTCTTAGTTTAATTAAGTCTCATTTGTATATTTTTGTTTTTGTTGTGGAGGCTTGCTTTGCTCCTGTTCTGGGACTCTGGGCCAGATTCCCCATCCATTGACAACCCAGTGATCAAGGATCAGCCTGGTGAAATGACCTTGGAGTCACACCCTAATGTAAGAAAGCTGGAGCAAGTGGCTGGAAAATATCAGGACAGAGATTCTCTCCTCTTCTGGCTTTTGCTCTGCCTCTAACCTAGAAAAGAAAAAAAGGAAGAAGGAGGTGATATAGTTTGAATATGTGTCCCTGTCAAAATCTCATGTTGAAATGTAATCCCCAGTGTTGGGTGGGACCTGTTAGGAAGTGACTGGATCATGGTGGGGGTGGGCATTTCTCATGGATGGTTTAGTACCGTGCCCTTGGTACTGTCCTCACTGTAGTGGGTGAGTTCTCATGAGATCTGGTTGTTTAAAAGTGTGAGGCACCCCCTCTCTTCATCTCTTTCTCTTGCTTTGGCTATTTGAAGTGCCTGCTCCCACTTTGCCTTCTGCCATGAATAAAGGCTTCCTGAGGCCTCCTCAGAAGCTGGTGTCATGCTTCCTGTATAGCTTGCTGAACTGTAAGCCAATTATAAAGAAATTAAGCTTCTTTATAAAATACCCAGTCTCGGGTGTTTCTTTATAGCAATGTGATAATGGACTAATACAGGAGGATTTGCTGTGTTTTTGGTATTTCACTGTCTAATAATTCATGAGAATTTCTTTTTTCTGTTTTTTTTTGGCAGTTGATATGATTATAATCCCAAAAAGTCCAGTCTAGTGACAGACAAACATTTAAACTTATCATTACAAAAAGTGAATAATTTGACAGATATAAGTAGAACCCCATGAGAATTTTTACATTTATTTAAACTTACAGTTAATGACATAAAAGTGTCGTTTTATTGTTATGTATAATACCCTACTGAATTCAGCACAGCCTGTTATATTATACTCACACACACACACACATATTAACACTACATGGATATTTCCTAATGGTATATAGGATAGCAAAGTCCCAGTTGTATTTTGCACAATTTTGTCCCTTCTTAGCTATGTTTTCTTTTCTTTTCAAGCTCTGGAACTCTTGCCCTCTCTTTCTTCCTCTGTCCATACCTCCCTTTCATTTTATCTCCTTCAAAAATTAGACATGTCTAATACTGCTGAGCCCCAAGAACACATTTCTATAGATTGTAGTGATTTCATGCACGTGCAGTAGGAAAACATTTTAACTATTTGTGAATTCTGTGGTGAGAGGAGGTTGGGTAAAGCAGAATTCAGTTTTGAGTAGAGTGAAGACACTTTTTATTTGGGAAAAAAAGCCTTAACATGGATATTGCTTATGAAAAGGTAAAGTTCAGAGTATGTCTAATGAAAGAGGTTTACACAAAGAAAAAGAAATTGCTCTGCTCAGTAGTAAAAAGGACAGCATCCATTGGCTAAGCAGGTGGTTCTGAGAGATTGTTAAGCTAACTCTGCTTCCCCTGGGTGGTGGCTGACAGGGGCAAAAGACAAGGTCACTGGGGTATGGTAAGAGACAGAGTAAAATACCCTGATTTGCTGAGGTCTGGGATTCAGCCTTGGGGTCCAGGAGAAAGAGGGAGATGACAACCAGGGAACTTCTGAAAAAAAAAAGGCATGGCATGTGACCTTTATTAGTACTAATAATATCTGACCTTAAATTTTTTTTCTTTGTTGTGATTCCCTTATTGATACTTAAATTTATAAGTAAGCCTTATTAATCATTGAAGGCTGCTTTAAACTTTGCTGAAGAAAAAAATTTTTAGGCGGTTTTTTAACCACAGTTGTACTCAGCTCATGATGAGTGTAGCTGTTTTCTCTTCTGAGTCTGACAGGAAGGCAGTAGCAGCATGTTGTCAAGAGATGCCACCAGTACTTGAATTCTTTGAGTTGGCCAGCAACAAAGAAAGTGGCTTGAAAGAAGTGAGTAGTGACACCCAAGGTGGGCGAGTGGAATATAAAAGCGTTCTCCAGGGTTCTTAGTAAAATTAAGGAAGCGGAATGTGAAAGGAGGCATGCATGACTGCAGTCATGCAGGATGGAGAGCTGAATGATTTTTATTTTGAAATTAAAGAAAAGGCCAACTCCAAAGTCCCGAAAACTTGAGGACCCTCAGGTTAGTCATGTTATATTCTATCTTTGGAATGCCTTACATTTATGAGGATCCATTCTATAAATATGAATGAATATGGCACCTATACATCCTGTAAGTTAATGTTTTTAAAATTTCCTTAAATTTAGGGTTATTTTGTTTGAAGTTATTTTACATAATGTTATATACCCTTTGATATTGGGGGGGGGTTAAATTTTATCCAGATATGTAAGACAACTATTGGATTGCAATAAAAAAGATGGGTAAAGTTGGAGAGACTGCACTTTTAGATGGCATCTAACTATCTTTAAAAAAATGAATGGAGTTTACTTGATTGACAGATCTCCTAAAAGGGAATTTTGATGGAAAAATAATCTGACTTTGTAAGCAGTGTGTACTGTTTTCCACTATCACCCTGGAATTCCGCCGTTGATGCAATGCCTGCTTTGCAATCTCAGTTTTTTCTTAGTTGCTGCTTTATTCTTCAAAATTCTCTTCAGACTAAGAAATACAAAACCACACTCAGTGACAGTGATTCATGAATAAAAATTTCACAATCCGTAGTCTTTTGACAGCTCTGAATTTTTTTTTCTACTCCTTGAGCTTTTCAGTTTAAAGATAGAGGCACTTCTGGGAAGATTCAAATTACCTTTTGTCTCAAATTGTTGTCATCAGTTTAAAAATAATCCAATTCATATTGGCCTTTTGCTAGCCCTAACAGTGAGGGTTTTATAGATAATATTCCTTAAGCATAGTTGTTTTTAATATTTTGGGGGAAAAATTCTGTTAGTCAATAGTCTGTTTCCTGGGAATGGAAGGTGAACTTGGGTATTAATTGCGGTTGACACTGCGCACCCTATATCAGTGATTATATCAGAAGCCAGGGGCCTTAAAGGGAGTTATAAATCGATGCTGGAGGCCTGGCGCCAAGCACAGACAGGGCCTGGCCCTCGGTCATGATAGATGTTCCACTATTAAAGTGATTTCTGGATGTTGTGACCTATTACCAGCTCCCCTGCTGTGAAATGCACAGCCAGTATTGAATAAACTTGCCATTAATTTGTCTTTTGGGCCCATGACTGAGGTGGAATGAAAGAAGTTCCCACTGACAGGAAGCTTGAAGGAGCATGGACCTCAAAATATGTGGAAATTAGAGAGAGATAATTAGGAAGAAGGAGATATTGAGAAAGAAAACTTGGGACATAAAGGATTTCCTCAAAGAGTATCATGATCCTGACAAAGGGAGGCAGCATGGGTGTCACCTGGGAAAGAAAACATCACAGCAGAAAAATCAATGGGAGTCAGGCTGAGAAAGAAAAGAAGGAGGAAGAACTAGTTGGGAACAGGTAATAGAGAAATCAAGAGGTTGGGAAGGAAAGCAGGAGTATGCTTAAGAAGCTTTCATTAGAAACCATTTCAAGATCTCCCTAACCCAGAGTATATACTAATGCTTTCCCCATACCTGAACTTTTTTTGTAATTTAACCAGCATTCAAAGTAGAGGCATTTCCAATAATAATTAAATTATCTATAAAGACATATTAGGAACACTCACAGAATAAATTTTGTTATTAGATATGAAAATCCTTTCCCTCCTACTCATCCAGTTTTCAGGGCATCATGGAAAAGAGACTCGGATAATTTTTTTCTTAAATCATTATTAAAAAAAACAAATCTGGCCAGGCACGGTAGTTCACGCCTGTAATCCTAGCACTTTGGGAGGCCGAGGTGGGCAAATCATGAGGTCAGGAGATCGAGACCATCCTGGCTAACACGGTGAAACCCTGTCTCTACAAAAAATATAAAAAATTAGCCGGGCGTGGTGGCGGATGCCTGTAGTCCCAGCTACTCGGGAGGCTGAGGCAGAAGAATGGTGTGAACCCAGGAGGCGGAGGCTGCAGTGGGCCGAGATCGTGCCACTGCACTCCAGCCTGGGTGACAGAGCGAGACTCTCTTTCAAAACAAACAAACAAACAAACAAAAAACAAAACAAAATCCTTTGATCCTTACATTTTTTCTGCCCTACACTTTTTCTAGCAAGTAATTACTTGGCTAAATAATATTTAAAAGTCCTAGAGAAGATCAAGTATAAAAGATAACTGAAGATGATTCAGAGAAAAAGATGAACTATTTTTGAAATAATAATTCAAATCTGGGAAGTTCAAGTTAATAACCATTTGATATGTGTTTAATTCATCTTCAAAATAATTATTGTAGCTTACCAAATTATCATGGTTGTTTTGAAGTTTTATCTTTTTATTTTTGGCTAACCAATAGAATAAAATGGAATATGCAAGAATAAAAGTAAAAAATAAAAATCAAATCTTGTCCTCTTCTCTTTTGCCGTTAAAGTCTTACATGATGAAGGACCGAGGGCATTAGAGTTATACCGGGCAGATGTTAGCAAGGAAACCTATAGTAGAGAGGATGAGAACATTTGTGCTCCCCTGTGTTCCTACAAGCCTTAATTCACTAACGTTACCATCAGTGTTTTTCTTAAGCTGGATTTACTGTGTATATTCAATTTTCAATTAACTGCACAGATGTATTTACTTTATGGATTATCTAAAAGTCCTTTGAAATTTAATATCCCAATAATATTAGGTACGGCTTTAAGGTCTGAATTTCCTCCCATTATGCAGTTGATATGTAATCATGAAGACAGTTGTGATGAGTATCAGCAGAACATGGCAAAGTTTGACGTGAAAAAACAAAACTGAAACATACAGAATATCTAAAATCAAATAGGGCATGATTTAAGTTCTTGATAGTTACACATTATTTCTGCCACTAAAATTATTTCTTCTTATGTGTAGACAACTGTCAGTTAACCAAATTCTGGTGTCTGTGACTCATAGATAAATGAGAAGACTATCAAATACCGTAAAATCGCTGATAGGTATATTCTTAAGTGGCCAAACATTAGATACTTTTCTAGAATCACTCTTAATCTCATTTTAGAATCAGAGCAGTAGTGAAAGAAAAAACAATTCCTTCAAAAGCTTCCAGTTTTTTCAACTTATAATATGATGGGTTATAGTATTATACTCACATTTTTGCAAAAATTAGACAACTTGTGCCAAGGTAAATATTGTGCAATGCCCTAAGCTATCATAATGCCTTCAGAAGTAAACTTACAACAAATTTTTAAAAACCAACTCTTTGCGAAAAGAGTTGCAAGGCAGAAATTGCAATGTATTCATTGCAAGGCAGACATTGCAACGTATTCTTTTTTTTCCAAGTTAATTTAGTTTTTTTTTATTTTGAAAGAGAAGCATATTCATATTGAAACCAAATTCTGGTATTTTTAGTAGAATTAACTTTATTGCAGGAGTGCCCAAGTGTGTGGTGTGACTGAGAGAGAGACAGAGAGAGAGACAGAGAGAGACAGGCAGAGAGAGTGAGAGAGTGCATGAACACAGCAAAATAGACATCTGAAGTCCAAGTGATTCCAAGTAAAGGAGTCAGCTTTTTCACATGTGTTGTGCACGTGTACCCTAGAACTTAAAGTATTTTATATATATATATAATAGATATTATATATATATATATAATATAATATTGGGATATTATATTATATATAATTTGAATACCTATATATAATTATATATATGAATATATATTATATTGTATTATTATATATTATATATATTATGTTATATTATTATATAAAATAATCTTATAAGGTTTTGGAAAGGACAAATAAATTAATACATGTAAAGAGGCTGGCATAGCACCTGGCTTATAGGAAGCACTCTATGAGAGTGTGTTATCATTACCTTCCATGAAGTACAGTTTGGTAACACAAATATTTACTTCACCCAGTGAGATAACACATGCAACGTATTCTTGATAGACATTCAATACATAGCTTAAGGAATATAAAAAGAATACATTTTTATTTGTATTTTGGAATAAAATCTAAGAAACAGCTCATAGTTTTTTTATTGATTTAGTTTGTTCTTGGTAGAGAAGAACGATATCAAAAAAGCCTTCTTGACTGCTTTTGTTAACCACATTTATAATAGACGGCAATAGTATCTGAAGTCTTTTCATGTTGTAGTCTGGGCTGTGGTTGGGTCTCCCTAAAAATTTGTTTGGTTGCTCTTGTACTTGAGATCAATGTGATGGTTAATGTTATATGTCAACTTGACTGGGTTACGGGGTGCCCAGGTATTTGGTTAAATGTTATTCTGTGTGTGCATATGTAAGATAATTCTGGATGAGATTAACATCTGAATCTGCAAAATGAGTCATACAAATTGGCCTCCCCAATATGGGTAGTCTCATCCAATCCACTGAAGGCCTAAATAGAACAAAAAGGCTGAGGAAAGGAGAATTTGCTCTGTCTGCCCGATGGTCTTCAGCTGGAATTATGGTCTTCTCCTGGCTTTGGACTTGAACTACAACTACACCATCACCTCGCCTGGGTCTCTAGGTTGCTGACTGCAGATCTCAGTAATTCTCTCAGCCTCTTTATTGGTGTGAGCCACTTCCTTGTAATAAATCTGTGTGTGTATGTGGGTGTGTGTGTGTAATGCGTGTTGTGTATATTTGTGTTATACACACACATGTTATATATCTATTCAGTTCTGTTTCTCTGGAGAATCATGACTAATACAGTCACCTATTTAGCCTTCTCATGAGATTGTTAACAGGAGCTATGTTGGACTATAAAAAAAACAGTTTCAAAGATTTATACTCCCTCACTGCAAATTCTCTTCAAGGAGAGAGCTCTAAGAGCCATTCCCATTCATGTGCCTCAAAACTCTGTCCCAAGGCAACCCCATTTAAACAGACCATCAGGGCAGAGAAGCACTACTCTGAACCTCCTACTTCTGGCTCACTTCACGTAGCTCTATGTTGTTTGCCTCTGGCTTGGAGTCCCAAAATGCTTTTAGCATCTGGCAGCCACTTGCTCAGTTCCCAACTGCTGATATGATGTTGCTGCTGGAGGACTCACTCAGCCTCTGGAAGATTACACCCAGCCTCCGAAAGGCGTGTTTGCTCTTATTTTCAAAGCCCACCACTCTAGCAGCTTCTGCTAGAGTTGCTTCTGACTTCCTTGGGGGTCTTTACCCTCACATGCACAGATGGATGGACTTCTGGAAACCTAATAATTTCATAATACTTTAAGAAAAATAAGTATTCTTTTCCGGTAAACAGATTATATTTTTTTCACCAGATTTTCAAAATGTCTGTCTAAAATGTAATAATTTGAATACCTACAATGTCCCAGAACCCCCCAGAAGTTCCTTTGTTTTAGGGATTTGACAGGTTTCCTGGTTCTTTAAAGCTTTCTGATTCTTATTCTGCCTTGGGAAGTGACATTAACTCAGTCCAAATCATGCTATGTTGAGCCCAAATTTTCCTCCCCCTTAACTCAGAAGGTTATATACACTTCTTCCTCAAAAGGCCATACCAAGCCTTTTCAGCAGTCTCAGGTTGAGAAAAACAGCTTAAGGTTAAGCATAAGTACATTTTCCCAAGGAAACAATAGGCTCTAACCTTTCAGAGTAGGGAATACACACATTTACTGTTCAAGTTACATGATGCCTTGTCTGTCTTAAGCACACATACAAGTAAAACATACATTTTTCCCACTTCCTCTAAGATATCTTCCTCCCCCCACACCTATATTTGGGGATACTAAAGTTCTATGTTAGGGTTTTCAGTGATCTCCAACAAATACTTATTGAGTGCTTCTGTTATGCTAATGCTTGGATTTTTGTAGTTGTATGCTACAGTACCAGGGAAAGTTACTGCCATATTTTTTTCCCAAATAAAGAAATATTACTGGAATCTGTTTGTGTTCTGCCAGTTTGCTGCTATGCCACCATGATAACTTTTAAGGTTTATCCTTAGTCATGTTCCCATTGCCTTAAAGTAGGTTTTGTCCTTATCTGCATGGAGCTGTTAGTCTAGCATAAGAAAATAATAATTTTAAGCAGCAACTATAGTAAATGGTGTCCATAAAGTGCAATGGAACTGCAGCCTATGGAGCAATTAATTCTGTTTCCTTGTGTGCAGGTTGCGGGGAGGTAGGGAAAGTCACTAAAAGAAGATGTTTCTCTCTCGGGTCCTGACATAAATATAATTTGGCCAAAAAGATTACCAGGGAGGGAAAAGAGAGAAATCTGAAAAGTGTAAAATACTCTAAGATTTAAAAATAAAATATAGATAGACATTCTTTCTTAAACTAATGTTTAGAAAACAATTACTGTTTGAATGAGTGGCTAAGTGTTTCTATTAAGCAATATCTTTAAGATGCTTATTTAAAGCCAAGAAATTCTGTGCCAATTTTCTTTCAAATTCTGAAGCAGCTGTATGCCTCCAATGCCTTATTAGTTTTAATGTTAAACAACAATTTAAGGCATTTTAAGGATTAATTTTTCTTTTGCTTTTGAATTAAATCCATAAAAATACAGAGATACTAATTCCCTTATTTGTCTAACATTTATGGAGTGTTTTTATATACTTTATCTAGTACATATTTACTCTTAGGAAAGTATTTAATGCTTTCTATAAAACAGAATTTCTACTGCCAGAAACTGTAGGATTTGATTTATTACAAGAGTCTATAACAAGACTCATTAACACACTCCATGCAAAGGGTCATTTTGGAAGAAATTTGTTTTAAATATTTAAAGTTGTTGTCATTACTGGATAGAACTTCTTGAAATATCTAGTGCTCTATTCCAATAAAATATCAGAACTCTATATTATTTGAGTCTTCATAGATTAGGGTTATTTTTGGACAGTTATTTGCAGAAATATACTTGAAAATATTTATGCACAGGCCAGGTGTGGTGGCTCACGCTTGTAATCCCAGCACTTTGGGAGGCTGAGGCGGGCGGATCACAAGGTCAGGAGATCGAGACCACGGTGAAACCCTGTCTCTACTAAAAAATACAAAAAATTAGCCAGGCGTGGTGGCGGGCATCTGTAGTCCCAGCTACTTGGAGAGGCTGAGGCAGGAGAATGGCGTGAACCCAGGAGGCGGAGCTTGCAGTGAGCCGAGATCGCGCCACTGCACTCCAGCCTGGGCGACAGAGCGAGATTCCAGCTCAAAAAAAAAAAAAAAAAAAAGAAAATATTTATGCACAATCATTTAGCCTTCCTTATTTAAATAACACTTGAATAACCATAAATCTTTGTTGTTTCAAACACCTTCCAGTATTAAGTATTCTCTTTAATAAATGCTTTGCCAATTCGTTATGCAGATATTTTTGTTGTTTTAGCCAAATAAAATGTATGTCTAAAAATATAATAAATGTGAATACCTACAATATACCAATAATGTGCTTAGTACCTGTTACACATGGTCTTAAGGAAAAATAAGCCTGTAGACAAGGAATTATAGCATTATTGGTTAGGTACTATAAAAGAAATATGCACAAAATATCAGAGACTCATAAATTATGAAGAACTAAATTCTATTCAGGAGGGATGGGATATCTAAGAAAGACTATAAATGACACAGGACAGTTGTCAAAGACTCTGGGAGGATAAGGGGAAGAAGAGTGTTCTAGTTAAAGTCAACATCATGCATATAGTGAGTGTGAGGCAGGGTAAGAAGTCCCATGGGGCAGGAGATGAGATTCAGAATGAGGGTTAGACCACACTGGTAAGGGCCCAGCGTACCACTTAACCTGAAGAGGAAATGGCTAGGGGCATGTACTAGAAAGATCACTTTGGTAACAATAAAAGGGAATTGACCCTTTCCAGAAAACAGTAATGACAGGAATATCAGTCACTAGTCAACAGGCAGTATAAGAGCCTTGACTGCGGTGACAGGCAAGACAGGTGGGACGCAAGAACTGTTTGAAGATGGTGGACTTGACAAAATAGAGTGACCAATGGGGAAGCAAGGAAGGAGGAACCATAATGAAAAAGGAAGAGTGGCAAATAATTCATTTTTTATTTTGAGAAATACAATGAATAGCATTAATAACTAACAGTATTAATACTAATATAAAACTATATAATATATAACTATATTACATATATTACATATATCAAATTATATAAACTAACATTAAATAATAGTAATTTTAATTTATTATTATTATTTTTAAAGATGGAGTTTTACTATGTTGCCCTGGCTGGTCTCCAATTCCTGGCCTCAAGCAATCCTTCTGTCTTGGCCTCCCAAAGTTCTGGGATTATAGGTGTGAGCCACCCCGCATAGCCATTAATACTAGTAGTATTAGTCAGTATTACTAACTAATCTAAGAAAGATAGATAAATTTTGGAAGAATCAAAAATAGTCGGTTTTGGAAAAAGAAGCATTTTATTGGGAAGGGCGTGGACACAGTTTCAATCTTGGCTCTCTGCTTTATTACTTATCAACTATGAGAAACTTGAGCAAGCTCTTTAACCTCTTGGATTTTCCTTTTCTTCTTTCAAAATAGAGAAAATTATATTTACTTCGTATACTTCTTGAAAGGATTAAATGACAAAATGTATGCAAAGTGACCAGCACTTTCCTGAAGTATCAGAAGCACTCAGTAAATGTTATTTTCACTTCTAACTTCTCCCTCTTTTGAATTTGAGAAGCAGTAAAGATCCAAGATGTCCATTCAGACAGTAGAGTTGGTGGAAGAAAAAAAAAGGAAAACTCAGTCAAAGGAGGGAATCAACCAAAAGTTTCCAAATAATTTTTCAAAATTAGGGCATAATTGATTCAAAGTTCTAAATATACATAAATTCTTCTTTGGGATCATATTTAAATGTAAAATTATAGCATCCAATAAGTGTTTAGGGTGACCAAGTCCAGAAAAAGGTAATTTGACTATAATTACTACTCTCATTATTACATTACCTGTAGTTAGGATTTTTAAATCTTGATCTCTATAGCTACTTTAGAAATATATACAGAGCAGCTTATTTCTGTGGGTGTATGTGTCCAGTTAAGACAAAATTCATCTAAGGAGTGTTAAAGAAACCAGAGCCACTAATATTAGCCAGAGTAGGAAATGGATTCTAGAAAGTAAATGTGTTCTAAGAGGAGCACATCCAAGATGAGATATAGTTGTGATTGTTTTCTATTGTGGTAAGATATTGGAATGGAGGAAGGAGGGGATAATAGCACAACTAGTATGCAACTGGAAGTTGATAGTTATTTGCAGAGTGAATAAATAGACTTATGTTTTATTGAGCATTTTGAAATAAGTATATTT
Source organism: Symphalangus syndactylus (assembly GCF_028878055.3). Classification (NCBI taxonomy): domain Eukaryota; kingdom Metazoa; phylum Chordata; class Mammalia; order Primates; family Hylobatidae; genus Symphalangus; species Symphalangus syndactylus. The sequence goes on from NC_072435.2 coordinate 83,872,903, forward strand.
TTGACCATACTGTTCTTCTAAGTCATTATTCACTTATGATTTTTTTATGTTACAAATATAAAAAATAATTTTTCCCTATAGAGTGTCTGAATATTCTACAGATGACTCAATGCTAGGTTAAATCGGAATAAAGATTTGAAAAAGCTTTTACCCTTTTTACTCTTTACTTCCTACCACAAGAGGGCATATCTCTCATCTTCTCTTAGAAATTAACAGAAGAGATGTAGAATGTGGGTTATTTTCAATCTATTCAGTTGTCTATTCTTTCCTGAGATCTGATTGACAGAAAAGAAGATTCCCTACCACCTCATGGTTGCCTTCAGAAGGAAAAAGTTCTATTTCTAAAAATTCACATTTAGTATAATAAATTTACCTAGTACCATCTAGAGTTTTTTTCAACCTGTATCAACCCTCTGTATCAAGCAAAGAAGATGAAAAAGATGCCTTTACCATCTCTTCTATCAAATGCTTTAGTATCATGTAGTGGTAAACCACCTAAGTGTCAGGCAATGCTGTCTTTCTACTGTTCTGCAGTTTGATCGATAAAATGATGTTCACTCTTCCCATAGAGCATCAAGGTTCCACCTGTTATGAGAAAACGGGATCATAACATTCCCTCCAAACTGGGAAGGAGCTGAGAGACCAAAGAATGGTGCAGACAAGTCCAGCTTGGCAAGCAGATGAATTTATTAGGACTTACATGTGGGGCACTCCTGGGTGGTAGCAGGACAGCTCTGGAGATCTGCCCCATTTCTCATCTCTAAGCTGCTTTTAAGCAATTTTCTGGCTCTTTGCCTAGTGTATATATATGTGCAATTAAACTGTTTTCCTTGTTATGTTCCCAGCTATGCTCTGGGATGTTTGGGTTCTCAGGGACAGCTGCTGTTTGGCTGGGCACCATGGCCTTGGCTCACCTCCCAGTATCATGGCCTTGCTCACTTCCCAATATTCAAGGTTCAAGCAGCAGATATACACCCTTAAGTAAACTGGTGGGGGACCTATAACACTGCAATCTACCTTATACCTTAGCTCTTACATTCTTTCTATCAATCTTGTACAAGAGTCCCTGAGTTGGGTGTGAGGAGAAGTATACAGCCCTATAAGGTATAGCCATGGCTTGTGCATACAGGCAACATCTACAGTATACACAACAGAATAAAAAGCAGAAGCTAATGACAATTATGATACCTATTAGCAAAACATAACTGCAGTGAGTAGGTAAGGTGTATAACCAATTTGAGAATGAGTCAAAGAAACCTAATTGGGTTATATCATGGATTTGAATTGACAAATGATTTAAAGCATTTGTGACATTACTTTCTTCATCACGGACATAGGTGCAACAGGTAGCACCTATAAGGGCACATGTTGTTGGGTCTCTGTCATGTTGGCAATTGGTCCAGGTCGATGCAATCTCCAATGAGTCTGGGTTGCACTATCTGTGCTGTTGAACCAGCCACTCTAGTTTTACTGTGAGAAAGGCAGAATTTTCCAAGGCATACCATTACCGTCTGACAGGGGTAGGTATTCACATACCCAACAATCAGACTGGTTGCTGACTGCAGCTGTAGTTGCAGCCCAGTACAGGAAGACATTACCAGCTGCCATGGGTAGCAGGAACAGCAGCCTATGGGCATAAACACAGGTGTTTAATAGGGCCCTTCATGGATGTATCCACTCCTTGTAACATTACTATTGTTGTATTTCTTCCCATTGGTCCTATTAGGAGGCTGACACAGGCTTCAGGCCTGGTTTACAGTACCACACACAGGCACAGCCTCCCCAGTGGTGAATATTACCCACTAACGTTGTACATTTGTTAGAATTGATGAACCTACATTGACACATCATTATCATCTAAAGTCCATAGTTTACATTAGGGTTCATTTTTGGTGTGATATATTTTATGTGTCTGGACAAATGTATAATGACATGTATCCACTATTATAGTACGAGACTGAGTAGTTCACTGTCCTAAAAATCCTGTGCTCCACCTATTAATTCCTCCCTTCCTACTAAACTATGGCAAGCACTGATCCTTGGACTCCATAGCTTTGCCTTTTCTAGGATGTCATATACTTAGAATTTTATGGTATGTAATATGTTCAGATTGGCTTTTTCACTAAATAATTTACATTTATGCTTCCTCCATGTCTTTTCATGGCTTGATAACACATTTCTTTTTAGTGCCGTATTATATTATACTGTCTGATGTACCAGTTCGTTCATTCATACACTGAACAAGTTTTGGCAATCATGAATAAAGCTGCTATAAACAACCATGTGCAGGTTTTTATGTGAACATAACTTTTCAATTCCTTGGGTAAATATCAAGGAACATAATTGTTGGATTGTATGCTGCGAGTATGTTTTAATTTTGTAAGAAACTAACAAACTGTCTTAAAAGGTGGATATATCATTTTGCATTCCCATCAGCAATGAATGAGAGCTCCTGTTGCTTCACAATTTCATCAGCATTTGGTAGTGTCAGTGTTCTGATTTTGACCATCCTAATAGGTCTGTAGGTGCAGCTAGAATCTTTTTATTTTTTTGCATTTGGATGTCCAGTTGCTCCAGAACCATTTCTTGAAAAACACTATCTTTCTCTTTTGTATTGCCTTTGTTCATTTGTCAAAGATCAGTTGACCATATTTATGTGGGTCTGTTTCTGGGTCTTCTGTTCTATTCTCTTGATCTATTTGTTTATTCTTTCACGAGTACCACACTGTCTTGGTTACTGTAATTTTACAGTAAGTCTTGAAGTTGGGTAGTGTTAGTCCTCCAACTTTGTTCTTTTCCTTCAGTTTTATGTTAGCTATTCTGGATGTTTTGCCTCTCCCTATACATTTTAGAAGCAGTTTGTCAATAGCCACAAAATAGCTTGCTGAGATTTTGATTATGGTTATATTAAATCTACAGCTTTAGAAGTTTTTTCTTGCTTCTTTTGGATTTTATGCATAGACAGCCATGTTATATGCAAAAACAGTTTTATTTCTTCTTTCCCAATCTGTATACATTTTAATTTCTTTGCATGTCTTATTGCATTAACAAGAACTTCAAGTATAATTTTAAAAAGTAATGATGAAAGGGAACATTCTTGCATGCTTCCTTATCTTGGAAAAACTTAAGAGTTTCTCACCATTAAGTATAATGCTAGCTATAAGTTTTTTTAGGTGCTCTTTACCAAGTTGAGAAAGTTCTCCTCTCTTCCTAGTTTGCTGACAGTTTTTATCATGAATGAATGTTAGATTTTGTCAAGCACATTTTCTGTGTTTATTATCTTTTTTTTACTTCTTTAGATTGTTGATGTGACGGGTTATATTAATTAATTTTCAAATGTCAATCCAGTCCAGTTGTGAATACCTGCAGTAAATCCTACTTGGTCATGGTGTATAATTTTTTAAATTTTTTTGTTTTAATTTCTTAATATTTTATTGAGAATGTTTATATCTATGTTCATGAGAGATATTTCAGTGCTGTTTTCCTTTCTTGTAATGCCCTTATCTAGTTTTGATATGATAATATTGGTCTTATGAAATGAGTAAGGAAGTGTTTCATCTGCTTCTCTTTTTTTTGAAGAGATTGTAGAGAATTTGTATATTTTCTTCCTTAAATGTTTGGTAGAACTTACCAGAGAAATCAGCCTTGCTTTCTTTTTTTGCAGTGTTATTGATTATTATTTTAACACCTTTAATAAATATAGGTCTATTCAAGTTATCTATTTCTAATACAAAACTCTATTTTGGTAGTTTATTCCTTTCAAGGAATTGATGAACTTCAACTAAGTTATCAAAGAACCTTTGACCTGTTTATACTATTTTTTATTACCATTTTCATGTTCATGGAATCAGTAGTGATGACCTTTCTCTCATTTCTGATATTTTATTTCTCTCATTTCTGATATTTTATTTGTGTCTTTCCTATTGTATTTTTGGCTAGCCTAGCCAGAGGTTTATTAATTCTATTGGTCTTTTCAACAAACCAGCTTATATTTTTGTTTTCTCTGTTGAATTCCTATTTTTAATGTCATTGATTTCAGTTCTAATTTTTATTATTTCTCTTCTTTTACTTGCCTTAGGCTTGCCATTGCTCTCCTTTCTCTATTTTCCTAAGCTTGGATGATCAATTTTAGGTATTTCTTATTTTTCAATACATGTTATCAACATTGTGAATTTCCCTTTATGCACTAGTTTTGCTGGATCCAACAAATTTTGATAAGTTGTATTTTTATTTACATTTAGTTCAAAATATTCTAAAGTTTTATTAAGACTTCTTCCTTGATCCATTAATTTCATTTTTGAATGTTGGACATGTGCTGCATTTTGCATTTTGCATGGACATTTTGGTCCATGATAAATGGCATATATGGCAATGGTCCATAAGCTTATAATATTCCATTTTTTACTGTACTTTCTATGTTTATATAACCAAATACTTATCATTATATTACAATGCCTACAGTATTCAGTATAGTAACATGCTGTACAGGCCTGGAGCCTAGGAGCAATAAGCTATACCATACAGGGTAGGTGTGTAGTAGGCCACACCATCTAGGATTGTGTAAGTACACTATGATATTTGCAGGATGACAAAATCACCTAATGATTCATTTTTCAGAATGTGTCCCTGTCATTAAATGATGCATGACTGTAATTGTACAAGCTATAGTATTTAGATTTTATTAAATAGCCAACTGGATATATATTAAATATGAATCACAATAAGTAAATTATCTAAAAACAGTTAGGTATTTTTCATTGTAGGATAAGAAATACACATTTGTATTCATTCTGACCTTTAATGTACTAAAAATTAGAAAAATTCATTGTATATATACCATAGATAATTAATAATGATTCAATGAATTGAAGTCCCTAAGATAAATAATTTAAATTTTCTCTTTAAGTAGGCTTCTAGCAAGCTAAGTATATTGCTATAAAATAGTTTTACTTATAGACTACCCATATTAAATTGTGGCCAGGTCACTATTCAGTGAGCTTGTCTTTTGTCTTCTTTCCAATGCTATAACTATATGTCACATGTATAAATATGTATTGCAAAAGTGGTCAGGATTGAACATACATCATTTGTCTTAATTCAGTCAAACAAATTTGACCTAAATCTTCAAAAAAATCCAGAACTCATATCATTTAATTTAGCTGTTTAAATGATTCTTTGCCTGGCTTTGCTAGTACAATAGCTGCAGCTTTCTTTCACTCAGCTTCACTTCAGCTCTACAAAGTGCTTGCATCCCTGCATTGTGAGTCCAGGGGTGGAGCTCCCTGCTCCTTCTGGTTTCAGGAACCTTGTATTTCCTCTCCTGCTTGTCTCTTCCTCCCTCTTTTTCTGAAGTTCAAATTACTTGGGCACTGAACAATTTCCCTTATTCTACTTTCAAGAATTATCTCCTGGTTCTGGTTTGTTTACCTGATGTGTGACCTCTTACTTCTCTTGACCTCAGTTATTTGAGTGAGGAAACCACTCTTTTTAAAAAATTATGAAAAAAGAGCATGAGAGGAGATGTGCTCCTCTTGGAATTTTCTTAGTTCTGTCTTAAGTTTAAGATTGAAATAAAAATATACAATCTTCATTGGAAACTAAGGCATCCTTTAAAGAAATAAACCTTCTGGAAAAAAAAAAAAACCTCCCAGCTATTATGAAATGCTAACTCATAACTACATTCCATTACAATAAATTATCTAGCCTTTAAAGAGCTTTTAGAATTTCAACAACGAGAATCATTTTTAGGAGAAGAAATTTTTTTCTTTCCACAACATGATTACAAATCATTCTTCCTGCCTTCTGTTTTTCACAATCATAGTGCAGTGAAGAATCCCTTTACTTACTCTGCTGTAAAAGGAAGGAACTGAAGTCATTAATGGTTCTGATGAAATTAGGAAATTCATACTCTCACATCCCCAAAGAGACCGTATTAGTAGTTTTAACAGCTTAAAAGACTCTCTCAACATCCCTCTGTGTTCATTAAGAAAACACACGAGAAATTCCCATATGGAAAGTATAGATTTTTCTTCCCCCTAATCACATAAAGTAGTTTCTTGTCTTTTCTTTCCTTTCTACTGGAGTGAACTGGGTCAAACCACAGGCTACTGCCTATTTCAGTGCATTCTGGTTTATCTATACCACCAATTAGTTGCCACATGCACGTGAACCAAGATAGTCAGCTCTTATGCTTCTAGAAGTGTGTTGACCCCTTCTCCTAAGTATGTATACAGAGCTTTTTGCTAAAGTTTCCAGGCACTTTGTCAAAGATTTACTGTCCATAATGAAGACGGAAGAGACTACAAGCACGGAGAGCAAAGCACACAGCTGCTGGGAGAGACATTGCCAAGATAGGAGTAGCTTTGAAAGATAAATGAAGAGATTATGTTACAAGCATGGCTAAGGACTTCTGGAGGGCTGGCAGAGGCTACACTTTCATATTATAGGTCTCAGAGTTTTATCCTTTTTTAATGAATTGTTTATGGTCCCTGCACAAAACCAAACAAAAATTTTTCCTCAAAAGAATAATATTTCATCAAAAGTTTTTTTGGCTTTGAGGTAAACATACATTTTAGGACCTAAGAAAGTCAGGGACAATGATTTTCACAAATATTGTATATATTAGAAATGAATGCTTAGATGAATTCAGCATAGTCACACCATTGTCTTTTCTGCAAATATTTTCTTAAAAAAATGATGACCTTTAGGGCAGTAGCTTGCTCTGTGGAATATTATTTTAAATAAAATCTAATTTTTGCTTTCATGTTATAGCTACATTTCTTTTCTTTGAAATAATTTCTTTCCCCAATTTGTGTGGTCCTAGGCTATAATTTGTTGAATTTTTAGTTTTCTTTATGCTATATTTTTTCATTTGTCTTTGAGCATCACTCATAAAAATTAAATTTCAGAAGATGGTACAGATATTTGTAATAAATAGAATTTATACAAATTCATGCTAATCTGTACAATTTACATAAATATCTAAATTCTAAGCTTTAGATTTTATTGTGGTCTATAGAATTTTTTTGTTGTAGGCATGCCTTCCCAATTATAACTTTTATTATACTAACATTAAATTCCATTTCCTTCCTGAAGAATACACATTGGAAAATAGACACAGAGAAGGCAGCTTAGGGTAATACTACACATAATAGATGCTAAATATATCCTGTAGGAGTAACTGTATACATTCTATATAAGTGAAGCAATGTTGCTGAATAAAGCCCTTAAGAAAATCATTGTAAAAACTTTTAAATCAAATATCAGTAATTGAGAACATACCATAGTTAATGTAGATATTTGAAAATATATCATGTTTTTCAATTTTTCATAATCATGGTATATCTTTTTTTCTGTTTCAATGAATGAAATACCTATGTTACTTTAACTTATTTTAAAAACACGTTATGAGACTGTAATGAATATTGAATTTACCTAGAAAATATTTTAGAAAATAAAGTTACATTTTTCAATAGTGCGCATGGTATTAGTCTCTACCAAAGTAACTTTTTAGGCTTATGTTCTAAATTAGTTTGTATTCACCCTTAAATGCTTTTTGATATTGGTCAGAACCCCATAGGACAAAAGGCTACTTTTATTCACTGGTTTAATCCCTTCCTTACATTTTTCCCCTGTCAAAATGCATTTGCCAGAAATCTTTCCTTCTAGCTATATATTTATAACAATTACCCTTAGCTGTATCAAGAACGGTGCCATTTTAACATCTGTACTCTATGTAACACAGGCTATCTTTACAGCCTGTAGAAAGACTAGATTGGTACACTCAAGGTATGGTAGAGGCTAATTTGAGAATTGTTACCAGATGCTAAGCAGGAAAATATCATAAAAGTCCAATAGATACTAGGCAGGAAAATATCATAAATGTCCACTTCTACTACTCTTCAGCTGATGCTCCATAAATTACATACCCATTCCTCTTCGCTGAATCTTTAAGTTGTGTTGAACCATTAGCTCTAGTAAGCATTTTTTTCTATAACTAATTTTTAGGAGTAAAATTATTGGGCACAAATATATTTGTATTTTTTCCTGATAATCTATTTTTGTGTGTTTTTTAAAATAGTTGTAAAGTAATTGTGGTTTTTGCCATTGAAAGTAATGGCATTCATTGAATGCCATTGAAAGTAATGGCAAAAACCGCAATGACCTTTGCACCAACCTAATACAATACCAAATGGGCATCATCTGTATGTGAAAGTAAAGTAGCAATTTTCACAGAGGGAGTTATAGGAAAGAATTGAATGTGTCTAAAGATATGCACCTACTGGCATTTAGCCCAGAAGACCATGTTTGCAAAACAAAACCAAAACGAAAAAACACTTAAAACAGTTTAGAAACCTGCCTTGTGCTTGGTTAACAATTGTACCATGTATTTATTTATATCCCACCTTATTCTAGAAAGTATTTCATGATGACTAAATGTATTTATAATAATAACTCAGGACAGACTTTACAAAACTGGGCAGAATGTGCATCAAATTTCTTTCCAAGCCAAAGATAGTGGAGATAGCAAAAGCCGCTTTAAAAATCCTTTAATTCCAACTTCTATACGGAGCTTGATCCATCTTAAAGCTGCGCTACAGGTAGAATTAGTCTTCTGTCATAAATTTTTACATCCCTTTTGGAAACTAGTTTGGCAAATACATCATGAGCCATAAAAATGTGCCCCTTCTGCCGCAATAATTTCACTTCTGGGAATCCTAAAAAATAAATTGTCAAATATAAGGATAATGAATTTTGTATATTGAATGTTCATTATGATTTAATTTATAATATTCAAAACTTGGAAACAACATAAATCTCTATCCAAAAAAGAAACATTAAATAAATAGTATTATATCTACTCATTAGATAGCAATTTGACCATTAAAGTATAATCAATCACTGCAAAAATTAAAATAATATTGAGTGAAAAAGAAGCATATGAAATGCCATGTATAATGTGACTATAATTGTGTTGAAAATGTTATGTACTACAGAAAATAAAGAAGTAAAATAGGGCCGGGTGTGGTGCCTCATGCCTGTAATCCCAGCACTTTGGAAGGCCGAGGCTGGCGGATCCCCAGGTTAGGAGATCGAGACCATCCTGGTTAACACGTGAAACCCTGTCTCTACTAAAAAATACAAAAAATTAGTGGGGAGTGGTGGTGGGTGCCTGTAGTCCCAGCTACTCAGGAGGCTGAGGCAGGAGAATGGCGTGAACCTGGGAGACGGAGCTTGCAGTGAGCTGAGATCGCTCCACTGCACTCCAGCCTGGGCAGCAGAGTGAGACTCCATCTCAAAAAAAAAAAAAAAAAAAGAAGAAGTAAAATAGACCAAAATGTTCATGACAACAGTATTAATATGAGGAAAACTATGGATACTCCAAATAAATTACTCTAACAAATAATTAAGCTTCCAATATCTAAGTAATCTTAGATTCTGAAGTAATATCAAGAAACTGAAAACACTTCTATGAGAGGGCTGCCATCTGGTAAGTATTCCCAGTGTGCTGTGGCCTGTATTAGCCCCAAGCAGGACTGCAGAGGAGCATGTGGAGTTCTGCAGTGGGGGCACAGCTGAGATCAAAGGGAAGAGTGAGCTTATGGGGAGGGGAGATCATGGACACTCACAGAATTTGAGAATTAGAGAAGAGCCAACAGCTTAAAGCCAAAAATCAAAATGAGGCATGACTTAAGCAATTTTTGCATGAGGGAGCCCCAAGAAACCAAGAAGATCCCACATGCAGGGAACCAGTGAGTGTCAGAGGAAAGGTACATACCAAAATTTATGCTAATTCATGCGAAAATTCTATTACAGGAAGATGTGAACCCAGTCACTAAAATCTGTTTCTACTACTTATAGATAAGAAATAGAAACTGGCAGAAACAAAGGTAAAGGCCACAGCTAGTTGGAATGAAGTCACATAAGTTTGGCATTGAGCATGGGAAGAAAATTCTTTTTGTGTGTGTGAACCTGTTATTTTCCAAAACTTTTGTTAAGTATTTTTATATATGTTAGTTTATTTAGCCCACACAAAACGTTACAAAGTATGTAATATAATTCCAATTTTACAGAGAAAGAATCTGGACCCCAGAGAAGTCACATATCTTGCCCAGGGGCACACAGCTGGTTGTGGAATTAGGATTTGGATCCAGGTTTCCAAAGCCCAGGTACTTTCTACTATTTCTAGTGGGGTTGAGAGTAAATGGTCCAGTAGCTTAAGGCAGACAGTGGATAAGATGAATTCTGTATCTCATTATCTATGGAAAGCAATTGAGTTATTTTAACCCATTAACCTATAAGTGGTAACATAAAAAGGAGCTACTTACCCAGGTACCTTCAGAATACTTGGAAGGTATGTAGGCCTGGAGTCAGACCTACCATGAAAGGTAATATTGATAGTGCTAATAGCATTTGTAGAAGAAATTTTAGATTTTGCCTCTAGTCTTGTGAAATTTAGCATCTGATGAGAGATGGGTTGACTCATGTTGACAAAATGTGTGTGTTTCTAGAGCTCAAATCTCCAAACTTAATCCAGACCAACCCAATCCAATTCGAGTAAATCAAACAGAAACAAAGTATATTTTACAAACAGCTGGTGACACTATTGTGTAATATAGAGTGTGTGGTCAAGCAATAAAACAATTAAGGTCCAAATGTCTACTTACATAGTTGTGTAGAAGAAAAATACCGTGCACAGATACATGTGCTTATGAATGTGTAAGTTTCATATATATATATATATATATATATATCTACATATATCTACACATATATATTCACTTTATTTGGTAGTTTGCATTTTGTCCCAATTACAGCTTTTGAAGTCAAGAGTGACCTCCTTTCCTTTTTCCTAAAATTTTACCTATTTCATTGTCAGTTTCTTCTTCGCTCCTGAAGACTTGTCTCAATCTTTCAATATTCATTCCTCTTGGCTCTCAAATAACATTCTTCCCAAATCTTCTATTGGAGTCATGTATTTTAAAAATATTAACCTCATAATGCCTTGTTATTGATAAATCCACTGAATTTTTTCACTTTTAAAATAGTGAATCTTTAATCAAATGCCTCGTGCTTTGGTAAAAGGTTTGGTTTACATACTTAGTGGAATGAGGCCATCACATCTTAAAAGAGGAGATCTGAATCGACCAAAGAGTTGGTCAGTTCTCTGAAAGCAACACAATCTAATAAGAGCCTGAATTAGGGCTACTTAGGCCACTCTTCCTATTACTGAAAGGTAATCATTTTTAATAGAACTACCATAGTAAAACAGCTGAGAAAGCTACTGCCCTTCTTAAGACCATAACAGCTGACTTCCTTAAAATGTGATAATCACACCTCAAACTATCTATTCCAGAGTCATTTTCAAACTTAATTGAAATGTGTGACAGGAACGGATTTAGAAGAGGAAAAAAAACAAGTCATTATCAAGCCTCTCTGTTGAAATATTGAGGTTCTATTTAGTATCCAACATAGTATGGAGCATTATAATCTCCCCTCATTTTTTTGTCTCTCATTTCCCCTCTACTCGTTCTACCGCCCATTCTCAGAAGCTCCTCTCTTCCTGAGAATGGTAAATACTATTGTTGTGTAGTCTTCTACATCAGCCCACCCCTTATTTAACTATTTCCCCTTTGCACAACTGGATACATTGATTCTTTTCTTAACCCCCTTTCCTGATCCAACATTGGCTCAACATTTAATACCATTTAATACTTCACTCTTGCCAGTCTTCGCAGTTTAAAGAAATACCACCCTTTCAGAACCTAAAGTTTCAGGCAGAATTTCTGACCTTCTTATTACTACTTATCCACATTGCTCTGAGTCACAGGTTTCATTTCCTACCTTCCAACTGGTTTTGTCTATAGGAGTGGATTTCTTCTTTACAATTCCACTACCCAGTGTAACCCAGGGACCACCTGAAGAAGCAATGACTTTTGGGGCTCATGTGACATTTTATCAATCACACATCATTTCAAGGGAAGCCCTCCATACTTATCATTACTCTAGTGTTAGTGGTTGCATAACTAGAATAGCAAAATAACCTATAAGCTAACCTCCATTGGAAGCAGGAGTGTAACCTATTACAACCTATAAACTAACATACAGGCCATTTAATCCTACTTCCAATGTAGGTTAGCTTATAAGTTGTCTCGCTATTCTAGTTATACAACCACTTTTTATACCTGACATGGATCATAGCCTTCTATGCTTGAGTTCCACCCAAAAAAATCACTCACATGTGTCAGTTGTGTGTGGAATAGAGTTACTGTGTGGTATTCAACCAGCTGGAGTTTCTGAAGCTGAAATTCAGCTTGTTCCTCACTTAAAGGTGAAGAAGGGATTGGGCAGTTCCTTGGTTAGAAAGCTCTGTGGAAACCATTATCTACCTACCTAATTATTATTTTCTATAACAAACCTCAGGATGGGTTTGGACTGTGTATTACTTTGCCTGGGAATTGTTTTCAAGGAAAATATATTTACATACCAGGATTCAATAATTCCCAGATGACATCGGGATGTCATTTATTTTATAATGGACTGAGTTCAAGACATAAGGGAAATAAACAGACTTGTTGACCATCAGTTTACTTAAGAAAACTGTGGTTGTGGGGAGGCAATGGAAATTAAATAACAACTCATTTATTCACTTATCTATTCAAAAAGCGTTTATCAAATGCTTTCTTTGAGTCAAGCAAGTACAAAATGTTTTGGAGATACAGTTAATAAAAGGGCTGTTGTCCAAATCCTCATGGAACTTGCAGTCTACTGAGAGAAGCACATAGTAAATCAGAAAACTAGCAAGTAAATTTGCGGTCTATAATTTTTATGAATAACTAATATAAGAAGTTATTTTTTTAAAATTGACCTTATGCAAGCCATAAGGGTAGAGTGGCTCATGCCTGTTATCTCAGTACTTTGGGAGGCTGAGGCTGGAGGATTACTTGAGTCCGGGAGTTTGAGACCAGCCTGGGCAACAGAGTGAGACACCTTTGTCTATCAAAATTTTTAAAAAAATTAACTGGGCATGGTGGCACATGCCTGTAGTCCCACCTACTCTGGAGGCTGAGATAAGAGGCCTTTGATCCCAGGAGGTCTAGGCTGCAGTCATTGCATCACTGCACTCAGCCTAGGGAACAGAGCAAGTCCCTCTCTTTAAAAAAAAAAAGGTAAAAAAAATTGGCCTTATTGAAGTATAATTAATATGCAATGAATTGCATCCATTTTAAGTGTATAGTTTGATGAGTTTTGATACTCACCAGTCTAATCAAGATATAAAACATTTTCATAATCCCATAAAGTATTCTTGAATTTTTTACAGTCAACAAGTACTCTTACTCAATCCCAAAACCCCAGGCAATAACTGACTTGCTTTCTTCGAGCAGAGATAAGTTAGGCCTGCCTTAGAATTTCATATAAATGGAAACCTAAAATAGTATTTTTTGGTGCCTGGATTCTTTCATGCAACATCATATTTTTGAAAATTTTTTTCATGTCATAAGTATCAGTAATTTGTTATTTTGTATTGCTGAATAATATTCTATTTTAGGTATATTCCATAATTTATCTATTCACCTGTTAATGAATATTTCAATTACTTCTAGTTTCCAGATCTGCTATGACCACTTGTGTACAAATCTTTGTGTGGGCATATATTTTTCCTTTCTCTTGGGTAAATATCTAAGAGTGAAGTTGCTGAGTCATATGGTAAAAGTAAGTTTAACTTTATACGAAATAGGAAAACTACTTTCCAAAGTAGCTATATCATTTTGCTCCCTCACAAGCCATATGTGAGTTCACACAGTTGTTCCACATCCTTGTCAGCAATTGATAATGGCATTCTTTTCCATTTCAGTCATCTTAATATATGTTTAGGAACTCATTGCATTTTAATTTGCATTTCTCTGATGACAAATGACGTGAAGCATATTTTCTGTGCTAGTTTGCTATTTGTATATACTTTGCGAAATATATGCTTACGTTTTTTGGCCACTTTTAATTAGTTGCTTGCTTCCATATTATTGAGTTATAAGAGTTCTTCATACAATTTAGATATAAATCATTTGCCATATGTATGCACTGCACATATTCTCCCAGACCCCCAGTCTGTAACTATATTTTCATTTTAATTTTGATAAAGTTCAATTTATCATTTTTTAATGATTTATGCTTTTCTGTGTCCTATCTGAGAAATATCTGCCTAGCACAAGGTTGCCAAGATTTTCTTCTATCTTTTCTTTAAGAAATTTCACAGCTGTAGCTTTTGCATTTAGATCTATAATTCATTTTGAGTAAATTTTTATATGGCATGAAATAAAGACAAAGGACCATTTTTATCTTCCATATGGATATCCAGTTCATTTTTTTTTTCTATACGGATATCCAGTTCCAGCATCATTCATTGAAAGTACTTTCCCATGTTTAATTATCTTCACATCTTTGTTGAAAATTAATGGATCTGCCAGGCGCGGTGTCTCACGCCTGTAATCCCACACTTTGGGAGGCCAAGGCGGGCGGATCACTTGAGGTCAGGAGATGGAGACCAGCCTGGCCAACATGGTGAAACCCTGTCTCTACTAAAAATACAAAAATTAGCCAGGCGTGGTGGCAGTCGCCTATAATCCCAGCTACTCGGGAGGCTGAGGCAGGAGAATCGCTTGAACTCGTGGGGCAGAGGTTGCAGTGAGCTGAGATCGTGCCATTGCACTCCAGCCTGGGGCACAAGAGCGAGACTTCATCTCAGAAAAAAAGAAAATTAATGGATCCTACATAAGTAGGTTTATTTCTGACCTATTTTGTCCCATTGATCTATTTGTCTGTTCTTACACCAATACTACACTGTCTTGATCACTGTAGCTTTGTAGGAAGTCTTGAAATCAGATAGTGTTAAGCCTTTCACCTTTGTTCTTTTCATAAAATATTATTTTGGCTATTTTAAGTCCTTTACATTTCTATATAAATTTTAGATGGCTGGGATTTTGATTGGGATTGCAGTTAATTTATAGATCAATTTGGGAAGTATTGACGTTAATAATACTGAGTTTTACAATTTGTGAACATAGCAAATCTCTTTCATTTTCCTCAGCAATATTTATAGTTTTAAATGTACAAAACTTGTATGCATATATTTTGTTTTTTAAAGCTATTGTAATTGGCATTGCTTTGGCTTAAAAAAAATTATTTTCCAAACCTTTGTTGACAGTAGGTGATTTTGATGTTTATCAGAAGCCAAATATTTTGCAAATTTCCAGTATCATGGCATATTTGTATGTCATACACAAATCTAGCTGCATTGTGGTCATCTAATAAGCATAGCACCTCTAAAGTGCAGTAATTAAGTATACTTCCACTGTTGACAAGATACACATAGAATAAAATTAATCTGTTTCATGTGATTTCACTTATTATTTGAGCTGTTTATTTCAATGTTTCTTCTACAAACTTTTCTGACTGCATACTCCCTCCTACTAGTAGAATATTTTATTTGTTTGTTTATTTATTTATTTATTTATTTATTTTCTTAGAAACAGTGTCTTGCTCTGTTGCCCAGGGTGGAGTACTATGGGATGATTATAGCTCACTGCAGCCTGCTGCCTTAAAAAAAAAAAAAAAAAAAAAGACAAGGTCTCACTCTGTTGCCCAGGCTGGAGAGCAGTGGTAGGATCACAGCTCACTGCAGCATCAACCTCCCAGGCTCAGGCAATCCTCCCACCTTAGTCTCCCGAGTAGCTGGGACTACAGATACACATCACTAAGCCCAGCTAGTTTTTGTGTTTTTAGTAGAGACGGAGTTTCACCATGTTGCCCAAGGTGGTTTCAAACTCCTGAGCTCAAGCAAGCCACTTGCCTCAGCCTCTCAAAGTATGGGATTACAGGTGTGAGCTACCACACCTGGCCTCTAGTCGAACATTTTTAAACACAAATCCTTATATGTGTATCTTGGGGAACGTATTTATAAATTATATATGCATAATCTTTTACTAATGTGTTATATAAATGGCATTAAAAAACTGACGTTTTCAAAGGTCAGGATAAAGTGTGTAAACCACATTTTAAAATGTATTATCAGTAGTGATGAATTTATGTTATTTCTTAAAGCATGAAATACATATGGAAAAAGCTTCTTTGTTAACAACTGTGGCTATAAATCCATTGTTTAAAATACTCTTCTTGATAATTTGAATTTTGTTGGCTGACTTCTTGTCAAATTAGATTAGGGTGTCCTTGTCTTTAGTCTCGTATTATTACTGAACAGCTTGTTCTAGGAGTAGCAAAGAGTCAGCTCTGCCATTCTTTTTGTAGTTTGCCTGGGCTTGCATTAGTAGCAATATTCTCAATTTATAATGTACTTGCTAGAATCTTTTAAAACCATTCGTTTATTTTGTAAAGTTACTTTTAGCTAAATCTGGGTAATTTAATTGGTAAATACAATCACTGATCTTACTTAAACTGCAACATGCTGAAAATTAACAAGTGAATGAAGGGCCTTGTTTGAGAACAGGATCCCTTGTTAGTGGGCCTGATACACATAGCAAGTGACAACACCAATTCAAGTGTATATCAGTAAACCTTCCCTTCCTTCTTAGCTGTTTCCATTAAAAGTGAATATAAGTAAAAATTGTAATTATTTTCTATACTTCAATAGGTCATCTTGGCATTGTCTGACATACAAGTATCCCACTCCCCTTGGAAGACCAATGATTTAGACCCCATTGCTACCAAGTCCACATCTTTGCATTTGATTCCTCTAACAGCCAACATGTTTCACAAAGAAATAAAATAAGGGAAAATAAGATAAAACAATATCCTCTATTCTAACACTCTCTGTTGCAGCCAGCTGAATCATAATATGTTTTATTGGTCATAAAATAGGAATGAATTTTGGATATTCTTTTCAGACCTACAAGTTTGTGAATAAAAATATAAAACATATGTGTTTTTGAGGTCACATAAAAGTTCAGTGTCTTCTCATCCCAAAGATTCTTTTACTGGGAAATTTTGGTAAAGAAAAAGCTTTTTTAAATATATCAAAAAATTTCCTAAATATTTGTAAGCTTTGTTTATTGATTATATAACCTCCAGTCCCAACCCATCTCTATGTTGTTGTATACAACTTCTTGGTTAAAAAAAAATAATAAAACAATAAAACAATTATGTGACATAGTTCCTGGTTTTGAGATCTTTGCCATATTCACAGGAAGCTAAGAGGTTTATCAAGTGAAGCAACTGTGGAACAACAAAAGCCAGGATATAGGTAGTGTCTAAAAAGCTTTCCATTCTTTTATTAAAACTAAAAACCAAGCCCTCTTAAATATGACTAGAGAAGGGCTTAGGATGAAAATATTCTCTCAAGAAGCAGCTAGCCTCATCTTAATCAAGGTCTTTCTCTGCTGGGAGTCTCTGCTTACACTTTGGAGTATTGGATTTTGTTATAATATAGACTAGTGTTACCTTAGTGTGACAGCACAGAACATGAGTTCCATGAGGGATCTGAGAAGGAAGAGATGAGCATGGAGCAAAACCAATTAGGAAAGTAGAAGAGCCACGTGAAGCAATGCTGATTTGTGATTCACCCCACTGTCTACAGATTCCTGTCATTCTTGCTTTCCTTGGATCTTTTTCAATGCTGAACAATCTTTTCATTAAATTGTTGATTCTTTAGAATGGGGATTGGCAAACTATGACTCCCGAACCAAATCCAGCCACACTCACTTGTTTACATATTGTCTATGGCCACTTTCCCGCTACAACAGTAGAGGGGAATAGTTGTAACAGAGGCTATGGGGTCCCCAAAACCAAAAACACCTTACTGTTTGGGCTGCTACATATAAAGTTAGCCATCCCTGTTTTAGGTGGTTGTCTATCCCTTCTTTCTGGCTTGAGCAAAAGTTACTTCCTTAGAATATACAGGAAGAGAACTAATACTATGGAGTACCTGTTTGCTAAGTCATTTCACCTAGTCCTACAAGAACCCTGTTAAATAAGCATTAAGGCTCTGTTTCATAGATTAAGGTCCTAAAGTTTAGAGAGTTTAAGTAGTTTAGGAGACGGTGTAGGTGATAGGTTTTAGAACTAGGCCTCAAGTGCATGTTTTACTGTATTATGTTATTTGCCATACTATGTGTAGTTCAAGAAGGTAGATTCGTGCCACTCCAAAAGCAAACATGAAAGTAATTGTGGGATTGTGAGAAGGAAGTCAATCATTTAATGAGTAGTTGGTCACCAGTGTTGGCCCTTGGTATACCACCAAGCTATCTCAGCAAGACTGATTTTGGGCTATGACAGGAAGGTAGCCTTAGGTATTTTTCATTAGCCCATTGACACTTTCTCTATAGATCCTCTTTCCACTGAGGATGAAGATTCTTATTACTAAGACCAAATTAATTTATAAAGAAGTATCTTTCCACACTATATGAATAAATATTTATTACATAAAAAACCCTTGAGCTTTATTTAAAATCTTGATTTTCCAAAGTACAATTAAAGTAACTTAATTTAAGTAACTTTTTTTTTTTAATCCACAGATAATATAGGAGCAGCTTGAGCATTGGGAATCTACTGAAACAAATTATATTTGCATTGATTGACTCCAAATGCATATTTCCTTCAGAAACTGGTCTTTGAAAATTTACTGAAAAATATATAGCACTTTAAATGAAGGGAGTTAAAATAAGAGATGAGGATTATGTTTTTACGTGGTGGCTGAACTAAACCCTAATATAGCTAACATATTCACTTTAACTGTCTCTCTGAATGATCTAAATTATCACAGCTAAACAGACATTCAGAGAAATAAATGAATACTTAAGATACTAAAAATCAATGTTGGCCATGTTATGACATATTCATTTTTTGCAAGTTGATATGATCAAAATTTGATTTGGAATACATGTCTGTTTATGTGGCTGTCAATAGATTCCCTATCCCTATCATTGTTCTCAGTTGTTTTTATGTCAACTTTCTCTCGTTCTATAGTTTTTCCTCCCAAGTAAAAATAAATGTGCAAGTGCTTATTGCCTTCTTCTTGCTTATTCCTGTTCTACTCCCCATGCCTCTTCATATGCAACAAAGTCCCATTCCATTTTACCATTCCTTAGGAAGCTAACTCTGAGGGAAATAGCTACATTAATACATGGGTAGTAGTACATTTGAAAGTCAGGACAAAAGTACAGAATCTAGGAACTAAAAGGAAGTTGCTCAAGGTCACATCCAGTGCCAGAGGTAGACCCTCTAAAGATGGAAGTTCTAAGCATGAAAGATTATTCCCTGTTTAGAATCACCACAGAAAGATGTTTTAAAGATATGTCTTTTCTTTGATGTAGTAGTACCTAAAGGATAAAAAACAGAAACAACGAACAAAACAATAAAAAGCCAACATTCAGGGAACATTTTAATAATTGTGCTCCACCAGCACAGTAAAATTTCCTGTGTCTACTGAAATGGTCATTGTAAGTACATGCTCAATAGATAATCAGACTGAATAGCAAAATATTTCTGAAATGATGCAAATAAAAACAGCAGAGTTCAAAATAGTGTTGCTGGGGTATAAGAACACTACTAACCTACACTGGCTAATTTAGAGAGAGAGAAAGAAAGCGATAACCAAAGATAGGGAGAGAGAGAGGAGAAAAAGAAGAGAGAGAAAAGAAAAATATTTATTGCCCACTGGGAACAGCACAGACAATAAATATTTTCAATAAAGAGGTTGTAAGTTAACAAATAAATGAGTGTTTTCTACCTTTATGAGGCTTGAGAGGTATACCTAGAGAATTTCTTTATAATATTATCAGCATTTTTTATTTTAATACTAATTGTGGAAAATCATTCTTATCAGTACTTTCTTTTGGTTCAGGAGAGGGATTGATGGATATATTCTTAGTTACTTTAAAAGTGTTAGCTCAGATATAAACATTTTATGTCATATCTTAATAAATTTGGAATTTGAGAAATGGCCTTTGAATCCTTTCAGATTCTGTAATTGCATCTTTCAATGAAAGTCAAATCTCATCTAAGAATAGAAAATATCACAGCTATTTAAAAAGTGAGAAAGTGAAAAACAAATTCCAGAAAATAAGACATTTTCTGCATTGACTTCTAAATGCCCAAAGTTGCTATCAAGCCTGTGTGAAACTACAAAGTTCAAATTTCTGTCTTTGGACTTGACAAAACAAAATACTTTTGTAATTTTATAAGAACTGTGCAAAATGGGATAAAAATAAGTGGAGAGAATTGAAAATAAAAATACTTACAAGAGGAATAGAATGGTTTAGGGGTATTTTTACCACCCTTTGAATACAAATTATAGTTTCTCTTCTACAAATTCATCTGGGTTAATACTATTATTGGTTATTAGAATAAACTATAAAGATAATGATTTTTAAAGGGTTTCATTGTATTAATGCTTCTTTTTGCATGTAGTTGTGTTACCAAAATACCAGGGGTTCATTCTAGGTCCTGCTGCTCACCACATAAAAAGCCAATTACTGAGACAACAAGTATTGTCAGGGAAGGCTTTAATCAGCTTCTGCAGCCGAGGAGATGGGACTGAGGGTTATTTTGCAGGTAGATTCGTCCTGGTATGATTTGCCTTTGGTGGAAGTGGGAGACTAGAGAGAGAAATATTGTTTCAGAAGAAAACTATAGTATTAGATTAACCTTTGATTCCTGGATGGCCACGAAATCACCTATAGCATGGAGCTACCCAGGACTCCCCTCCTCAGCATGAAGCAGCCAGAAAGATGGATGACCAGATTCCCCACAATTGAGGAATTGTTAAACAGAAAGGCAGAAGTGAAACTGAGCCAATAGCCCCATAGATAGGTTTTTATAATGTATAAACATACAAATTGATCCTTCTGTGCCCATAATCCCAGGTACTCTGGAGTCTGAGGCACAAGAATCACTTGAACCCAGGAGGTGGGCAGTTGCAGTGAGCCAAGGTTGTGCCACTGCACTTCAGCCTGGGTGACAGAGTGAGACCCTGTCTCTAAATAAATAAATAAATGAGAAATTGATATTTCTGGTCTTAAGGCTTGAAAACTAATTTGTTTTATCTGAGTTCTTTCCTCAGGAAAGGACCCCAAGTTTCAAAGAACTGAAATTCACCAGATCACCACATCCAGAATGTGAGATACCAGCCCCCTCATTCATCATGATTGCTTCCTTGCCCCTCCCTAGTTTGTTTTCTTATACATTGTTACATTTCTTCCCTGCTATATAAACCCCTAGGTTTGGTTGGTCAGGGAGCTGGATTTCAGACTGAGCTCCCATCTCCTTAGCTGCAGCATCCAAGTAAAGCCTTCTGCCTTGGCAATACCTGTCGTCTCAGTGACTGGCTTTCTGTGTGGCAAGCAGCAGGACCTAGATGGAACTCCTGGCATTTCAGTAATAGTTGTGCAGAAGGATTTTTATTAATCATATTTATAGTGCCTGTGAATGTCAAATAATTTTAGACATTTTTAAGCAGTTAAGGAAAGAATGTGAGGGTGGCAGATACCTTCGAAGACTTGTCTGGTTACCTTGATCTCACCTTCAGGAAGGTCGTCAATGACCTATACCTTAGAGAAGACTCTCACACACTTCCTTTTAAGGTCTTCCGTTGCACTGATTTATGTATAAGTGTATGTATGTCTGGTGGACATAAGTTTGTCTAGTGGACTATTAGAACTTGGGGTAGTGAGAGAACAGAGTCAATTTTAGGTTGGGATCACATATAATTTTGGGATAGTGGAAGGCTTGAGGGAAGGATAAAATGGAGTTGTCTAAACTTTTTGCTGATTCTGAGACAATAAACTTTTTTAACTTCTCATATTGTTTCTTTCCTTTCTTAGCATTTATATTAGTCAAGGTTTTCCAGAGAAACAGAAACAATAGGATATATATATATATATATCCGATAGATATATATCTGATAGATATATATATCCTGTATAGATATATATCCAACATATATATCCTATGTATATATCCTATATATATATATATCCTGTGTGTGTGTATATGTGTGTGTGTGTATATATATATATATGTATATATATGTGTGTATATATATGTATATATATGTGTGTATATATATATATATATATATATATATATATACAGAAAGAGATTTACTATGGGGCATTTCTCACAGTATTATGGAGGTAGAGAAATTGCATAATCTGCCGTGTGCAAGCTGTAGACCCAGGAAAGGGTGGTATTAATTCCAGTCTGAGTCTGAAGGTGTGAAAACCAGGAGCATCAACAGAGTAGGTCGCAGTCAAAGGTCTATTGCTAAGTAAACACTCCACAGGTAAGCCATATTGTATACTATGATTACATTTATTTCTGGTACAACTTTTATTTCCCATTGATTTAGTAATTGTCTCTTATTTCTAATTGTTTACTTTCCCTTATACCTCTTGCCCAATGACTTCCAAGCTCCCTGTTATAACTATAAATCATCTCATTCAAACTAATGAACAGAGTTGTATTTTATTAATGCATTTTTCTTAGACACATCAATTTTGGAACCCTCTGTCCTCCTGCTCATATCAGATGTGTTGCTCGCTAGGTCAGCTACTAAACCGCCATCCTGGGATATTTCCCCATCACCTTAGATTGTCTAGTTGCCTGTTTCTTTTTCTATATCCTGTTTTCTTGATCTCACATATTCCTTTTACTTGGTTTACTCTTTAGGTTTACAGCTGGATACAGAACAATCTAATCAGCCAAAAAAAATTGATTCAAATTTGGACATGTTTAAAATGTTTCATAATAATACAAATTGTGTGTGTCAAGTTAATTGCAACAATTAAAATCAGTTTTTAAGATGATTACTACACCCACCGTGCTTTAATTTGGTTAAAGTGAGGGACCCACACACCACAGGTTCTTGTTTCTTATGCTTGATTGTGGGTTCTAAGTTAATGGCAGAAATTTTCTTTTCTATTTTATATCTTTATTTTGTGGTTAAACTTGTAATGTTCCTTATCCTTTGTCAGGGATATTAGCTACAACCACACATGCAATACTGAGGTTACCAGAGTTCTTATCCATGTCTCTTAATTCCTCTGTAGAAATATAAAAATAAACCTACCATAGACAAACAGCCCAAGATTCTTGATAGTTACATAATTTTTGTATTTTGTATATTTATATATATTTTATTACGTATATTTATATATTTTATATTTTATATATTTGTTTTCTTCATATCTTCAAGTAGCTGCCAAATGCTGGCTCTTGTTTCTTTATAACATCTAAAGAGAGCTACTCCTAGTATGTGGATGAGTACATTCAGAGATGGAAACATGGTAACACATTTCTGGAAATAGCTTGATTCACATTCAGATAAAGGAGTAAATGTACTAAATCGATGGCAATTATTGACTAATTTTCATTCTCTTCAAATAGAGTCCCTTAGTCCCTTAGCTCAGGTAGAAGACCAGAAGAACTGATCAAACCTCAGTAATTTATTTAATCATTCTTTGGGTCATCTCTTGTTATTTGGTTGTGTTTTCCCAGACATTCAGTAAATATAAATGAATAAGCAGTTACTTGACTGCATGGGACTCATCTTAAACACACTTTCAACCACTACTCTTATTTTCAGGACATCGTTATTCCACTTTCGGAGGTAGCTACTGACGTCAATTCTTAATCATTAAAGGCTTAATCCACACACATCCTTTCGGAAAAATCAGTGTTTTTGTGTATCTCTTACTTGCACAAAATGATACACAGAATAGCACTTTCTTATTTCATACCTACTAGAATGGAAATTATGGAGACAGGGATTTTGTTTTGCATACTAATGTATATTAAGTGCTTTGAACAGTGTCCAATACAAAGTAGGCTCCAATGAATGAATAGATAAATGAATATGGTATCTTATTTAACCCTGATAGTAGCTTTTTTGTAATGCTATTAAAAAGGTATTTTTGTTTTTTGTTTGTTTGAGGCAGGGTCTCACTCCGTTGCCCAGGCTGGAATGCAGTGGCATGATCTCAGCTCACTGCAGCCTTGACCTAATGGGCTCAAGTGATCCTCTGATATCAGCCTTCTGAGTAGCTGGGACCACAGACATGTGCCACCACACCTAGCTAATTTTTGTATATTTGTAGAGACAGGGTTTTACCATGTTGCCCAGGCTGGTCTGGAACTCCTGGGCTCAAGCAATCCACCCACCTCAGCCTCCCAAAGGTAAACAGACAATCCTCAGCTGGGATTACAGGTGTGGACCACTATGCCCAGCCATCAAAAAGTTTAAGTAGTTTGTTCTTGTTCTCATATGTACTAGTAACAATTAGCAGGTGGGATTAAAACTTAGATCTACATGATTCCAAGTTTATACTTTTAAAAATATTAAATTGGACTTAATTGAAAGTTTTTTTTTTTCTGTTTAGAATAGTTCCTTTCACATGGTAATCACAAAACATGGTAAAATGTTGAATGTGAGCAAAACAAAAATAAACAAAAGAAGGATTCCTTATGTAAGTTTAAGACCCTTTTATTCATTAGTTTTAATCTGGATTCCATCTTTTACCCTGTCTTGGCATACAGCTTAATGCTTATTTTTTTTTAATTTTTGCTTAACACAATCTACTCCATTGTCTTCTTGTGAGACCTAGGAGAGTTGCCAAAGGGTGTGGTTATCAGTGGTTAGATTTTTAGAAATCACTCATGCTGTTTACTTCAGCTTTGATTATAATTAAACAATGATCTGCTTTATACATTATCACTTGCCAAGCACTAGATAAAGTATTATATCTACATCTAATAAAATACAGAAGTAAAAAAAAAACCTATCAATTAATTTCAGAAATGCCTGGCACAGCTTGTTTTATCATCTCAATGTAGCATGAATAAGCTCAAAGGTACATGTAACTCATTCTTTCTGGTATTTAATGTGTTAAGCAGATCCTGTTACCTATTGCCCTAAAATAAATCATAATTAAAAATCCATTCTGCTGGGCTTGGTGGCTCACACCTGTAATCTCAACACTCAGGAAGGCCAATGTGGGAGGAACACTTATGGACAGCAGTTAAAAAACCCATTCCTGGTTTAGTTAAGTGTTTTTTTTTTTCATTGAACACAGAGTTACATTTATGATGGAATTGCAGTGGTATCCTATAAAGAGCAATGGACTTGGCAAAGCTGATCTATATCTGAGTCACAGCTTGACCAATTCAGTGACTGTGAAACCTTTAGAAAGTCATGCCATTTCTGAGCTACAATTGGTTCATATGTAAAATGTGGATCAAAATTTATGCATTAATTACCTGGGAGCTATTGTGAGCATTAGATGAGAGAATGTATATGAAACAACTTACGTTTGTAAAACATAAGACAAATGTCTTTTATTAGTAATAGTATTATAACTAGCATTTATATTCATGGCAACTTTCTTGGTGATCTATTCCTAAGCCTTATAAATGGTATTGTTTCACACTTTCACTATAACCAACATTAACCAATTCCCCTTTCCCTTCTCATTTTTTTATTTCCTACCTCCTTCTAAAAAGAGATATGAGGCATGTTGCCCTAAAACAGGCACATTATGATTAATAAAACATAAATGAAAGGAAGCTTGAATAGTGAAAAGTGAATACTTACTAAATACTAAGAATTAAGATGGGTAGCACTATGAGTAAGACCGTAGAACATCAAGTTCTACAATCCAAAGTTTGGTAATGGTAACGGCCTGACATCAAGTAAATTTGAGTAAGAGATACAGACGTGGACAAAACACACATATTCTTATAAAATGCAATAAATAATTTTAAGGAGAAATGCTGGATTCTATTATATTATTTTATAAATATCATAAAAGAAGAACTAGATTCTATAAAACAGAAAAACTTTTTTTTTTTTGAGATGGTGTTTTGTTCTTGTCACTCAGGTTGGAGTACAATGGCGTGATCTTGGCTCACTGCAACCTCCACCTCCCGGGTTCAAGTAATTCTCCTGCCTCAGCCTCCCGAGTAGCTGGGATTATAGGTGCCTGCCACCACACCCAGCTAATTTTTATATTTTTAGTAGAGACTGGGTTTCACCATGTTGGCCGGGCTAATCTCGAACTCTTGACTTCAGGTGATCCACCCGCCTCAGCCTTCCAAAATGCTGGGATGACAGGCGTGAGCCACCACACCTGGCCAAAACTCTATTTTAATTTGTGAAGGGGGTCAGGAACATGTTGCTCTCTGAGTAAATGTTTGGGTGTATTTTAAACATTTATAATTTTCTAAAAGTGGATCATCAGGACTTTCATTCATTAGTCCACTCATTCATTCAACTAATTAATATTTGAGTCTTTATGGATATAGAAAGAAAAATAATAATAGTTAACTTTTATCAAGCACTTATGTATGATGCTAGAATATTCCTATGTATCAATCATGCATTGTGGTAAACACTTTAATTCTATAAACTTCTTTCATCCTTGTAATTTCTCTATGGGTAGGAAATATTAGCATACCTAATTTACAGAAGATGAAACTAAGGAAAAATAAAGTAAGTGACTAGCCTAACTTAGGTCAGTGGCTTGTAAGTGGCAATGAAAGGATTTGACTCCATACTTAAATTTCTATTTGAGAATGATCACTCTAGCAGCATAAGGAATAGACTGGAAGAGGTGGAGGTTATCAGTTAAAAGGAGGCTATAGCGATACTTGAATTGCAAAGTCATAGGGACCTAAGATAAGACTCTGGAAAGTAGAAGAAGGTATGGATTAAAAACTGCTTTAGATCAAAGATAAAGGATCTGGAGAACCACTTGTGTGTGTGTTTTGAATGAGAAAGCTGTAGTTTAGATTGTTTTTCCAGATTTCTGGCCAGATAGGCTGAATATATAATGATGCCATTCACATCACGGAAATCTAGGACTAGGATAGATCTTAGAGAAAACATGATGTATGTAATGATTCAAATCGGGACATGAAGAGTTTGAGGTTTCTGTAAAATGGCAGATATTCTGTAGGCAGATTAATATGTGGGTGTGGAGTTTAGGAGGAAGTTCTGGGCTGGAAGTCTGGACTTCTTACTTAAAGCCAAGTGAATGGGTAAAGAAAAGGTATATAGTAATAGTAATAAGTAAAGAGAGCTACACAGGTTAATTTAGCTAAGATCAGAAACTGAACATTGAATCTGACAATATGGAGGCATCTTTCACTTACTCATTCAACTAATATTTAGTGAGAGGGTATTATCAAGCACTATGCAGGAAACTAGGAATACAATTTTAGCAGAATAGATATTGCCTCTGTCTTCATGATGCTTGATCTAATGGTGAGTATTCATCAAGTAATCATTCAAGTAACCACTCCAAGTTTGGAGATATCAGCCTGAATAGTGGGAACTGCAGAAGCGAAGTCCCCAGTGAAAGGCATCTTTGAAGAGCCACATAAAATCAGCTTCCATATGGGCGTGTTCAGAGAGTGCAAATCAATGTAAGATGCTTCAGGTTCAATTATGACATTTATTGTCCTTTGGTCTCTTTTTTCCTAGTAATACCTTCCTTCTCCTATTCTTTTGGAAACCCAGGTGTAAAGTAGGGAGGAAGAAGGCCCGAAACAGGCCCTAGGCAGGGGAAAGAGCAATTAATTCTAAAATCAAATTTGAAGTTTTGATCAGTATCTTGAAACAGGGCGTTCTAATCATTGAATGGAGACTGAGGTTGAGACTTAAACTAAAAGCATGACTACCTATTATTTAACAGTAAGCAGAAAAGCTGCGGAATTGGGCAAGGATTTGCTTAAAGGGCAAAGGAAAATGACTCTGAATGAATTTTTAAATTATCCATGGGAGAAAAAAAATGTTATCTTTGCTGTTATGTCAGGAGCCATGCACTAGGGAGGGCTGCAGCAGATTGAAGAGCTGATGAAAAGTGAGGGGTTCCTTTTCCAAAATATACATAAAAATAGGGAAAGTATGGAATGAGAGAGAGGTAGACTATGGAGAGTTTTGTTTGTTGTTTGTTGTTGTTTTTTGTTTTTTGTTTTTTTTTTTTAAGGCAAAGTCTCACTCTGTCACCCAGGCTGGAATACAATGGTGCAACCACGGCTTACTGCAGCCTTGACCGCTGGGGTTCAAGCAATTCTCCCACCTCAGCCTTCTGATTAGCTGGGACTACAGGCACATGCCACCATGCCTGGCTTATTTTTATTTTTTGTAGATATGGTGTATTATTTCGTTCTCACACTACTATAAAGAACTGCCCAAGACTGAGCAATTTATAAAAGAAAAAGATTTAATTTACTCAGAGTTCCACATGGCTGGGAGGCCTCAGAAAACTTGTAATCATGGCAGAAGGGGAAGCAGACACATCCTTCTTCACATGGCAGCAGGAGAGAGAAGCATGAGAACCGAGCGATGGGGTAAGCCGCTTATAAAACCATCACATCTCGTGAGAGCTAACTCACTATCACAAGAACAGGATGGGGAAAACCACCTTCATGATTCAATTACCACCCACCAGGTCCCTCCCAAGATATGTGGGGGTTATGGGAACTATAATTCAAGATGAGATTTGGGTGAGGACACAGCCCCACCATATCAGACACGGTCTCACTATATTGCCAGGTCTTGTGTCAAACTCCCGGGCTCAAGCAATTCTCCTGCCTTAGCCTCCCAAAGTGCTGGAATACAGGCATGAGCCACAGCACCTGATCATTATTTTTTTAACATTGAAAACATCTGAGCACTTTTGTATGCTAAGAGCAAATAATAGAGAAATGCTGATTTTACAAAACAGAGAGTGAATGATTCTTGTATGCATATTTATTCTTAAGTTATTTTAAGAATTTGTGCTTAAACAAATATTTTTAGGTCATGAATATTAGCAGCATAACCAAGAAATTATGTGGTTTCTTTACCTTCAAAATTATCTTTCTTTTCAGAATGTTTAAGTTTATTCTCTGTTATTTGCAAGTCAAATAATTCGTTTTTCCAGGTAAAATTATTCTATCTTAATTGCAGGAACTTCATCTATAACTTAGGTCTTATATGGGATCTTGAAGCATTTAATAAATGTGTAAGCTCCATGACAAACTTTGTTTTATTCCCTTTTACTATATAAATTATATTCACTACAGCATTCCCAGTGGCTGGAGCCAGGAACTGATGAATAGTATATGCTAAAATATATTGGGGGAATGAAAAATAGTAGCTGAAATTTAAGATATTGGGTGAATAATAGCTAACTGAAAGGTCATATATAGAAAACAGTTAATACCAGGTAACAGTCTGTTTGAGCCAGTTTTGTTTTTTTTTTAATTTTATTATTATTATACTTTAAGTTTTAGGGTACATGTGCACAACGTGCAGGTTTGTTACATAGGTCAGTTTTCAAAGTCAGAGATTAAGAAGCCTGAAAGAGAATTTGATCTTCAAATGAACATTACTTATATATTTATTCAATAAACTTTAATGTGAAGATTTACTTAATTTTATTAAAAAAGAGACTGATGAATGGGTTCATTTGTATTTTGCCTTTACAAAAAAAAAAAAAAAAAAAAAAAAAAAAAAAAAAAAAAAACCTCTGTAAAATAGTTAAGACAGACAAGGAAATAAAGAAGAGGACAAATGTGTCTAAGTTACTGACATTAAGCCAATGTGGGAACAACAATAAAATCCAAGATTTGAGATAGAAAGGTATTATGTAATATAAGTTTCTGGAGTCACTAAATTCCTTCATATGCTTTTAGAGAGAAGGCTATCTGTGTTCCAAAAGTGCCGTCTCACAGTTTAGCCTGAGCACTACTCCCTTAAATACAGGAAATGATTTGAACTCAGTCATTGTAGACCTTTGCTTATTCATTCAGCCATACCACTGGTTTTTTAATGCATGCAATTAAAAAAAATAAGTATTATCATGAATTATGTGGATACAGAATTCTGACACTGGAAATTATGGGTTGAATTCAGCAAAGAGATCATGATTACACCTTTTTTTATTGTAGTTTTTTCCTCTGTACTTTTATCATGTGAATGGCACCCCTATTTATTGTTAAGTATTTTCAAAATGTAACCACTGGTTTTAACTACAATTATTATTATATTTATAGAAAACTGGCAAAGCAGATATACTTTGTTATTCACAAAGTTACAGGTTCTCTATAAATAAAAGAAGGTGATAATTATCATACGAAAACTTAAATTTTGCATACGAATTAAAAGAGCACAAGAGTGACACTTATTTCTTAAGATTTAAGATGTGAAAAGTAGCTGTTTAGGATTTTCAGCTTCCATATTAAATAAGCCTTTCAATCAGTTTATCCTAGTGCTTCCTGTATACTAAACAATGATTAAACAAGAATAGGAAAGGTAAGTCACACATTCCCATTTGGGAGATGCTATTGTTAAATTATTTTCAGTAGTATTACTTACTTCCTTGAGTGAGGTTTTAAGCAGTGATCTATCCTAAAGATAGTATTTCTGAGGAAGAGATGCACTTTTTCCTTTCAGTCATTTTATTATTTTTTAAGGTACACCATTCATAGTCTGGATTAGTAAAACAACTTCTTGTATATACTAAAGCTAATTTGAGGAATATCTCAGGGTTTGCAGATTATTTAAACTCACACGTGCTTTTGCTGACAGTTTCAGTATTCCTCCTTTTCATGTGTCTCCTCACATTTCTCATTTGTTTCATTGTTATATGTATTAGAAACAAAATCCCCTAATTGTTAACTCATAGCAGAAACTCTCAAAAACTCTCAACCCTTCCCATACTTCCTATGTACTCACCATTCCAGTATACCTAATTTTTGTGCACGCCAATGGAGTCCTGCTTTGGAGATTTGGGCTGTGGCTAGAGGTGGGAACATGAGAGAGCTGGAAGTGCTTGGAAGTTCATGGTTCTGGAGTGCCCGTCAGCCAATATCAGAGGGGAATTGGAGGATAACTACTTCAGCGTCCTCACTTGTTGGGTGGATAACGCCACATGGTCTCTCAGAGTTCTGCAGAATAGATCTCAGTTGCCCATAGTAATAATCAGCTGTAAAATGCACCTTTCATTTTCTTTTTCCCCACTTTGTCTCAGTTTCTCACTCTCCTAATAATGCTCTTAAAATCATCCTCTAAATAAACTTACACTGCAATTCTTGTTCCTGGGGCTGCTTTGAAGAGACCCAAACTAAGACATAAGTATTCACAATTAGGACTTACATGTTAATGTAAGGTAAACACTATTCAAATTGATTGAAAAGATTAATAATGATAATTTAAAAATAGTGCCATTTTATTGAATGCTTGTTATGTAATTATGTGCCAATAACTAGTCTAAATGGTTTTTTACATATTATGTAATTCTCCCAGTATCTCTATGAGGTTGTATTATATTCCCATTTTATAAACGAAGAAACTAAGGCTTAAAGATAGTAAGTCATTTTACTGAGGCTCCATAGCTAGTAAGGATTAGAGCCAGGATTTGAAACCCAGGCTCTTGTCACTCAGCAGAAAGTCCCCACAAATTGCAAATTCTTTGAACAAATTAGGTCCCCTCAGGGAATACGAATTTATGTGTGTGTGTGTGTGTACATATATTTCAGGATGTATTTGTTTATATTTATCCTACAATTCTTGTAAGGAATGGTGCATTCCATCCCTGATACTACACTTTACCTAAAGTATTCACAACCCACAGACCAGGAGATTCCCTCAAATGCCTGTACCACAAGGGCCCTGGGTTTCAAGAACAAGACTGGGCAGCCATTTGTGCAGTCACTGACCTAGCTGCAGGAGTTTTTTTTTTTCATACCTCAGTGGCACCTGGAATGCCAGCGAGACAGAACCATTCACTCCCCTGGAAAGAGGGCTGAAGTCAGGGAGCCAAGTAGTCTAGCTCAGTGGAACCCACCCCCACGAGCCCTGCAAGCCAAGATGCACTGGCTTGAAATTCTCGCAGCCAGAACAGCAGTCTGAAGTCAACTTGGGACACTGAGGCTTGGTGAGGGGAGGGGCGTCCACCATTACTGAGGCTTGAGTAGGCAGTTTTCCCCTCACAGTGTAAACAAAGCCATCTGGAAGTTCAAACTAGGCAGAGCCTACCACAGCTCGACAAAGCCGCTGTAGCCAGACTGCCTCTCTAGATTACTCCTCTCTGGGCAGGGCATCTCTGAAAGACAGGCAGCAGCCCCAGTCATGGGCTTATAGATAAAACTCCCATCTCCCTGGAACAGAGAACCTGGGGGAAGGAGCGGCTGTGGGCACAGCTTCAGCAGACTTAAAGGTTCCTGCCTGCAGGCTCTGAAGAGAGCAGCAAATCTCCCAGTACAGTACTTGAGCTCTGCTAAGGGATAGACTGCCTCCTCAAGTGGGTCCCTGATTCCCATGTCTCCTGACTGGGAGACACCTCTCAGCAGGGGTCAAGAGACACCTCATACAGGAGAGCTCTGGCTGACATCTGGCCATTGCCCCTCTGGGACAAAGCTTCCAGAGGAAGGAATAGGTAACAATCTTTGCTGTTCTGCAGCCTCCACTGGTGATACCCAGGCAAACAAGTTCTGGAGTGTACCTCCAGCAAACTCCAGCAGACCTGCAGCAGAGGAGCCTGACTGTTAGAAGGAAAACTAACAAA
The DNA here is from genome assembly GCF_028878055.3 of Symphalangus syndactylus. Lineage (NCBI taxonomy): Eukaryota > Metazoa > Chordata > Mammalia > Primates > Hylobatidae > Symphalangus > Symphalangus syndactylus. Next base: position 83,905,461 of record NC_072435.2, read on the forward strand.
CAGAAAGGAATAGCAATAACATCAACAAAAAGCACGTCCACACAAAAACCCCATCTGAAGGTCATCAATATCAAAGACCAAAGGTAGATAAATCCATGAAGATAAGCAAAATCCAGTGCAAAAAGGCTGAAAATTCCAAAAGCCAGAATGCCTCTTCTCCTCCAAAGGATTGCAACTTGCCAGAAAGGGAACAAAACTGGAGGGAGAATGAGTTTAACTAATTGACAGAAGTAGTCTTCAGAAAGTGGGTAATAACAAACTCCTAGCTAAAGGAACATGTTATAACTCAATGCAAGGAAGCTAAAAACCTTGAAAAAAAGTTAAGAGGAATTGCTAACTAGAACAACCAATTTAGAGAAGAACATAAATGACCTGATGGAGCTGAAAAACACAGCACAAGAACTTCTTGAAGCAAACACAAGTATCAATAGCCAAAACGATCAAGCAGAAGAAAGGATATCAGAGATTGAAGATCAACTTAATGAAATAAAGTGTGAAGACAAGATTAGAGAAAAAAGAATGAAAAGAAACGAACAAAGCCTCCAAGAAATATAGGACTATGTGAAAAAACCAAACCTACATTTGATTGGTGTACCTGAAAGTGACAGGGAGAATGGAACCAAGTTGGAAAACACTCTTCAGGATATTATACAGGAGAACTTCCCCAACCTAGTAAGACAGGCCAACATTCAAGTTCAGGAAATAGACAGAACATCAGAAAGATACTCCTCGAGAAGAGCTACCCCAAGATACATCATTGTCAGATTCATCAAGGTTGAAATGAAAGAAAAAAATGTTAAGAGCAGCCGGAGAGAAAGGTCAGGTTACCCAAAAAATGAAGCCCCTCAGACTAACAGCGGATTTCCCTGCAGAAACTCTACAAGCCAGAAGAGAGTGGGGGCCAATATTCAACAATCTTAAAGAAAAGAATTTTCAACCCAGAATTTCATATCCAGCCAAAATAAGCCTTATAAGTGAAAGAGAAATAAAATCCTTCACAGACAAGCAAATGCTGAGCGATTTTATCATCACCAGGCCTGCCTTATAAGAGCTCCTGAAGGAAGCACTAAATATGGAAAGGAAAAACTGGTACCAGCCACTGAAAAAACATAACAAATTATAAGACCATAGACACTATGAAGAAACTGCATCAACTAACAGGCAAAATAAGCAGCTAGCATCATAATGACAGGATAAAATTCATATATCACAATATTAACCTTAAATGTAAATGAGCTAAATGCCCCAATTAAAAGACACACACTGGCAAATTGGATAAAGAGTCAAGACCCATTGGGGTGCTGTATTGAGGAGACACATCTCATGTGCAAAGACACACATAGACTCAAAATAAAGGGATGGAGGAAGATTTACCAAGCAAATGGGAAGCAAAAAAAGCAGGGGTTGCAAACCTAGTCTCTGATAAAACAGACTTTAAACCAATAAAGATCAAAAAAGACAAAGAAAGGCATTACATAATGGTAAAGATTTCAATGCAACAAGAAGAGCTAACTATCCTAAATGTATATGCACCCAATACAGGAGCACCCAGATTCATAAAGCAAGTTCTTAGAGACCAACAAAGAGACAGACTCCCACACAATAATAGTGGGAGACTTTAACACCCACTGTCAATATTAGACAGATCAATGAGACAGAAAATTAACAAGGATATTCAAGACTTGAACTCAGCTCTGGACCAAGCAGACCTAATAGACATCTACAGAACTCTCCACCCCAATCAACAGAGTATACATTCTCAGCATCACATCGCACTTATTCTAAAATTGACCACATAATTGGATGTAAAACACTCCTCAGCAAATGCAAAAGAACGGAAATCATAACAGTCACTCAGACCACAGTGCAATCAAATTAGAACTCAGGATTAAGAAACTCACTTAAAACCACACAACTACATGGAAACTAAACAACCTGCTCCTAAATGACTACTGGCTAAATAACGAAATTAAGGCAGAAATAAATAGTTCTTTGAAACCAATGAGAACAAAGACACAATGTACCAGAATGTCTGGGATATGGTTAAGCAGTGTTCAGAGGGAAATTTACAGCACTAAATGCCCAAAGGAGAAAGTGGGAAAGATCTAAAAATGACATTCTAACATCACAACTAAAAGAACTAGAGAAGCAAGAGCAAACAAATTCAAAAGCTAGCAGAAGACAAGAAATAACTAAAATCAGAGCAGAACTGAAGGAGATAGAGACATAAAAAAGCCTCCAAAAAAACCAATGAATCCAGGAGCTGGTTTTTTGAAAAAATTAACAAAATAGATGGACCGCTAGCCAGACTAATAAAGAAGAAAACAGAGAAGAATCAAATAGACACAATAAAAAAATGAGAAAGGGGTTATCAGCACTGATCCCACAGAAATACAAACTACCATCAGACAATACTATAAACACCTCTATGCAAATAAACAAAAAATCTAGAAGAAATCTATAAATTTCTAGACACATACACGCTCCCGAGACTAAACTAGGAAGAAGTTGAATCCCTGAATAGATCAATAACAAGTTCTGAAATTGAGGTGGTAATTAATAGCCTATCAACTAAAAAATGTCCAGGACCAGACTGATTCACAGCAGAATTCTACCAGAGTTACAAAGAGGAGCTGGAGCCATATCTTCTGAAACTATTCAAAATGATAGAAAAAGAGGGACTCCTCCCTAACTCATTTTAGGAGGCCAGCATCACCCTGATACCAAAACCTGGCAGAGAAACAACAAAAAAGACCAAAGCTTCAGGTCAATATCCCTGATGAGCATCAATTGGGAAATCCTCAATAAAATACTGGCAAACCAAATCCACCAGCACATCAAAAAGCTTGTCTGCCATAATCAAGACGGCTTCATCCCTAAGAGGCAAGGCTGGTTCAAATGACGCAATCAATAAATGTATTCCATCACATAAACAGAACCAATGACAAAAACCACATGATTATTTCAATAGATGCAGAAAAGGCCTTCAATAAAATTCAACACCTGTTCATGCCAAAAACTCTCAATAAACTAGGTATTGATGGGACATATCTCAAAACAATAATAGTTATTTATGGCAAACCCACAGCCAATATCATAATGGGCAAAAGCTGGAAGCATTCCCTTTGAAAACCAGCACTAGACAGGGATGCCCTCTCTTACCACTCCTATTCAACATAGTGTTGGAAGTTCTAGCCAGCGCAATAAGGCAAGACAAAGAAATAAAGGGTATTCAGATAGGAAGAGAGGAAGTCAAATTGTCTTGGTTTGCAGATGACATGATTGTATATTTAGAAAACCCCATCATCTCAGCCCCAAATCTCCTTAAGCTGATAAACAACTTCAGCAAGTCTCAGGATACAAAATCAATGTGCGAAAATCACAAGCATTCCTATACAACAATAATAGACAAACAGAGAGCCAAATAATGAGTGAATTCCCATTCACCATTGCTACAAAAGGGAATTAAATACCTAGGATACAACTTACAAGGGATGTGAAGGACTTCTTCAAGGAGAACTACAAACCACTGCTCAAGAAATAAGAGAGGACAAAAACAAATGGAAAAACATTTTATGCTCATGGATAGGAAGAATCAGTATCTTGAAAACGGCCGTACTGCCCAAAGTAATTTATAGATTCAATGCTATCCCCATCAAGCTACTGTTGACTTTCTTCACAGAATTAGAGAAAAAAAAAACTACTTTAAATTTTATATGGAACCAAAAAAGAGCCCATATAGACAAGTCAATTCTAAGCAAAAAGAACAAAGCTGGAAGCATCGCACTACCTGACTTCAAACTATACTACAAGGCTACAGTAACCAAAATAGCATGGTACTGCTACCAAAACAGATATATAGACCAATGGTACAGAACAGAGGGCTCAGAAATAATGCCACACATCTACAACCATCTGATCTTTGACAAACCTGACAAAAACAAGCAATGGGGAAAGGATTTTCTATTTAATTAATGGTGTTGGGAAAACTGGCTAGCCATATGCAGAAAACTGAAACTGGACCCCTTCCTTACACTTTATACAAAAATTAACTCAAGATGGATTAAAGACTTAAACGTAACACCTAAAATCATAAAAACCCAAGAAGAAAACCTAGGCAATACCATTCAGGACATAGGCATGGACAAAGACTTCATGACTAAAACAGCAAAAGCAATGGCAACAAAAGCCAAAATCAACAAATGGGATCTAATTAAACTAAAGAGCTTCTGCACAGCTAAAGAACCTATCATCAGCGTGAACAAGCAACCTACAGAATGGGAGAAAATTTTTCCAATCTATCCATCTGACAAAGAGCTAATATTCAGAATCTATAAGGAACTTAAAAAATTGACAAGAAAAAAACAACCCCATCAAAAAGTGAGTGAAGGATATGAACAGACACTTTTCAAAAGAAGACATTTATGTGGCCAACAAACATATGAAAAAAAGCTCACTATCACTGGTCGTTAGAGAAATGCAAATGAAAACCACAATGAGATACCATCTCATGCCAGTTAGAATGGCAATCATTAAAAAGTCAGGAAGCAACAGCTGGAGAGGATATGGGGAAATAGGAACGCTTTTACACTGTTGGTGGGAGTGTAAATTAGTTCAACCATTGTGGAAGACAGAATGGCAATTCCTCAAGGATCTAGAACCAGGAATACCATTTGACCCAGCAATTCCATTACTGGGTATATACCCAAAGGATTATAAGTTAGTCTACTATAAAGACACATGCACACGTATGTTTATTGTAGCACTATTCACAATAGCAAAGACTTGGAACCAACCCAAATGTCCATCGGTGATAGACTGGATAAAGAAAATGTGGCACATATCCACCATGGAATACTATGCAGCCATAGAAAAGGATGAGTTCATGTCCTTTGCAGGGACATGGATGAAGCTGGAAACCATCATTCTCAGCAAACTAATACAGGAACAGAAAACCAAACACTGCATGTTCTCACTCATAAGTGGGAGTTTAACAATGAGAACCCATGGACACAGGGAGGGGAACATCATGCACCAGGGCCTGTCGGGTGCTGGGGGGCTAGGGGAGGGATAGCATTAGGAGAAATACCTAATGTAAATGACGAGTTGATGGGTGCAGCAAACCACCATGGCACGTGTATATCTATGTAACAAACCTGCACTTTCTGCACATGTATCCCAGAACTTAAAGTATAATAATAAAAAAACAGTGCAAATTATTTAGTGCGGTGAAAATTAAAGAGGCTGTTTTCTTAGGAAATAACATAGATTAAAAATACAAATCTATTTAAGAATAATTTAGATAAGTTAATGAAAGTTAAGTTCACAGGTTATGGAGGGAAGCTTTGTATAGTAGCAGGAAAATTTTTAACCTTGTAAATGTACAACATAGTTAGCAGCCATCTTTCACAAAACAACTTCATACTACTGGAAGAGAAAGAATATTGTAATAGAACTTTGTTTGGGTATTATAATTATTTCATATTTATGTAATTTTTAATGAAAGTGAATCAATAAGTGATTAATAAAAGTAAACCTTGACTATCAGTTTTTAAAAGGTGACACAAATTTAGTCAATTATGAGTTTTATGAAAAGTAACTTGGATATTTATACAATAAAATAAAATATTGATCACCAACAGGAAGATTTTATTGAATTTGTATGTACATAGCAAAGTTAGTGAAACTTCTCTGGCAAATTTTATCAGAACATTACATGAACTAAGGCCGAAAAATATTCAGCATGGTTTATCCAATTTTCCTGATATAATAAATTAAATCTCAAATCTACATCTGGTGATATGTTTTTCAGAGACTATCTTTAACTATAATTTTATATTTCCTAAAAAAGGTGTTTGAAGAAGCCAAAATTCAGTTGGTCTATTTCCTACCATTCTTACTAGTGCATAAATTTTTTATTATTTGTGAAGTGAATTCAGAACAGACAAGCCACAGGGACTCAGATGAAGTCTCTGAATGCATTCGTGAGACTCAGTTCTTACGGAGTGCCTAAACAATTCATTGAAGTTAAGTTCTCACCAAGAAGAAAGATAACTATCCATGGAACGATACAAGAAATAACACATTATCACAATTCCTTCCTCAGATCAAAATTCCTTGAAGGCAGTCATCATATCTTATGCTTCTTATGTAACCATCTCCACAATATTTAACACAGCACTGATTGTATTAGGTGCTCAATGAATACTCATTGAATGACTGATCAGAAACAATATTTTACTTAATAGATTTGGAAGTTACTCTTAAATTTATTTTACACCTGGTCATTTACTCTTTGCTCTTCCATTATTGATATTAATGTGATACTAGCCATTTTTACTGTTTTAAGCTACTGCCTACGCCTGTCTTTTTACCATTTCAGTCCCTTTAAGTCATTTTAAGTGATAACGAGAATAGATATTTTCATGTGTCAGAATTTTAAGTTTTGTAAATAACACCATACCTTTTGGAATTGTGGGATTGTGGCTTTGGGGATCTCTAAAATCAGCTCAGGGAAAGATATTTGATGGAACTTTTTAAGCTACATATTTTTTCTCTAATTGCAACATTCCATAGACTCTAGCAGGTTTCAGTAAATCTTCACCTTCAGCAGCATAACAGACATTAGCAGGAGAGATGGGAGGAGCAGGTCACCAATATTACCTTTACCTTCAGTTTGGCCTAGGAACACTCACATTTTTCTGTAATTATCTAATTCTTATGATATAAAATATCATTTCTTGAGCAGTGCGAGGGTTTCAGGTAGGGTGGTGCTTTCTTTAACATCTTAGCACCAAAGGATTTGTTTGGATTTTTCCCTATAACCAGTGCAATTAGATTAGACAAGTACCTATCTATGGAAACCCTATATGTCAAGTTTAGGGTGAATTTGACGGCCAATTATTTTAAGATAATAGAAAATGCAGGTGATTGCTATGTGTTCAATATAATGAATAAGAAAATTCAGGATGATAGAGTCCAGAAATGGTGCCTGGTTTAACAGAGGAGGTAACAAATAATATCAACCAAAGCAGGTTTGAAAATCTTTGCCAATCCCTATTGGCATCCCTTCAAAAAGCTTATTTATTTCCTACAACACTAATTTTAACCACCAAAGCTTGAATACCTGATATCTAACTAAGTGCTTAACCTATAAATTAGGTAGTAATTTTATTTAGACTGTGTAAGGAAAACATTAACAGCATTCAGTACTGTATTATATGGCCCTCCCATTTGGAATTCAAGCCTCAACACCGCTTTTCCTTCTCTTCTAGCTCTTGCAGTCCGTACCAAATCAGGACATTTATAAAATAGTTTTGCAGTGAATGCACTTTCTTTTGTAACAGATAGAAATTAGTTTGCCTCCTTTTGGTCTGGCATCGTAGTTCTGCAGAGCTGATTTGAGTTACTTTTCTTAACTGAGTTCAAATAAACAAAGAGGAAGACAAGAAGATTGTATAAAGTCCACTAGCGATGATGACAACGGCCTGGATGTGAAAGTAGTAGACTGATATCCAGCTTTTTAATAAAACTAGTGGTTGAATTGCTCTGGAAGGACAAAGTCTTGCTTGAAGCCATCTGTTTATAAAGACCTTTTCCTTGCTTTTTAGCCTGTCAGGTTCACTGAGGCCAGCCAGGGTTCAGGAGGCAGGGAAAGCCCATTTATAATGCTCAGGCAATCTCTGGTCACAGGTGAAAAATCAGGCAAAAGACAGAAAACATGTAAAAAGTGCTCAATCAAATTATTTTAAAGTATTTTTTCATTCATTCATTAATTTTCATGGAAAAGTTAAAAAAAATAAAAAGAAACTGCATTTAGGCTTATACAGGATCCAAGTTCTTAGTGTTCCTTAAAATAGAAATGCTTCTCATATTACAAATCATTTGATCCATGGAAATAAAGGTAGCTACTCATTTATTTCAGTTCCTGCCTCTTCCCAACTTGGTTTAGAAGAAGAAACTACCTTTGCCCTCTTTGAACTAAAGTAAGACAGCACGACTCTGACATGGGATAACTTCTCCAAAAGGACTGATTAAATCTCTCTTTCTTCTCAAGATGAAAAAGATCTTTAAAAAACAAACTGAGGTTTTATATCTGCAGGTATTACATTCTCCCTTTGCATTTTCTTTAGTTCAATGTAGCATTTGTGTGGTTTATTGCAACATCTTTCATGTAGCAGATCTAAAAACCCCTTTGTGATGTTGAAAATAATGGCTTAGTGTGCTATAGGTTTTTAAAGATCCTGTTTTTTAAGCCAGCAAGCAGCCCTTTGCAGAGAGAAGCTGCCATGCCAATGTGAAAAGTTTCTTTTTCTGGCTGTGATTGAATTCTCCATTCATTTCAGGAATTGCTTTCTACAAATACATTGTTTAATGGCCATTTTTTCCTCTCTGTCTAGGCCTAAAGCAGAAGTTCCCAAATTTAGGGGTAAATAAGAATCACCTGGAGTATTTACTAAACTATTTATTCCTGGGTCCCTCAGCTAATACACTGACCCAGTATCCTGGGAAGTGGGGCCCAGGAACCTACTTTTTTTATTTTTTTTTTTATTTTTTTTTGTGTGAAACAGAGTCTCACTCTTGTCGCCCAGGCTGGAGTGCAGTGGTGCGATCTCCGCTCATTGCAACCTCCACCTCCCAGGTTCAAGCAATTATCCTTCCTCAGCCTCCTGAATAGCTGGGATTACAGGCACCTGTCCCCATGCCCGGCTAATTTTTGTACTTGTAGTAGAGACAGGGTTTTCCCATGTTGACCAGGCTAGTCTTGAACTCCTAACCTCAGGTGACCCACCTGCCTTGGCCTCCCAAAGTGCTGGGATTAGAGGCGTGAGCCACCAGGCCCGGCCCAGGGACTCACTTTTTAAGTGAGCACTCAGTTGAGTTTGATGCAGGGGGGTCATTTAGAGAAACACTGGCCAAAATTAATTCTAGAAAAACGTGAACATGGAAGTATTAAGCAGTTTTCTTTGTAAGATATTTTCTGACTATTGAAATCTCTTTTACTCCAAATAGTCATAAATAAAGCAGTAAATTATTTTTTAAAGGAAAAAAAAGACTTAAGAGAATGTGCCATTAATTGGCTTGCAAATGAGTATTATGAAGATTATGCACAAACATGAAATGAAAAAGCAAATTAACTTACTTGTTGATTACAAGGCACTACAGAGACTTCATGAAACCTAATTATATGTCATGAAATTCAATTCTTGCAAAGAGTCTTGGTAAAGATAAACCTACAGATTATAGTGTAGATTAATAAGATTCTTTTGTGTGTTCCAACTTGTTGGCTGTCAAGTCAGCATTATACTACATGCAGAGATGGCAAAATGCCTACCATTCTGTTATAAATGTTGGCATGCTCTCCACTCAGAAACCTAACACAGACCTACATCCTTCCCTACTTGAGTTCAGTTCATGGCCTGTTGAAGGGAAAAATGATAGTAGGCCCTTGCTGGCAACACCTGGAGACCAGGCATACCTGGAGACCCTTCAGTGAAACTCAGGAATGGGAAAGAGAATAGAAAACATGTGAAGTATTCTGGTGAACCGCACAGTGATGCTTCTCAAACCTGATTGGCCAGCTGCTGGTAATGTTACCAGCTATGAAGAATTGGCAGGCTATCTACAACACCTTGAGAAATGACAAAGTATACCTGTTGTAGTTCCACGTTACACAAACAGACCCCTAAAGAAGTTAATTTGGATATACACATGCTTGCTTAGCTGGTTTTAGTGTCGAAGTCTTCAGAAGTTTTCAACTCTGTGAAATCTAATATTGCTAAGGAAAATGAACTATCTTTGAGTCAATCAATTATAACAGTAGTGAAGAAATTAGAGGAAGTATAGTGAGGTAAATAAGAAAACAGGCTCTGCATTTAGAATGCCTAAATTAATAGACTACCTCCACCAGTTTCTACCTGTGAGCCACTGAGCATATTAAAGCAATATTCTGTGTTTCAACTTCCTTATGTATAAAATGGAGAGAGGAGATATCATACTTATGGTATGAAGTATCATAAAATTCTTAAGAGGATCAAATTAGTTAACATGTATAAAGCACTTATCATAGTGCCTGGCACAGAATAGGTGGCTCAATAAATGTGAGCTTTTAAAAAAATTGTTGTTGCTGTTGCTATTGTTAGGGGAAATAGGTGGAAAATGTATCAGAGTTCATGTCCTTTGTAGGGACATGGATGAAACTGGAAATCATCATTCTCAGTAAATTATCACAAGGACAAAAAACCAAACACCGCATGTTCTCACTCATAGGTGGGAATTGAACAATGAGAACACATGGACACAGGAAGGGGAACATCACACTCTGGGGACTGTTGTGGGGTGGGGGGAAGGGGGAGGGATAGCATTAGGAGATATACCTAATGCTAAATGACGAGTTAATGGGTGCAGCACACCAACATGGCACATGGATACATATGTAACAAACCTGCACATTGTGCACATGTACCCTAAAACTTAAAGTATAATAATAATAAAATAAAAACCAAAAAAAAGAAAAAAAGGAAAAAAAAGAAAATGTTTTAAACCAACTATATTGAGGTATGCTTTGCATATAACAAAATGTACAAGTTTTAAGTGTATAATTCATTGATGAATGTATACAGCTATATAACCAGTATTCCAATCAATACATAATTTCCACCAGGCATGGCTTATGCCTGTAATCATAGCGGTTTGGGAGGCAAAGATGAGGATTGTGTCAGGCCAGGAGTTCAGGACCAGCCTGGGCAACATAGTGAGACCTTGTCTCTAAAAAAAAAAAAAAAAAAAAAAAAAATTAGCCAGGCAAGGTAAGTCACACAATGTAGGAGTTCTAGCTACTCAGGAGGCTGAGGCAGGAGGATTGCTTGAGCCCAGGAGTTTAAGGCTGCAGTAAGCTATGATTGTGCTGCTGCACTACAGCCTGGGTGACAGAAGAGAGAAAGACCTTATCTCTAAAGTAAGATCATATATATATATATATATATATATCTTATATATATATATTCCATTATCCCAGAACATCCCCTAATATGCTTTGCAATTTTTCACACACCCCACCCACACCCAAGGAAACAGTCTGATTTCTAAAACCATAGCTTTACTTTTGACTATTTTAGAACCTTATATAAATGGAATGATATAGGATGCACTCTTTTGTGTCTGGCTTTTTTTAGTCACCATGATAATTTTGAAATTCATCTTCAATAGTGAGGTAAATAAGAAAACAGCCTCTGCATTTAGAATGCCTAAATTAATAGAGTAGCTCTATTGGCAGTGGGAGTGGGGCATTGCTGTAAAGATATTGTGTAAATCATAGTTCCTTTGTAACAGAATATTGCTAAATATTCTATTCTTTAAATATACAACAGTTTGTCCAATAACGTGCTGATGAACATGGAGGTTGTTTTATACAGAATATTCAGGTTTTTGTTACTATGAATAAAACTGCTGAAACACTCTCGTATATCTCTTTTTGTGAATATATGTTTTCATTTATTTGGTATAAATGCCTAGAAAAGGAATTGCTGGGATATAGGTTATATGTATGTTTAAGTTTATAAGAAACTGCAAAGTATTTTCCAAAGTAGCCCCATTTTACACTCCCACCAGTAATGTATGAGAGACCTTTAATCCAGATCTTCAATAATTGGTGTTATTTTAATTTTAGTCTCGTAATAGTACAATGTGATATCTAATATGGTTTTAATTTATATTTTCCTAAAAACTAATAATGTTGAGTACCTTATTATGTATATTTTAGAAACTCCTATATTTTATTTTTTAGATTTCTCTACAAATCTCTTGCACATTTTTTATTGGCTTGTACTTTAATTACAGAGTTGGATGGGTTATTTATGTACTCTGAATATATAAAGTGAATTATTAACACAGCCTCTTTATTGTCTCAGTGATGTCTCCTTAGAGTTTAATTTTGATAGAATATAATTTATATATATATGTTTGTTTTACAGTTACAGCTTTTTATGTCCTAGGAAATTTTACCTATTGCAACATTGTAAAAATATTCTCCTCTATTTCTTATAGAAACTTTCTCCTTTGGCGCTGTTCATGATAGAGTTCTCATGAGATCTGGTTGTTTAAAAGTGTGTAGTAGCCCCCCAACCCCCCTTGCTCTGGCCATATAAGATGTGCATGCTTCTCTTTTGCCTTTTGCCATAATTGAAAGTTTCTTGAGGCCTCCCCAGAAGCCATCATGCTTACTGTACAACCTGCAGAACCATGAGCCAATTAAACCTCTTTTCTTTATAAATTACCTAGTCTCAAGTACTTCTTTATAGCAGTACGAGAACTGACTAATACAGAAAATTGGTACTGGGAGTGGGGCATTGCTGTAAAGATACCTGAAAATGTGGAAGCTATTTGGAACTGGGTAATGGTCAGAGGTTGGAAGTGTGGAGGGCTCAGAAGAAGATAGGAAGATAAGGAAAAGTTTGGAACTTCCTAGTGATTTCGTTGAATGGTTGTGACCAAAGTGCAGATGGTGATATGACAGTAAAGTCTAGACTGAGGAGGTCTCAGGTGGAAATGAGGAACTTATTGGGAACTGAATCAAATGTCACTGTTGTTATGCTTTAGCAAGAACTTGGAGGCACTGTGCTCCTGCCCTAGGGATCTGTGAAACTTTGAACTTGTGAATGATGATTTAGGGCTTCTTTTTTCTTTCTTTCTTTCTTTTCTTTTCTTTTCTTTTTTTTTTTTTTTTTTTCAAGACAGTCTTACTCTGTTGCCCAGGCTGGAGTGCAGTGGCATGATCTCAACTCACTACAACCTCTGCCTCCCAGGTTCAAGTGATTCTCGTGCTTCAGCCACCTGAATAGCTGGGATTACAGGTGTGCACTACCAATGCCCAGCTAATTTTTAAAAAAGATTTTAATAGAGATGGGATTTTGCCATGTTGGACAGGCTGGCCTGATTTAGGATTTCTGGCAGAAGAAACTTCTAAGCAGCAAAGCATTCAAGGTGTGGCCTTGATGCTTCTAACATGCCTATATGCATGAGCAAATAAAGGATGTAGGACTGGAACTTATATTTAAAAAGGGAGCAGAGCATAGAAATTTGAAGAATTAGCAGCCTAGCCACGTGGTAGAAAAGGAAAGCCTATTTTTAGGGGAGGAATTTGAAAAGGCTGCAGAAATATGCATAGCTGAAAGGAAGGCAAATGCTGATAGCCAAGACAATAGGGAAAATACCTTGAAGGCATTTCAGAGACCTTCATGGCAGCCTCTCCCATCAGAGGCCTGGTGGCCTAGGAGAGAAGAGTGGTTTCATGGGCCAGCCCCAGGGCCTTGCCACACTGCACAGCCTAAGGAAACTGGTCCCCGCATCCAGCTTCAGCCATGGCTCAAAGAGGCCCAGGTACAGCTTGGGCCACTGCCCCAGAGGGTGTAAGCTGTAAGCCTTGGCTAAGCATGCAGGTGTGCAGAGTGCAAGACTTGAGGTTTGGGAGCTTCTGCCTATATTTCAGAGAATGTATGGAAAAGCCTGGATGTCCAGACAGAAGCCTGATACAGGGGTGGAGCCTTCACAGAGAACCTCTATTAGAGCAGTGTGGAGGGAAAATGTGGGATTGGGGAGCTCCACACACAGAGTACCTACTGGGGCACTGCCTAGTGGAGCTGTGAGAAGACAGCCACTGTCCTCCAGACCCCAGAATGATAGATCCACTGGCAGCTTGAACCCTGTGCCTGGAAAAGCTGCAGGCACTCAACGCCAGCACTTGAGAGTAGCCTCAGGGTCTGAGCCCTGCAGAGCCATAAGGGCAGAACTGCCCAAGGCCTTGGGAGCCCACTTGTTACATCAGTGTGCCCTGCCTGTAGAACATGCAGTTGAAAGAGATTATTTTGGAGCTTCTGGGTTTAACGACTGCCCTACTGGATTTCAGACTTGCATGGGGCCTGTAGGCCCTTTCTTTTGGCTGATTTATCCCTTTTGCAACAGGAATATTTACTCAATGCTTATATCTCCATTGTATCTTGAAAGTAAATAACTTGTTTTTGATTTTACAGGCTCATAGACAGAAGGGACTAGCTTTGTTTCAGATGAGACTTTGGACTGTGGACTTTTGAGTTAATTCTGGAATAAGTTAAAATTTTGAGGGACTGTTGGGAAGACATTGTATTTTGCAATGTGAGAGGGACATGAGATTAGGGAGGGGCCAAGAGCAGAATAATATGGTTTGGATATGTGTCCCCACCCAAATCTCATGTTAAATTGTAATAACCAATGTTGGAGGTGAGGCCTGGTGGGGGGGGTGATAGGATCATGGGGGCAGATTTTCCCCTTTGGTGCTGTTCTTGTGGGATAGTTCTCATGAGATCTGGTTGTTTAAAAGTTTGTAGCACCCCTCCCTTCTTCCTGCTCTGGCAATGTAAGCTGTGCCTGCTTCCCCTTCACCTTCCACCATGATTGAAAGTTTCCTGAGACCTCCCCAGAAGCTGTCATCCTTTCTGTACAGCCTGCATAACCAAACCATGAGCCAATTAAAACTCTTTTCTTTATACCAGTCTCAGATATTTCTTCATAACAGCATGAGAACTGACTAATGCAATGTTACATCTTGAATTAATTTTTAGCTGTAGTAGAAATTGAGTTTTGTTTTATTTTTCTATGTACAGTCAGTTTCCCCAACATAATTTGCTGAAAAAATTATTCTGCTTTTGATTACATTGCTACTTTATGGGAAAGATCAGTTGACCATATAGGTGTGTGTCTATTTTTAAACTTGCTATTCCTCTATTTACCTACTTTTCTCTTTGCTACCACATTCTCTTGACAAATGTAGTTTTATATTATGCATTGAAAAGAGGGAGCAGTTGTTTTGGCTATTCTATCAATTATTTTGAAGGGGCGGGTTAAAAATCTCCACCTATGATTGTGGAGTTTCCTGTTTCTCCCATTAGTTCTGCTCATTTTGCCTCATATATTTTTAAGCTCTGTAATTAGATGAGTACACATTTAGAATTATGTCTTTCTGACTAGTCAATTATTTTATCATTACAAAATAACCTTCTATCTCTGATAATGCTTGTTGTATTGAAACATTCTAGTTGTATTAAATTTTTCAGTCTTAGTGATTGGATGATGTGTTTATATTTTTATCCTTTTATATCTGACTTGTTTCTGTCTTTATATTTAAAGTATATCTTTTTCAAATAGCATCTGATTTAGCTTAAGTTTTTTTTTTTTTGGTTTTTTTTTTTTGAGACAGAGTCTTGCTCTGTTGCCCAGGCTGGAGTGCAGTGGCACAATCTCGGCTCACTGCAACCTCCGCCTCCCAGGTTCAAGTGATTCTTGTGCCTCAGCCTCGCAAATAGCTGGGACTACAGACATTCACCACCACACCTGGCTCATTTTTTGTATTTTTAGTAAAGACAGGCTTTCACCATGTTGGCCAGGCTGGTCTCAAATTCCTGGCCTCGTGTGATCTGCTTGCCTCAGCCTCCTAAAGTGCGAGGATTACAGGTGTAAGCCATCATGCCCAGCCAAGCTTAGGATTTTTAAGTAGTTTGACAATCACTCAACTACCTTCAAGGATTTTATTCTAGCTCTTCTGATAGTTTTTTTTTTTTTTTTTGCTATACCTATTGATATCATTTTTAGTGGTTGCTGTAGAGATTATGATATATGTATTTAACTTATCAAAGTCTATTTGAATTAACATTACACCACCACATATAAGAACCTCACAGCAATATAATTCCAATTATTTTTCTGCTGTCCTTTTTAATGATGTCATATGTTTATTTCTACATATGTTATAAACCCCATAATACATTGATGTTAAATTTTTCTTTAAATAGTTAACTGACTTTCAAATATTTCTTAAAAGGATAAAACAATGTTTTATATTTACCCACATATTTACTATTTCCTTTGCTCTTCATGGAATGGTGCACTTCAGGTGTACTCTGACCTTTTAAAGACATATAGAAGTATACATAGAAATGATGCTCTGAATAATAAAATGCTATTCAGTTCCCCAGAGGTAAAGCCTCAAACAAAGACTCCAGCTCAAGCAATTTGTTAGGGAAGTGTTTTTAGGAGAAGGGAAATGATTGAAGCAGGACAGGGTGGGGTGGGGAGAAGCTAAATGAGACTCTGGTTTGAGCTGGAGACTAATTTGCAGTCTGATCTCATGGGGAACATCTGCAGCACAAATTTTATCACATAGTTCTATATTGAGCAGGGTGCTTATCTTTTGTACATTGCATAGGTCAATCATTGGTTAAAGACAACTCCCCTGCCCCTGGAACAGAGGTGTGCATAGCCTCCTGGGCTAAGTGGTTCCTGTTAGCTGAAGGCTATTCTCTAGTGAAAGGTAGATGTGGTTTGTTATCAGTCAGGATCTGACTGGGGCACCAAGACATGCACTATAGGGCTATCCTTTAGGTGTATTACATACCTTAAAATTCACTCACTCTTTATTGATGTGTCCCCAGTAGGTAGAATATATAGGTTCAGAAATAAAGGGGTGAAAATAGGACTGTCCCCCTTTTATCCTCTCTCCCAGTGAACTACGTGGGGAAGTTGTATTTCCTGTCCCCAGAAGTTTAGGCTCTGTGTGTCTTGACATCTTGACTAGGAGTGGGAGTGAGGTGCTTCCACCAAGGGATAAAATAAAAGTCTGTATAAATTCAAAGCCACACCTGCCATCTGGTCACTTTGTGTTCCTTGTTCCTGTAAAAGAGCAGGCACAGAAAGGACACAAATTGGCAGGTGAAATTGATCCTTATCTTCCTGAGGTAGCATGACTGCTGCTGTGCATGGAGGCTGGGTAGAATGAGCCTAATTCAAAGGTGATCCAATGGGGCATTTTTTGATGCCTTTATGCACTGTTTTAGTTCCATAAGGGCACGTAAAGCAATCATGGTTTGATAAGACCATGATAGCCAGAAGTTAAGCCCCCTCAGGGATGAGGATATGGGTCACCTCACTAAGCAAACCATTAGAAGATAGAATTGCTATCTTAGGGTGATGGAAAGATAAAAAATGAGTATTAATTATGTCGTTAAATCAACTGCAGTCATGGAGACACTATTAATCCCAACAATATTCCCCTTATAGGTTTTGCCAAGATTTGCAATCATGTTCCCCTGGAGATGTGTAATTAGTTGGAGTGAACTTAATGTGAAAAACAGGTGAATTTGAGTGGTGAAGGAAGTGGATCATAACAGTCTCTAGGGTGACTCAGGGAGTCACCCTTTCAGACTACTTTACTTGGCTGGTGCTTGCATCCCCCAGCTGATGTGTTTGGCTGCCTCTCTTTTCCAAAGAATTGCCCTAGTTTGGTGGGCTGCTGGGAGTTGACTCAGAAAGTAGCCTCCACTGGCCCATAGACAATAACTGACTTAAATAGGGTTCAAAAATCTGATACTTTTGTTTCAAGAGGAAAGAACACTGCAGTGAAATTTATGTTTTAGCTCCCTTTTTGTTTCTGCTCCCTGCATCAGACTAAGACTAGAATTTATAATAACTGAGCCTATATCCACGCATATGAATTCCTACCTCAGGTTCTGCTTCTAGGAAACCTCAGGTAAGACAGGGTGAAAATCAGCTTCTGTGCTCCACTTATCTCTTTGAGTTTTTGCTTTTGCTTCATTTTTGGCCTCTAGAGATTCTGTAATTTCTCGCCAGCTGACAAAATACGTTTTGAAAGATTTAAAAATATTTTATTCAGCAGAAGGGTTAGTTTGGGTATCTATTATAGTTCTATAGTTTCCCTGTGGAAAATGGGTCACTTTATCTCTGCTGCTGTTTTATCCAGATCATTTTCTCAGTTATAATCTTTATCAAGCACTTACAATATACCAGGCACTTACTATATATGTTGCTTTACAGATAAAGACAATAGGACATAGAGAGTTTAAACAACTAGCCCTGGGTCATGTAGCTAGTAGGTGGTCAGGCTAGTAAGTGGTTAAACCAGGATTCCACTTAGCAGTGGGGCTTCCAGATTCATGAAACTCTACTGCCTCTAAGTAGGAGATTCCTAGCTAAATTCTTCCATGATTGTTTTACATGGCAGTTTTGTGACTATAAAAGGGTTTAGAAAGTGGTTTCCTGTCACCCAACACATGTTTTATAACATGCAGGTCTACACTGAGTTGTATATAGAGGGAGACAGTTCTGTGAACTATCTGGATTTTTTGCTATCCAAATTGTGCCTAACCCAAGGGTTTTCTGCAGCCACTGTGTGGCAATAAATTATACTTTTAGCAGTTTAGATCTGCAATAGGAGGAAATACTGCATCAGGACAATAATACCACCAAAACAATAATAACTGAAGAAAAAGATTTGTGTCATTTTTTGTACCATTTTGTATTATATTATGAATAAGCTTTTCTTGAAAAACTACTATCTGCCAGGAATTTTCAAATATTATCTGTAAAATGTATTACAACTTTTTAAGAAAACATTTTTCAGGCATTGAATAAGTATTTGTTAAATGAATGATTAATAAAATGTAAAATCACATTTTATTAGACAATGGGCAAAAAATAAATACATAAATAAAAACAAGGAGTTTAAGGAAAGTCAGAGCTGCACAAATACATTAGAGAAAGTTCCTCTTATAAGAAAGAAAGAGACCCAAGTATTATAGAATTCAGTAATGGAGAAGAGACTGTCTTCTCCTCATTGTGTATTCTTGACACTCTTGTCAAAAATCAGATGACCATACATGCATAGTTTACTTAATAGAACAGAGAGCTCAGAAATAAACTATGCATGTACAGTCATCTGATTTTATCTGTCGGTTTTTATGCCAGTACCACACTGTTTTGATTACTGTAGCTTTGTAATGTAATTTGAAATCAGGAACTATAATGCCTTTGGCTTTGTTATTGCTAAAAATTATTTTGGCTATTCATATCTTTTGTGGTTTCATATAAATTTTAGGATTGTTCTCTATTTCTGAAAAAAAATCAGTTGAGATTTTTATAGAGATTGCATCAAATCTATGTATCACTTTGTGTAGTATATACATTTTAACAATATTAATTCTTTTCATCCATAAACATGGTATGTATTTCCATTTGTGTTTGCTTTAATTTTTTCATCATTGTTTTATACTTTTCAATGCACAAATTTTTTATCTCCTTGTTTAAGTTTGTTGCTAGGTATTTTATTATTTTTCATGCTAGTGTAAATGAAAGTGTTTTCTTATTTTCCATTTTGGAAAACTCAGCGTATAGAAATATAACTGATTTTTGTACATTGATTTTTTGTCTTGCAACTTTGCCAAATTTATTAGTTCTAATACTATTAATGAAATCTTCAGGGCTTTCTTGATATAAGATTATATTAACTGCAAACAGAGATATTTTTACTTCTTCCTTTCCAATTTGGATGCCTTTTATTTCTTCTTATTGCCTAGTTGGTCTGGCCAGAACTTCCAGTATTATACTGAATAGAAATAGTGAGAGTGGGCATTCTCACCTTGTTCCAGATCTTTACAGAAAAGCTCTCAGTTTTTACTATTAAGTATGATGTTGGCTGTAAGCTTTTTATACATGGACTTCATTGTTTGAGGTAAGTTCCTTCTATACTCAATTTATTGAGATAAATGGTGTTGGAAAAGAGTAAAATTAGACCCTTAGCTCACATCATACACAAAAATCAACTCAAAATGGATTGAAGACCTAAAGATTCGACTTGAAACTGTAAAAATCCTAGAAGAAAACATAGAGAAAAAGTTTCTGGATATTGACCTTGGCAATTATTTTTTGGATATAATACCAAAAGCACAGACAAGAAAAGCCAAAATAAACAAGTTAGATTGCATCAAACTAAAAACCTTCTGCACAGCAAAGGAAACAATCAATAAAATAAAAAGGCAACCTTTGGAATAAAAGAAAATATTTGTAAACCATGTATCTGATAAAGGGCAAATATCCAATTTATTAAGGGACCCTTACAACTCAATAGCAGTAATACAAACAAACCAATTTAATAATTGGAGAATGAACTGAATAGACCTTTCCCTAAAGAAGATATACAAATAGCCAACAGATTTAGAAAAGAAAATGTTCAACATCATTAATCACCAGGGGAATGCAAATAAAACCCCAGTGTGACATAACCTCACACTTTTTAAGATGAATTTTATTTAAAAAAACAAAGAAAACATATATTTTAGGAGAGCGAAACAAAAGATAACAAAGCCAACAAGGCTGTGGAGAAAAGGGAACTCTAGTACACTGATGGTGAGAATGTAAATTGGTACAGCTAGTATAGAAAACAGCATGGAAGTCTTGAAAAACTAAAAATAGTACTGCCATATAATCTAGCAATTCAATTTCTGGGTATATATCCAAAAGAATCTAGAAAAAAGTCAGAATTTCAAGGTGAAATCTGCAATCTCATGTTCATTGCTGCATTATTGATAATAGCCAAGACATGGAAGTAACCTAAATGTTCATTCACACATGAATGGACGAAGGAAATGTGGTATAGTAATACATTGTAATTACTGTCTAGCCTTAAAAAGAAAGGAAATTCTGGTATATGCTACACCATGGAAGAATCTTGAAGACATTAAGTAAAATACATTAGACAGGAAAACAAATACTACATGATATTAACTACATGATATTACTTATATGATAAATTTAAACTAGTCAAGCTTACAGAAGCAGAGGGTAGAATGGTGGTTTGCAGAGGTTGCAGAGAGGGAAACAGAGAGGTATTACTCAAAAGTATATAGTTTTAGTTATACAAGATAAATAAGTCAGAGATCTACTGTACAGCATGGTGTCTATAGTTAATAATTCTGTATTGTATACTTCAAAATTTGCTAAGGATGTACATCTTATGTTAAAAGTTCTTATCACAAATGACAACAATAATAAGTAACAAAGAAGGAGGAAACTTTTGGAGATAATGGATAGATTTATGGTATACATTGTGATAATTTCACGGAGGTGTACTATCTCTGAACTCATCAGATTGTATACATTAAATGTGTACAAGCTTCATGGTTTAAAAATTAAATTAAAAAAGAATGTTGAGTATGAAAAAGAATTCAGTAATGGGGAAACAGATTTCTGCAAAGTAATATAGTATAATCAGACTTTTATTCTCAACATTCTCTTGAAACTGTTCCTTTGAAGGTTTTTAGTGGGGCCTATGTTACATTATTTAATATTCCATGTTAAGGCCTCATATTAGTCAGTATTATTTCACACAATTGATGATTCCCTCTTTTTGGAAATGCTTTTTCCACTTGGTCTCTAGGACACTGCTCTCTTGGTTTATTTCCCACCACCCTGGTCATTCCTCCACAGTTTCCTTTGCTGGGTCTTTCTCAACTTCCCACCTATATACGTTAAAGTTCCCAGTGCTCAGCCTTGCCTCCATTCTCTTCTCCTCTTCACTCATTTGATTAGCAATCTCATTCCAGCCCACATACATATGCCCAGCCTGGCTCCGCACTTGCAGTTAAGACTCATATAATCAACTACCTACTTAATGTTTCCTCTGGGGTCTCATTGCTACACTTAAGCTCAGGTCTAGGATATTACAATAGCTTTCTACTTCTACTCTTGTGTCTATTCCCACATGGCAGCCAGAGTGACCATTTAAAATACAAATCAGATCATGTCTCTACTCTGCTCAAAACCATCCAATTGCTTTACTTATTACTCAGAATAAAAAAGAGAAACCCTTCCCATAGCCATTAAGGTTCTGTGTAATTTGGGTGTTACTCCATCCTATGTCCCCACCTCTTTGATCTTAATTCTTTTTTCACCTGGCTTGCTTTTCTTCAACCATGCTAGCCTTATTGCTGATCTTGGAATATGCTAAACACATTCTTTCCTCAAAGTCTTTGTTCCTTCTGCTCTCTTTGCTGCAACAATCTCCCATTATATATCCATTGACTGCCTGCTGCCTTCCTCTAAGCCTTTGTTGGCATCTGTATAAAATAGCATGGTCTCCCTATCCCTCTCTGTCTCCCTACCGTGTTTTATTTTTCTTCTAAGCTTTCCATACCACATATGTGGGTCCTTGTTTATTGTTTCTTCCCACTTTCACTCCCTTTGAAAAATGAGCTTTATGAGATCAATGACCTTGTCTTTTTCATTGATGTATCTTCATTGCCTTGACATGGTAGATGCTTAATAAATATGTATTGAGTCAATAAACACATGAAAGCATTTTCATTATTACAAAATAACATATTACTAAGATAACATGTTACTTTACAAAGAGCTTTCATGTAAACTATGTCTAAAAAGCTGCTCAAAATCTATGAACATCTCTTTTATTTTTCCAATTGACTCTGGAAGGTCTGCATTCCTAAGATGCAAAGAGATGAGGAGGCTCCTCCTCTTCTCTCCCTTAGTACCCAGAAGGAGAGAATGAGTGGGAATCACAATATTTTCTTCTGCCCTGCCTGAGGACAATATAAGTTTTTTATGGTACATAACTATTGGGCATTCAGGGGAGGCCCTTTGAATGAGTAAGGTGTCTTTTAGGACAAAGCTTAGACAAGGCTGCTTTTGCATTTGCTCTGCCTTTTCCATGACTGAAGTCTGTCCCTCAGTCTATAACCCAGTGACCTCTTGTTTTTCAATCCATTAAATAGAGCCAGTAATACCATTCCTATATTATGATGGTGCTGGGAGGCTTGAGCAATTAGTAAAGGCTTATGAAAAACTCTGACATTCTCAAATGAAAGGCACAAAAGGACCACAGAGTGTTATTATATATTTCACAATTGGAAAACCTAACATTAAAGTAATGGCATTTTAAACTATTATAAGATCAAAAGCTTTTATACAAAAATACCATTTTATACTCTTTTGCTTTATTTTGTTGTTGTTTGATACAGAAACTGAAATGGGGATGATGCCCGTTTCTAGAAGTGATTCTCCAAATCAATTTAACAGTCACAAATGAATGTTATATGAACACATGCACACAGAAATTATTGTTCATTTAACCACCTTGACCATGAGGACAACAGCAGGGCATCAAGAAGAAACAGCGTGTAGTAGGAAGGCCACCCGAACAAGAGCAGGGAGACCAAGGTCATTTGTCTGGGTTCTCAGACAAATGTGATATTAAGTAACTCATTTAACAAATGTTTATAATATGCCTATGCAGGTATAGGGATTACTTCTCCTGTTGGAGAGATTGATGGCAATGGAAAAGCTTGAAGCAGTGGAGAAACATGAGGCCTAGCTTTCCTGGGTTCTGACAATGTCACTAAAGGGACTCTTACCCCTCCTCAGTAACTTCCACTTCCTGTATGTTTTCTGGGAAGGACCCACAAAAACCTGGGGATCTTGATGACCTTGGAGGTTAACTGCACCATAAGCTGAATTACTTCTGGCTCTGGGATGCAGACAGAACTGTTGCCTACACTGGGAGGAAATGAGAAGCCAAATAGCTCCTTTGCACCTCATCAAAGAGTTAATAATTCTCAATACTTTCATAAACAGCCATCAAATAGAAAATGTTCTGCTTCCTGACACTTTCAGGACAGTGCTCTAATCTGGTAAAGAGTGATGATAAAGTTATTATGACTGCTTAAACTGTACAAGTGCTATGGGGACATAATTCATAAGCAGACAAAGAACAACCTAGTTAAGGAGATCCAGTTACCTAAGAGAGGAAGAGCAAGTGGCTCTCACTCTGATTGAATTACATGGAGGAGTCAGAAGTCATTTTGACAAATTGGTAGTTACCATCAGATCACCTACCAAAAATACATTTCCAGAAACATTTAAGTGGAGAATCAGTGAAGAGAATCTAGTTTCTTTTCTGAAGATCAAGTGGTGGAAAATTTAACAAAACAGAGCAAAAATACAACGTGTTTAATATTGCTAAACAAAAGATGAGTCATAGGGTACATATTCTAACAACATGCAGAAATAATAGGAGTTCCGTGGGAAGAAAAATGAAGAAACAGAGTGGTAATAACTTAAGTAATTCAAGAATAATTAGCTGGGCTGAAAATTGACTTGAGTCTGCCAACTGGAAAACTCTACTGAGTTGCACGAAGAATTAATTTTCAAAGCCATACACCAAGGCCTATCTTGATGACTTTTCAGAATTTCAAGAATAAAAAGGAAATCTTAGGCCAGGCGTGGTGGCTCACACCTATAATCCCAGCAATTTGGGAGGCTGAGGCAGGTGGATCACTTGAGGTCAGGAGTTCAAGAACAGCCTGGCCAACACAGTGAAACCCTCTCTCTACTAAAAATACAAAAATTAGCCAGGTGTGTTGGTGCATGCTTGTAATCCCAGCTACTTGGGAGGCTGAGACATGAGAATTGCTTGAACCCAGGAGGCAAAGGTTGCAGTGAGCCCAGATTGCACCACTGCACTCCAGCCTGGGCAACAGAGCAAGACTCTGTCAAAAAATAAAAAGGAAGGAAAGAACGAAGAAAGAAAGAAAGGAAAGAAGGGAGGAATGGAGGAAGGGAGGAAGGGAAGGAAGGAAGGAAAGAAGGAAGGAAGGAAGGAAGGAAGGAAGGAAGGAAGGAAGGAAGGAAGGAAGGAAGGAAGGAAGGAAATCTTACAGGTTTTCAGGGAATAGCTAACATAGAAAGGAAATAGCCCCATCCCAGTGTTAAAAATGTCATTTACAACATTGGCTGCCAGAAAACAGAGGGATTACTTTAATAGTTGATTAAGAGAAAAAGACTACAGTCCAAGAATAATATACCAGCCAAGATACTGTTAATCTAACTGGATGAAGGAAAGAAAAGACATCTTCAAAAAGTCAAGGGTTCAGAGTATATGACTCTATATTTTGTCTGGAAAATATCCTCAAATCTATGTTCTAACTAAATGAAACATCAAACAAGAGCTCAAGATCTCAAAATGGGACAGAATAAAAAGTGATAGTAAACTGAAGACAAATTGAAGGTGATGCTGTGACTATACATTTTAAGTATTAACTTTGAAATAGATGATAGATGCCTTCTGCAATAGAAATATCCAACTGTTGCCTAAAACTATTTGTGTTTGTGTGTGTAGAAGAGGGAGGGAAGGAGGGAAGGAGGGAAGGAGGGGGGGAGAGAGAAAAACAGAGAAACAGAGAGAGAGATTGATTTAAATACTGCTAAGAACTTTACTCATTTCACTCACAATCAGCAGACACCCCAGAATGAATGTGAAATGGAAGACATGATTATTCTTTTTTCCATCAGTGACATCTTCTACATGCCTCTAACAGTGTATCTCACCGTGTTGAATGATTCTAGTGTTTAAAGACATAGTCATAGTCTTTAGACTATGTCTAAAAGACATAGTCACTGAATAGAGACATTTCAGTCAATTATAGACCACATATACTATGGTGGTCCCATAAGATGATAATGAAGCTAGAAATTCCTATAGCCTAGTATGTATTATACTGTACTTTTTATTGTTATTTTGAAGTTTACTCCATCCACTTATTTTTTTTTAAGTTAACCCTACAACAGCCACAGGTGGATCCTTCAGAAAGCATCCTAGAAGAAGACATTATCACAGATGGCAGCTTCATACATGTTATTGCCTCTGAAGGACTTCAGAGGCAAGATGTAAAGGCAGAAGGCAGTGGTACTGGTGATCCTAACTCTGTGTAGGCCTAGCCTAGTGTGTGTGTTTGTGTCTTAGTTTTAACTAAAATATTTAAAAAGTAAGAACAAACTTGAAAATAGAAAAATGCATATAGAATAAGGATATAAGGAAAGAAAATACTTTTGTACAGGTGTAAATTGTGTTTGTGTTTTAAATTAACTGTTATTATAAAAGAGTCTAAAAGCTAAAAAGAATTAAAAACTTTATAAAGTAAAAAATTACAGTAAGCCAAGGATAATTTGTTATTGAGAAAAACATTACTTTATAAATGTAGTATAGCCTAAGTGTACAGTGTTTATAAAGTCTACAGTCATATATGATGTCCTAGTTCTTGATATTTACACACCACTCACTCACTGACTCACCCACAGCAACTTTCAGTCCTGCAAGCTTCAGTTATGGTAATTACCCTATTCACATGTACCTTATTATTTTTACGTTGTATTTTTACCAAACCTTGTCTATGTTTAGATATGTTTAGATACACAAATATTCACTCTTGTATTACAATGGCCTACAGTATTCAATACAGTAACCTGTTATACAGGTTTCTAGCCTAAGAGCAATAAGCTATAACATATAGTCTAGATATATAGCAGGCTTTACCTTATGGGTTTGTGTAAGTACACTCTATGATATCCACATAACAACAAAACTGCCTAATGATATATTTTTCAGATCTTGCCCCATTGTTAAGTGATGCATGACTGTACGTTTATTTGAACATTATGGCTTGATAAAGTCTTCATCTTGTGGTCAAGAATGATTAATGGTAATTTTGCCTATGTGCAATATTATGACTTAAAAATCTAAACTAAATAAACTGCACCTCTACTGTTGCATTTGCCCATTCTTACACTACTATGAAGAAATACCCAAGACTGGATAATTTATAAAGAAAAGAGATTTAATTGACTCACAGTTCTGCATGGCTGGTAAGGCCTCAGGAAACTTACAATAATGGCAAAAGGCACGTTTTCATAGGGCAGTAGAGGAGAGAATGAGTGCCCAGAGAAGTGGGAAGCCCTTTATAAAACCATAAGATCTCATGAGAACTAACTCATTATCATGAGAACAGGATGGGGGAAACCACCCCCATGTTTTAATTATCTCCATCTGGTCTCTCCCATGACATGGGGATTATGGGAACTACAATTCAAGAGAGATTTGGGCGGGGACACAGCCAAACCATATCATTCTACCCCTGGATCCTCCCAAATCTCATGTCCTCACATTTCAAAACACAATCATGCCCTTCCAACAGTATCTCAAAGTCTTAACTCATTCCAGTATTAACTCAAAATTCCAAGTACAAAGCCTCATTTGAGACATAGAAAGTCTCTTCTTCCTATGAGCCTATAAAATCAAAAGAAAGTTAGTTACTTCCTAGATACAACTGAGGTACAGGCACTTGGTAAACACACCCTTTCCAAATAGAGAAACTGGCCAAAACAAAGGGGCTACAGGCCCTGTGCAAGTCCAAAATCCAAAAGGGCAGTCACTAAACCTTAAAGTTTCCAAATGATCTCACATCGAGGGCATGCTGATGTAAGGGGTGGGCTCCCATGGCCTTGAGCAGCTTCTTTCATGGCTGGTATTGAGTGTATGTGGCTTTTCCATGAGCACAGGGAAAGCTGTCAATGGATCTACCATTCTAGGGGCTGGAGGACAGTGGCCCTCTTCTCACAGCTCCACTAGGCAGTGCCTGAGTTGGGGACTCTGTGTGGGGGCTCCAACCCCACATTTCCCTTCCACACAGCTCTAGCAGATGTTTGCCATGAGGTCTCATCCCCTGCAGCAAACTTCTGCCTGGACGTCCATGCATTTCCATACATCCTCAGAAATCCAGGTGGAGGTAAAACACCAAAAGCAATGGCAACAAAGGCCAAAATTGACAAATGGGATCTAATTAAACTAAAGAGCTTCTGCACAGCAAAAGAAACTACCATCAGAGTGAACAGGCAACCTACAGAATGGGAGAAAATTTTTGCAACCTACTCATCTGACAAAGGGCTAATATCCAGAATCTACAATGAACTCAAACAAATTTACGAGAAAAAGACAACCCCATCAAAAAGTGGGCGAAGGACATGAACAGACACTTCTCAAAAGAAGACATTTATGCAGCCAAAAAACACATGAAAAAATGCTCATCACCACTAGCCATCAGAGAAATGCAAATCAAAACCACAGTGAGATACCATCTCACACCAGTTAGAATGGCCATCATTAAAAAGTCAGGAAACAACAGGTGCTGGAGAGGATGTGGAGAAATAGGAACACTTTTACACTGTTGGTGGGACTGTAAACTAGTTCAACCATTGTGGAAGTCAGTGTGGCGATTCCTCAGGGATCTAGAACTAGAAATACCATTTGACCCAGCCATCCCATTACTGGGTATATACCCAAAGGACTATAAATCATGCTGCTGCAAAAACACATGCACATGCATGTTTATTGTGGCACTATTCACAATAGCAAAGACTTGGAACCAACCCAAATGTCTAACAATGATAGACTGGATTAAGAAAATGTGGCACATATACATCATGGAATACTATGCAGCCATAAAAAATGATGAGTTCATGTCCTTTGTAGGGACATGGATGAAACTGGAAAACATCATTCTCAGTAAACTATCACAAGGACAAAAAACCAAACACTGCATGTTCTCACTCATAGGTGGGAATTGAACAATAAGAACACATGGACACAGGAAGGGGAACATCACACTCCAGGGACTGTTGTGGGGTGGGGGGAGGGGGGAGGGACAGCATTAGGAGATATACCTAATGCTAAATGACGAGTTAATGGGTGCAGCACACCAACATGGCACATGGATACATATGTAACAAACCTGCACATTGTGCACATGTACCCTAAAACTTAAAGTATAATAATAAAAAAAAAAAGAAATCTAGGTGGAGGTTCTCAAACCTCAATTCTCAACTTCTGCACACTGCAGGCTCAACACCATGTGGAAGTCATCAAGGCTTGGGGCATGTATTCTCTGAAGCAATAGCCGGAACTATACATTGGCCTTTTTTAGACATGGCTGGAGTGACTAGGATGCAGGGCACCAAGTCCCAAGGTTGCATACAGCAGGTGTCCCTGGACCAGGACCAGGAAACCATTTTTTTCTCCTAGGCCTCTGGGCCTATGATGGAAGGGGCTGCCTTGAAGGTCTCTAACATGCCCTAGAGACATTTTCCTCATTGTCTTGGTGATTAACATTCAGCTCCTCTTTACTTATGCAAATTTCTGAAGCAGGCTTGAATTTCTCCCCAGAAAATGGAGTTTTCTTTTCTATTGCATGGCCAGGCTGTAGATTTTCTAAACTTTTATGCTCTGCTTCCTCCTGAATGCTTTGTTGCTTAGAAATTTCTTCTGCAAGAAACTAAATTATCTCTCTCAAGTTCAAAGTTCCACACATCCCTAAGGCAGGGGCAAAATGCCACCAGTATTTTTGCATGGCAAGAGTGACCTTTTCCCCAATTCTCAACAAGCTCCTCATCTCCATCTGAGACTATCTCAGCCTGGGCTTCACTGTCCATATCACTATCAGCATTTTTGTAAAAGCCATTCAACAAGTCACCAGGAAGTTCCAAACTTTCCCACATTTTCCTGTCTTCTTCTGAGCCCTCCAAACTGTTCCAACCTCTGCCTGTCACCCAGTTCCAAAGTCAATTTCACATTTTTGGGTATCTTTGTAGCAGGACCCCACTCTCTGTGGTACCAATTTACTGTATTAGTCCTCATTAGTTCTCATTCTGTTATGAAGAAATATCTGAGACTGGGTATTTTATAAAGGAAAGAAGTTTAATTGACTCACAGTTCTGCATGACTGGGGAGGCCTCAGGGAACTTAAAATCATGGCGGAAGGTACCTCTTTACAGGGCTGCAGTGGAGAGATTGAGTGCCCAGCAAAGGGGGAAGCCCCTTATAAAACCATTAGAACTTGTGAGAACTAACTCACTATCATGAGAACAGGATGATGGAAACAGCCCCCATGGTTCAATTATCTCCAACTGATCGATCCCATGACAAATGGGAATTATGGGAACTGCAATTCAAGATGAGATTTGGGTGGGGACACAGCCAAACCATGTCAACTATAGTTTGGCAAAACCAAGAATTTAAGTATAAAAGCATTTTAGAGAACTTGTACTTGGCTATGCAGTAGTGCAGTAAAAAAATTCTGAAGATTTCATCTTGATGTGTTGGAATGGAATGGAGGAAAGGAAATACAACAAAAGTTTTTGAAGATATTAGGAGAGCTGTAAGAGAATATTTCTTGCAATTCTGCAGCAATAAATTTGAAATTCAAAAGGACTCATGTGAGTTTCTAGCTAAAAGGAACTGGGTGATTTTCTAGGAAAATATCCAAACTAACTTAAGTAAAAATGGAAAGCCATAGCAGACAGTAATTATATTTGGAATATATTTGGAAGATAACTAATACAATAAAAATGCAACTGTTTAAAAAATAGATAATTACACTGTTATTCAAACCATTTTTAATGTTAGGGAAAAGAAAAATTTCTAGTTAAGTTTATGAGGCTGGTATTTGCTTCACAAGATAGTATAATACCACAAAAACCATATGTATTTAAAAATATAAATATAAAAATTCTAAATAATTATTAACCAATAGAATTGAACAGTCTATCAAAGATGAATACTTTATGATCCAAGTTGGATTTATTTAACAAATGAGAAGACAGCTCAATATCAAGAAACCTATTAAGGCAATTAATTATATTAACAAATTAAATAGAAAATAATTTATTACATCATTGCATGCTTAAAACACATATGCTAATTTGAGATATCATTTCTAATTTTTAAAAATCAATTATATGGTAATGCAAACAATCTAGTGAAATATAATATTTACTCAAAGCCAATAAAACACATCACACCAAATAAAATTCTATTAACGCTTCCATTAAGATGAAGTATCTCTCTCTTTCCGTCTTCTTCCTAGGTATGTGTTCATTGTTGCAAAACAATGACAAAAAAACATGTAGAAATATGAAATGCAGGCCAGGCACGGTGGCTCACACCTGTAATCCCAGCACTTTGGGAGGCCGAGGCAGGAAGATCGCCTGAGGTCAGGAGTTCGAGACCAGCCTGGCTAACATGGTGAAACCCTGTCTCTACTAAAAATACAAAAATTAACTGGGTGTGGTGGTGGGTGCCTGTAATCCCAGCTACTTCAGAGGCTGAGGCAGAAGAATTGCTGGAACCTGGAAGGCAGAGGTTGCAGTGAGCCAAGATCGCACCACTGCACTCCAGCCTGGGTGACAGAGCAAGACTTCAACTCCAAAAAAAAAAAAAAAAAAAAAAAAAAAAATATATATATATATATATATATATACACACATATATAGTGCAAAAGAAAAAGGAATAACCAAAATCCCCAAATCCCATTAATCATCCTCATCAATATTTGATGAATATAGTTCTAGACATATCTTTATTCATATCTAGATGACAAAAGATAGATTACATGGTTAAAAAATAAAATTATACTATAATGAGAGTATAAACAAAAATATTATGATCAGTTTCCTTGAATTTAACAGAAGAAATTGAAATGGAAGCAAACTGAATGAATTGTTAAAATTCAGATAAATATTTCATTCTAATAAATATTAATTTCTCTCAAAATTTGCTGGTTAAGGGAAAACTATATAAAATGCACTTAGAGATGATATCTCCTTATTTAAACTCTAAGATGCAACTACCGTTACAGCTATAATTCACTGATTTTTCCTGTTAAGAAAACAAGAAAATTACCTGCTTCCCTTCTCCTGTCCACCAATTATTGAAGTATTATTTTATTAACTCTACATTGTTAAAGTTTATAACATTTGAATTCTGCCTGAAACCGTAATTATTATGTTGAGTTCTACAGCACAATAGATTCAGTGTTCTACATTAGTTCTGTGACTGTGACTTCTCCCCTGAGGACATTATTTGGAGCCATCCATCAGTTGGCTGGTTTTCATTACCAGCAATTTTACAAGAAGGGCTTATGAGTGCTGTGCTCTCTCTGGATGTTACACACTTTGCTGGGCATAAAATTGTTGCATCACTTACTTTCCTTCAGCACTTTATAGGCAGCTTTTCACTGTCTTCAGACATGGAGTGTTACTATAGGAAAGTCTGAAGGCGATCTGAATATTTGTGATTTTTGTTTTAGGTATTCACTTGACTAAGCTAAGAGATGTCTAGATTGGAGTTAAAACCATTTCTGGATGTGCCTATAAGGGTGTTTTCAGAAAAGATTAGCATTTGAATTAGTAGACTTATTAAATAATATTTGTCTTACTAGTGTGGATAGGCACCATCCAATTTGTTGAGGGTCTGAATAGAACAAAAAGGCAGAGAAAGGGTGAATTACCTCTTTCTCTCCCTGAGCTGGGATATCTATCTACTCATGCATCTGGACATCAGAGCTCCTGGTTCTCAAGCCTTCAGACTCCGGGATTTACACCAGAATTCTGCACCTGCCTTCCTTGTTTTTTGAAATCGGACTGAATTACACTACCAGCTTTCCTGGTTCTTGGTTCTCTACCTTTCAGAAAGCAGATGGTAGGACTTTGATTTCCTGACTCCATAATCACAAGTCAATTCCCATAATCATCTCTCTCTCTCTATATATATATATATATATATGCACCCAGCCTGCATTTTATATTTCTTAATTTCTTAATTTTTTGTCATTTTTTTAACATGATAATATACCTAGGAATATATATATATATATATATATATATATTTTTTTTTTTTTTTCTATTGGTTGTTTCTCTGGAAAACCCTAATGCAGAATTTCTCATTGTACATTATCTTTCCCTCTTTGTAGGGTTATCTTTTTCTCTTTTATCATTACATTTAGTAATTGTATTAAGATGTGTCTTTTTTGTTCATATTTATTTATATCAATATTTCCTGGGTTTAGAAGCATGTTTTGTTTATTAAATACCTTTTTCTTCTAAGCGTTAAATAATTTTGTACTCTATAAATGCTGTTCTTTTATAGAAATGTCAATTATATATTTTTTCATCAATCCTATTATCTTTTTAATAAACCAATATTTCATATATTTATTTTGTTTCATGTTGGTGATTACTTTTCACCTACCCATAATGTCTCTTCCTCTAATTTTAGCCATGTTTATTCTCTTTTTTATTTGAGTCTACTGTAAATTTTATCCTTGTAACATTTTGAATTTCTTATAAATTTCCCTCCTCATTTCCAGGTTGCTTTTCACTTCCTTCTACCTAATAACAGCCTTTTTTTTTTTTTTTTTTTTTTACACGGAGTCTCACTCTGTTGCCCAGGCTGGAGTGCAGTGGCGCAATCTCGGCTCACTGCAAGCTCCGCCTCCCGGGTTCACGCCATTCTCCTGCCTCAGCCTCTCCGAGTAGCTGGGACTACAGGCGCCCGCCACCCCGCCCGGCTCATTTTTTGTATTTTTAGTAGAGACGGGGTTTCACCGTGGTCTCGATCTCCTGACCTTGTGATCCGCCTGCCTCGGCCTCCCAAAGTGCTGGGATTACAGGCATGAGCCACCGCGCCTGGCCAATAACAACTTTTTAAAAATATTTGTGTCCTTTTTCTTAAATAATTTTCAAGACAT
The DNA here is from genome assembly GCF_028878055.3 of Symphalangus syndactylus. Classification (NCBI taxonomy): domain Eukaryota; kingdom Metazoa; phylum Chordata; class Mammalia; order Primates; family Hylobatidae; genus Symphalangus; species Symphalangus syndactylus. Next base: position 83,938,706 of record NC_072435.2, read on the forward strand.
ACATGTTATTTGGGATTTCTTTGAACCTAGCTGAAGTATTAACTTTTGTGAGGGAGTGCATGGGAGGAGCATGCATAGAATATATAGCGTAGCTGGGCACAATGGCTCATGCCTGTAATCCAGCACTTTGGGAGGCCGAGGTGGGAGGTCGCTTGAACCTAGGAGTTTGAGTCCAGCCTGGGCAACATAGTGATTCCTCATTTTTACAAAAAAATAAACAAAATTAGCTGGGCATGGTGGCTTAGGCCTGTAGTCTCAGCTACTTGAAAGGCTGAGGTGGGCATATCCCTTGAACCCAAGAGGAAGAGGTTGCAGTGAGCTGAAATCATGTCACTGCACTCCAGCCTAGGCAACAAAGTGAGACCTTGTCTCAATAAATAAATAAGTGTATATATATATATATATATGTGTGTGTATATATATGTATGTATATGTGTATATATATAGGTATATATATATACACATATACATATATATAATATTCCACAGTGTGTATATGTGTGTGTGTGTATATATATATATAATTATTAAATTGTTTTATTTTGTTTTCAATTCAGAGGGGTACGTGTGCATGTTTGTTACATAGGTATATTGTGTACTGGTGAGGATTGGGCTTCTAGTGTACCCATTATCCAAATAATAAACATTGTCCCTGATGGTTTTTTTCAACACTCACTCCCTTCCTACCCACCGCTGTTCTTGGAGTCCCCAGGATCTATTTCCATCTTTATGTCCATGTGTATCCATTATTTAGCTCTCACTTATAAGTGAGAATATTTGGTATTTGGCTTTCCATTTCTGAGTTAGATGACTTAAGATAATGGCCTTCAGCTTTGCCCATGTTGCTGCAAAGGACATGATTTTATCTTTTTATGGCTTTATAGTATTTCATGATGTATATATACCACATTTTTTTAAATCCAGTAAACAGTTGATGGACACTTAACTTTGTTCCATGGCTTTGCTGTTGTGAATAGTGCTACAGTGAACATACAAGTGAAGGTGTCTTTTTTTTGTAATGTTTTCTTTTCCTTTGGGTGGATACCCAAGAGTGGGATTGCAGGGTCAAATAGTGTTTCTATTTTTAGTTATTTGAGAAATCCCCATACTGTTTTCCATAGAGGTTGAACTAATTTACATTCCCATTAACAATGTATAAGAATTTTCTTTTCTCTGCATCCATGTCAATATCTGATATTTTTTATTTTTAATGATAGCCGTTGTGATTCATGTAAGATGATATTTTAGGGTGGTTTTAATTTGCATCTCTCTGAGGATTCATGATGTTCAAAATTTTTTCATGTTTGTTGGACACTTGTATTTCATCTTTTAAAATATCTGTTCATGTCTTTTGCCCACTTTTAAATGAAGTGTTTGTTTTTTTCTTGTTGAGTTGTTTGAGTTTCTTGCAGCTTCTGGATATTAGTCCTTTGTATAAGGCATAATTTGCAAATATTTTCTCCAATTCTGTATGTTATCTGTTTCTCTGTTGATTACTTCTTTTGCTGGCCATAAGCTTTTTAGTTTAATTAATTAAGTCTCATTTGTGTATTTTTGTTTTTGTTGCATTCGCTTTGGGGTCTTCCTCATACATTCTTTGCCAAGGCCCATTGGTAAGAAGAATTTTTCCTAGGTTTTCTTCTAGGATTTTTACAGTTTTAGGTCTTATGTGTAAGGCTTTACTCCAGGCCAGGCACAGTGGCTCATGCCTGTAACCCCAGCACTTTGGGAGGCTGAGGTGGGCAAGTTACTTGAGGTCAGGAGTTTAAGACCAACTGGCCAACATGGTGAAATGCTATTTTAGTACACCAAAAATACAAAAATTAGCCAGGCATGGTGATGGACACCTGTAATCCCAGCTACTCAGGAGGCTGAGGCAGGAGAATTACTTGAATCCAGGAGGCAGTGTTTACGGTAACCAGAGATCATGCCACTTCACTCTAGCCTGGGTGACAGAATAAGACTCTGTCTAAACAATAATAATAATAACAATAAAAAGACTTTAATTCACCTTGAGTTAATTTTTGTATATGGTAAGAGATAGGGGTCCAATTTCATTCTTCTGCATATGGCTAGCCAATATTCGTGGCACTATTTATTGAATGGGGTATCATTTCCCCATTGTTTGGATCCAGTTCGGTAAAAAATGACACTGGTAATTTGATAAGAATTGCATTAAAGCTGTAGATTGCTCTGTGCCGTATGGTCATTTTATTGACATTGATTCTTCCAATTCATAAGCATGAAATTTGAAATGTTTTTCCATTTGTTTGTGTTATCTACAATTTCTTTTTATTTATTTACTAAAAATTTTTTTTCTACTAAGCCATTTTATATAATACAATTTCTTTCAGCAATGTTTTGAAGATCTCCTTGTAGAGATCTTTCACCTCCTTGATTAAATATATTCCTAGGTATTTCAATTTTCTGTGGCTATTGTAAATGGGATTGAGTTCTTGATTTGGTTCTCAGCTTGAACATTATTGGTGTATAGAAATGCTACTGATTTTTGTACATTGATTTTGTATCTTGAAACTTTTCTGAGGTAACTTATCAAGTCTAGGAGTCTTTTGGAGGAGACTTTAGGATATTCTTGGTGTATAATCATGTAATCAGTAGACATAGATGATTTGACTTCCTCTTTTCTGATTTAGATGCATTTTATTTCTTTCGTCTGAATTTTCTGGCTAGAACTTCCGGTACTATGTTGAATAGGAGTAGTGAGAGTGGACATCTTTGTCTTATTACAGTTTGTATAGGGAATGTTTTCAACCTTTCCCCATTAAGTATAATGCTGGCTGTGGGTTTGTTATAGATGGCTCTTATTTTTGTGAGGTGTGTTACTTTAATGCCTAATTTGTTGAGGTTTGTTGAGAGATTTTATTATAAAGGAATGTTCGCTTTTATTGAATGCTTTTTCTGCATCTATTGAGATGATCATGTTTTTGTTTTTAGTTCTGTTTATGTGATGTATCACATTTATTGTTTTGTGGATGCTGAACTATCCTTGCATCCCTGGAATATAATCCACTTGATGATGATAAATTAAGTTTTTGATGTGTTATTGGATTTGGTTTGCTAATATTTTCTAGAGGAATTTTACATCTATGTTCAATCAAACCATTAACCTGTAGTTTTCTTTTTGCAGATGTCCTTGCCTGATTTTGGTATCAGGGAGATACTGGTTTCACAGAATGAGTTAGGTAAGAATGCCTCTTCCTCATTTTTTTTTTGGGGGGGGGAATAGTTTCAACAAGATTGGCACCAGCTTTTCTTTGTACATTTGGTAAAATTTGGCTGTAAATCCATCTGGTCCTGGGCTTTGTCATTGTTGTTGGAAGGTTTGTTATTGCTGACTCAATACCATTATTCATTATTGCTCCATTCAGGATTTCTGTTTCTTTCTGATTCAATCTTGGGAGGTTGTATGTTTCCAAGAATTTATCCATTTCCCCTAGGTTTTATAGTTTGTGCACATGTAGGTGTTCATAATGGCCTCTTATGATCTTTTACATTTCTGTGGTATTAGTTGTAATGCCACCCTTATCATTTCTGATTGTACTTATTTGAATCTTTTCTTTTTTCCTTGGTGATAATCTAACTAGCAGTATGTCGATTTTGTTTCTCCTTTCAAAGAACCAACTTTTTGTTTCATTCATCCTTTGTATCTTTATTCTTCATTTCAATATTATTTATTTCTGCTCTGATTGTTGTTATATCTTTTCTTCTGCTAGCTTTGGGTTTGGTTTGTTCCTTGAGGTGTGACATTCGGTTGTTGACTTGAGATCTGCCTTTTTTATGTAGGCATTTAATGTTATAAACTTTTCTTTCAGCACTACTTTTGCTGTATTCCAGAGTTTGGGGTATGTTGTATGTGTATTTTCATATGTTTTGGATTTTTTTTTCTGCATTAGTGTCATAGTTTACCCAAAGTCATTCAGGAACAAGTTGTTTAGTTTCTATGTACTTGTGTGGTTTGGAGAGCTTGGTATTGATTTATAAGTTTTATTCCAGTGTGGTCCAAGAAGACACTTCATATGATTTTGATTTTTTTCACATTTGTTGAAATCTGCTTTATGGACAAGCATATGTTTGATTTTGGAGAATGCTCCATGTACAGATGAGAAGAATGTGTATTCTGCAGTTGTTGGATAGAATGTTCTGTAAATGTCTGTTAGGTTTATTTGATTTATAGTCCATTTTAAGTAGAAATTCTTTGTTGATTTTCTGCATTGATGACCTGTCTAGTGTTGTCAATAGGGTGTTGAATTCTTCCACTATTGTTTTATTGCTATTGATATGTTTCCTTAGGTCTAGTAGTTTTTGTTTTATGAATCCCTATGCTCCAAAGTTGGGTGCACATATATTTAAGATAGTTCAATCTTTTTCTATCGAATCCTTTATCATTGTATAATTCCCTTCCTTGTCTTTCTCTAGTGTGTTTGTTTAAAATCTGTTTAAATCTGATAAAATGATGGGTACTCATGCTTGCTTTCGTTTTCCATTAGTGTCATATATTTTTTTCCACCTCTTTGAGTCTGCAGCTGTCTTTAGCCATTAGATGGGTCCCTTGTATGCAGCAGATAATTGAGTCTTGTTTTTAAATCCAATTTGTCTGTCTGTATCTTTTAAGTGGAGCATTAGGCTATTTACATTCAATATTAATATTGATATGTGAGGTTTTGTTTCGATCATAATTTTGTTCCCTAGTTGCCTTGAGGTTTCAGTTATGTAATTGCTTTATAGGATCTGTGACTTTTGTACTTATGCGTCCTTTTTTGAAAGTGAGTGTTGTCCTTTTCTTTCCATGTTTAGAACTCCTTTATGCATTTCTTGTAGAACCAGTCTAGTGGTGGAAAATTCCATTAGTGTTTGTTTGTCTGGGAAATACTTTATTTCTCCTTTGTTTATTAAGTTTAGTTTGGGAGAATATAGAATTCTTGGCTCACAATTTTTTCTTTATGTAACCTAAAAATAGACCTTCAATATCCTCTGGCTTGTAGAGTTTCTGCTGTGAAGTCCATTGTTAGTCTGATAAAATATCCTTTATAGGTGATTAAACACTTCTCTCTTGCTGCTCTTAGGATTTTTTCTTTCATGTTGACTTTGCATAGTCCGATGACTATATGCCTTGATGAGATTCTTCTTGCAATATATCTTACAAAGATTTCCTGAGCTTCTTATATCTGGATGCCTAGATCCTCCCACAACCAAGGAAGTTTTCCTGAATTATTTCCCAAATATATTTTCCATACTTTTAACTTTTTCTTCTTTTCCCTGTGAAATACCTATAACTTGTAGGTGTTGAAATTTCACATAATCCCATGGTTCTCAAAGGCTTTGTTTATTTTATAAAATTCTTTTCCCTTTATTTTGTCTGACTGGGTTAATTTGAAAGACCTGTATTCCAGCTCTGAAATTTCATCTTCCACTTGGTGTAGCCTATTGTTAAAGCTTTCAACTGTATTTTTAATTCTTTGAATGAATATTTTATTTTCAGAAGTTCATGTTTTATTCTAAATGATATCTATCTCTTTTTTAATATCCTGAATTATTTTTCGGATTTCTTTGTGTTGGTTTTTAGCTTTCTCCTGGGTCTCATTGAGCTTCTTTAAAAATCAGTATTGTGAATTCTTTATCTGGCATTTCAAATATTTCATTTCTGTTAGGATCTGTTGCTAGAGAGTTAGTGTGATCCTTTGTGTGTGTTGTAACACTGTTTATATATATATATATATATATATATATATTTCAGAGTTGTTTCTCTAGCTCTTTCTCATCTGAACAAACTATTTCTCCTTCTTATTTTTTGAATTTGCTTTCATTTGGACAGAACTTTTCTTCTTTGAGGAGATGTCTATATATATGTTGTGTAGGGTCATTTGGTTTATTTGGTTTTGTTTTTTTGTGCTTTCAGTAGCAAATACTGTGTATAAGTTACTTGGTTATAGACAGCCTTTGTATGCTGGCTTTTCCAAATCCTGGTCATAGTAGTGATGTATTGGGCATTTGAACAAGTTCACTGCCTCCTGTGAGGCTGTGGTGATGGAGATGTCAGGAAGCTTATCTCGTTTCCTGGTGCTATGCACTTGTGTTAGATATTTCCTATTGGGTTGTGCCAGTTAACCTCCAGACCAGTAAGTGGCACTTATGGGTGAGAGCTGGCTGTGGACAACGCAGATGTGCATACACTTAATCCTTGTTTGCTGGAAGAAGGTCTCTGTTCCCTCAGACAATGTGCTGATCTGTGGAATGCACAGTGGTATGAGGTTCCTGCTCAGCCCAAGTGGGTGGACCCAAATGGGTGGGGCTAGACTAGACAGGCCCACCTACAAGTCCCCCAGTGGTAGGCATAAGCACCAACTCTGAGGGGCTTCTAGTGGGTGGTTGCCATGCACTCACAGGTGTTCCTAGGTATGAGGTTGGAAAACTGTTGCCCTACATTCTCTGAATGGAAACCAGAGGCAGCCTAAACTACTAATCTAGAAGAGTGGGTGCTCCAAATGCCTGGAGATTTGTCTGGGCATCAAGCAGAGAGAGTGGCACTGTGCCAGAATCTCTGCACCTGAAGGGAGAGGTGACTCAGGCTCCGGATCCAGGCAAGAGGGTGTACCCAATGCCTGGAAATATGCCCTAGCAAGGAGTAGAGAAACCAATGTTGCAACAAGGTCTTTGCAGGGGACAGGAGGGGTGGCATAAGCTCCTAATCTGAGGGAACAGGTATGCCTCAAGCCAGGTGATATGCCTGGGGAAGGAGCACAGAAACAGCTGCCATGATGAAGTCTTTGCAGCTAAAGCTGCAAAGCTTTAGGGAGGAGCAGCTAAAGCTTAATCTGTGGGAGCAGGCGTGCCAAAGCCTGGAGTTATGTCCAGGTGTGGAGTGGAGGGACTGCCACTTCACCAAATTATTTGTGTGGGTAGGGGATTCTATAATATACTTTCTGTATCTTCCTTTTACTTAGTTCCTGTTCTCTTTGTCAAGCACTATCTGCCTAAATGTGGTTTTACTGGGTTCCTTTCTTACTACTACTCATGCTTGAATGAGGCCAGTTACTTGGTGAATATTTATTTGTGGAAGGGGAGGGGAGTGTTCACACATAATGTGAAGCTTCAATTTTGTTTGCTTATCTTAAACAAATATTTTCACAAAATTATCTGTTTTGTCTGCTCTGGGATGTCATTTCCATTAGTTATTTGTTTCTTTTTTTAGTTTTAGTTTGGTGAGTCTTACAGCAAAGGCCTTCACATCATAGCCTTTATGGTTTCCCATCAAATGATAACTCCTTTGCTTCCTCTGTTTTATTCTGCCACTCATACACAGACTTCTTGTCAAAAACTAAGTTGAAGACAATGAAAATGACATGTGTCCATTGGAAAAGGATCTAAATAAACATTTCTCCAAAGAAAATATACAAATGACCAACAAGCTAATGAAAAGATGTTTGCACATCATTAATCATTAGAGAAACATATCAATACCACAATGGGATAACATTTTACACCAGCTAGGATGTAAAACAAATGTAAACTGGTGTTGCCACTTTGGAAAGCTGTTTATCAGTTCTTCAAGATGTTTAACATAAAGTTGCCAAATGATCTACTCCTAAGTATAAGCCTAAGAGAAATGAAGCCATATGTCCACACAAAACCTTGTACATGAATGTTCATAGAGGCGTTATTCATACAGAATTATTCAGTTTTGAGAAAAAGTGGAAATAATCTAAATATTTATTGGCTAATGGACAAATAAATATGCTATATTCATGTGGAATATTATTTGATGATAAAAGAATGAAATATGGATATATGCTACAACCTGAATGAATCTTGAAAATAATATGCTATGTGAAAGCAGCTAGTCTTGAAAGACTACATATTGTATTATTGTATGATCATATTTATATGAAATGTCCAGAATAGGCAAAACTACAGAAAGTAGTTTAGTAGTTGCCTAGGGCTGGGAGGAGGGAGAGGTTGGGCGTGGACATTTGTGTGTGTGGATGTTGAAAGTTTTCTAAAATTAGACTGTGGTGAGACTGTGCTGATAATTGTACAACTCTGCGAATTTACTAAAAACTGTTGAATTATATACTTCAAATGGGTGAATTGTATGGCATGTGAATTATCTCTCTGTCTTTATATCTTTATTAATCTGTTTTTTATAAAGACTGAAGACTCTTGAGTCAGAATCCCCAGCTTCAAATCCTAGCATCTCCACTCATGTCCATGTGACCATGGGCAAGCTCCTCCACACCTTCAAGCATCTGCATGATGTGGGTGAGGATAGAGCCAACTTCAAAGTTGGGTTGCAAGAACAAATTAGTTTGTGCTTAGAACGTTATCTGGTATGCTGGTATGCGATTTCTGGAAATACCCAGGAAGTGTCAGTTATTTTATGAGCGTATTGAGTACAGTTTAAAAATCTCAACGACCACATTTTTCATTTCTAGAAGTTCTATTTTTTATTTTCCAAATCAGCTTGTTATTCATATTGCCTTTCTTACATTTTAATGTCTTATTTAAAATGTTTTCAAATTTATTTTTAAAATGTTTAAATTTTTATTTTTTTTAGAGGTAGGGTCTTGCTCTGTCACCGAGGCTGGTGTGGAGTTCCACGATCATGGCTCACTGGAGCCTCCACCTCCTGCTCAAGCAATCTTCCTGCCTTAGTCTCTGGAGTAGCTATGCGTGTATATCACCATACCTTGCTCAGTTTTTATTTTTTGTTTTTTATTTTTATTTATTCTTTTTTTTTTTTTTTGAAATAGGGTCTCAGTCTGGTCCCCGGGCTGGAGTCCAGTGGTGCAATCATGGCTTACTGCAAACTCCACCTTCCAGGTTCAAAAATCCTCCCACCTCAGCTTTCTCAGTAGCTGGGACTACGGGCACACACCACCATGTCTAGCTAATTTTTTTTGTAGTGACGGGGTTTTGCCACGTTGCCCAGGCTGGTCTGAAACTTCTGGGCTCAAGCAATCCACTCACGTTGGCCTCTATTTTTTTAAAGTTTTTGTAGAGATGTGGTCTCCCTGTGTTGCCCAGGCTGTTCTCAAACTCCCGGGCTCAAGCAATCCTACTGCCAAGGGCTTCCCAAAGTGCTGGGATTATAGGTATGAGCCACTACACCCAGCTTAATTCCTTCCTTTATATCTTTAATATTTTAAAAATTCTTATTTAATAGTTTATCAAAGGCTTTGTCTAACTAAGTGTAATTACTTTGTCTAATTAAATAAGTGTAAATATCTGACACAAAGGAGGTATTCAGTAAATATTTGTTGAATTTATGAATGACTGTCTAGTAGATAATACTGCTTTCCTCAGTTTTCCACCATGTTTCCTTAAAGAAATTATTCATTTACTCTTCGCTTAGGTTTTTTCATCTGTAACACAGAAACAATAATATCTACTTCTTCAATTTGTAGTGGGGTCTAAATGAAATCATGTCTAGTTTAGTGCTTGACAGTAATACATGCTTAACTATATTAGTTCCCTTTCCTTGCAGCCTAATAATCATCTTTCTATGTGTGTTATTAGGGACCTAAATTCTACTCCCTTAGGAGTTGCTAAGTGCTCAGTTTTCTGCTATTTCTGTTTGGGCTTTGCTGCCCTCTCTGCAAATCCTTATAGAGTCAGTTTCTCACTCTTACTCTTCTCTCATTGTTGGACTCTTGGAGGGTCCCATATAGTCTTATGTTGTCCTATATACTTTAATTATTTTGTTGCTCTTTCTGCTCTGGCTCTTTAGCTACTGAATTAATTTCTACTTTCAGAATGATAATAAATGCAAACATACCTTAATATCTACTTTACAGAGTGGAAACTCAATACGAAACAACTGAATGTTAAATAGGTCTTAAATTCTGCAGCCATCCCTGATTCTGCGGCCTGTCACTCAGTTTCCTTTGGTGCTCCACTCATTGCCCTGCTGAGGGAGTGAACAGTAGCATGCTGTACTCTAGAGGATCTTCTATTGATTCTCTTTCTAATCCTAAATGGCCAGACTTGAGGCTTTTTTCTTCTGCATCTTTTGAATTAAAAAGAGTCTGAGTTCCTAGCAAAGAGGTATCAGTGCTACTCATTGGAAGGAAAAATCCAAACAACCAAAAATCTCAAATTATATGTTTGGTACTTTTCAGTTCTTGCCTATAATTTGGATTAAAAGTAATCAGCTACTCTTGGATACAGGGATCTATAAAATGCTCCAATCTTGTATTGCCCATTCCCTTTGGTGATGCAAATGCTATATATGGTGCTTAACAGATGCTACATCATTATATGAACTGCTTTCTTACTAAAACATAAGATGAAATTTAGCTTAAGTTTTGAGTACTATCCAAACAAACATATTACTAGAAGGATACTATGAGAACACTGTTTTATCAATGAGTACTATTTGTAGCTTTGATACTGTAGGCTTCAGGGCTAATAATAGGTGGTTTCTTTATTGTTAAAAAATGTTTGAAGCAAAGAACAGGGAGAAAATAGGAAAAGTTTTTCTGCAACATTCCAGGGTGCCCCTGGAATAAGCTTGCAGAGATTACTGTCTCTATGAGAAAGAAATCCTCACTTGTTCACCAAAATTCAGGAGATTTAGAAATAGGGTATAATCCAGACAAACTCTGACATGAACACATTACATAAGATGTGACAATGGGTAATTGAATGTATAAGTATGTGGAGGTGCAGGAAATTAAGAAACTAGAAACTGAAGTCTAAGTTTCTTAGACTATCTAAAGTGAACAATTTTATATATGAAAATAGACAATGGGACTATATTTTTCAAGGTAAAAGTGTAGTGTGAACTCTGAAGATATCTAGTACTATTGTTATGAAAGTGTAATTTGACCATTGCTTCTACAAGCAATCAAAAATACTTTCTAAAATTTCCAGTCATCTGATAACCATAAATCCTTAAAATCCTTATGGGGTAGGGCCTATGTAGAGATACTGTTTCACCTTGTTCAGATGTCCTTCTTAAAGATAGTGCTTTTGTGCATAATGAGCATACTTTGGCCTTAAGTCTTGCAGCTAATATTGCTCTTCAAATGATTAGGACTCTCTGAGAAGTGTCATAGTCCCCTAGAAATGTACTGTTTAGTTTTTCTCAGGGCTGTTATAAAAATTACTAGGAATGCATAAACTGGAATTAAGCAACAGTGTTTCTTGCCAGTTAAACGAACAGAACTAATGTGTATGTTCAGTCATGTTTGCTGTACTAAGGACAGCTTGAGACAATTTAATTGAATTGTTTAAATAACACTATTTGAGTCCCAAGTCTTTTTGACTTCATTATAAAATCAATATTATGCAATTAACATTTGTTCACAGTATATTTTTTTCTTTAAAATAATGAAAAAGTGACAGGATCACTCTTATATAATGAGGGTGTGAACAAGTCGTTATGAAATCACTTAACATCTCACGGGCAGATGCAATATAAATCAAAGCCATTCCCGTTTTATTTGTTTTTCTTGAATTTTTCTTCCACTTCTGCTATCACAGTGAGAAAATTTAGTAATACTAATCTAGTTGAGATCACTATCTTTTTAATGCTCTATTAAGAAAAATATTTGAGTCAAGATCTTGAATGAACACTTTGCTTTATAACAAGAGAACAGTGGTTGTGTAACCAAACATTTACATTTTAAATCCATAACCCCATCTTGCAGATAGACAGTACCAGCAAAACCAACTCTAGAGACTCCTTCCCTGCCTGGACATACTCTGTTTCCCTGACTCCACCATTTCTTTAATTTCACCAGACCCTGCCATCCAGAATCCACGTTTTCACTATCATCACGCCCTCATATCCTTTCTGCTCTCCTTCTACACTTAATTCTATGATCCATCATTATAATCGCTTCCTTCTACATCCTCAAGTCTTTTGAGACTGTCTTCCTGAATCAGGATCACCTTGAAAAATACCAACTGCTGTTCAAACTTTTGGTATACCCTATGTCTGCACCCTCACTGCAGAGATTGACTGAAGAAAAGCATACAATCAGTCCCACCTTCTTACTCAAATGCATGACCATGAATCTGGGTCTGAACCTATGCCTACATACTTTGCCTTTGCTCCTCTTACCATGGATAAACAATTCCTTCTAAGAGATAAGGCCACCTCTAACTAGTGCATCAGGCCTTCTGCCTTGTCACCAAAGAACTCCTATCAACTTGATCATTCATGTTATCATACAAATGAATAACAGTTTCTCTATCCTAAAAAATATCCCCCAAGCTCTTCTCATTCCTATCAAGGTCAGTTTCCTTTTCTCTGTAGCAAAACTCCTCCAATGAATTATCTATATTCTCTCTCTTCAATTGCTTTATTCTCATTCTCTTTGAACTCTTTCCAATTAGGCATCTAACTCCATAACTCCGCGAAAACTGCTTTGGCTAAAGATACCAAGGACATGTATGTTTCTAAATTCAGTGATCAATTCTCAGCCTTCATCTTACCTGAGTACTCCATTGCATTTGACGGAGTGGATTCGTACCTCCTGCTCAAAACACCTTTCTTTAATTAGCTTCCAGGATAATATAGGCCTCTGGTTTTTCAAACCAGTCTTTTTCTTGTTCGTTCCAATTCCTTAACTTTAAATGTTTGAATGCATCAGGGCTCAGTCTTGAAGAATTTTTTTCTTTTTTTTTTTTGAGACGGAGTCTCGCTCTTTCACCCAGGCTGGAGTGCAGTGGCACCAACTCGGCTCACTGCAAGCTCCGCCTCCCGGGTTCACGCCATTCTCCTGCCTCAGCCTCCTGAGTAGCTGGGACTACAGGCGCCCGCCACTACGCCTGGCTAAATTTTTGTATTTTTTTTAGTAGAGACAGGGTTTCACTGTGTTAGCCAGGATGGTCTGGATCTCCCGACCTCGTGATCCGTCCGCCTCGGACTCCCAAACTGAGAAAAAAAATTTGTAGCCAGATTTCTATGGTGATTTTCCTTAAACATCACATGATTTTTAAAACCATCTGTAACACTGATGTCTCCCAACTTTACATCTTCTTGAACTCTGCCCTCGTCCCTTATCCCAGCTTCCCACTCGATATAGGCACTGAATACCTAGTAGATACCTCAAAATCACCATGTCCAAAGCTGAGTTATTGACCTCTCCCCTAAACTGTGTTCTTCTAGCAGTTTTCCCCAATTTAGTAAATGGTAGCTTCATTATTCCAATTGTTCACACCCACAACTTTTGTCACAATATAATTTTTAAAAAACAAAGGATTATGACTCTTACACAAATGTAAAGTGAGCATGTGTCAAAAATGTGTTAGTTCGCATGTAGGGGAGCCAGCAGAGTGGAAAAGTTGATTTAAAAAAATCAAAGGACTCAAAAGAGGTAAAGCCGATTCAAAGGAGAAACAGACCTTATGGAGTCATCCAGGAACGCAAGCAAAGTAAGTTTGCTAAGTTAGAGAACAAAAGGGTTGATGAACTTCAGGAAAATAACACTGTTGAGATTATCTTCTCTACTGGATGAAAAATATTTTCATCTCTACTGGGCAAAAGTTTCCAAGTGAACATACAACTCCACATAAAACTTCACAGTAGTTTATGAGCACACATAACATGTTTCCACCTCACGGTTTTCATACTTGTTCCCCCTGCTGGAAATCTTCTCCCAGATACTCTCCTGGCTCACTGCCTACCTCCAGCAGCTCTTGCTCCAATACCACTTTCTGAGTGAGGCCTTCTGTGACCACCCTACTAAAAATCCAATCCATTCTCAGAATAGTTCTCTCTGAACACTCGACCTCTTTTCTGCTTTGTCCATAGTGAGAGGTGACAGCATGCTGGCAGTCCTCACAGCCCTCGCTTGCTCCCGGCACCTCCTCTGCCTGGGCTCCCACTTTGGCGGCACTTGAGAAGCCCTTCAGCCCACCGCTGCACTGTGGGAGCCCCTTTCTGCACTGGCCAAGGCGGGAGCTGGCTCCGTTGGCTTGCCGGGAGGTGTGGAGGGAGAGGCGCCAGCGGGAACCTGGGCTGCGCACGGCGCTTGCGGGCCAGCTGGATGGAGTTCCGGGTGGGCGTGAGCTTGGCGGGACCCGCACTCCGAGCAGCCGGCCGGCCCTGCCAGCCCTGGGCAATGAGGGGCTTAGCACCCAGGTCAGCGGCTTCAGAGGGTGTACTGGGTCAGGCCCGCAGAAGTGCCGACCCACCGGCACTGCGCTCGATTTCTCACCGGACCTTAGCTGCCTTCCCGCGGGGCAGGGCTCGGGACCTGCAGCCCGCCATGCCTGAGCCTCCCACCCCCTCCATGGGCTCCTGTGCGGCCCGAGCCTCCCTGACGAGCGCCGCCCCCTGCTCTACGGCGCGCAGTCCCATCGACCACCCAAGGGCTGAGGAGTGCGAGCGCACGCGCGGGACTGGCAGGCAGCTCCACCTGCAGCCCCCGTGCGGGATCCACTGGGTGAAGCCAGCTGGGCTCCTGAGTCTGGTGGAGATGTGGAGAACCTTTATGTCTAGCTCAGGGATTGTAAACACACCAATCAGCATCCTGTGTCTAGCTCAAGGTTTGTGGATGCACCAATCGACACTCTGTGTCTGGCTGCTCTGGTGGGGCCTTGGAGAACCTTTGTGTGGATACTCTGTATCTAACTGATCTGACAGGGACATGGAGGACTTTTATGTCTAGCTCAGGGATAGTAAACGCACCAATCAGCGCCCTGTCAAAACAGACCACTGGACTCTACCAATCAGCAGGATGTGAGTGGGGCCAGAAAAGAGAATAAAGGCAGGCTGCCCCAGCTGCAGTGGCAACCTGCTCGGGTCCCCTTCCACACTGTGGAAGCTTTGTTCTTTCGCTCTTTGCAATAAATCTTGCTACTGCTCACTCTTTGGGTCCAAGCTGCTTTTATGAGCTGTAACACTCACCGGGAAGGTCTGCAGCTTCACTCCTGAGCCAGCGAGACCACGAACCCACCAGAAGGAAGAAACTCCCAACACATCTGAACGTCAGAAGGAACGAACAACTCCGGACGCACCACCTTAAGGGCTGTAACACTCACCGCAAGGGTCCGCGGCATCATTCTTGAAGTAAGTGAGACCAAGAACCCACTAATTCCGCACACAATAGCACTTACTACCCTCTGACACATATATTAATTATCAAGCACAAGTGTTTTTGTCTATCTTGTTCACCAATGTTTCCCCAAAGACAACACTACCTGGCACATGAAAGTCATTCTAATATTTTTGAATAAATAAATGAGTGGGTGAAGTATTAATTTCTTATCTATTCCTGTTATAACTTATTTTCTTCCTAGGTGGTTCATGTTAACTTTAAAATGAAGCCATTGGTTATTACTGATTTGTATCCTAAGATTGTTTCTAATTAAATCAAATTAAAACCAATTATCATCTACATCCAAGGCACTGGCTTGGCCCTAGGGAGGACACAAGGAACATCAGACACAAGGGTTTGCAATGTAGTTAGGGATATAACTACATTACATCTATATATATCTGTATAAGATGATAGAAGACTAGCAGATAAAAAGTTAGATGCTAACAAATGATTTAAGTATCATTTCAAACCAAAAGTTTGATGAACTATCACGAGACAAAAATACTTCATGATCAAAGTAACTTGCTTTCTGAGTCTCACACTTAGATATTATAGAATCAAAAGTTTGCAGATGGTAATATATTTTTCAAAATAGAAGAAAGAAATGTATTTAAATATATAATAAATATACAATATATAAATAAAAATATATAAAGTAATGATGAAACTTACAAGAGGTCACTAAATGACATGCTTTTGTAAAAAGCAACTGAGAAACTCATTGTGAGATGCAAATGTTAAGAGAGAAATATTATGTTCCTAGCTCCTGAGCATTTATGTGATGTAATTGGGAAGACCTATTTGGGAGCAGGGTACTGGCCATTTTGTTCACAATATTTTCTTCAATGCTCTTACATTTCTCCTGTTTAGGATTTGTATGTGTACTGAATTCCTTGTTCCGCTCATTGCTTTTTGTCCTTTTTTTCCCCATTCTCCCTCCTCCCCTATACACACACAGACAGACAGACAGACACACACACACACGTATACACTTCTTCTGATTGTGTTTAATGGAGTGATCCAGTCCTTCTGTAGTTCTGACCATAGAACTAGAGGCTCATTCACTAAATAGGTGAGCTTTGATTCAAACAAGCCTTCTTTCAATGATTTGCCTTTTTTGGTTTTCCAACCTTGTCACAAAAAAATATTTAAAATATATCTGCCTTGCCCCTCTCACCATAATCTAAGCACCTCAAAATTCTACCTAGATAAGTTGGATATCCCAATATAACCAGTACTCGCTCTGAAAGGAATGTGCTTTGCTTAAGGAAAATGTTTATACTTCATTCCCTGGCTTCTTCCAAAAAAGGTTTTAAGCTACTTAGGTAAATGGAGAACAATGAAAGCAGCTTTATCAGTACAGAGTGTTTAATTTCTTTTGAAAGCAACAGTGCTAACCTTTCTGCAGTGTATTAGTTGATACTACAGAGAAAATGCCATTTGTGCTGAGAAGCTGCCAAATATAGCCAAAGTCAAAAGATAAATATAATGTACTTATTAAGGCTGTGTTCTCCTCCCATTTTGAAGTTTTTTTTTCTACCCTTAGGGCAGGCACCAAGCTGTCTCTGTATGATGCGGTACTAACTTTATCAGTCATGTTAAATATGTAGAAAATAATGAATCCTTAGGTTATCTGTGGCAGCCAGAAGACATGTTCCCTGTCAAAACTGATTATAAGCAACAGTTAAAGACAAAATTTCTTTTTGAATAATCAAATCTTTAAAATTTTTGTTTTACAATAGACATTCTTGTCCTTTAAATATAGTTAACAAATTACTGATTTTGAAAAATAATCTGAAAATCTCCCCAATCTGTAGCAAAATTTTAATTTAAGTATTGGATATTCAGTTTTCCCAACCTTTTTTCATTATTTCTATGTTACAGTACTTTCCTTTATAAATGTAGGTCAAATGAAAATCACATTTCCTTTGCTTTCTCTAAAGTCATTCTTAATTTCTTTTCCTTTTTGTCTGAGCTATTTCTGCTTCCCTTGATGCTTAATGTTCCAAAGTAGTTGAGGAATGTCAAAATATATTGCCCTAGATATGTACATTGCTAACTATTATTGTGCTCTGTCATCAAAGTTCTTTTAATTCTAGGAAGAAATGATATAAATCTTCAGAATAATTTATTGATATTAGCTTCAAATATACTCCACATGTTAATAACAATAATCAATTCATTTTGTTATGTATTTTATTTTTCTCAAAAGTATAAATTTTTGTTTTGGAGAAGTTATTCCTTTACATGTGTAATGAAGATCTGGAACCTTCTTTGTAATACTGCTTTCTAGGGTCATAGTCACAGGTTTCCTTGTAACCTATGCCATTAATAATAAGTATTATTAGCACCAAAAATTATTAATAATAATAACCACAACAAACTATTATTTACTATGTGCTGATTGCTGCTACATCTTTTATGTGCATTATCTCATTTAATTGTTTGGAGGTACTAACATTAAATTCTTAATAGATGAGAAATATGAAGCTTGGGAGATTATTAAACTTGCTCTAGGTAACAATGAAAGTAGGTGGCACTGCCAATAAAAGTGGAGGAATAGGGATATAAACACAAGTCTATCACAACATTTCTTGAGCAAAGAACTGTGTTGGATGATGTCATTTAATTCTTTTACAAATCTTAGGAGATAAGTATAACTTTATACCAATTTTATACATGAAGAAACAATGACAGTTAAGTATATTTGCTCACTAATGTAGTTTGGATATTTATCCCCTCAAAATCTCATGTTGAAATGTATTCCCAGTGTTGGAGGTGGAACCTAGTGAGAGGTATTTGAGTCACAGGGGCAGATCTCTCACGACTGGCTGATGCCACTCCCATGGTAAGGAGTGAGTTCTCACTCTATTAGTTCATAGGAAATCTGGTTGTTAAAAAGAGCCTGGCACTACCTCCTCTCCCTCTTGCTCCCTATCTTGTCATGTGACACAGACTCCCCTTCCCCTTCTGCCATAAAGGAAGCAGCCTGAAGCCCTCACCAGAAGCAGATGTTAGTTCATGGTTCTTGTACAGCCCACAGAACTGTGAGCCAAATAAGCCTCTTTTCTTTATAATTATCCAGACTCAGGTATTCCTTTACAGCAATGCAAAATGGACTAACACACTCCCAATTACATACCCATCAAGTAACTCACTCTGTATTTATTGAATGACTCAGTGAACAAAATACTTTTTGAATGGCTATTATGTCATTGAAAACGGTACTAGATTCTGAGTTTATAAAGATAACACATATATATTCACTGTCCTGTAGGGATTTACTGCCTAAAGAGAAACAAACCATTTCAGTATGGTGCTTAATAGAGGAGATATCCACAGTGGCCTATGAGAAGCCACTGGAGAGGAGTATCCTAATTCAGATAGGGCATGAGATGGCTTGGAGAAAGAATGGTTTCTGAGAAGAAATGCTGCTTGAACTGCAACTTGAAGGATAAATAAGAATTAGCTAGGTGCAGGAAGGGAAGAGAGAAAGGATATTCTAGAAAGAGGGACAAAAAGCATGTGCAAAATCTGGAGATGAAAGCTTGACAATTTCTAGGAGTCACCAGAGTAGCCAGCAGAATAATGAGGAGATAGTAGGGAGAGGTGAGGCAGAAGGAATAAGAAGGCATGAGGCCATGGATCTCCTAGGATGCATCTTAAGTTGTTTTGGCTTTTTTATTCTGAGGGCAATAGGAAGCTATAAAAGGATCCTTAAAACAAAAGATCAGAAAAATTGGTAAATATGAAGATCAAATTGGAGGTGGAAGGCAGGAAGAGAAATAACTTATAAATCCATTGTGGTAAATATCACAACATAATGTCAACCTAAATCATTGACTGACAGAATAAAAGAATTTGCCAGAACCAAAGATATGAAGATGGTAGAACTGACAATATTTGGTAAATGATAAGCTGAAGGGGCTGAGGGTAAAAGAGGACTTTAGGATGACTTCTAAGTTTCTGGAAACTTTTTATGGTTTCTTGACTTTGTGTAAAGTGCATGTTTATGTGGTATATCAGCTACATACATTGCCTACTAGCCTATGTGTCATGAAAATTTGAAGTGAATAGATTAACTGTGCAGTTATTATTATCTGAATTGTATTTACTATGGAAGTAGAGTGGCTGATATGCCAAATAAATTGTTCTAATACCTGAACTAAGTGAATTAGCCAAGGGATGATTCCTTAATTCTTCTCACTAAAATTTTTATTTTAAAAAATTGCAAACTCCTGAGTATCTTTTGTACATCTTTCACTACCAAAACTTCTCTTTACTTCAGTGACCCAGCATCATAATCTTATACTGTGAAGGTTGAAAGAAGATTTTTTAAAATTAAGTTTATCAAAAGAATTTTTAGAAACTGCCAATTTAGTTGATACATTCTTTTATTCCTTCTTCAATCTTTTGTTTCAAAGTTATGAGATGATGGTTACATAATCTGGGATTAAAAATATGTCTGTCTTTCTAAATTGTGGATTTGTTTGCAGGATGCAGGATACAGACTTGGAATCTCTTGGGATTTCTCTATTCTATCCTAAACACTAAGGGGCTGTTGAGGACTCATTCTTGATCTAAGAATTCTCTGGGGGTCTTAGGGTTATCCTAGCTCCATCTCAGGCATCATGATTTGTTCTAGGCTACTGTTGAAGCCAGGAGCTGTTTAGCGGGTTAGAGAAAGAAAATTTCAACATGCAGGTATTAGTGTTCAATGCACTGGGTTTCTGAAAATTACTCATTAGCCCCTTCTGAAAGTCAAAAGCTAGCAAAACTGCAGAGGACAGAGATGTCCTGCCCTTCATGTGGAACTCAGGAGGATATAGGGGTGTTCATTTGGCCTATCCTGCCACCTATTCTACTCAACTGTTGCAGTTCTAGTTTAGAACAACTGGTTCTTTAGTTGTTCATCCCAACTTTAGTTGTTCATCTCAAAGTAAAGCTGCAACAGTTGAATAGAATAGGTGGCAAGCCAAATGAAAAAGAGGACTGAAAACTGATACTCAAGTCTCCTTATCTATGTGACAAAGAAGAAAGCCAATGAGTGGTGCAAGAAAAGAGCTTAAAGATGAGAGCTAGCATAGCTGCTGGAGGTCCCAGAGGTCCAGGGCTTCTGTATCAGGGGATGAGCAGAAGGTGGCTAAATCTGGGGGCAATGATAATGGTCATTTCCTGCCTTGCCTGAGCCAATGGAAGAGTGGAGTATCCTCAGGCATGTACACTAGCAAAGAAGCAGTCATGAACCAGGTCCCCCTCTGCCTACACCCAGAGTCTGTGTAAGCCCCTCACCCTCACCCCAGAACCCCCAGAGCTTCATCACCCTAAGGAGAAGAGATAGAAAAAGAAAAGAGGGAAAAGTCCTGAGAGAAATTCTGAAGTGATTGAGTAGTTTCCCCGAAGAAATCCAGTTTAAACCAGAAGTAACTAAATTGTCTTGACTTAAAAGAATTCAGTTTTGCACTATCAAATAGAATTGAGGCTTGAGAGCTAAGTGTGGTTATAGAATACAAATGAGGGTGAACTCTTAGTGGAGTGGTAACTGCAGAATTACTGTCAGGATATGAGTGCTGGCTAAAAGTCGATGATTCAGGGCTCA
The DNA here is from genome assembly GCF_028878055.3 of Symphalangus syndactylus. NCBI lineage: Eukaryota > Metazoa > Chordata > Mammalia > Primates > Hylobatidae > Symphalangus > Symphalangus syndactylus. The sequence continues at coordinate 83,959,376 of NC_072435.2, forward strand.
TGAATAGTGCAAAGAGTATCAACTTTAAAACAGACAGATGTGAATCTTCCACTAGATCACCTTGGGTAAATTATTTTGTTTCACTGAGCTTTTGTATCCCCCCCACCATAACATGGGCTTAAAAAAACATATTTTTATAGAAATATATGCTTTGTCAAACCGGAGAGAATCAGACTTGCTGTACAGTAAGAAACAGTAGAACACCATTGGCCTGTGTCATAGCTCTGCCCCACGCTTAGCAGGTAACTTTGTCTCCTGTTTCTAATATTTTGAGATGAATTAAGTAAAATGAAAATTATTTCCTAAAAGTGTGAGAAAAATAATGAGTATTAGTACTGGCTCTAAAGTTTTTCTTGTGGATACATATTTTTCAGGTTTTTTTCCTATATAAATGATCTATGTGGGCTTTATACTTCTTATTAGCCAATTTTAATAATTTATATATTTTCAGAAGACAATCTATTTCGTGGAAATTTAAAAATGATTTGTAAGCATGTACGTATCATGTACATATTCCCTTAAATGTTTTAAATTTCCTTTTCTGCTGTTTGCCTAGTTCCTTTTAAATTTTTCTTTCTTCATTAGACTTCAGAGACTGTGATGTCACTGCTTTTCTTTGAAAAAAAAAAACAACACTGCATGTGTATTTTTTAATTTCTCTTTGTTTCTGCTTTTTAATTTTTGCTCTTTATGGTACTTACTCCCTTCTGCTTTCCTTGGGTCTTTTTTTTTCTTTTAAAATTCTTGAATTCTATATTATTTCTACTTATTTTCTCTATTTTAAAATAATAATACTTAAGAATATCAATTACTTATAAATACTACTTATTTACTCTATTAATAAAGTATTAAAAGCATGAAATGATCTATAGCTACATTTTATTGTACTTCTTAGATTTAAGATGTGGCATTCATTTTTGTTAATTTCTAAATAGTTTGTTATTGACCAAATATTTAAGTTTTTAAATCTCTAAACAATTTACTTTTCAAAATATTCTAGTTAGACTTACCTAAAATTTCTACTTTATAAAATATATAACATTTTGCCACCATATATTTGATCAGTTTTTAATTGTTCCATTGACACTTGAGATGCAATTGTACTTTTGTTGCTAAAACAGCATCATTTTTAAAATTATAACTTACTAATTCTGTTTTGTTAATAATAATAGAGGTTTTCTCTATGTTTTGATTTATGTATTTTATTTGATTTTTATGGGCTGATAATGGATTGTTAAAATATTACTATTGTCTGCATATATATTTATTTTTTATTTTTAGAAGTGGGTTTTTAAATATATTTTGATGCTATATTATTTACCTATAAGAGTGGATCTAATCTGTTTTCAGTTTAGATGTTGCTTTTTAACAATCAAAAATGGCCTTATATTTTACCACATGCTTGACTTTGGTTAACATTAATATTGTTGTTTCTGTTTTATTTGGAGAGTGTAATTATTTACTGCTATAATTCTTGAATATTTATGATCATCTTTTCAAATCATACTGAGCGTTTTTCCTTTAATGAGTTTTCTCCATGCATAATCTAACTCATTATTCATTAAAGAACAAAAATGCTACCATGAATGCAAGCTTATTAAATGTTTCCCCTGCTTTTCACATGCTGTATTATTAAACATGCCATGTTATTAAACATGCCATATCTGAATACATCTAAACCATCCCAATTTCAGCACTTTTCAACTGTTTTCTTGTCAACAGCCTGCTTCTTAATTTTGATTTATTATAAGATTGATATTGGGGAGAATAGTTAAATTAAAAGCATTTACTAACATAAGGCCTTTGGTTCTTTGACAATTTTCTTCTTGGCCTTGAAGTAAAATAGCCTTAATGACAAGAATTCTTACTGTTTTCTTTTCATCCATGTATGAAAAATGATCATTCCGGAAGCTAAAAAACACTTAGTCCTTCGAAATAAAAAGAAGTAAGCACCCATGAAAGAAGAGAGATGCCCTAGAAAAACAGGAGGATTAGAATGGGAGTGAACTGCTTTTTATTTCCCATCTGATTTCAGATGTGTGGATCACCCCTTGAGGTCTGCATAAAATAAAGCAAGTGGATGAGGGCAGAGGTTCATTCTTGGTTAGAAAGCCTTTATTATACTTGTCAGCAAGAGCTGCAACCAGGCTCACCATTGAGAAAGACATTTTCTTATACTTATTCCCAGATCGTGATTATCCAAATAGATATCTTCTTTTCAAATTTGAGATCAGAATAATATAATTTTTGAGTTCCAAATCAGTAACTTTGTCTTTCTGTATTTCCCTTTCCCACCCAAATTGGAAGAAAAATGATATAGATCTCTCTTAACCAATTTATTTATGGAAGGTGTTCACTGTACACACTACATGCTTTGGTTTAATTCTTAATGGGTTTCATATTTACTGTAGCTTCACTCTCAGGTAAGCTAGAGGTTAAAGTTTTCTAACATAAAGATGAAAAAGCATTGACTCATTCTAATATGTAATGTCTTTTTAACTTACAGATCTTTACTTTTGACCCTTAGCGACTCTCTTGTCAGAATAGTCCTACCTCATCCAGAAGACAACTAATGAGTGATGATTTTCCTAAGTGGCCACACAGGGAACAATTTTATTAGTAAATATCCACATTTTAAAAATATGGTTAGTTTTACTTATATTCATTACATTCTAACTGCTTAAAAAACATCCTTTTAGATCCTCGTCCTAAGTTTTATTTTTTGCCTTCTGCTTTTTTAGGGGAAATACATTTTCTTATATTTAATTTCAGTAGCTTCTAATTACCTACAGTTGGTCATTTCTCAGGGCTCTTTCAGAGCTGAACAATGGGTAAAGGAAAACATTCCTATCATTAGTGAAGCCCTATGTATACACAGGGGTCACAAAATGATAGAGTGAGCTTCAAAGAGTAGACATAGGTCACACATATAATGAGATGGTGGCAAGAAAACAGTTAACGACAACAACAACAACATTACATTGAAAATCTAAAACATACAGCTAAAAACATTTCAAAGATCTGGAGAATATACCAGTTCAGAGAAAACACTCGTGATACAGACATATTGTGCTTGTTACAGAAGTGATAAAAGAGCTTATGTAGCTATATTTCGGGTTTGTTGGCTATGAATATCCACTTATCTCAGATTGCATAGTTACTAGAAATGTGATGTTAATTAGGCCAAGGTCACAGGTTTAATTCCTATGTGAGTTGGTTATTCAGTGTGATTGGTTGGATCAGGCATAGCAGTAGGAATCTTTCCAAAGGCATGGCTTCCAGTACCATGTCTGTATTTATTAGGCAAGTGACTCTGGAGAAATCTGTTAAATTCTCTGAGCTTCAGTTTCGTCATCTATAACATAAAGGTCATAGTCTCTTGCCTTTCTATCTCAAAGGATTGTGAAGGAACAGGGACATGTTATTGTTGAATGATCTCTTAAAACCTAGAAAGTATGATCCAAATGTAAATTATAATTACTACAATTCCAGTCATACATTGTAATGTCTATTATCCTGCAAATCATGCCTTTCATTTGCAAGGATGACCAACCATCTCAGTTAACCCTAAGTAGTGAGAATCCTATGTTCCTGGGAAATGCCTAAGTTCTGGCCAAACTGGGACTGTTGATCACCTATAATGAGTAAGAGACAAGAGTTCACAGCATACCTAATTCTCAGCTCGGTGGTGGTTTCTCTCCTGAATGCATATTCAATAATAAGTCTACCATAACTTTTAGAACATTACAGTGCAACAGCACTTTGTGAGACATTGAATGTATAACAGTAAACAAAACAAATTGGGTTTCTTCCTCAGAGAAAAGTCATTCTATTCTAGCAGAGAGACATCAACAAATAAGAATATAATGGCATGTTGGGACAAACGTATCCAAGATAAAAAAAAAAAAAAAAAAGAGCAGGTTTCTTTGAGAGAGAATAGAAGGGGAGAACGTCTTTATGGAATAAAAGGATATGATATAAATTAAAACTGAGGCCTAAAGGATTTTAAAAAGCCAACTGAAGGACACAGCAATGTATGCATGTGGTGGTGGCAGAGTGAACTCACGGAGGAGGGAAGGGTAGAACATATATATGCTAGATTATCTTTTTCAGTTTTTGCATTCTTGGCATAGTACAATACCTGTCATAAAGTAGGTAGGTGTCCAAGGACAAATTGAATGAATGAATAAATGAATGTGCCCAAGAGTACACTCTCAATACATAGTAATTAACTCTAGAGTTTCAGTACCTCTCACCCTTTTATGGGAGAGATTATCTGGGACAAAGTGGTCTTCCTGCCAATCATTATGTCACACTGAGAGAATGTCTTTTGCCTCTACTATCCTTTAACACTGTGTGATCCAGGGATTGGGGCACACTACCCAGTGCCATCTCTGTTGGCTGTCTATGTATGCCATGAAGGCCTGTGCCTGATGTCTCATAGGCTACTAAAATTAGAAACCTTAGGGGAATTTGGCTGCCTTTTACTTGTATTTATTTTAAAGAATTAGCAGATTTTGTAGACATATACTTGGAAGTGCTATAAATGATGTTATTCTCTGGTTTCTCTACCACCCCCCACCCCCTTTTATCTCTACACTAAAACCTTTAGCTTTTCTGCCTACAAGTTTGGTTTCTGGTCTATCATGAAGCATTTTGCTTTTGTAATTAAAGAAAAAAGTTGCTACTAAATGTTTCTATCTGCCTTGAAGTCTTTCTGTTTATCACACCATGTTCAATTACTCCATGTACTTCATTGCCAGGTTCATTTCTATTCTTCCATGAAGCAGAACAGGAGCTCTTTAAGTGTTTGTCATTGCTTTCTGCCTTGAGTTTTCTAAATGTTCTTTTTGTTTCTTTCTTTTGGTAATAACTACTATTTAAAAACCTCATTAAATATGGTTACTTACGCACATGGCTATGCTAGTATTTGTTTTTTCTTTTCCTTTTTTTTTCTTTTTTTTTTTTTTTTTGAGACGGAGTCTCGCTCTGTCACCCAGGCTGGAGTGCAGTGGCACGATCGAGGCTCACTGTAAGTTCTGCCTCCCGGGTTCACGCCATTCTCCTGCCTCGCCTCCTGAGCAGCTGGGACTACAGGTGCCCGCCACCACGCCTGGCTGATTTTTTTTCTTTTTTTTTTTTTTTGTATTTTTTAGTAGAGACAGGGTTTCACCGTGTTTGCCAGGATGGTCTCAATCTCCTGACCTCGTGATCTGCCCGCCTCGGCCTCCCAAAGTGCTGGGATTACAGACGTGAGCCACCGCGCCCTGCCCCTTGTTTTTTCTTTAAATTAAGGCTCCTTCTCTCCCTCTTCTCTCTCATCCCTAGCTATGCCATGCACGTGGTGGTACTAAATAAATAAATATTTATTCAACGAAAAAAATGCTTTTAGGTGATACAAACAAACATGGAAACATTTTGAGAATAATTGGAAGCAGAGAATTGAAGTTTGGGGGAAAAAAGAGGGGGAGCTCTAACTGGGTAAAAAGTGTAAGTGGACGTTTTTGCAGTGTGACATGTAACAAGATAAAGATAATTAATTAGGCAAAGGACACTGTGGCCATGGATAAACCAGCACTCTCACTTATCAAAGAAGGGTGCAATGAGTCTTGTATAAGAGGAATTGTCATCAGGTCAAATTGTTCTAGTATGTTCTGGGGTGTTCATGTTTGAAGTCATCAGTCTTGGAGATAAAACTGGCAAATCCTACATTTAAAGAAAAAGGTAGGGTTATTGCAAGCTATGTTGTATTTCTCTTGAGGCTGCCTCCCCAAATGGACTAGCATCTGAAGAAGCTCAATTATTCTGTGCACGGTGGTAATCCCTTATTCTTGGAGGATAGTTGCCAAGACCCCCAGTGAATGCCTGAAACCGTGGATGGTATCAAACTCTATATACAGATTTTTCCTACTGATAAATACCCATGATAAAGTTTGGTGTATAAATTAAGCACAGTAAGATATTAACAACAGTAACTAATAACAAAATAGAACAAACATAAATATGCTGTACTAAAAGTTATGTGAATGGGGTCTCTCTTTCTCTCCCTCTCTGTGTCTCTCTCTCTCTCTCTCAAAATATGGTACTGTACTAACCTATTTTCTGACTGCAGTTGACCACAGGTAACTGAAATCTTGGAAGGTGAAACCACAAATAAGGGCAACTACTGTATTCAAGTGCCACCAGTAGTAATCAGAAGGGTGGAATTAACAAAATCATAGGCTTTAAAATCATGATGTCAGCATATCGGTTAGTTTATCTAATTCGATTGTTCATCTAATCATATCAATTACCATAATCCAATCAGATGACTGTATCTAATAGACTGGGAGATCCTATTTTAGTTTTGCATTTATGGATTGGATGAAATGATGGAGTAAATCTTTGTTTGGATTACTAAACTGACAGGTGAATAGGACAGCCACTTTGCTGACAGGTAAATAGGACAGCCACTTTGAGAGCTACAGCATGACTTACACCCTCTCTTCAGGCCCCAAATCTCTCTGTTATCATAGGATGAGCACTTTTCACTGTATTGAAGTCTAATGGAGGAATTTTCCTTTCTACAATATATACTTTTCTAATGTTTGATTTTTAAAATAATACATATGCATTCCATTTTTTGTACATTTCTGGAAATAATCATATTTTACATGTTTTAAATGTTAGAGTAAATATTGAGCAATTAATGTGCATGTGTCATTTTAAGAAGAAAAAATAGAATTTTTTTTTTTTTTTTTTTTTTTTTTTTTTTTTTTTTTTGAGACAGAGTCTCACTCTGTCACCCAGGCTGGAGTGCAGTGGCGCTATCTCGGCTCACTACAAGCTCTACCCACCAGGTTCACCCCATTCTCCTGCCTCAGTCTCCCGAGTAGCTGGGACTACAGGCACCTGCCACCACGCCCGGCTAATTTTTAAAATATTTTTAGTACAGACGAGGTTTCACCGTGTTAGCTAGGAGATACCAGTCGATCTGCTGATCTCGTGATCTGCCCACCTCGGCCTCCCAAAGTGCTGGGATTACAGGCGTGAGCCACTGCACCCGGCAAAAATAGAAAATGTTTTAAAGAAAGGAGCTCATTATTGGAAAATAATTATTTAGAAAAACCTAGATTCTCAATTTTTTAAATAATCTATTAATCCTTCCTCCTTTTGTAGACACCACATTTAGAAAAAGCCTGGACACTACCAGATAATAAAGTGTTTTTCCATTTTTTAATTAATTTTACATATATGAATCAGAAATTCTGGTAAGCATGAAATATCTAGAGTTACCATTAAATTGTCACAATCCCTGCCAATTGCAAGAAACAGTCTTATTTATAACACATATTTGTCAATAAGTGTTTGTTAAATCAAATGTCAGGATAGAAAAATAATAAGATTGCTAAAAATGTGTTGATAGAAACAGTGTTAGTGTAATTTCTCTTAAAGAACCATTCTATCCAAGCAGCTATTTTAATTTAAACAGTACTCTTATTTTAATTTTCAGAGCCCACAGCAACCAGTTGTATTTTTCTATTAACTAAAGACACAATGTGTATCCCACTTATTTTTTTCATACTTAGCTATATAGTGCTTTGTAAGTAATTCATGCTTCTTTATGAATGTATGTATGGTTGATTCCTTTGTTTGTCTACGTATTTTATTCATCCAAAAATCCTTCAGTGGTGGGCATGGCATTAGCACAGAAGGGTCAGTAGAATAAGACTCAGCATATCCTATAGGAAAATAAGACACAGACTTGTCCTAGAGGGATTCAAAGTTTAGTAGGGATCATGGTCCCTGAAATACAGTAGATCACGGTCTCACACCGTCATCCAGGCAGGAATGCAGTGGCAATCTCCACCTCCCAGCCTCAAGCGATCCTCCCACCTCAGCCTCCTAAGTAGCAGGGACTACAGGCGTGTACCACGACGGCCAGCTGATTTTTGTATTTTTTATAGAGATGAGGTTTTGCCATACTGCCCAGGTTGGTCTTGAATTTCTGGGCTCAAGAGATCCTCCCACCTCAGCCTCCCAATGTGTTGGGATTACAGGCATGAACCACCGTGCTCTGCCAAGCATTGCAGATATTAACTTGCATAAGGCTAACAACTTTAATATGATAAACTTTTATTTATTTGCTTTTCCTTCTCAAGACTTGTTCCCGTAAGTAGTTAAGATAAAAATGAGATTAAACAGAAACATTAAGTATCCTCTACTTGGACCTATCACAGAGTGCTCATTTATTAAAAAAGATAGTTAGATTCTGGTAAATATTAAACATATTAGCCTAATCAGCTACCTCTTACTCTAGTAAATAATTAACACTTCTCTTCACGCTTACAGAAGGAAATGCCATAGCTCCTTTTGCTTGTAGAAAATCAATCTTCTGTTGAGGAAGTGCCTTTTTAAAGTAAAACACTGCTTGTATTTTAACGGAGTAGGGGCATCTTAAAGGAAACCTATTGTAGATTGGTTAAGGACTTGTGCTTTTCAGTCAAGACTTAATAACTATGTATGTAGGCCCAAAGAACAAACTGAGGGCACAAAAGGGATACTGAGTTCCCAGACTCTTAAAGCCACTTAGGATATCAAGTTCTGAGAACAAATGTAATTTCAGGTCATGGTTAAAAACCCAAGAGTGGCATTCTTTCATTTAGCACTTCCCTTACCTGTTTTAACTCCTCAACTTTGTGAACTTCCTTCATTTATTGGCTCTTTTATCCCAGCCTAAACTGTTGTGTTCAGGGGTATATGTATATATGTACGTGTGTATACATATATAAACATATAAATAATTATATATTTAAATATATTAAAATTTTAAATGACTTCTGGTCTCTTTCTGTAACCAGATCTCTCTAATTTTCCTCCAGAATACCTGATCTAGACTTGGAAATTAATTAATCACAGATAAAATAATTTGTGCAAGGCATAATGCTTAGAGTACAACATGGATTCTTCTCACATAACCATCACAACTACTCTGTGTGGGTTGAGACAGTATATTCTCATTTACAGATGAAAAAATGGACTAGCCCAAGGTTTTAGAGGAAATCTATGATAGTGCTGATGATCTGAAATCTATTGCCATTTCTCACTTTAGCTGACAGTAGTTGAAAGACAAACCTTTGCTTTATAAAATGTATTCAACCTGAGAAAACTGATTGCAAAAAAAGTAAAAAATAAAAATGGAAATAAATTTAAAGTGTGTCTAATTATTGGCACTTTGGTACTGTTTCTTTATATATCAAGATACTACATGCTACCCCTTCTGGCTAGAATGCTCTTCACTCCCAATACTTTACCAGGCTAAATTTCTTACTAATTTTTCACGTCTCAACTCAGGATTGCTTCCCTGAAGAAGACATGTGTGGCAGCCAAACTGGGTCAATTTCTTCCATAACACCCTGCACATAGCTGTTTCTTAAGTACTTTTAACTGAGGAAGAATTGGATATTGATTTCTTGTACGGTCGGCTCCTAACATAGACCTGTCATAGAATAAATATTTGTTGAATGAATGCATGATTGAGTTCCCTACATATCAAGTTGTTTTGCAATAGATTAGAATTATATGTCAGGTATGCAAAGTGTTGCAGCAACAGATGAAGGAGCGAGAACATAACTAGACAGCAAAAAGGACAGAGCTGATGCATGAGGCAAAATAGTTTGAAGAGATCAAATATGTTCATAGAAAAAAAAAGCGTATATTTAGAAAGCAAAAAAAAGCCCAAGAAAGACAATTGAACATGTAATTGCTGACAGTATGCAGAGTAAAATGGAGACGAAGATGAAGTTAAACTGAAGATATTTCCTGGAGAAAGTTCTGAATCCCTAAATTCCCCCTTCTTATACAACCAGGTGTTTTGGAACGAACGTTGATTGTAGAGTTAAATTGTGTTCTTAACCCGTTCTGCAGCCAGAAGCAGATGGGATATTGTATCCTTTTTAGTAGTATGGAAATGACCATAAATATGCTAAACATTAGTTCACCAACTGCTTATTTTTTTACTTCACTAGAGAAGAAAATTACCCCATTTATAGAATGTTTCATTTCCTTTTCCACAGAGCTGATCACTAAAGTGTAGGTCTTACTGATATGACGATTATTTCGGAACAATAAAAAGAAAGCTACATAGCACATTATCTAAATTATTGAATTCTTACAAAATCAAGGTAGAGGTCAGAAGTAGGATGGAATCTTTTTCCAGCTGTTTAGGAAGACATGTTATTAAGGTTTTTATACAATGATATTATGAGAAGACGTTAGGCCATAAAAAGTGACCTGGGCTCGATCTTCCTTATCTTCTCTATCTTGGACTCTATCATGAGGACACTGAACAAAGTGATCTTGAAGGTCACCCTCACTTGTAAAATCTATGCACTATCCTGCTTTTTGATATATCTTCCTCCAATTACTTGTCCTTTAGTTATTTTGTTGATCATCAATGATCAACATCTATGATGGCCTAACACTCTCTAATCATTTAATTTGAATTCTTGTTAGCAGTTCCTGGGTGGAAATGGTTAAAAGAATAGGCTTTGGAAAGGTTGAATAGTACATTCACTGGAATTTGCCAGTTTACCAGTTATGTGAACTCAGTTAAGTTTCTCAACTTTTACTAGCCCAGATTTCCTCATTTGTACGTTGGGGTTAATGACAGAACCATGCTCATAGGGTTGTGGTAAGTATTAAATGAGCTAATGCATGTAAAGTAGTATACATTTATTGACTAATAATAAGTATTATTTTTGTTAGTTTTGTGGGAAAATATGTTCAGAGTTTCAGATATTTGGATTTTTGTGTGTGAATTTCATTTATTTACATGTTCTTTCCTATTATCCCTGAATAAAACAAGAGGTTATTTAAAAAATAAAATTTGGTGTGTCGATGATTATAAGAAACACACAGGCAGTCTAAATGCTTTATAAAACCTACAGTGTTTTTTTTATGCCAAGACCTCAATTAACTTCAGCTGAATACCTGTGAAGTATAAGTCTGTACTAATTATGGATAAAACAATTGGGTATGACACAAATGTGTCGTTGAATAAATCATGTTTTCTTCCAGTTGATTCAAATCCCTGGCAGCACATAGCCATAATAACAGGCAGGCATGTTGTTACATTGCTTGTAAGGTGATTCCAAGATCTCAGCCATCTGCTTTGAATGGCAAACTGTAGACACTCTCATAAATTAATGTGTGAACTTTGTTGCTTGGCTACATTATGTTTATCCTGAACTGTATCTGTAGCTTCTTTGTGCCTTGCAATTTTTTTTTCTGTGGAGATGGTTTGTATTAGTATTGTAATGCTGCAAAATAAATTCTTCTAGGAGCAAATTATTTGTTGTTTTGGTAAAGGCAGTCTATGATCCTGAGACAATTTTATAGACAACATGAGTTCTATGAATTATTTTATTCACAGTTATGATTTCCTAAATAAGGTATAAAATATGAAATCCTGTACAAAGTAGAAAGCCAAAGTCACTTGTTCTCTATTTAGTATTAATCTGAGTTTGTTAAGGATTGGAATTAATATTATGAAAATTCTTTCTATTTACTGGGTACTATATATATATTATTTATTATTTACAACTACAACCTTGGCCAGTTAAGTTGCTTACATTTTGAATTTATCGATGTTTATACTGACACTCAAAGAAATTAGGATAACCTATCCAAGATCACACAAGTACATAAGCAAGCATGCATCTGAACCCAGGTTAATTTTATTCCAGAATATGTGTTTCCAATATACTACAATGGCATGTTGTGGTATATTGGTGTTTCCATTATACCACAATGGCAAGTATTATGCACTCATGGAGGTCTATCATGGTCCCTGAAATCCAGACTTCCTGTAAGTGTAAATTTTACAGTATGTAAATTATGCATTTACATCCTCTAAAATGCATATGTAAAATACAATAAAATATATATAAAAAATGCATATGTATTAAATAACTCTGTAATATAGGGTTAAACACATAAAATAATCCTACAATAAATTTTCAAATAAAGAATGTAAGGAAAATCTGTGAAAAAAGGTGTTTGATTCAAAAGTAGATAGCAGATTCAAAGCGGATCAAATGATGCTGATTAAGTGAAGAGACTTCTTATTCATTCATTGGATAACTGTCATTCCTTCATTTTCATCCTTACTCTATGACAATAATTGAGCTGGGTGCCAGGGGTACCAGAGTAATCAAAAGCTAGAATAGTGCTCATACTGTAATTTCTTAGGATCTTATTGTGGAGATATATTAATAAATAAAATTATGAAATTACATATACTTACTGTGATCTGTGTTTTAATGGAAAAATATGAGGGACTATGAAAATTATAAAATGGAGATGTGGACACATATTTGCTACAAGAGAACCAATTCAAAATCATTATGAAAACACAAAAGAGTTTTACCTATTATGTACATTTGAATATTCAAGTTTGTAATGAGGATGTAATAATGATATGGATAAACTCATATAATTGAACTGTTTTTTAATTGTTATAGTTAAATACAAATATTTTCTAAATTTCATTTGTGATTTATTAGGATGTTGAGATTATAGATTTTTTCTTTTTTGTTTTCTATTTTTAAAATATATGTGTAGTTACATGATATTTTTTAAGTAGATGTAAAATGATCTCACATATTAATACATTTCCTAAGAATTCTGACTGAATCTTGGGAAACACTGTGGGGTGGATGTGTGGGTATGTTGGGGGGGTGTAATTAATTTTTTTTCTTTCTTGTTTTGGGCTAAATGAACTTTGTACTCCTGATATGCCTGATCTTCAGTTTTGAAGGTGAGGAGCTACAGCTGCAACTTAGCTGCAATGATCTCCTTTCATGGTTTCTGGCTCATAAACTTGATTAAAAGGAAAATTGAAAACATATCCAACCTTGAATTAACACCTACAAGATTAGGGCAAGGCTATGGAACTCAAACTTTCAAGGCACTAGCTCATTTCTGCTTTTGCTAAGTAATCAAAGTACAAAATAGAAGTGAAAACTATTTCATTGATCATTGATTTACAATCCTATCAACCCAGAGTCAGATGCATTTTTGTGTGACGACACATTTTCAGTGATATATCTTAAATTATATATGAACATATATATATATATATATATATATACACACACACACACACACATATGACTGCATGTATGTGTATATATATATTTTAAAAATCTTTTTTCTGGAATGACATAAATCTTAAAATATATTTTATTTCCTTATTAGAAAAGCAATACTGTAACATGTTTACTATAGGAATTTTTTAATGCTATACATAAAAAGGAGACACTAATAACCATTTATAATACCAAGGCATGAAGATAAACCATGTTTCTGATTTTGTGCATGTCCTTCCAGTATTTATCCTACATATAAATATATATTCTACTATATATATATATACACACACAATAAATATATATATACATGTATTTATTTTATAAGGTAATATTTTATGATCTTATTTTCCTACTTACAATAAAATTTTTCAATATCTTTTAATGGCTATTTAACATCCTGCCATATCAGCATCCTATATTGATCAATTAATCCCTTACGGTTAGACATCCAATTATTTCCACTTTTTTGCTGTTACATACAATACCATGATAAACATCCTTAAAGTCCCAACTTGAAGATGGAGTTTTGATTTAGCTGCATAAATAAGTTACACAACTACATGGGCTAGAAAAAATAATCCCCAAGTCTAATTCCCTTCCCTCTTTCCATGTATGCACTCAAACCATCTTCAAACTGGCTTCTAGGGTAGCTTAAAAAATAAGCTGAATTACTTTAAATAATGTGCATGACAATGGGACCTTAAATGAAAATTATATAACTACTGACTATATAATTTTGATTCTTTTTTTCATATTGTTACCAGGTGTAACTTAAGTTAAAAAAATACAAATACATTAAAGCCCATTTGCTCTTGAACATTCCATGACTACCTTAAAGTTATTACTACTGTATACACTAGATATACTCTATACATTAGAAGATTGCAAAATGAAGACAGAACGTAAGTGATAGAGCCTTTTAGAATGTTACTATTACCGGGGTAATGATAAAGGCTTTATGAATGCTAGCTTCCTCTCTCCTCCAGCAAGTTTGCATTCTCTACTGTCTATATCAGATTTCGTTGGCCAGCATTACTGACTGAAAAATGATAGAATTATTTTTCTTCCATTGTTATTTTTTATGACTGTAAATATAAATCTATTGTAAATTGCCCAACTAAAAAACATTGAAGAAGAAAAACAAAGTAAGCTTTTTTATGTGTGTGTGACATTAAAGCACTGAAAGTCGATTAGCAGACTCTGCCTCACTTTGTTTACTCATCCCTCATGGGGTTAATATATAGGGCCAGTGCTAATGAGTTAGTTATAGGGCCAAATAATGATAGCCTGCGGCAAGAGAAACAGGAGTTGACGTCCTGACATTTATTTTCAAAATAGCTGAACATTTTCCAGGCACATTTTGTCGGTTCTACTGACAAAAGTTCTTCTGTTAGCCATCTAGACTAAAATTCTTCTCGACATGACATAATTGAGGATCCACCTTAAAACTTTGAAAAATAAAGATCTTTTCAAATTCAGATTGACTTTCTGACTCTCTCTGTTTTTACTTTGTGAAGACACTGAGCTTGAAATGAATGTAGTTCTTTTTGTGAATATGAAAAAGTTGAAGAGCAAAGATCCTTTAGCAACTGCTATTGAATAGATTGATAGTTTAAAATTTGAAATAAAAGTGACTACATAAAATTGATTGTATTTGTTCATGTCTTACAATTTTAATATTTAATATTTTGTACTGATTAACAGCTGACAGAGAGGGTTATTTAAAAAACAAGGGGTCCCAGGTTTTAAGCCTAAGCAACTGACCTTTTAGCTTAGCAAAGCTGTTAAGCATTTTAGATAGTGAACTAAAATAAAGGTTTTTCTGGAAGGGATAGCTTGGGGTGTACATGGGGACATCATAACAGAAGGGTCCAATAAAGTGTGCCACAGACGATCAAGGGCCTGCACACTAGGCTGAGAGCCAAAGAAAGTCAATGAAGAAATTGGCATTAAGGAAGTCACATGAGGCTGGGCATGGTAGCTCACACCTATAGTCCCAGCACTTTGGGAGTCCAAGGTGGGAAGATCGCTTGAGCCCAGGGGTTTCAGACTAGCTTGGGCAACATGGCGAGACCCCATCTCCACAAAAAATCCAAAAATTAGCTGGATGCGATAGTGCATGCCTGTAGTTCCAGCTTCTTGGGAGGCTGAGTGGGGAGGATCCTTTGAGCCCAGGAGGTCGAGGCTGCCCTGTACTCCAGCCTAGGTGACAGATTAAGACCCTGTCTCAAAAAAAAAAAAAAGAAAAGAAAAAAAGAAAGAAAGAAAAAAGAAAGAAAGAAAATTGCATGGTCAAATTTTGAAGAGGGTGGTGGACTGAGGTGATAAAACCTAGAAAGAGAGATAAACTAAAACGCAATTGGAGCATTCTAGGTGAAAAAATAATCAAGGGTCTTATCATAGTTTCAAAAAGAAATAGACAGAATTGAGGGCTATGTAGTTAAATTCTTTTTTAATAATGAAAAAGAGTTGGAATTTGGAGTCTCTTAAGTTAAAATGGACATCTGACCCAAATAATTGGGTTGCATTGTGTAGAATCAGACCCAATCTACACTGACATTTTGTTTTTAATCATATGACAAAATCTCTGTTTTTATATACCTTTATTCTCTAAATTGACCCATAACCTTTACATTTTTGAAACTTAGAACAGAATTTGGATGATGTATTGTAATCCATCAACTTGGGACGAGATGGAGAAATTATATGTGTATTCTAATGTTTTCCTCACATACTATTTGACCATTTGCTTTCAATATAACTTTAGCATATTTACTTTATATGATTTAGTGAGCCATATGTCTTCACCAGAAGAAAACTAAAACAAAATTAAAATTAAAAATATAATGTAATGACATCCAATTTCATCTTTTTCTGAATTGATTATAGTGATTTATTATCCTAGTATATTTGGCACTGAAAGATATCTATAGCCACCTTTAAATTTTTGTGACCCTCTGAATTCCTTTCAAAGCAAAGTCTTTTCCTAAGAAAGACCAGATGTGGATCTAGATCTAAATCTAGGTATGTCTTTGAAGAGTTCTCTCTTTGGGCCTCTCCTTCCTAATATCTAGCTCAGAGTAATGTCTCTAGGAAAGAATCAAGCTTGACAATTTCCATGGTGACATCATTCCTTCTCTAAAAACCTTTATGAAAAAAAGTGTCCTTGAAGCCAACTCCATGGTAAGCTTGGAAAAAAACAGAGGCTGAGCTGCTTAAATAATGAAGCAAGGTCATCCTCTGTTTCCTTAGAAAATGTTTTTATTACTCTGAAAGGAACTTTGGAATTAAATCAAAAAATGAATTGCAGCCCCTCCCAGCTTAGAAGTTGTATTTAGATTATTAAAAAGACTTAGCCAGTGTTAGTGAAATTAAAATGGGGAATATGCAGTGCCAGTTCAATATAAAATCTATATAAGTTGCCATAAGTAAATCATATATTAATACTTATTTGCGTATCTTGTAAGATTTATTTATATTACATATATTATTAGAATAGCGACATTAGAAAGTGATCTAGCCTCAATAGTTGTGGAAGAATCAAATGCAGATTTTAGTTTGAAATGATTTAATCATGTGTGCATTCTCAAAGTTTTGTTTTCCATATTCCCTCCTAATATTGTCAAAATGTGTTTGAAAAGTACATAATAAAATACAAAATAGTCACAGTAATACTATCAATTTAACTTTTCATTTCTAATTGTACTGTTTGACATGTCTTATAGTTAATTTTTGTCAGACAAATGCACAGATAATAAAATGAATGCGCTATTTTATGTTGCTTGTTAATACAAAAAAGTGAATTCATTGGAAAATATTCCAGATAATCAGAAACTAAAATATTGGGGGGAAAAAATCCAGCTACTTGTAGAATTGTATATTTTCTCTCTCACTTATTATTTTTCCCTTTTGTTTTCAAATAATTGTTGTCTTCTCAATGAATCTCATATTTTACTCCTGCTTTGAAAATTAGCTTTAGGCACATTCCAAAATAATTCTGCACTTAGATAATCATTAACAAATGTTACCTGAGCCTGACCTTTCTGGTCAGACAGCCAGCAAGAGATAATTTTTTTTCTTTTTTTTTTTTTTTTTTTTTTTTTTTTTTTTTTTTTTTTTTTGAGACACAGTCTTGCTCTGTCACCCAGGCTGAGTGCAGTGGCGCTATCTCGGCTCACTGCAAGCTCTGCCTCCCAGTTTCATGCCATTCTCCTGCCTCAGCCTCCCTAGCAGCTGGGACTACAGGTGCCCTCCACCACACCCAGTTAATTTTTTTTTTTTGTATTTTTAGTAGAGATAAATGTTTTATGAGACTTCATCTTTTAAAGAGACTACATCCACCGTCAGGCACCTATACCCCTGGAACCTTCTTTTTGTGTAAACCTGTGTCTGTCCTTGCATTTCAAAATTAAATGATTTATGTTGATTTAAAGATTTTCTAAATGTTGGTACAACTGTAGGTTTGATATAGTGAGTCTCTTGCCTACCACATATCCCCTAACCCTAAATCTAAAACGTGGATTTGAAATGTTTCCCAACACAGCATGTAGGTGGAAAAAGACATGTCCTAGGAATTAGTCTTATTCACACAAATTCCCTGGCCATGTTTTGTGAACCTCAATTATGCCAGAACTGGTCTCTTCCACTAAATTGAGCTCCTAGAGCACACAGGTCATGTCTTTTTTATTTCTTCAGAGTGTGTCTGCTTTGCACAAATTAGGTGCTCAACACAACTTGGCTCTGACTGTCACTGCTGGTGAGTTTCCTCTTGGCCTTGGTTATTTGTTAGACGATTGCATGGTTGTCTAACTGATTTCCTGGTTTCTAGGCTTTTTCTTTTCCAATTTAACTCACATAGCACTACTAAATTGGATGACTGCATTAATTATGTTATTGGGCTGCTCAGCAGCCCCCCCATTCTTGTTGGAATTTCACCTGATTTTTCACATTTCTTCCTAGACTTTATGTATTGTTTAAAATTTTTACTATGAATATGTAGTTTTACTTAGATATAATTAAGAAAAAAGCTGTTTTTATTCCTAAAAGATATTCAGATATTCAAAGGAACAAACACCTACTCTAATAAAATAATTCTGAATATAACAGCATCTTTGATTTCAAAAGGAACGTCATCAGTCTCTGCACTTGAATCTGCTGCTGTAAATGACCAAATATCAGTCATTGTGGGGAGAAGGAGATACCCTCACAGATACACATAAATATATACACATAAAACTAATAGATGGATTAGCAGAAATGCACCTATATATCCATAACTAGACATGGTCTAAGCGATGTGTACCCCCATGCTGACAGTAGTTGTGTTTGTACAACAGTATAATTTAGTGTATTTGCATTTGTATAGTTTTCTGAAGTGAGTTCATAGCATTCATTAGAGCAGACAACCAAACAGTGAAAGAGGTGAGAGGCTGGAGAGGCACTTGTCAAACTTAGAGGACAGAGTGCACATACTCAACAATTATATGCAGCACAGAGGCAGTTGATTAGACTTAAACAACATTAGTAATATTAATAAGAATAATGGATAGCACTCATTGCATTGTCACTTCCTGACACTGAGGCAAGAGCTTTACATATACATTATACTTTCTGATCTTTCTAATTATCCTATAAGGCAATATTTTAAGCCCATTTTACAAGTGAGGAAAGTAAAGCTTTGAGAGATTAATCTATTTGCCCATTGAAAGCTATTAATTGGTTGATTTAAAATTCAAACCCTGATTTACCTG
Source organism: Symphalangus syndactylus (assembly GCF_028878055.3). Classification (NCBI taxonomy): domain Eukaryota; kingdom Metazoa; phylum Chordata; class Mammalia; order Primates; family Hylobatidae; genus Symphalangus; species Symphalangus syndactylus. The sequence continues at coordinate 83,978,259 of NC_072435.2, forward strand.
AAACCAAAGCTCATGTTCTTAACTACTATATTTGATTAGGTCCCAGTGGTAAAGTGGAAATTGTAGCTTAGGCCATATTTTAGAATTAGAAGGATTCATTAGCTAATTGAATAGTTTTGTTTACTTATGTGTTATACAATAATTATAAACACACGTTCACTTACCTAAAGGTTTATGTTCTTATGATATGGCAGCAGTATGAGATATGGCAGCAGTATGAGAGAGAGAATTTGTTTTCCATTTGGATTTAGAAGGGTGAATTTGAAATTCTTGGTCTTTATAATTTTTTATTATCTTGAATCACTTAAAGATACTCTTAAGAATGGTCTTTCAGCCGGGCGCGGTGGCTCACGCTTGTAATCCCAGCACTTTGGGAGGCCGAGGCGGGTGGATCACGAGGTCAGGAGATGGAGACCACAGTGAAACCCCGTCTCTACTAAAAATACAAAAAATTAGCCAGGCGTGGTGGTTGGCGCCTGTAGTCCCAGCTACTCGGAGAGGCTGAGGCAGGAGAATGGCGTGAACCTGGGAGGCGGAGCTTGCAGTGAGCCGAGACTGCGCCACTGCACTCCAGCCTGGGCGACAGAGCATGACTCCGTCTCAAAAAAAAGAAAAAAAAAAAAAAAAGAATGGTCTTTCATGTGATTTATCTTAAAACCTTATTGGCACATCTGCTTACCTTGAGTCTTAAATGTGCATATTTCTGTGAAGTCCTCAGATATGAGAGACACACCCTTCTCCAGTAACTTTATGGGTTCTGCGGAAAATGATAACATAAACATTGAGTTTAAACATTTACTCTTTCCAATACTTGGAGAATAAAGTGTTCCTATCTTATTGAAAATATTTCAGATGTCACAGGTTTTCTTTCCCTTATCAGATTAGAGAAATCAGATCATATCTCAAATATTATTTATTAGTTGTACCAACGTTTAGAAAAGCTTTAAATGTGAAAGGAACACAGCTAGAGGCTTCCCAAGCTCATCAGGCTGTTTCAAGCCTTCTACAGCACTTCATACTCTGTCTCCTCTGAATGAAACACCTCTTCTCTTTCACGTCTTACTCTTCCCTTTAAGGGATTCCTTTTCTCAAGAAATCCTACCTTGACGATGAACTCCTAAAGATACGTCAGCTTATTCGTTCTTCTTTATGTTTCTGGTGCCTTACACAGTGCCTGGCACAAGTAGATTGCAAATAAGTGTTGATTAAATTTTTAACTGAAAACAGTGTAATTGTCCAAGGCACTATATGAGTTCAGAATCCCAAATTCCTCAATATTTCCTAGCATATGAAACAACATAAGACTAAAATCCAGCAAAGGTAGGAGTTTTTGAGTCAAATAGATGAATGTGTATTCTTTGCTACCTATATAATTTGAGGCAAGTCATTTAAACCATCTTTCTGAATCTACAAACTGGGGTTATTTAAAGCTGTGTAATAGGATTGATGAAAGGGAGTAAAAGAAAGCATGTAAAGTATTTAACACAGAGCTTGGGACATTCTAGGTATTTAATAAAATGCTGTGTTGTGCTGTTGCTGTTATTGTTGTTGTCATTTCTATAAGACCGTTCTTATCATTATGCTCATCAGTATCTTCATTATCAAACCTTCTCACCATCAGCAATCAGGAAACCCATTGTAGAAGGACCAGAAATGGAAAATGTTAAAGCATGGAGTCTGCCATTCCCTCTGCATGGGGGTTTAAGACACATGGAGAGATGCTAAATGGAAGGCAGAAAGAAATTGAGAAGTAGAGAGGAGGTATGCCTTGGTGACTGAGAACAATTAATAAGAGCAGGAGGTTGGAAAATGAAAGGCACAGTGTAAAATCAGTTAATTGTCTCTTGATGAGAGTGACTTTTACCTGGAAGCAACTAATGAATGTCAGATACAGTCAGAAAGATAAGATTGGAGTAAGACCTCGGAAGGTCTTGTACAGCAGGTTAAAATAATTAGAATCCATAGACATGATGAACAATCATTTAGACAAATGATTTTATTAGTTTACTATTTCTGCACAGTAACAGAAATAATTTAGTAGCTTAAAACAATACCCATTTATTATCTCACAGTTTTGTAAGACAGAATTCAGCACAGGGTGACTGGATTCTCTGCTCAGGTTCATACAAGGAAGAAGTCAAAGTCAGCTTGACCTTTATCTGTCAGTTGAGTTGGGCTCTTGTCTGGAGGCTTGGAAGAAGAATCTGCTTCCAAGTTCATTTAGGATGTTGGCTGACTTCAATTTCTTGCAGCTGTAGGACTAAGGTCTTGTTTCCTTCCTGGCTGTCATCTGGGGTTTACCTTCTGCTCCTGGAAGCCACCCCTATTCCCTCTCTTATAGCTCCCTCCAACTTCCAGGGCAGCAGCAGAGCAATGAGTCCTTCTTGTGCTTCCAATTTTTTGATTTCCTATTCTACCACCATCCTGAGAAAACTCTGTGCTTTAAAGGGTTCATGTAATTAGATTATCTCGCTTAGATAATCTTTCCTAATTACATCTCCCAAATCCCTTTTGCCATGTAAGGTAACATAATCACAGGAGTAACAATAGGACACTAAGGACATGGAAGTCATCTGGAATTCTACTTACCAGCCGTGTGCAGTGGCTCACATCTGTCATCCCAGTACTTTGGAAGGCCAAGGTGGGAAGAACACTTGAGCCCAGGAGTTTAAGACTAGCCTGGACAACATAGAAAGAACTGGTCTCTACAGAATTTTTTTAAAAAAATATTAGCTGGGCATGGTGGCACACACCTGGCATCCCAGATACTGAGGGGGCTGAGGTGGGAGGATTGATTGAGCCCAAGAGTTAGAGGCTACAGTGAGCTGTAATCATGCCACTGCAGTGCAGCCTGAGTGATAGAGCAAGATCTTGCCTCTAAAATACATAAATAAGTAAGTAAATAAATAAATAAATAAAAAGTCTTATGCTTAGCTTACCACAATGATCCTTGCAATGACATACGGGATTGTAAAAGAAAGTTCCTAAATGCTTGAGGACCACTCAGGAGCTATTCTGGCAATTTGAGCTGAGGTGTTAAAAAGTTCTAGTTAGCTAGTAATCACAGCTTGCTATGCACTATACCTTGTTTATGATTTTAACTCATAAAATCTTCACAATGGCCTTATGACATAGGTGCTATTATTTTTCTTATTTAACAGTTGAAGAAATTGAAGCTTAATGAGGTTAGGAAATGTGCTCAACTTCATACAACTTGTATTTTGTAGATATGGGGTTTAGACCCAGAAAGACTGACTCCAGAGCCCAGGCTCTCAACCATCATACCAACTGACCTCCTTTTGTTGAAGTCTGAGGACCATATGGCAAGCATGATGACAATATGATTGGCACCTTGGTTCTGTTTGAATCATCCTCATATTACAAATCTCCACTCTGATTTACTTTGTGTATTATTAAACACACACCATATATTGTTTTTTGCTGGATATTTTTTTGGATGAAATATAACTCATTCAATTTTCACAGCACTAGAATTTTCCCAATATTAGAAATAAGAAAACAGAGTTCAGTTACGTATCTTGTATCTTGTTTCAGGTCTCAGAGCTATGGGGGAGAAGATGTAGACTTTGACGTCGAGTTTGCCTAACTTTAAAGGCTTTTTACTACACTGTATGATTAACCTCAGGACATCAGGCACAGCATGTGCAAAGCTCTGAGAAACAGAAATATGTACTAGCTATAAGCATAGAAGCTGATACCACATTAATACTACCTGTATTTGAAGTCCAGTTCTTCTTATTTGTCTGTTTTCTTACTTGGCCTCAGTTTCCTAATTTTTAACAGAAGGATATGACCTGTTTTATGGTGACTCTGTGAAAATTAATGGGTCATTACAGGTAACACTCTCAGACCAGTACCTGGTATATAGTAAATACTAAAAAATTGTGAAATATTGGAAAAGTCTGGGAGAAATGCATGGTATAGACAACTATGGATTAGTTTTACCTGTTCTTTGTGTTATTCGCATGATTTAAAGTTGGTAGTACCAGGGAATAGGGATGGTTAAATGATATAGCATAACAATGTTGCTCAGCGGGGCTATCTAATTATGCTAGTGGTGAAGAGAAACTTAATTGTGAGTTGAATTTTGAAAACCTGGAGGGCATATAAAAGTAGCAGAAGGTAAGGGGAAAGCACTGTATGTAGGTCACTTGTGAAAAGGATCATAGAAGGCAGTTTACGCTCAAGACAAATGAAGTAGACTTTTTTGTTTGGAATGGGGAAGATAGTGAATAGTGTATCATAATTCTTTTCAGATTGTAAAGGCTGAAGCAATGAATACATTGAAGCAACGAATACATTGAAGCAATTTATATCTTTGTATGCATTTGTTCATTGATCCAATTATTTATTCATTTTATAAACACTCCTAGAGCTCCAAAGTACAAGATGCTATTAAAAACACCAAAGTTAATTACACATCTCACCTTTAAAGGACCGATAAGCTAACAGAGGAAACAAAAATGACAATACTTATAAGTGAAAGTGGAAAATTGCCAGAGTCATAACTGAGGCATGGATAAAGTGCTAATGCTGTTCACAGGACAAAAAGATTCCTTCAAGCACAGAGAAATTGGGAAAAGTTTGTGGGGATGATGGTAAATATCAAGGAGGGAATTGATGAAGAGATGTTTGAAATAGGAATTGAAAGGTGCCACGGGGTTTTGCCTTGGCCCACCAATCTGTGAACAAACATGGACTTTTATTAGAGAAATAACAGTGACAATAGAGGTTAAAATGCACATAGGAGAGACATTTGGGGAAAGAATTGATAGAAGGTAACAACTACATGCATTTTTGGCATAAAGAGGAAAGAGAAGGAAAAATTAACTTGAGTTTTGGCTTCAATGACTAGGGAGTTGGTAAGATTGGCAGAAACACTGAATACAGGAGTACATTGGTAGGGAAAGAAATGGATTGTTGTTTTGCACAAACTCTATTTTGCTTACCGGGTAGCTAAATTTGTCTAGAATGTAAGATAGCCTGGTTGAATTGGTTTTGCTGGCAGAACGTGTAGCTACTGCCTGATGCGTGAGGAGAGGAGTCACCTGACCTCTAGATTGGCTCTAGACCAGTGGTTTTCATCTGCGTTCTGTAAGCTCTTCGGTTATGTAGCAGTGCCTCAGAGGTATGATGGCCATGCAGTTAATGAAGGTGAAAGGGGAAACTATTTATAATTACGCCAGAACAACTGGTGTAAACCGGGACTACCCTGGAGCAACAGGGCTCCAGGTTTATACTCTCTTCAGAGGCCACAGGAGGAGGATGGGGATAATGACACAGAGGCAGCTATTCCTGCAGGGATTCAAATCCTCTGCCTCAACCAGAGCAGCTCTTCTTTCATGTTTTCTATGGGTGTTGGTTCTGCAAAAAAATGTACTTTGAAAAATGGTTTAGATTACCATAAGAAATGTTGAAAACCATTGGCCTAGGCAATAGTTTAAGGTTCACAAATAAAAAGGTGGAAATGGAGGGTGTGTGTTTTTCTGGAGGAAAGAAAAAAAAGGACTGCTTTTTTTTGTCCTCTTCTAGCTCACAAGGAAAGGAGTGTTAAAATATTGTGGTAGCACATGTCCTTTTTAAATCACGACTATATTTTTAAACAAACCATTTATTGGTGATGCAACTGTAAAAGGTATCTAAAATTATCATGTCTATATTTGATTCATAAAATTGCATGTAATAAACAAACGAATAGATTCTTCCAGACTGTTTAAAATTCACTTGTGAGTTGTGACTTTGTAAGCCAGGTTTCATCCTGGATCACATTTTTTTATATAACATTGTGAAAATGAACAATTTTAACAATAGCAGCAAATGTGGTGTTATAATCAGTTGCTGAAGAGCATAAGGTTTCCTTTTATAGTTCACTAGTGTTGAAAGGGAAAAAAAAGTGTCCATGTAACATGTGAATGCCAATACAAAGACCTTGAAAAATCCATAATATATAAGAACTAAAAATTCCATAAAAATAAGGAATATTTTTTGCTCTAGATAAAAAATTATGCTCTAGACAATTATTAAATTCTGATTTTAAAAATTTAATTCCCAGACTTTGTTTTTCCTATATTCAATTTCATTGAAAATCTGAACTTCACACTGGGAAAAAATGATATTTTCACTTGGGTCATTTTTAAAAGTTTTTAAATTAATTATATTTGATTGGTGGCATGACAGATGAAGTGCTACAAATAATTTTATTAACTACTTTGGAGTTTTAAGTTGTAATTTTGTGTTTATGTTTAAAGAAAGTCAATTTAAAATTATGAGAATAATATTGGATATACTTCTTCTTTTCCTATTTTATCTTTTTCTTCTTTGAACATTTACTAAGTTTGGTATATATTTCTTTCTCAAGTCTCTCTTTGGTTTTCAAGTTAGGCAAAAAGATAAGTACCATTCTCTCAAATTGAGAGGCTATTTGTAACAGGAATTCATTTCTACATCCATTTGGTGAAGAGTATTTTTCTCACAACTCGAATCCATGAGTCGATAATCTCTCAGAAGTATCGGCAGTCACAATGTTATATTTATTTGTTTATAAGACACTACCTAGAGGTTTTAGAGTTAAGACACAGCCCCTGCCCCTAGGATGCACACAATTCTATGGGAAGACAGAGTAGTTGAGAAATAAACAGGCAATTGCATATGATGGTAAGAATCATGATAGGTGTAGGCACAAGGTCCCACAGAACAACAAACAGGGATCTCCTAACTTAGTATTAGGAAATAAAGGAAGACTGGGAAGGGAATGTCTGAGCTGAGTCCTGAAAAAGTGAAATTTCTACATAAAAATCTATATAAATAGGGATTCAATCATTTTAGCAAGTTCAGCCTCATGTTCATTCATTCTCACATCATTGGAAAGGTGGAAGTGGAGAATAGACATTTTTGAGAAAAAAAAAGTTCTCCTTAAGCAGCTGTCTCCATGCTGGAATCTGCCATACTGAGATAGCTACATTCTGATAGGAAGTAAAAGGAAGGGTAAGGAAAGTATTTTAATGGATCACACTTCAAGGGACATGAGATTGAGTAAAATACTCAAGCAGGGTCATGACTTTAAAAGAAGTCAGAGGTCAGGCTGGGTGTAGTGGCTCATACCTATAATCCCAGCACTTTAGAAGGTTGAGTTGGGAAGACGGCTTGAGCCCAGCAGCTGGAGACCAGCCTGGGCAACATAGTGAGACCTCATCTCTACGAAAAATAAACAAAATTAGCTAGGCATGTGCTTGTGGTTCCAGCTACTCAGGAGGCTGAGGTGGGAAGATTGAACCTGAGAGGTCAAGGCTACAGTGAGCCAAAATCATGCCACTGTACTCCAGCCTGGGCAACAGAGCAAGACCGTGTATTTTTTTTCTAGAAATCTTGTTTTAAATAAAAGGCAGAAAGACCTGTTAACATTTCACTGCTTTTGTTTGGCTCTGATCAAATCCTTGAGGCCATAATTACAAAAACTGGCTGCCTGCAATGAAGGGGGAAGAAATATAGAAGCAGAACATGTACAATTTAACCTTCCAGTAAATTATTCTGCCTTTAAGAGCATGGTCCATGGGAAGGATAAACCGAAGGAGGTCAGTCCCAGTTAACAAAGTTGGGAAAGTGCCATGGTGCTCTGGGCACTTGTGGTCATCTGCACAATTCATGATATCATCTTGCAGCCTTTAGCAAGCCTGGTGTAGGTCACCAATACTTGACCTACTGCTTCTTGAAAATTGTCTGCCTTTGGGGTTTTATACTTTATGTACTTGAAATCCCCAATGTCTTTGTCTCTTTTAAATTGGCAGACTTTTGGTTTACCACTTTGGAATTATGTTCAAAGTTAGTCCATGTGTTCTCCAGGTGCTCTATATTTCAAAAACAGAGCTGGATTCTCCACATACCCGTGGGTCAGAAGTGTATACTTCGATTCCTTACTGCCAAGGACACCTGACTTTTTTCACCAGAATTGTTGTCATTATTGACTCTCTTTATTATTAATAGAATTTTCCACTCTATAGCAATTAAGGTTTTAAGGCTTTTTCACTCTATTATCACATCTGATCCTCGTGAGAACCCTGAAAACTAGGACAAATGTTATTATCTATGCCCCCTATAACTATTGTCTTGATCACAGCCCTTAAAAGCAGTAGACTCACTGAAGACTTGTTGATAGAAATTTAAGTTGCTAAAAGCATATTTCAGATAACTAGAATAAATTGTACCCAAAGCATTTATGTCTTATTTTAGCTGAGGACAAACTATTGCACAGTATCTGAGGCATTCACATATTAATCTATTCAGAACATTACAGAAATTGCCACAAGGTTTCTGAAGGACGTTAGTTACACACTTTACCCTGAATCAGATTACATGCCTTTGACGCCAGTTAAAATCTTCATAGGCGCAGTTGTCCTCCATGTAACAAAGGGATCACTATGAACTTTTTTCTTGTTTCTTTTCTTTCCAACCTCCCTATTTCCCCTCTCTCCTCCCTTTCTCCCTTCTTTCTTCCTTTCATCTCTCATTCATTCATTTGTTCATTATTATGCTTTATTCTTTCCTTCCTTCTTTCTCTTTCTTCCTTCTTACCCTTTCCCCTCAAGCATATATGAAAAACATCATTTTCTACTTCCAAAGGTCTAAAAAAACTAAGCAATAATAATCTCTAGAGAACTCATTTGCATTAATTTACTCAATTAAAAAGAACAAAACCTATAGTTATACGCTTAGGACTTACTAGGGTTAAAGAATTTTAATTTATTGTTCCCCTATTATGTGTCAGACATTGTGCTGAATTTTTTCAAATATTTTATTATTTAAACCTCACAATCACCCTTTGAAATAGATATTACTGTACTCAATGAAACTAAATATATTTACTAATATCATATAACTGAAAATTAACAGAACCAGAATTAAAAATTGGTTCTTGAGGGACTCCAGAGTCAATACCTTATCATCCCAGAAGTATGTATTGAAAATGGTTAAATTCGAATTTGGAGCAGAATGATAGAACACAGAACGTTAGAACAGGAAATGACTTTAGAGGTCCCCTTGAATGTAAAATACTGCACCTCTAAAATTCTCTGCCAAATTATTCCCAACTTTCTACTAAAACAGGTCTGGTGAGGTGATGGATTATTTTCTTTCAGAGTTCTTCCTTGTTTTGAGCCAAATTATGTCTCTCTTTTTTCTCTGTCCCATCCTTTGACGCTGGTTTTCTGCTGTGTGTAGAGTGATCATATGTCCTAGTTTTCCTGAGACAGTCTTTGTTTATATAAGCTTGTTGTCCCTACAACAAGTTAATACTGTCCCCCTCTAACTCTCAGCAATGCCCTATTTTAGATGACTAATTATATGTCCACCCACCTATGAGGACACATAGATTTAACAGTTTTCCAACTATTTGAGGAAAGTCATCATGTCTCTCATCTCCTCTGCAGGCTAAGTATTCCTGGTTGATGTTTGCCACAAATTACAAGTTTTCCCTCAGACCCCTGACTATGTTGACCATAGTTGCCTGGACATTTCTAATTCAGATCTGTTTAACTTAGGCTTCATGGACCCTCGGGGAGACCATGCAGAGAGTTTGAAATATTATGCGAAATGCTGCATGTAAGAGTGTCATGTTTGTTTCCTGGGGCTGCTATAACAAATTACCACACTATGTAGATTAAAAACCACACAAATTTATTCTTTCACAGTGCTGGAGGCCAGGAGTCTGAAATCAAGGTGCTGGGAGGGTTGATTCCTTCTGGAAGCTTTAAAGGAGAATCAAATCCATGCCTCTCTTGTAGCTTCTGGTGGCTTTCAGCAATCCTTCGTGTTTCTTGGCTTGTGGCAGCACACTTTCAATCTCTGCCTCCATCTTTTCATGACGCTCTTCTCTGTGTCTCTATGCCTTCTCCTTTGCTGTCTCTTTTGTGGATACTTGTTATTGGATTTACGGCCCAACTCAAATCCTGGATAACCTCATCTCAGTATCCTTAAGTTAATTATATCTGCAAAGATTTTATTTCCAAACAAAGTTATATTCACAGGTACTGGAGGTTAGAACTTGGATATCTCTTTTGTGGGGGACATCATTCAACCCAATACAACATACATGTATTGTCCTGAAAAGTGGCCCATAGGTTTTCTCATACCATAGGCAAAAGTTTAGTAATAATAACTAATCCAGATTGTCACTATCCTGAATACAATATTCTAGGAATCCTTAAGAATAGTTTCTACTGAAGTTACATTGCTTGGCACATAGTAGACAATAAATATTTCTTTCATAAGTGATCGAATTGAATGGTTTGATCATTTTAGAAGGTAATCACTTCTTCCTAAAAATTTCTTATGGCAGACAATGGTTACGTTATATTTATTTTTGAAGGGTGAATACTAATGATAATTCAAATTGAGTTGATTTATGATTATAGCTACTTGGAGTCACCCACAGTTCAGGTAGTCAGCATAATAGGAGAATCCTCTTGGAAATGAGACTTCTTACTTTCTTTCTCTTATGTGGTTCAGGTGGAAATTGATGAGGATTAGGTTTCTATTCACAAAACACGTCAGGTCTGTTGAAAATGACAGATTTCTGTGAGAACGAGGCATATATCTCTTATCTCTCTCTCTCTTTTTTTTTTTGCACCAGTCCCTGGTGCCTCTAAGTTTAGACCAGGGATGCTTAACCCTGCATTATTCTTTTTTCTTCCTATGAGAAAAGCAACTTAGTGCAGCTGTCTCTACTTTATGGCAAAAACCTAACTGAGTAAGGCATCACCCCTTTTGAGGGAGTTTTGGTAAAGTCATTCAATTGACAGTTACACCCCAATTAACTCTATGCCACATGAGACATCTTCTTTTACATTAGATGTCCAATCGTGTGCTTCCAATATTCAAGATTCTTCTCTTACAATGGGACTGAATAGGGGCCTGATTTTAGCAATTTAATTCTATTGTTTTTCTCTTCTCACATTTAATAATTTATGCCTTCAGGAAAACCGGATTCTAGAAAATAATTTCAGGTTTTTACCCCACAGCGGAAAACCAAGAAAGGTAGAAATGAGAAGATATTGGCTATTATAATCTCAGTTATAATAGAGGGATTCTTGCTGATTTCCTAGTAATATGTAAATAGAACTTCTTGGGTTTTTTTCCTCATATCGCCTTTTTTATTTTCTGCATAACACTCCTTGAAGTCATCTATTCTTTTTAATTATTCACTTGGATAATGTCTCTCACCCTCCACCAGCACGTGAGCTCAGGCAAAAAGGGATCCTGTCTGTCTTGGTCATCCCCAGTGCCCTGAGCATAGTAGAACTTCAACGGAAATTTGGTAATAATGGAACATAAGGATCAACGCTTCACCGATTCATGGACTCCAAAAACAGCCATCAAGGAAAAAGCCGCATATAATTATTTAGTAAAGTTCAAACAGATCCATAGGAGACCCAGCAGGTGGGGAAGGGGAAGGGATTCCACTTGCCGACCCATCCAAGGTTGTTAAGGAGCCTCTTCCTGTCCCATAGGTCTTCAGGAGAGGAGGACTTCCAGACATGGGCCAGTTTTTAGCCTGAGGCCAAAGCATCCTTTGACCACCAAGGTGAGCTTTCTAATGGAGATAACACAGCATTTGGAGAACAAACTCATCTTACTTGATAACTAAAAATAAGTCATTATTACACAAAAAAAAGAGAAATGCTACAAAGTTGGGAAGGGAGTTCTTGGTCTTGATTCTGACACTGCTACAAATATATCTTAATTAACAGCTTTCCTTATAGTGTTCTTCCAGGTATTTGGCAGAAAGGGGTCATGCCAATACCAAGCCAGGCTTCCCACACAACTTCGGGAGATTTACAGTACTCCCTGATAGAAGAAACCTATGAGTTTGGCTCCTTCTCCAACAGCACACTTCTTTGTTTGTTTGTTTATATGTTTGCTGTTCACCTACTATGCACCCAGTAGCATGCTAAGCACTGGGGCCTGCAACAAGGGATTGGGGCCACAGACTGTTCTCCCAGACCTCAGAGTCTAACAAGGATACTCTACGATTAAGCAAGTAATTTAAACAGAGGATGATGAGAGCAGGGATGGAAGATACAATAAGTGGGATGGAAGACAAAGTAAGAGGTGCCAACCTAGCCTGGGTGCCCAGGGAGGGCCTAGGAAGGCCTTAACTGAAAGGGGCCAAGGAGCTGGTCAGGCAGAGAGAAGAGTGTTCCAGGTAGAGGGAAGGGCCCAGTGAAGGTCAGAAGGTGAGATCTGGGGCCAGCTGGAAACACAAAGGTCCCTTGTGGATGGACCACTGTATTATTCTGTTCTCACACTGCTAAAAGAAATACCCAAGACTGGGTCATGTCTAAAGAGAAGAGGTTTAATTGATCCACAGTTCCACATCCCTGGGGAGGCCTCAGGAAACTTACAATCACAGTAGAAGGGGTAGCAGACACCTTCACAAGGCAGCAAGAGAGAGTGTGAACAAGAACCAGCAAGCGCCACACTTTAAAACCACCAGCTGTCATGATACCTCACTCGCCATCATGAGAACAGCATGGGGAAAACTGTCCGCATGATCCAATCACCTCCCATCTGGTCTCTTCCTTGACACATAGGGATTATGGGGATTATAATTCAAGATGAGATTTGGGTGGGGACACAGAGCCAAACCATATCATTGCGCCCCTGGCCCCTTCCAATCTCACATCCTCACATTTCAAAACAGAATCATGCCTTTCCAATAGTCCCCCAAAGTCTTAACTCATTCCAGCATTAACCCAGAAGTCCACAGTCCAAAGTCTCATCTGAGACAAGGCAAGTCCCTTCTGCCTATGAGCAGTTAAAATAAAAAACAAGTTAATTACTTCCAAGATACAATAGGGATACAGGCTTTGGATAATTACACCCATTCCAAATGGGAGAAATTAGCCAGAAAAAAAGGGGGCTATAGGCCCCATGCAAGTTGAATTCCAGCAGAGCAGACATTAAATCCTAAAGCATCCAGGGCATGCTGATGCAAGGGGTGGGCTCCCACAGCCTTGGGCAGCTGCTCTCCTGGCTGGGGTTAGGTGTCTGAGGTCTTTCTATGTGCATGGTGCAAGCTATCGGTAGATACCATTCTGGGGGCTGGAGACTGGTGGCCCTCTTCCACTAGGCAGTACTCCACTGGGGACTCTGTGTGGGGGGTTCCCACCTCACATTTCCCCTTTGCACTTTTCTAGCAAAGACTCTCTATGAAGGCTTTGGCCCTGCAGCAAACTTCTGCCCGGAAATCCAGGCATTTTCATACATCCTCTGAAATCTAGGTGGAGGTTCCCAAACCTCAGTTCTTGATTTTGTGTGCACCCACAGGCCCAACACCATGTGGAAGCCACCAACGCTTGGGGCTTGCACCCTCTGAAGCAACAATCAAGCTGTACCTTGGCCCCTTTTAGCCATGGCTAGAGCTAGAGTAGCTGGGACACAAGGCATCAAGTCCTGAGGCTGCATAGAGCAGGGGGACCCTGGGCCTGGCCCACAAAAGCATTTTTCCCACTTAGGCCTTTGGGCCTATAATGACAGCAGCTGCCACCAAGATCGCTGACATTCCATGGAGATATTTTCCCCATCGGTTTGGCGAGTAACATTTGACTCCTCATTACTTATGCAAATTTCTGCAACAGGCTTGAATTTCTCCCCAGAAAATGTTTTGGTTTTTTTTTTTTCATCTCTATCACATCGTTAGGCTGCACATTTTCCAAACTTTTAGGCTCTTCTTCCCTTTTAAACGAATGTGTTCCAATTTCAGATAATCTCTCTCAAGTTCAAAGTTCCACAGATCTCTAGGGCAGGCACAAAATGCTGCCAGTCTCTTTGCTAAAGCATAGCAAGAGTGACCTTTACTCTAGTTCCCAAGAAGTTCCTTATCTCCATCTGAGACCATCTTAGCCCGGACATCATTGTCCACATCACCATCAGCATTTTGGTCAAAACCATTCAACAAGTCTCTAGGAAGTTCCAAACATTTCCACATCTTCCTGTCTTCTTCTGAGCCCCCACAAACTGTTCCAACTTCTGCCTATTACCAAGTTCCAAAGTCGCTTCCACATTTTCGGGCATCTTTATAGCAGTGCCCCACTCCCAGCACGAATTTACTGTATTAGTCCGTTCTCACACTGCTATACAGAAATACGTGAGACTGGGTAATTTATAAAGGAAAGACATTTAAGTGGCTCACAGCTCCACATGGCTGGGGAGGTCTCAGGAAACTTACAATCATGGCAGAAGGGAAAGCAGGCACCTTCTTCACAAGGCAGCAGAAGAGTGTATGAGTGAGAACAGGGAAGTGCCACACTTAAAAACCATCAGCTCTTGTGATAACTCACTCACTAGCATGAGAATAGCATGGGGGAGACTACCCCCATGATCCAGTCACCTCCCCTGACCCATCTCTCCCTTGCCACATGGAGATGATGGGGATTACAATTCAAGATGAGATTTGGGTGGAGATACAGAGCCAAACCATATCAACCACAGGGTGTGGGGAAAAAAATGGTGTGAGGGGAGAGAGGTCAATGGGACCCAGATTATAAAGGGCCATGTAAATCATATGCTACACATTTGGGGAGATGCAGGAAGTAAAAGCAGTAGCAGATCTGTGCTTTACAAAAATTATTCTGGCTGCTGCTGTATAAAGTGAGATCAATGTGCTGGGGGAAAGATGAGAAGCACAGAGACTAGTTAAGAGACAAGTTGTATTTCTGATGGAGGAAAGGCACCACTGAGGAGGAAGGCAGAGGCTTTATTGAACAGGATTTATCTCCTCACACCTCAGAAGCAAGATTTAGGTAAAGCTATGCCCAAACAGCAGGCACTGGCCACATGGCAAAAGTATTCTTTCATCTTGGTAGGCAATGTTGACTGAGGATGAGAACCAAGTTCCAGCCCTATATGACCTTGGTGTGTGCCCAGGGGCACTGCTCTACACACCTCTGAGCTTTAGCTTCTCCTTCTACTCTGGATGAATCACATCCTTCAAGCTGTGCAGCTAGGCAAGGGCATAAGGGAAAAGACCAAGATTGCTGTAAAATATTGATGCCTTTACAGATAAAAGGTGGCAACAACACTTAATAGGATGACTGGCAAGCATGGAGAGACAATTTTGCTCTGCATTTGCTTCAGCTTTTTATTTCCTTTGTCTTGGCTTCAGAGGCCTTTGCTTTCTGCCTTATGAAGCTCCCTTTAAAGCTGGACACAAGAAACATTTTAACAAGAAACAGATGGTGGCCAGGCCAGAAAACCTGATTTACCACAGTAAAGTCATGATCCCCCTCTCACCTTCTGGAAGCTTCTTTTGTTTAGGGTCATCACTCTAATCTAAGTGGATGAAAATGATCATCAGCTGGTTCCTAAATGTGAGCTCTGGTGGCTTTGATCACTCCAAGAGCCACTAGGATTGAAGACCAGCTGCAGGAAGAAGTTCCAGATACAATCACTGCTCTGTGAAAGGCTAGGATCCAGCTCCGGGTCTACACTTCTGAGACACCATTTATCACCTCAGAAGCTGCAGTTTCAGAAGTTAAGATTGGTCCTCCACAGGAAAACATTAAATGTCATTTTCTAGGGAAAGCTGGAGAAACTTCCGGAGTTGATCCAATATTTTCAGTCTGTCCTGTGTTGCTGCTCAACTCCACGCTAGAAGATGATGATGGTCAAACTAAGTACAGGTTTTCATGTAGGCAGAGCAGAAAGAACAGGATTATAGAAAGTGACAGTTGTGAAATGGGGAAGCTAAGGACCTAAAATGCTCTCCACAAGTGTGCCCAAGCCCAGCCCAGCTAGTTATTCTTATTTTTATTTTTTTTTTTACACTGAGCACTCCATGTGATTAGGAACTGTGTCTTACTTATTCAGCTTCATCAGTACCTAACAGCTGCATTTCATTGGGAGAATGGAAAAATGTGAAAGCCTATCGGCTGAGGTGCAAGAGATGCCCCTTCTTGTCTCAATGGAACTCCCAAATAAGATGGATGTAAAATTCCATAATGTTTATATCTTTCTGCCAAGGTACCAGTTGTTTGTTTAGATATATGGCTACAATTCAACAATCTGAATTCCATTTAGTCCAAGTATCCGACAGATGAAATAAATATTGTTGTGGACTTGAATGCCAGGGAGAATAGTAGAGTTTTGAGGACTAAACTCTGACCATTTTCCTCTCTTGCTCAAATTCCTATCTAAGGGGCCTGGGGAGTCATGCCCTACAAACCATAAAATCTCATCAGATAGGTTTTATGTAACCCTATATAATGTGGTTTACATTGCAAGCTGATTCTGGCATAACATCACATGAGGGATAAAGAAGGAAATCAAAATATTTTACCCCAACATATTCTGCTTTGCCATATTTTGAAATGGCCCTGAAAAGCCATCTTTTGTAGAGGAAAACTTGCATCTGTAAAGACTCTCTATTAACATAACTAAATCTTTCCCCTTCCAGGTCCTCCCAATCCTGAAGAGATTAACTGAGAGTCTAGCATGTTTTAAAGGTCTGAATAGGAAATATTTGCCATCTATTGTCTCTAAAAGTGTCCACCTATGAGACTTCATCTACATAATAAGAACCTTGGTCTCCATAACCCCTATCATAACCCAGACATTCCTTTCTACCAATTCCAGGTTTTTAGAGAATAACTTAACTCTTTTGACCAATTGCCAATCAGAAAATCTTTCAATCCACCATGACCTGTAAGTCCCACCCCACCTACACTAACCTCCTCCCCACTCCCACTTAAAGGTGTCCCCTTTTTCTGGACTGAACCAACATATACCTCACATATATTGATTGATGTCTAACATCTTTCTAAAACATAAAATCAAGCTATAATCCAACAGCCTTGGGCACATATTCTCAGGACCTCTTGAGACTATGCCTCGGACTGTGGTCACTCACATTTGACTACAGATAAACCTTTTTAAATATTTCATAGTTTGACTCTTTTCATCAACATTTTTCAAAGCCTTTCCTGAGCTCATTTTCAAGTAAGGGGATTGTTTCCTCAAGGGTTATTCCTCTAAGTGGAATGTTTCTGTTCAAATACAGTTTTTCCCCTTAGGTTGACCCAAAGAGTTAAAGGGAACTCACATTGCCATTTTATGATTTCCCACCCCTGCCAATATTTAGTATCTCTCTGACATTAGCACAATCCTAGATATGACTATTTTTTTCTCATTCTGTTCTCTGAAATTAGAGTGTTAAATATAAGTGAGTTGTTATAAAAGTTTCTCCAAATTTAAAAAGGCTTTTTTATGGTCTGCAGAGTTCCTGAATCTCCATTCTTAGGCTTTTTAAGTCACTTATCAAGAAATTGACATTCTGAAATTGTCTTATTTGTTCTTTGTAAGACTCATGTTAAGCCCCAGTTTGACAGGGCTTACCAGTGGGAAATAAAAACAAAATTCTAAGCTTCCCAACTGACTGAACGGATACCCTCTTGGCCAAGAGAACACCAGAGAAATCTTGGAAGCTGATTTCAGGGCTGGGAGGGGCTGGGAGATCAGATAAGCTTCATTATATCCCCTCCCTTACTAATGGTCCTTAGGTTTTTTTCCCCTAAGCTCTAAAAAGAAGCCAGCCTCTTCAAGTAAGCTTACCTTCCCAGGCACAGAACAAAGACAAGATGAGATTAATCTTCCTTCACCCCTTCTCCAAGATGTGTGCTTCCTCTACTCTCTTTCTCTTCATATATTCACCTTATTCTATATAAAATGTAGATTTACTGGGCACTAGCCAAAGTCTCAGTGCTACCTTTTCTTTTTTAAGGAAAGTGTATGAATATGAAACCTCCTGAAAACGTCTTTGGAAAAAACAGCCACAGATGCATCTGAGGCTTGCATTTTTCCCAGGTGTGCTCTCAGGCTGACTCAAGAAACCTCAATGATTAGAGTGATTATGCCTCAATCACTCATTTTGGTTGTTTCCAGGATGCTAAAAAATAACAGTCCTAACTATTTTAGCAAGTTGATATGGAAAATGACAGTGAAAAGAGCTGTTTGACAGTCTAATAAAATTTAAATATTTCTAATCTTCTCAGCACTTCTCAGAAACCTAGATATCATAGATTTCTGCAGTGATTTGTGAAATTGGCTGTTGGGAAATAAGGATTGTCAACTCAGGGAAAGAATTACCTACTGAATGTGTTTGTTGAGGGAGGGTGTAGAAACAGGATTTTTAATAAGTATCTGGGAGGGACTTTTTTCTCCCAGCTCTGTAGATCTGTGAAAATAGCCCAAAACCTTATCCCTCCAAGAATGGGACACAAAAGCACCAGATAAAGAGCTTTCCATCAGAAAAGCTCAAAGCCGCCGGGCGCGGTGGCTCACGCTTGTAATCCCAGCACTTTGGGAGGCTGAGGCGGGCGGATCACGAGGTCAGGAGATCGAGACCACAGTGAAACCCCGTCTCTACTAAAAATACAAAAAATTAGCCGGGCGTGGTGGCGGGCGCCTGTAGTCCCAGCTACTCGGAGAGGCTGAGGCAGGAGAATGGCGTGAACCCGGGAGGCGGAGCTTGCAGTGAGCCGAGATTGCGCCACTGCACTCCAGCCTGGGTGACAGTGACAGAGCGAGACTCCGTCTCAAAAAAAAAAAAAAAGAAAAAAAAAAAGAAAAGCTCAAAGCCTGTGATTTGAACATTCATCTCTACAGTCTTTGTTCTTTCAATTTTTTTCTTCCCTAAAAATAATTAAAAGCAATAACATTTCACTGAATATATTCACAGATATTAAAGAAAATAATTTAGTAAATATTTAAATGTAATTCATTCTGTAGGTGCATACTATTCTATAGAGTATATAGTAGATGCCATAATATTTTCAACCATCCTTGAATTAGCGAAAATTTATGGGTTTTTCTATTGCAAACAAAAGTCCTTCAATATCTGTATATGTGTTCTTACATACTAGCTCTTTTGGGTGATTTTTTGAACTACTTGTAAGCTTATTTTAAATTGTATTAGTTATTGCATGGATATTTCCATAAAAATTGTACCAACTCCTATCCTTTTTTTTTATTTTTTATTTTTTATTTTTTTTTGAGACAGAGTGTGGCCCAGGCTGGAGTGCAGTGGCGCAATCTCGGCTCACTGCAAACTCCGCCTCCCAGGTTCATGCCATTCTCCTGCCTCAGCCTCCCGAGTAGCTGGGACTACAGGGGCACGCCACTACGCCCGGCTAATTTTTTGTATTTTTAGTAGAGACGGGGTTTCACTGTGTTAGCCAGGATGGTCTTGATCTCCTGACCTCGTGATCCACCCGCCTTGGCCTCCCAAAGTGCTGGGATTACAGGCGTGAGCCACCACGCCCGGTCCCAACTCCTATCTTTTACAACGTGGCCACATAAGTTAACAATTCTGACCTAATATCAACTATATGGTTTAAGAGACACGGAGGATAGATCCAAAATAACATTTCTCTCATATTAGAGTTTCTGAAGGAGAGAATAGAGAAAATATAGAATAAATAACAAAAGATACAATAAACATATCCTTGTGATTCCAAAGGGAAAAAGAGATTGCTTAAAAGTAAGGAGAACTACCCCACATCTGACTTCTTGGCTGTGATGTAGGTTGCTAGAAAACAAAGTCTCCAAGGTGCTAAAGAAAAACTATTTAGGTCTTAGAGTTCTATGCTCAGCCAAACTATCATTCCAATGTAAGAACAAAAGAGAATTTCTCTTGCTCATATTTCTGTGGGTGGGTCAGTGCCTGCCCTACTACCATTGTGAGGTGGAAAACAGAAAAGACCTAACAATAAGTTCAGACGTGAGTGTTCTCTGTTCCCCTTTTACCTGTCACACCCCAATAAGTAGATGATTATACCTGAAGAAGAAGAATGAGGGAAAAGCATTCCCCTAGGCATTAATACTGGATGGCCTTCTAAAGGGAAAGGTAACTTAGTAGAGGGATGGCAAGGTAGGAAGCTGAGGCTATATTTTAATATGTATATGTATGTGTATCCCAGAGACTGTCTCCCCTCAGGCATGTAGGAAATAGGGTGTAGGGTTTCACCTTCTCATGAGATATATTTCATCTGCTGTAACAGTTATTTATTGTTGTGTAACAAAATTACCCCCAAAACCTAGTGCTTAAAACAATAAACTTTTACTATCTCACAGTTTCTGTGGATCATAAATTTGGGTGTGGCTTTGCTGAGTGCTCTACCTTAACACCCCTCATAGGGATGTAATCAAGGTGTCAGCAAGAGCTGTGGGCTTACCAGAAGACTCAGCTAGGCGATGATGTGCTTCCCAACTCCCTCACATGTTTGTTGGCAGAATTTAGTTTTTCACAGGCTACTGACCAGAGGCCTTCCTCAGTTCATTGCCACGTGGCCTCTCCATAAGGAAGCTCAGCACTTGACAAATGACTTCCATCAGATTGGGCAAGTGAGAGAGCAACAAAGGACAGAACTTAGTTTTTAAATAATCAAATTCTGAGAATATTCCATGCCATATTCTCACTAGAAACAAGTTTCTAGGTCTAGCCCACACTCAAGGAGAGGAGATTACACAATGTGAGAATACTGGAGGCAGATGTCAATCACTGGCAGCCATCTTACAGTCTGCCTACCACACTTGCTATTGTAAGCTTCTACCCCTAGGGAAATGTAAGCATACAGAGAAAATAAGAAGAATCTGAGGAGTTCAACAGAAGAGAAAGCCAACAAACCAAAGAGCTTATATCACAAGAAAAGCAATAGATTAGAGAGAATGAGGATGTAAAATAAGCTTAGTATCTTTAAACAACTAAGAGCAGACATTGGTAAATATGAAGCAGAAAACAAACATTTATAAAAATGACCAATTGGTTTTGAAAAATGTGAGAGTTGAAAGAATCCCATATGTGGGATTTATATCAAAATGGATACAACTCAAAATGAATGTATGGATTTAAAGAATTGATGGGCCTAACTGTCCAAATGGCATTATGGAATGACAGAAATGGAAAATATAAAAGAAGACTTGAGAGATTAAGAAAGTATTCATACTTGAATAATAGGAATCACAGAAGGAAAAATGTATAAATAGAAGGGAATAAGTATTTGAAGAAACAATGAGTAAGAATTTCCCTGAATTGTTTCTAAAAATGTAACTCAGATGTTTCCTCAGTCCTCCTAGTGAGTCCATAAAACATTTAGAACTCTGTAATGAACTGAAACTAACTAAAGAGAATTTTGTTCTTAGTAACAAATGCTGGATAACATTATGATAATTGCCAGTAGAATACAAGAGAATATATAACTTTAAGATTAGCATAAGAAGAGTTAATCTACCCAATGGAAGGCAGACAAGGAGAAAAGGATTGAAAATAGAAAACACAAAATAAGATAGAATGTTGTCATGGTTATCTGTTGCTGAGTAGCAAACTACCCCCAAAACTTAGTGACTTAAAACAACCATTTATTATCTCACAGTTTTGTGGGTCAGAGATTTGGGCAGGACCCCCCTGGATGATGCCTTTATTCAACATAGTATTAAGTGGGGTCACTACCTGGTATTTAATAGTAGAAAGGTTGGTCTGCATCACACAGGACAGCTTCCCTCATATGCCTGGTGCCTTGGCAGAGATGGCTACAAGATTAGACCCAACTGGGGCTGTCAACTGGAATGCCTACCTGTGGCCTCTCCAGCACTGCCATTTCAGGGTAGGTAAACTTCTTACATACATGGTATTTCAGGACTCCCAGAGAGGACAATCTAAGGCAGTAGAAAATGCCAGTTTCTTAAGGCCTGGGTTCTGAAACAAGCACAGTGTCAATTCTGCCATATTCTATTAGCCAAATCTCTCACAGAGCCCACCCAGAACTGAGGTAAGGAACTTGCATCTACCTCTTCGTGGGAGGAGTGTCCATGAATTTGTGGTCACTTTTGATCCGCCACACATGAGTTAAGACACACAATATTGATTAAGGAAGACAGAAGGTCTGTATTACAAAAACTTCCACAGTGTATGTTTCAATAGTACATATATGTCCCAAGGCCACATATTGGACACACTAGGGTGGAAGCCTATAAATATGAAAGAAAAATATTGAGGTTAGAGGACACATAAGAAAATAATATAAAGCTAGAGGGACTTGTATAAAATAGTTATAATGTATGCTGTGGATTTCAGAGCGTTCACGTGGAGGGAAATAAAAAATAAGAAAAAAAAAGCATGGCAATTCCTTTCTTAAATTAGTTAGAGGACTATATCTTTGGACTGTGTGACTCTAGCACTCATTAATTTAATGCTTTTAAAATTATGTTCTTTTATAAATTTATTTATACACTTAAATTTGTTGTTACGAGATTTTTCCTTGGTATCTTTGACGATAACGTGATCTCTCTTATCATATTCATTTTTCCTTTTGAAAATTTGAGTTATTTAGAAGACAGAGGAAGTGAGGGGGATGTATATGTGCATGAATGTGTGTATAGTGTGTGTGAGAGCTGGGGCAGTATTTATTATTTCTTCCACCTTAATTGTAGACTTGGCATAAAAATCTGCCACGGCTTCTTCAGGGTGAGGCTCTACCAGCTGACAAGAAAATCCTCCTATTTCTAATTTGATTTTCACATAATGTTTTGGCATTTGGCTACTAAATTCCTCTTCTCACTTCCCTAGCTCCAAAGAAGTAACTCTGGTATTTCAAAAATAAATTTTAAGGCTCTAAATGTTAAATGTGAACAAGTTTATCAAACAAGAAACATTAATTTCTATTGTTTGGATGTTGTTCATATCTAAGAAAAAAATCATAACAATATAGACCATCTTTAAGTATTCTAAATTTAAAAATGAACAACACGGTAAGTGAGTATCTGAATAGAATTTGTTCATCAATAATTTATCAGTTATTTCCGGCTCAGTCCCGTAAGAACTTGAAAATAAGAGAAATGAGATTGCTCAGAGTCAAGCAGTTAGAAACACATCAGGGGAATATGAAAAGACACTGCAAAGAAGAAAAAATGACTTATACATCTGCAAAATTTGACAATTATTAGACTAAAGACGTTAACATAGTAAAAAGACATGTCAGCTGGGAGTTGGTCAGGTGCAAAAGCATAGAAAAATGAGGCTCTCAAAGGCACACATTAGCACATAATGAGAGAGAAACACCAAAAAATAATGATGAATAGGATGTATTTAACACATGTATACTTGACTACTAAAATCTATGACATACAGTTTAAAAATCTTAATCATGGCTGGGTGCGGTGGCTCATGCCTGTAATCCCAGCACTTTGGGAGGCAGGTGGGTGCATCACAAGGTCAAGAGATGGAGACCATCATGGCCAACATGGTGAAACGTCGTCTCCACTAACAATACAAATATTAGCTGGACGTGGTGGCGCATGACTGTAGTCCCAGCTACTTGGGAGGCTGAGGCAGGAGAATCGCTTGAACCCGGGAGGTGGAGGTTGCAGTGAGCCGAGATCCCGCCATTGCACTCCAGCCTGGCAACAGAGTGAGACTCCGTCTCAAAAAAATAAAAAAATAAAATGAAATAAAAATATGTTTTAAGACAAAAATCATGAAATGATTCGTGTTTAGAGTTAGGAAGAACTTCAAGGGCACCTCGTCTACCTTCTCCTTCATATATCATAATAATTTCTTTCCAGAAGTATCCAAACTATTTTTGAGCACCTTCAATTTTTGCCACATAAGTTAACCATTCCCTTGGGATCCAAAGTACCAATGTGCCATTGATTCTGTTAGTTACTTCTGGCCCACTGTAAAAGTAGCACACACAAAACCAACATTTATTTACTATTTAGATGAATTATTTTCTAAAATAAATGGGAAAATGGTTCATGTAAATGCATATTGAAAATGGGGATTATTCACAGACACTAATCTAGAATTCTGGATTTGGATGGCACCTCAGGGAGAATGGATGCATTCTCTACCACTGGCTCTAGGTTCTTTAGGACTTCTTTCCCTGGGCTAATAGTGGTGGCAGTTACTTCAGACTGAGTATAGGAAGGCACTGGTGTTGATGAAAAGTGAAGGATTTATCACATCATAAAAGGTTACATCAGCCTACTTATCATTTGTTTGCCATTACCTTTGTGAGAAACATGTTGCTACTTGTTTTTCATAACCGTGTCATCCAGTTTCTATAATGTGCCTTGGAGATATCTCAATTTAACAATTAGACAGCCTTGGAGATGTCGAGGAACTTGTCCATATTTATCATATGGAGCTTGAATTTGAACACAGTTCTACTGTTTCCAAACGTCAGGGAATGCATTGGTTCCCATGTCAACATTCTCTTACCCAGGCTCCTATCACCAATGCTTGCCTCTCCCCTTATTCTCCACCTGCATGCCTTTCCTGCCTCCACAGTCTCCTGCCTCTTTTCTTCTTATAAGGTCTATTACAATTCATGTTAGTTTTTTAAAGTCATGCATTCATTGTATATCCACTGTAAGAAAAAAAATTAGTAAATACAGAAAAACAAAAAAGTGCCCAATAAAGTAAAAACGAAGAGAAATGCTTGAATCATAATTCTACTACCCAGAAATAGCTATTATTGGCATTTGTAATATTGATACAACATTGAGTTGCTCCTGTTTTGCTGAACATATAAGTAAGTGATATTATATTATAAAACTGCTTTATATCTTGCATTTTATCATCTTTTCATTTCTGTAAGCAGGCATCTTCATTATTATGCATATCTGGATTTTTAAAAGCTGTTACATTAATTGACTTTTATATCAAGTGCCCCTTAATTTACTACTTTTAAAAATTATTCGTTTCTGAGTATAGAATATTTACTCATTATAAAAAATAATTATAATAAATAAAACATATCACAAGGAAAGTCTTGCTTACAATTTGGTGAATATAAAGCTAATTTTTTATTCACTTCTTTCAAGTGAAAGAGAAACCACAGCTTGGTGATAACTATACAAAGATATGAGGCAGAGGGATATAAAAAAAACTTGGAGAATATGCCAGTATCCAGAATTCATTTAATTTTTATTCCAGCACAAAAAACAGAAGACTGGGAATTTTTGTTGGAGGGTAATGAGGAAGTGAAAATTCTGCTTTATTATAGATCTTATGGTTGCATTGATAGAATTGATCATTTTTTTACCACTTATCTACCAAAAATGATGGGACAGTTCTTAAAACAACTTAGCATGCCTTTAACTTATCTTCATATCCTCTTTATGTAGTAGATTTGGGAATAAATAAATAACAGTAGTAATTAATATTAATATGTAGCCATTTTCTTTCTTAAAAAATAAAATAATGAACACAAATATCACACAGTAAAAAAGATCTGACTTCCAAGAATGAAAATTAAAAAAAAGAGAGAAACACAAATACACATTCAAACACAGGGAAGAGTAAGCAACATGAGAATAATGCTTCAAAATATTCCTTCCCTAAGAAACACACATTCTCCAGAGAGAAGAAAAACAGTTCAAATGAGAAATATTTTAAATCAAGCCATGCAAGAAGTCAGTGTTCTGATATTGAACAAGTCTACACAGGACCCAGACTGAACTGGTTGACTTAGACAGTCCTTTATTATCTTTAAATAAGATTTTAAAAAATGAAAAATCCCTAAATGAATGTTTTATTGCACCTCTTATTAAATGCAAAGCAATCTTTTCAGAGCTTTGAGTTTAACATAATCAAATAAGTTATTAACGTTTTGTTTCGTGTTTGATGAAACCAAAATAGTACAACATCAACATCAATGAGAGCATTCTGCTTAGCAGAGAAGTTCAGCATATTTATTTACTATGTATCAAGCTGTTTATCCATAACAAACATTTATCTGCTTATTTAGCTCATTAAGAAAAATATAATTTGATTTTTATCCTGCATACATTAAGATTGTTTCTCCCACTTATTTCAGATGATGAAAGATGTCTACTGGCTGGCTGAACAAGATGAATCTTCCATATTTATGCTTTATAGTTACAGTTTTATGATTAGAGAAAGAAAAAGAAACACAAATATACCCAAAACACTAGATCTTGCAGAACTCAAAGGGGAAACAGCAGAACTCTTCAAAGCCAGGAACAGAAAAATTTTAGAACAAAATGCTAAAATAAATTGTAAGGAATTTAAAAAGTATAGTAAATATTTACAAATTATTCATAAAATAGTGCTTTTTTGCTGGTAAGGAGAGAAAATTGCATTTGGCAGTTTTTTATTCCTCCTCTCTCTGATCTACATGACTACACATACCAAAGATACCCGCAGCTTGCAAAATACCTTTTATGAATAGTTCTGCTTAAAATATTACTTCAAGTTGTACAAGATACAATTTTAAATTTGGAATACACAGTATTCTATGGAACAATGCTGTCATTAAATACTCTGAGAAAAAAAAAGGATTGCATGGTCAATTTTTCAGAAAATGCTACAAATATTTTACTCTTGGAGATTTACAATTGGATTTTTCTTATTAAGATTTCAATAAATCTGGCAGCAAAGATTCCCATAAATCTGGCAGTAAAGACTTTGTATAGCCTAATATTTTTCAAATTTATTTAAACAGGAAGCCCTTTTTAAATTTAACATCTTGTGGAACAACTGTTTAAGGAAAAAATAGTATATTTGAGAAAATGCTACTGTAGATCCATAATATTTACATTGGTTACAACTCTAGACTTTTGAGAATTCCCAAATTTATAACACCCAGAAATTAAACTAAGAAACAGATGTTTGGAGATTAGCTAGGCTAGCTAAGTTACTTGCTTTATCAAAACCAACATCACAACCCATAAGATTCATTCGTGCTGGATGCCCTCATTATAATATTTTTATTTCTACAGATGTTTATATCTCAGAACAATCTTTGTTCTCATTATAATTGACTATTATTGATTTTTTATGGTCACTGATGAGTAGTTGAAACACAAATGATAAATCTATGATGGTTAAAAAATTCAAGATATAGTATAGTGTCTAAATAGCTATATGACCTAGTTATTTAAGGTCTCTGTGCCTCAGTTTCCACATCTACAATTTGGGATAATGGTAGTTCCTACCTTGTAGAGTTTTTATGATATTTAAATGGATGGATGCTTGTTAAGTTCTTGGAACAGTCCCTGTCATACAGTAAGCGCTACTTAAGTATTGCTAAATTAAATATACAATGTTTTCTCCATCGGTCTTATACCATAACACAGGTGTCATAGATTTAGATTTCGTTAACTGTGAATAGCTGTCTTCTCTCCCCATGTGCTGTATGAAGACAGAGAGGAAGAGAAAGAATACTTATCCTGCCTACTATAGGAAACACATCAATTGCTCCACATCCACAAATTTGAGAGTTTTTTATTTTTGACATTCGTTAAATTTAGTTTGTTTGTTTAAATGAAGGTTATCTTAGGACCACATACATCAGAAAGTAAAGTTGGAATTCCTAGGTGCCATTTAGATGACTGGAATCAGAATCAGAATCTATGAGGGTGTTATTCAGAAATGTCTGCTTCTTCCAGCCTGTTCAGGTTCAGTCCATCAGTTTTCCCAAGTAACACAAATCTGAAAACAAGTGGCTTAACTAAGGAACCTTTCCCTCCAGTCATGAGAAGTCTCAGATGGACAGCGTAGGGCTGGCAGGCAGAGCTACTCCATGTTATCTCAGGGCTGCAGGCTCCTTGCGTCTTTCTGCTCAGCCCTTCTGAGAGTGTGCTTGTTGCTATATGGTCACAGGGCATTGTTCTTCCTCTGGGCATCGCGTTTATATCACAGGCAGGAAGAACAGAAGGCCAAAGTGCAAAGGGCAAAAGGTTCAATCCAGGTGAGCCTCCTCCTTTTTTAAGGAGTTTGTCAGGAAGCCTCACTATACCACTACCAATTATAATTCATTAACCAAGCCTGGGGCACATTGCCACTGTTTACCCTTATCTGTAAGGAAGGACAGGAGATGCCATCTTGTAGCTGGGAACATTTTTATGCCCAACAAAACTGGAATAGGTTCTTTGGCATACTCTATATTTCAGATTTTAAGAAACTTTGCTTGCTCAAGCCTCCACTCCTTTATCTGTACAGTTCACTTGGACAAGACTGCCTTTTCCCGCTTAACTATTTCACATGCTTCTATTCCTTCCACATTCAGTACAAGTTATTTACTCTTCTGAGAAGTATTCCTATCTGACCCTGGGCAAACTCAATCCCCTTCCCTTATTTCATATTTGTATTACTCTATTATAGCATTATCATATATATAACTCAGTAGACAGATCACTTTGAAGGCCAAGATAGATGGTTTATGTCTAGAGGCCAACTACAGCAGAGGACTCAGTCATTGCTTAATAAATGTTTATGGAATGAATGAATGAACAAATGAATATGTAAAAATTAGAATGAACAACTAAGCATATAAATGAAAAGCAGAATCATTAATCTTTTGGATAAAATAGTTATCCAAAAGATAACTATTAGACTCTGCTATTCATTTCTAATCATCGTTCAGAGAAATATCTGCCATAGATTTGGGAAACTATTGTATTATGAAATTAAACGAAAGTAAGGCGGAAGATAGTACAGAAAATACTTGGTATACAAAAGTTTGTGAGCTCCTCTGATTGAGGACACATATTTATTATTTCTGTTGCTTTACCCATGAAAGGCTTGGTTCAAAGCAGCTTTTTAATAAATACTGAATGAATATTGTATTAAAAAGAAAAGAGAGAATATGAAAGAATTAGCAGGCTGTCTTTATCTGGTGAAATTCCAAGCAGTATACCATTAATGTCATGGCTGTGAGTAAATAATTTTAGGGTACAATAGATAAGTAATTAACAGTAGTAATAATTATTGCTCAGAATGATGCTATGTAGGAAGCTGGTATTTTTAACTTCTTTTAAGATATGTAGGGTATCTGCAATGATCATTGATGCTTAAGCTTTGCATTTTTATAGCCATACATATAATGTATGACTGTACAATTGTAAGAAATAATTTTATAATTACATACTATTAGGATCTAATTATGAAAACAAATGCCTTCACTCAGGAGTATATTTTGTGAGAATTTTTTTCCATCAATGAAAAAGAAGAGGTATTCCATTGACTTTATGTATAATTAAGATATTTAGATATTTATTTTTTAAATATAATTAAATTGATGATATTAATTTGCTTTGTTAAATCTGGTTTAGGGCAGGAGAATGCTGGGACACTGTCTCCTTGTAAGACAATTGCTGGCCTTATGTGCAGGGAGGTTACATTCTCTTTAAACACATCTAGGCCCCAGACCTGGGGACTCCAGCTCCTAGAGTGCCTAGTCCACTGCTAAAACCAGGAAGAAGGAGTATAGATAGAGGAAAAAAGCTTACTTTATTTTTCTCCTGTTCAGAGGTTAATAGGGAAAAGAAAATGGAAGTCAGAAGAAAATCAAGGGTTCCTTTCTTTCTTGAATAGAAATCAAAGAAAAAGGCAGGTCCTAGAAGTTGAGAGAAACAGCAAGGTGGTGTGCTTTTCCCTGTAACCTACGTAGGTATAGTGGAACAGAGCCAGCTTGTGATGGCCTCACGGTGACATGGGATGGTGGCCCACACTTTCCTGAGGTTTAAAACTTCTGACCCACCATGTATGACCATATATCACAAGTTCCATGGATCACAGACACTGAATCAAGGACCAAGGTGACCAGGCAAGAAAGATTGAGGGTAAACAGCCAGGCCAGTGAACCAAATAGAGAGCCCAGCAGATTCAATTTCCAGCGTTGGCCGTGTGTGTTCACAGGGCCAAGAGGACCACAGAAGGGGACAAAGGAAGAGACAGAAAATATCACAGCCAAGGACTGCTATTTTATACCACCTATAAACCCCTCACCTCCCATCTCTTCTTTTAAGAGGACACTAGCTAATGAAGTATATCAGGTAACCAGTCAAGAGACAGAACACTCATTCAGTGCACTGTTTACATTTTTGAACCACATTAAGTATACCAGTTTGAATCCTTAATCTCCCTCCCTGAATTAATCAACAAGAGGGCTTCAGGAAGAATATTATTCATGGCCTCTGAAGATGTGTATTGTAGTGGGAATTACATTTGCATTACATTTGAATTAAATTCACCATCCCCTCCACCCTAAACATGCAGGTTTACATAAGGCATTACATTCAAGCTTAAAGATAGAAACATATAAAAGCACAGGGAACAACACCAGATTTACATTTTACCAGGAATAATCCTGGTCAGGAAATTTTTGTATATGAATCTATTATGCATAAGAAAGCAAACTCTCTGGCCATCTGAGAATGATTCTGCTGAATTGGGTAAAGACTTTGAAGACTCAGAACAGTAATATCTCACATCTTGGAATGTATTTGTTTCACTTAGTAAGGAAAGAATACCATTACTTCAGGTTTTATAGGGTAGATACTTGTGAAATGAAAATAGATACTTAATTTTTTTTGTCTTCTTTTGCTTTTTAGAAATGGTCAAGGGCAAATTAAGCAGGAGTGGAATAAGAAGAGATTTTGCACCTGTGATCCCAGTTACTGGGTAGGCTGAGGTGGGAAGATTGATTGAGTTCGGGAGGTGGAGGTCGAAGTGAACTGAAATTACCCCACTGCACTTCAGCCTGGGCAACAGAGCCACACCCTGTCTCAAAAAAAAAAAATAAGAGATTTTGATGAGAAAGACACATCTCTCATCATATATTCAAAAACACCCTTATGTGAATGACATATGACACCCCTATTCTGTATCCTCAAGGAATTAACAATCTAGTTTAAAGAGAAATTGTTTAAGAAAACAAACCTGAAATCACGGTAGCAAAAGAAAACAGGAACTCAAAAACTTAGTGGTTTGTCAAGGATTCAATGTAAGATTATTAAGAAGTTCAAAGAAGAGTTCAGTACCAGGGAAGGCTCTAAAGATTATATAGTAACTCGATCAGGAAAAAAAATAAGAGGGAATGATGTAGATGTGGATAATCCGTACTTGCAAAAGCAAAAATAAATAAATAAAAAGGAAGGAAGGAAGGAAGATTATTTATGGAAAATCCTGAAAATCCAGTGCTGTAGTTGGAAGCAGTAGAAAATAACAACAGGTAGGTAGGTGTAGATCAAGCTGGTCCTAAAGAGCCAGAAAGAAAAGTTTATTTATTTATTTATTTATGTATTTTATTTTATTTTTATTTATTTTATTTATTTTTTTTTTACTTTTTTTGAGACAGAGTCTCATTCTGTTTCCCACGCTGGAGTGCTGTAGTGCAATCCTGGCTCACCACAGCTTTGACCTCCCAAGCTCAAGCAATCCTCCCGCCTCAGCCTCTCAAGTAGCTGGGACTACAAGCATGCACCACCATACCTGGCTAATTAAAAAAAACATTTTTGTAGAGACAAGATCTCACTATATTGCCCAGGCTAGTCTCAAACTTTTGGGCTCAAGCAGTCCCCCAACCTTGGCCTCCAAACTTGCTGGGATTACAGGTGTGAGCCACTGCGCCCAGCTGAAAATTTCATTCTTTTGGGGAGAAATATTGAAGACTCATTGTAGGTTCTTGAACAAGAGAGTAACACTCAAAATAGAGTTTTACGTGCACTTGCCTGTGTCAGGATGGAATGAAGGGAGAGGGGCAGGTGACTAGCAAGAAAGTACAGATGGTGCAGTTGAACTCAGTGTGGGGATTGATACAGAAGCGATGAGAGAAAAAGGAGAAAAATTAAGATAATTAAAATAAGGAATTGACAGAACACAATGACAGAAAAATTGAATAGTGTAACTGTTAGCCCTGTTTCCCTAGGATCATCCAATTTATATCTGTTATCCCAGAAGAATTATTGATAACACTCCTTTCACTTGGATGATAAATTATTTAGTCATCTTATATGTATTGGAGAATAGTTTCAGCTAAGGCAGCTGTGATAATGGAACTGCCTTGAAGTGCCTCCAACAAATATAGGGAAGACAGGCATTCAGAATGAAGTAGAATTTCATTGTAGACCTGATTAGAGGGAAGAGTAGCAGGGTTTCAGTGTAAGTGCCCAACAGACAGTTGAGATAAAAGACAAACAGATGCACATTCCAGAAACTTTGATTCTGCAGTCATCTGCATCTTTTGTAAAAGCCAGTTTGTAGCAAGCTCTGCATTTTGATTCTGAATATGAGGCAATGAATCAAACAAGGGCATTGATGACATCCAGCACACTCTACCAAAGTCAATATACCATCAGAGACCCAGAGAGGAAGTGGAAGACTACCATTCAGGGGAAATTTTCAATAAAGGTCTGACTGAAGAAGTCCAAAGCTTTCTTCAGCCTAACATTCCAGCCCATTTTCCACTATTCTCCCTCATAAATGTTTGACTATATCCAGATTAATATAGTCACTGCCTGGTATTAATGGTGGACTCCCCCTCCTCCTTGCCCTCGAGTCTTACTGTAACCTCCCTCCACGTCTCCCTCTCCCCTTCTGAAAACCTATCCCTTGCTTCTCCCTCTGCCCATTTCCTCCTGCTACTTTAATGCCACTTAATTTCTCATTTCCCCATGAAGCCTTCTTGACCACACCAACACACATGCACTCTGTAGCCTATGACCTCATAGCATTTAATGTCTTTACTACTAATTAGATTTTAATTTAATCATACATTTGCAGCATGACATCCATTTTCTGTGGTTTTATATGTTCTATAACTCCTTATTCAACCGCTCGATTATTTAACTGTTAATGCACATATCTAATCTCCTCAAGGTTATATGCCCTTTGAAGGGGGTCTGCTATTATTCTCTGTATCATATAACTCTTAACTTGGTGCTAGTCCTTATGTCCCAAAAACAAAACAAAATATTTTAATGCTTTTTATGTTGATGAGTGAATTCAAATCCTGTTACTAATGCATTTTCAGAATATTACTTTAACGTTTACTATGAACTATGTCAATTGTATCCTTTTTCATACTAATAAGAATCACAACAATATCAGGAAGTTCTGGTGTTTGGAGACATTTGATACAACATATAAATTCCTTCACTTGTTTGGAAGACTTTTTTTAACTGGAAATATAATATTAGTACTTTTTTTTATATTAAACATCATACTTGCTTAATCTGCTCTTTAATGTCATATAATACAGTGTAATGAAGTAAACAGAAAATATTTAGTTTCTAAACTTAGAGCTTATATTTCATCAAATTAACAAGGATGCCAATGGATTCACATACCCAAGGTGACAACAGCCTTGAGTCAGGGTGTTATTTCCTCCCCTATTCTTTGTGAACGTATTGATGGTGCTTATCACTTAATCAACAGACAAATGCAAGATCTTTTGTCCGTCTCCCAAGTCTACTGCTGCTACAAGTGAAGTTACCACTAGCAGCCTCGTAAGTTGTTACACAGAATGGCACCTCTCTGTGCCATTTTTCACACAGGAAGTGTGAAAAAGGATTGCTACCAGCTTTACAAAGAAATTCTGCTTTAAGGTGAACGGTTATAATGAATGGAATGGCAGGATTTGGACCACAATATGTCTGACACGTGTGATTTAGAAATTTATTACAAAGGATTCCATTGAATTTTCAAAGGGACTTCTCGAATTCTGAATGTAGGTGTTTCTTGCATCATCTGTTTAATCTAAGCTTCAGAATATAGATGGTCGTGGGAGTGAGCCAGTGTAGATAAATCAAGAAATTAAACTTCATAAGCTTCATCAACAGCAGCTTCCATAGGAAAAGGTGTAATTTACTGAACATCCATCCATCTTTACCTCCAGAAACATGAGTAATGTCCTTGTGTTTTTAATTTGCACTTAGTCTATATGTTAAAAAGCTTTTGTAAGTATCTAGAAATTAAATGAGCAGACATGTATGCTTTAAATTCAAATAGTGGCATGGGAAAATATTTTTACTATAATAAATGCATCTCTGATGTCTGCAGGGGAAATTGAATAGTATTTTATTGACTCAGATCAAACAATCCCTAATTACCACCCACAGGCACAAAGTAAAATTCCAGCAAGTAGAGGCAGCACTAGGTTGCATCACACTGTCAGGCACTATTCTGGTATATGCCCAGGCATTTCCTTGAGGAGTTAACACAAGTTTTACCAGAAAGTCCATCCCACCAAGGCATTGTATGGCAAGGTCTCAGTTGCCTTTCTCTGCCCTCTCTGAGTTTGTTTTTTCTTACAGCTGAGGTCTTCAATCAATCTCAAACAACTGGAAAACAGAAAATGAAAACAGGCAGTTCTGGTTAATTGAAAGGCATAGATTTGTTTTCTTTCCAACTTTTTATAAAATATTTGTAAAATCTGTCAATCCATTATCTACATTCATAATTACAATATTATGAATACAAATGAATCTTTTTAGCATAATTCTTATGTTCTGAACGTATAATCTGTCAAAGTGACCTCATTCCCTGGTAGATAAACTATACAAGTCTTACTCCAAAACAGATGGGGCTTCCTTCAGGATCTGACTCTAGCCTACATTTCCTGTGACTCCTCACCACAGACACTAAGCTCTAGCCTTATAAATTATTTTCATTTGCTGGGTATTTTGTGTCTTTCTCATCCCTGTAGCTTTTCCCATAGAGTCAGAGTGGTTTTTCAGACTACAAATTTTATGGTTCCACTTCTCTGTCTTTTTCAATCCTTCAATGTCTTCATTGAGGTTGACTACAAAGTCTTCCCTGAACTGGCCCCACTTGTCTCTCTAGTGCCAGTTTAAGTAACTTCCATCCCCATTGTTTATGTCCAAGCCAAGATCATCTTTATACGCAGCAGATTACAGCTCAGAGCGATTAGCCATGACATGGCCTTTGCCTCTTTATGTTCTTCCCTCTCAATGTGCCACCTAAGGTATTAACTCTCCTACTATCCTCCAGGAAGTATGCCTGCTTACCTCTTTTCTCCACCCCCAAGTCAAATCTCCTTACCAAACATTTCATTGCACTTTTCAAAGACAACTTAACCTGTAGTTCACCCTTCAAATAAAATGAATAAAAGGTGCACAAGAACAGAGACTTTATCTTTGCTCACTCTTGTACTCCTGTACCTACCTAGCATATGGCCTAGCCCATAGTAGCTTTTTAATGGGGATTTGATTGTTGATCTCTATTATAATTTCTGTTGTCTAGAACACCCTGGTGAAAAGCTATTCATTTTTCAAGACACGACTCAAATGTTACCTCCTTAGAGAAATTACACTGGGTATCTCCCTTAGGTTTTGAGACTTCTTTTCTCCCAGAAGCACATTATACAGGTCATCATGGGCTATGATGGGCTTCTCATTCAGCATGGAGTTTCTTTATGTTCATGTCTGTCTCCTTCAGCATGGCTATCTTTGAGGACCAGGACTGTGATTCATTCATTTTACATCACCAAAACCTAGCATGGCAGATATATACAGTGGGCATTCAAAACCCATTTTAATTAATTAATATGTTCTTTAGTTTCCCAATCATCACATTAACATTTATTTGTTTTTGAATAAATGCAGTGGAAGATGTGGAGCAACACAAGAATAATGTGTGCCCTGGATTTAGCTGAAGCTTTGTCATTAAGTGGCCAAAGAAAAAATGGGTAGACTGATATTTAGTTTCTTTATTTATAAAACAAGGAAGAGGTCAGTGATGATTTCTGAAATTTCTTCTTGGTACTTAAGAATTGTAATTAAAATAGTAAATGTAAAAAGTGTAAGATATAGGACTAATTCAAAATATGTAGTGAACTTAAGCTTTCACAAATAAATTTCTAATAGTACTTAGTTTAATTTTAAAATGCTCTTTCTCATAAAGGAAAATTTGGAAATATATTAATTAATTGGAATTTGAGGATTCACTGAACAAAAAATGTCAGGTAGCGAAACTCCCTCTATTCAGTACAATTAGTTTACACTGAAATACTGGACTAACCCCTGGATTAAAAAAAATAATAAGGACTCCTGGTTTATAGTTTGGCATGTAAAAAGCTTAGAAGTTTCCACTCCATCTTAACAACAAATAAGAGGCTGAAAAGAACTGAAAAATCAATATCCTTTCTTAGATTCATAGAGAAGTAAGGTCACAGGTCAAACTGCTGCCCCAACAAATACAGAGAATCACAACTTACCTGAGCAGAAACAAATGAAGAAAACCTAAATTATAATTGATGAATTGCCAGAAGTTCCATGCGGATGAGTCTGAGAGCTAAAGGCTTCTGGGGGACTCAGTCTTAGGAAAGACCTCATGCTTTTATGGGTTTTACTTCCTGGATGTTTATCAAGTTCTTGCAGTGATTACAGGAGAAAAATTCCTTTGTGCTTCTGACAGAGGAAAGGGAAGGAACTTTTTTGAAATACACAAGTGCATTCTGTTCTTAATAAGTTCTGCCCTCAGGAGAAACCATTTAACTAGTTGCTGAAAATTAAAATTGCTAGAGTTTTATCAGAAACCAACTGACCTGGGGGAAGAGGTGTCCAAACCCTATCTGGTTTTCCATGTGGAAGAAGGAAAACACTCAACTTCAGCTCACTCTAGTTATCTTATCCCATCTAAGTTGAGGGGATGTGACTGAGAAGCATGTGTGAAGTTCACAGCCCAGAGACACAGGCTTACTAAAAGACTGAGACCTATTCATAAGATTATAAAACACTTCTTTTCCCCCACACCTTACCACCACATTAATAAAGGCCTATTTATAGCAGTTTCTTTTACTCAAGGCATCATGTTCAGCTATCAAGAAAAAATTACAAGGCATACTAAAAGGCAAAAAACACAGTTTGCAGAGACAGGCTAAGAATCAAAACCAGACTTAAGATATGGCAGGAATGTTGCAATTATCAGACTGAGAATTTAAAACCACTTTCATTAATATGTTAAGGGCTACAGTGAATGAAGTAGACAGCATGCAAGAATAGATGGGCAATATAAGCAGAGAAATAGGGATTTTCTAAGAAAGAACCCCCAAAATGCTAGAGATCAAAAAACAAAAACAACAACAGAAATGAAGAATTCCTTCAATGGCTTTAGTAGACTGGACAAAGCTGAGGAAAGAGTCTCTGAGCTTGAGAATATGTCAACAGACATCTAACTGAAAAGCAAAGAGAACAAATACTGGAAAAGAAAAAAAGGATGTAATATCCGAACTGTAGAACAATTCCCAAAGTATAAATACACATAATGGGGATATCAGGAGGAAAATAAAGAGAAAGAAAAACAGAGGAAATATTTGAAACAATAAAGATTGAGGATTTCCCGCAAATTAATGTCTGACACTAAACAACAAATCCAGGAAGTACAGAGAACACTGAGCAGGATGAATGTGAAAAAATCTCTATACCTAGACATATCATCTTCAAACTATAGAAAATCAAAGATAAAATTTTGAAAGAAGTCAGGGGGTTGGGAAAGGGTAGAACAACAACAAACGAGAAGGCAGAGGTGAAAAAACTCACCTTACCTATAGAGGAGAAAAATAAGAATCTCATTTGCATCTGACTTCTCCTTAGAAACAAGTAAAGCAGGCCAGGTGTGGTGGCTCGCATCTGTAATCCCAGCACTTTGGGAGGCTGAGGTGGGTAGATCACCTGATATCAGGAGTCCAAGACTAGCCTGGCCAACATGGCAAAAACCCATCTCTGCTAAAAAGTATAAAAAAAAATTAGTTGGGCATGGTTGTGTGCACCTGCAATCCCAGCTACTCAGGAGGCTGAGACAGGAGAATCATTTGAACCCAGGAGACGGAGGTTGCAATGAGCTGAGATCACACCATTGCACTCCAGCTTGGGTGACAAGAGCCAAACTCTGTCTCAAAAAATAAGCAAACAAACAAAAGAAACAAGGAAAGCAAGAAGAGAGAACAGTGAAATATTTAAAGTGTTGAGAGATAAAAACCCCACCAACCTATAATCCTATACCCTGTAAAAGTGTCCTCTAAAAATGAGCGGGAAATGAAGACTTCCTCAGGCAAAAAAAATTGGAATTTGTTGAGCCTTGCAAGAAATGTTTTAAAAAGCTCTTCAGCAAGAAGAAAAGTGATACAGGTCACAAACTTGGATCTACCTAAAGAAGAACATTGGAGAAGGAATAAGTGAAGGTAAAATAAAAAAAAAAAAAAAACTCTTATTTTTCTCATACCTTACTGATCTAACAGATAGCAGTTTGTTAAAAATAACAATAGCATAATTGTATTCAATTATATGTATGTATGTGTCTCTGTGTGTATGTTGCACACACATATATAAGGATATATGTATGAAATATATATAAAGTATATATATATATATATACACACTTACATATGCTTATATATAAGTGAAGTAAGTGGCAGCAATGATACAAGAGACAGGAGGGAGAGCTTAGAACTATTTTGTCATTATAAGGTATTTGTACTACCTGTGAAGTGGTATAGCATTATTTGAAAGTGCACTTGGAGTAATGGTAAAGGTATATCATAAATTCTGAGATGACCACTAAAAATGTTGTGTTTTTTAAAATGGTATAAGTGATATGTTAAGAAAGGAGAGAAAATAAAATTACATCAAATGCTCAGTTAAAACCACAAAAGGCAAAAATAAGTGGAGGATAAAAACAGAATCAAATAACAAGCATAGAAAATAAAAAACAGTAACAAATGTGGTAGATTCTAATAAAACTGTATCAGTAATCACTTTGAATATTAATAGTCTAAATGCACCAATTAAAAGACAAAGATTGTCATAGTGGATAAAAAATTAAGACCTAACTATATGTTGTCTACAAGAAACCTACTTTAATATAAAGAGATATGGATTAAAAGTAAATGGATGAAGAAAATTATACCATTCTAACACTAACCAAATGAAAGTGGAAATTGATATATTAATTTCAGGCAGAGCAGGCTTCAGAACAAGGGACATTATCAGGGATAAAGAAGTGCATTACATGGGTAAGCACAGGCACGGAGTTAAAAAATTATCAGAAAGGCATTACATAATGACAGAAGGATTAATTCTTCAAGAAGACATAATTCTTGATTTGAATGTAACTAATAATAGAGAATCAAAATATATAAGGCAAAAACTGATATAACTGCAATCAGAAATAGATGAATATACTATTATAGTTGAAGACTTCAATGCCCTCTGTCAGAAATGAACAGATTCATCAGGCAGAAAATAAATAAAGACATAATTGAACTCCATAACACCACCAATCAATTGGACATAATGGACATCGATAGACTACTTTATGCAACATCAACAGAATACACATTCTTCTCCAGCTCACATGAAACACTCAACAAGACAGACCATGTTCTTGATAATAAAATACACCTTGATAAATGTCTAAAAACACAAGACATACAATGTCTGCTGTCAGCCAACAATGGAGTTAAACTAGAGAGGAATAATAGAAAGGTAGATAGCTGGAAAATACCAAACTATGTGGAGATTAAACAATATACTTCTAAATAACTCATGGGTCCAAGAAAAAAAACTCACGAGAAATTAAACTAAGTGAAACTTAAAACATAGCTTATTAAAACTTGTAGAATACAGCAAATGCAGTGATTAGAGGGAATTTTATAGCACTAGGTGTATATAATAGAAAAAAAGAAATGTATAAAATCAATTACAGATCAACCAGTTTACAACACTGGAAAAGAAAAAGCAAATAAAATACAAATTAAGTAGAAAAAAAAGAAATACAAACTAGGACACAAATCAATGAAACTGAAAACAAAAAATCAATAGAGAAAATTAATGAAATCAAAAGCTGGTTTTTTGAAAAGTTCAATAAAATTCATAAGCTTCTGTACAGGGTAAGTGGAAAAAAAAGCATAAGAGAGAGAACACAAATTACTCATATCAGAAGGGAAAGAAGAGAAATTACTACAGCTCTCATGGATGTTAAAATGATAACAAAGGAATACTATGGGCTGGGCTTGATGGCTTACGCCTGCAGTCCCAGCCCTTTGGGAGGTCAAGGCAGGAGAATAAATTAAGGCCAGGATTTGAGACTAACCTAGGCAAAATAGAGAGAACTTATCTCTACAAAAATAATTTAACAAAATATCTGGGTATGGTGATGCACACTTGAAAGTCCTAGCTACTCAGGTGGCTGACGTGGGAAGATTCCTTGAGCCCAAGAGTTTGAGTTTGCAATGAGATACAATCATGCCACAGCACTTCAGCCTGAGCAACAGAGCAAGACACTCTCTCTTTAGAAAGTTTAAAA
Organism: Symphalangus syndactylus; assembly: GCF_028878055.3. Classification (NCBI taxonomy): domain Eukaryota; kingdom Metazoa; phylum Chordata; class Mammalia; order Primates; family Hylobatidae; genus Symphalangus; species Symphalangus syndactylus. Next base: position 84,018,397 of record NC_072435.2, read on the forward strand.
AAAATTAAAAAGAAATACTACAAACAATTCTAGTCTCATGTACTAGCCTAGGTGAAATGAACCCATCCCCTGAAAGACACAATCTGCCAAAACTCACACAAGGAAAAACAGATCATCTGAATAGCCTTATATTTATTTTAAAAATTCAATCAATAGTCAATAACATTCCAAAACAGAAAGGATCAGGTGCAGATAGGTTCACTATGAATTTGACCAAACATTTAAGAAAGAAATCATACTAATTATCTGCAACTTTTTTAGATGATAGAAAAAGAATGAATACTTTCTAATTCATTCTATGAGGCCCAGTATTATCCTCATACCAAAACCAGAAAAAGGCATTACAAGAAAAGAAAACTAGAAATCACTATCTCTAATTAACATAGACATAAAAATTCTCCTTTCACTACTACTTTTCAATATTTTACTGGAAGTGCTAGCTAATGCAACAAGGAAAGAAAAGAAAGTGTATACAGATTGGAAAGGAATAAACAAAACTGCTTGCAACTGTCATGATCATCTGTATTAGTCTGTTCTCACACTGCTATGAAGACATACCTGAGACTTGGTAATTTATGAAGAATAGAGGTTTAATTGACTCACAGTTCCATAGGCTGTACGGGTAACATTGCTGGGGAGCCTCAGGAAACTTACAATTATGGTAGAAGATGAAGGGGAAGCAAGCCCATCTTTCAATGATGGAGAAGGAGAGAAAGAGAGTGTAAGAAGTGACACACACTTTTGAACAACCAGACATCATGAGAACTCATTCATGAGACAGGACTAGGGAGATGGTGCTAAAGCATTCAAAACTACTCCCATGATCCAGTCACCTCCCACCAGGTTGCTCCCCTGACACTGGGGATTACAATTCAACATGGCCCTCCCAAATCTCATGTACTTTTTCTATTTTAAAACCAATCATGACTTTCCAATAGTCCCATGAAATCTTAACTCATTCCAGCATTAACCCAAATGTCCAAGCCCAAAGTCCCAACTGAGACAAGGCAAGTCATTTCTTCCTATAGGCCTGTAAGATCAAAAACAAGTTAGTAACTTCCAAGATACAATGGGGTTACAGGCATTGGGTAAATGCTACCATTCCAAAATGGAGAAATTGGCCAAACAAAAGGGACTACAGGCTGCATGAAAGTCCAAAACCCAGCAGAAAAGTCATTAAATCTTAAAGCTCTGAAATAATCTCCTTTGATTCCATGTCTCACAACCAGGTCATGTTAGTAGCTGCTTTCACAGGCTGGTGTTGACTGACAGTGGCTTTTCCAGGTGCATGGTGCAAGCTGTCAGTGGATCTACCATTCTGGAGGCTGGACGATGATGGCCTTCTACTCACAGCTCCACTAGGCAGTGTTGCAGTGGGGACCCTGTGTGGGGGCTCCAACGCCACACTTCTCCTCCACACTGCTCTAGTAGAGGGTCTCCATGAGGACTGTGCCTCTGCAGCAGACTTCTGCCTGAACATCCTGGCATTTCCATATATCCTCTGAAATCTAAGCGGAGGTTCCTGAAGCTTAACTCTTGTCTTCTGCACACCTGCAAGCCTAACACCATGTGGCAGCTGCCAAGGCTTGAGGCTTGCAACCTCTGAAGCAGTGGCCTAATCTGTACCTTGGCCCCTTTTAGCCATGGCTGGAGCTGGAGGAGCTGGGATGCAGGGTGCCATGCCTCAAGGCCTCACAGAGCAGTGGGGACCCACAAAACCATTTTTCCCTCCTAGGCCTCTGGGCCTGTGATGGGAGGGACTGCTGTGAATGAATCTGAAATGCCCTGGAGACATTTTCTCCATTATCTTGGCAATTAACATTCAGCTCTTCTTTACTTATGCAAATTTCTGCAGACTTCAATTTCTCCCTAGAAAATGGGTTTTTTCTTTTCTACTGCATGGTCAGGTTGCAAATTTTTTAAATTTTTATGCTCTCTTTCCCTTTAAAATATGTTTCAGTTTCAGATTATTTCTTTCTTTATGTAAATGAGCATAGGCTTTTAGAAGCAGTAGGTCCTATCTTGAACACTGTTCCTTAGAAATTTATTCTGCCAGATTCTGTAAACCATCTCTCTCAAGTTAAAAGTTCCACAGATCTCTAGAGCAGAGGCAAAATGCTTCCAGTCTCTTTCTTAAAGCATAGCAAGAGTGACTTTTACTCCAGTTCCCAACAAGTTTCTCATCTCCATCTGAGACCATCTCAGCCTGAACTTCATTGTCCATATCACTATCAGCATTTTGGTCACAACCATCTACAAGTCTCTAGGAAGTTCCAAACCTTCCCACATCTTTCTTTCTTCTTCTGAGCCCTCCAAACTGTTCCAACCTCACCCATTACCCAGTTCCAAAGTTGCATCCACATTTTCATGTATCTTTATAGGAATACCTCATTCTCACACCAATTTTCTGTATTAGTTTGTTCTCACACTGCTATAAAGACATACTTGATACTGGGTAATTCATGAAGAGGTTTAATTGACTCACAGTTCAACAGGCTGTACAGGTAGCATAGTTAGGGAGGCATCAGGAAACTTACATCATGGCAGAAGGCACTGGGGAAGCAAGCCAATCTTACCATTCTTGAGCAGGAGAGAGCGAGAGGGACAAGGGAAGTGCTACACACTTCTAAACAACCGGATCTAATGAGAATTCTGTCATGAGACAGCACTAGGGGGATGGTGCTAAAGCATTAGAAACCACCCCCATTGATACAGTTTGGCTATGCCCCACCCAAATCTCATCTTAAATTGTAATTCCCATAATCCCTATGTGTGGTGGGAGGTACCCAGTGGGAGGTAATTGAATGATGGGAGCAGTTTCCCCCATGCTATTCTCATGATAGTAAATTGTCACAAGATCTGATGGTTTTATAAGGAGCTTCACCCTTTGCTCATTTCTTATTTTTCTCCTTCCTGCTGCTATGTGAAGAAGGACATGTTTTCTTTCCCTTCCACCATTTCCTGAGGCCTCCCAGCCCTGCAGAACTGTGGATCAATTAAACCTCTTTCCCTTATAAATTACCCAGTCTCCAATATTTCTTCATAGCAGAGTGAGAAGGAACTAATACAGGAAATTGGTAGTGCAGAGAGTGGGATGCTGCTGTAAAGATACCCAAAAATGTGTGAGCAATTTTGGAACTGGGTAACAGGCAGAGGTTGGAAGAGTTTGGAGGGCTCAGAAGAAGACAGAAAAATGTGGGAAAGTTTGCAACCTCCTAGAGACTTGTTGAATGGCTTTGACCAAAATGCTAATAGTGATATGGACAATGAAGTCCAGGCTGAGGTAGTCTCAGATGGAGATGAGAAACTTATTAGGAACTGGAGTAAAGGTTACTCTTGGTATGTTTTAGCAAAGAGACTGGTATCTTTACCCCCTGCCCTAGAGATCTGTGGAAATCTGAACTTGAAAGAGACGGTTTATGGTATCTGGCAGAAAAAATTTCTAAGTGGCAAAACATTCAAGAGGAAGCAGAGCATAAAGGCTTGCAAAAATTGCAGACTGATGATGCGATAGAAAAGAAAAATCTGTTTTATGGGGAAAAATTGAAGTTGGCTGCAGAAATTGGCGTAAGTAACAAGGAGCCAAATGTTAATCACCAAGACAATGGAGAAAATGTCTCCAGTTATGTCAGAGACCTTCATGGCACCCTCTCCCATCATAGGCCCAGAGGCCTAGGCGGGAAAAACTCACCCTGGAGCCAGTAATAACTTCCCAGCATGTGAGTGACCCATCTTAAAAGCAGATCCTGCACACCTCAATTTAGTTGGCATGGCGTAGGGTAGGACCCAGCCCAAATTGCAGATTCATGAGAGAAATAAATGACTTTTACTGATTTAAGTCACTAAATTTTGGTATGAAGCAAGAGATAACTGGAACATGTTTAAATCAAGCAATACATATAATGTACTTAATACAGTATGTGATATAAACTTTCTTACCTTAAGGTGGCTATTATATTAGGAATATTGTAAAATAGAGGTTAAGATCACAGATGTGAAAGTCAGACTGCTTGAGTTTGAATCCTATATCTGCTACTTTTTTAGTTATGTAACATAAAGCAAGTTACTTAACCTCTCTATAATTCAGTTTCTCATTTTAAATGGAGATAATAATTGTATCCACTTCATAGGGTTGTGGTCAGAGTTAAATGAGTTACAGTTCCCCAAATGGGCCATAATCTTCATCATAACCAAGCCTTTGTAGTAGATGTTCCTGCACCTCACCACTCCTTCATTTAGGTCTCAGGTTAGCTAGTCCATTCTCTAAGAAACTTTTGATCTCTCAAGTTCAGATGTGTCTTTTCTTTTCTTTTCTTTTCTTTTCTTTTCTTTCCTTTCTTTTCCTTTCCTTTTTCCTTCCTCCCTTCTTTTCTCCTTCCTTCATACCTTTTTCTTTCTTTCTTTCTTTCTTTCTTTCTTTCTTTCTTTCTTTCTTTCTTTTCTTTCTTTCCTTTCTTTGTTTCTTTCTTTCTTTCTTTCCTTCCTTCCTTCCTTCCTTCTTCTTTTTGTGCATGCATGTACACATACACTTTCTTGGAAAGGACTTAAAGCAATGTTACTTATGACTCAACATCATACCAAGATTCTGAGAAACTGCCCTTTCACGTTTAACATTCACATTTGAAGACTAAGTGAATCTTTGAGGACTAGTCTGGCAGACAATTAGAAAGGGCTGCCTGGGTGCAGTGGCTCATGTCTATAATCCCAGCACTTTGGGAGGCCTAGACAAGAGGGTCACTTGAGCCCAGAAGTTCAAGACCAGCCTGGGCAGCATAACAACGTCTCTACAAAAAATAAAACACACTAGCTGGGCATGGTGGTGCATACCTGTGGTCCCAGCTACTTGGGAGGCTGAGGCAGGAGGATCACTTAAGACCAGAAATTTGAGGCTACTGTGAGCTATGATCGTGCCACTGCACTCCAGCCTAGACATCAGAGTGAGACCTTGTCTCAAACAAACAAACAAAAACACAGAAAGGGCAAATTCTTTGCTGTCTTCAATGTCACCTCTCCTCTCTGGTAACCAAAACTCTGCTACCAGCCTAAACTTGTTTCCCAGACTCTTTTTTCTCAAGATGGATTAACTCCTGAGGGCTTTGCAAATTCTTCATGGAAACAGATTTCGGAGAATACATCCCAGCACTTCACTGAAAATGACAAACCTGGTCTAGATCTCAATAGATGCATCCTAGATTAAAGCTGGGATGGCCATTGTACTAACGTAAGAAAAAAAAATCTTCCCTACATATTCTGTGGACTCTGTGTGTGTGTTTCTTTTGAGGTTGGGATGCTTTTTAATCTCTTACATTGTAATAATATCTATCCCTGCTTTTAAGCCAAGTTAAATGCAGCCTCATGTGCTAAAGGCATATAAGTCTGTGGCAAAAAAAAAAAAAAAAAAAGAACACATGAAAAGAGAAGTTGGAGCTGAAGCTCACAAAGACATTGGGAAGAGGGAATGTACTGCCCAGAATGGTTCCAATAAAAGTCAGGAAATGATCCTCAAGTCAACAAAAGTTTAGAGTTACTGACGCTTGTAAGACTTTAATATTTAATATAACCCCTCCAGTTTGATCAAAAGTATTTTACATTTTCTGGCATTTGAGTGAAAATAATTCCTGGCTGCATTACATTTTAAAAATTCAGCTAAAAGTCATAAAATGAAGTAGCACAAAATTTGTAACGTAAATATTAAACGGCAGTACAGTGTTCGACACAATCCACTTTCATTCTCACCGTCATCCATGGCCATGAGTCTCTTCATTTTCATTCATTTATTTTTTCACTATATGTTTATTGAGGAGTCACCTTGCACAAGTCAAAAGAAAAATCACAGTTGACTCGTAAGGGAAAAAGAACTGAAATACAGTGAAGGGAAACAGTAGATGAATATATAAGATATATTAGAGGAAAAATGTTAATATTGTTGACTTAATGAACACTTTTTATGTTCCAGGCACTATTCTAAACACTTTATTAACTATTTTGATCCTTACAGAACACCTATGAGATGGACATTCTTATTGCCTCCATTATACAGGTGAGGAAATTAAGATGAAGTCAAGTTATATACTCAAATTTTTAAAATAATTTTTCTGTTATGTGCTTCGGATGGTAGTCAGGTAATTGTCTTGCTCCAGGAATATTTTTCCAGGGGAGGGGGCCTATAAGGAGCATATTGGCAATATTGGATCTGAGCAGAGGTGAGCAACCTTTTTTGTGTGGAAAACCAGATAGTAAATATTTCAGTTTTGAGGGCTGAGTGATCTCTGTTGTTTAGCTTTGCCGTTGTAGTGCAAAAGTAGCTGTAGGCAATATGTAAACAAATGAGTGTGGGTGTGCTCTAAAAATATTGCTCTTATAGTTATTGAAATTTAAATGTGTTTTAATTTTTACATATCACAAAATATTCTTCTTTTGATTTTATTTCAACTTCTACTAAAGGTAAACGATTTTTAGTTCACAGGTCATACAGGCAGAGAGTTGGATTTGTCTCATGGACTGTAGCTTGCTGGCCTCTGGCTTAGAAAATATAGAATATGAGTCCCATTAAAGGATGAATGGGAGTTTTCCAGGCAGACAAAGGCATTCCAAATGAAGAAAATAGCAGCTGGCAAAGACATAAGTAGGTGAACAGGCCTGACTGTTTTGAAGAACTATAAATGGCATCATTGTCACTAAGTGTTGGAGTGGGTGAAAGACACAGAGAAGGGAATGGAAGAATCTCTTGAGGGAATTTGACCTTTACTGTGTAGGCAGTGGGAAACCATTGTGGATTTTGTGACATAATGAGGTTTGCATTTTGGAAAGTCTCTCTGGAAGCAAAGTGAAAAACTGATGCTAGTAGTCCAAGGCAGAAGAAAAAGAAAACATTTAAACAATTTTGGTAGTACAGCAAAAGACCATATAGATGCAAGCTGCTCATCTCTTAGTTCCTTGGAATTTTCTGTTTTCTTCACACATACCATGTCCTTTCCTGACTCAGAACCATTGTATATGATATTCTTCCTTCCTGGAATTTTTTTTTCTTCTCTTATATCACTTAACTCCTTTTCATCCTTTAGGTTTCAGTTTTAATGTCACTTCTCCAGGAAAGCTTTCATAGACCCCACTCAGATCAGGATTCACAGCCTTTTGAGACACAAAAATGGACTTGTACTTCTCTTTAGCTACAATCACATAACATTTGCTCAGGATCTGTCTCCTGTGCTAGACTGTAAGTCACCTGTCCGCCACTATATCCAGGGTCTTCCACAGTGCCTACTTCAGAGTAGATGCTCAATTAATATTTGCAGTGACATGGGATTGAAAGAAAGGATACTTACCAAGCAGCATTGACTTGAATTTTGTGATTTAATGGTTGAATGAGGAATAAAATAGGGCTAAGGATAATTCCTAGATTTGGGTGACAAAATAGTTGGTAGCACACACAGAGAGAATATAGGATGGAAGTTAAATATGAGACACTTATGGAAACATTGATTTTGAATTGCCTCTAGGACATCTGAGGAGACATGTCAGGAGATGTTTTGTCTCCTCCTCACTGGACTAGGATGATCATTTTCTATTTGATCCTGATTAAAACCTGATTCATCATAATTCAGTCCTAATATCAGACTTAGAAATGCATTATCTTCATAATTTAATTTAAAATATTCATTTTAAAATAGAATTTATTATTAGTAAACTCACATTGAAACCATCAGTTACCAGATGGAAGCTTTGGATTGCAAGTAGATTCTTGTCTATCAGCTAGCAATTAGACATTGTGAAAGGCATATTATTAAACCATGACATGTCAAAGATTTGCTGTTTTAAAAGCAATATTGTCAGGCTGCAAAATTTACAAAATTATCAAATAAGTTGTTACTCAAACAAATAGTGTTTTTTTTTTTTTTTTTTCTGAGACAGAGTCTCGCTCTGTTACCCAGACTGGAGTGCAATGGCGCGATCTCAGATCACTTCAACCTCCCCCTCCCAGGTTCAAGCAATTCTCATTCCTAAGCCTCCCAAGTAGCTAGGACTACAGGCACATGCCACCAAGCCCAGCTAATGTTGTTTGTATTTTTAAAAGAGACAAGATTTCACCATGTTGGCCAGACTGGTCTTGAACTCCTGGCCTCATGTGATTCACCTGCTCAGCCTCCCAAAGTGCTGGGATTACAGGTGTGAGCCACCACACTTGGCTTTAATATTCAATTATTTCTTATTGATTACAACTTTGTTTGAAGGTGGCAAGAGGTACAATGTTGCAACCAACAGTAAAGAATGTACCATATTCAGTTTCTCAGAATTTTCACTAAAGTTTCTAGGGATGACTAGTTCTTAAAAATATTCCCAAATGTCTCTCTATCTCTTTCTTTCCCTTTCTTTCTGTTTTTCTGTGGGGAGATGGATTGTCTAGAGAGCCTGCTTTTTTGTATTAAATGATGGGTAGAATTTTAAAACTCCCTTGGGAGTAGATTATTTGTGTCATCTATGTGAAAAGACTTTCTTGCTCTGTTCACAAAATCCCCAATTAAAAATTGAATCAATAGTTGATAATATTCCAAAATAGAAAGGATCAGGTGCAGATGGGTTCACCTTGAATTTGACCAAACATTTAAGAAAGAAATTGTACTAATTTTCAGCAATGATTTTTAGAAGATAGAAAAAGAATGAGTACTTTCTAACTCATTCTATGAAGCCCAGCATTATCCTCATACCAAAACCAGACAAAGATATTACAAGAAAAGAAAACTAGAATCGATATCTCTAATTAACATAGACATAAAAATTCTCAACAAAATAGCAAATTGAGTCCAGCAATGTAAAAAACAATTGATATGCCACTACCAAGTTGACTTACCACAGGTATGTAAGGCTGGTTCAACTTCAGAAAATCAATCAATATAATTGATTCACATTAACAAGCTAAAGGAGAAAAATCACGTGATTATATCAATAAATGCAAAGAAAGCATTTGACAAAACTCAACACTTATTCATGTTAATAACTTTCAGTAAATTTTCAACAACCCACGCCCTGTTGATTCTGGTTCCTGTTCCAAACTCCTCCCATCTAATATATGCTAAGATTTAGAGTTCCCTTCCAAAACTGTCACTTCCATTATGTTATCCCCCTGCTCCAAAAATTGGTAAAAAGATACTTCAAAAGTCACATTTTCTCAACCTGGATGCCAAGCCCCCTTCAGTTATTTTTCTTTCACTGTTTTGCCTTGTTTCTTATGATTCTCCAACATGAATCTTCCCTGATCAGACTGGTGATCTCATCTTACTCCAACTTTCACCATTCTCTTTCCTGTCTTTGCTTGTTCTTCCCTTCTGTTTGGAATTCTCTTTTTGGCTAATTTAAAGCTCATCTTCTCTAAAGGCCAATTTAATTTTTATCCATTCTTTGTTGCCTTCATAGACAGATTAAATATACACTGCTCTCCCTTCTCTGAGTTGACCTAACTCATATGGAGTCCTGTTCCTATAATAATAATGCTTTTCCTGGTTGGGGAAGTTTGACTCAGTCTCCCACGTCATTTCATTTTATCCATTCAACGACTCTTCCAATGTAGTAATATAGTCTTTATAATATTAAGATTATGAAACTTGGAAATTTAATTTTAATTTCACCAAAGAATCAAAATTGGTAAGTAGTAGTTCCAGGTCTGACTCTATGAAGCCCACAGTCTGCTATGCAGTAATGGAAGAAAGTTTCTTAATTTAGGCTTATGAGAGGTGAGAGTCTCACAAGAGACTTTTTTTTTTTTTCAGAGAGTCAATTTAATGTGACGGGCTCTGGGCTCAGAAGCCCAGCATTTGGATTGCTCTTTCCTAGGGGAGTGACCATGGGGAAGTTATGGAGCTTTCTTTGATCCTTGTCTACTCACCTGAAAAATAAAAACTCAGATTGTGTCAAGCAAAAGGGAAAGTTGAATATATGATAACATTTTGACAATTGGGAAGCAGTAGACATTATACAAGTATTGCAGTTGTTATTTAAAGAGGTATTGAGTAGAATTTCAATGCAAATAAAAAGTTTAAAACTCCTACATAAAATAAAGCTGAAGACCATAAGAAATTGTCAGCAGGAGGACTCACCAAAGAAAGTAATTTAGGTATTTACTGAGGTTTAACAATGTGAAGAGTGATAAGCTGGATTTGAGTGAATGATTAAAAAAGTAAATGCTCATGGTCCATGCCCTTAAGAAAATTTATTCCCTAAGGCAAATACTGTGTATATATATACATGCATATTTGCAATATACATAATTAAAATGTTGTGTATTATATGTACATATAATTTGATTAATTCTCTACATTTGACAGTTTTCAACTTTTGCTCTCCTAGAACTTGGTAGAGAATTGATTGTATTTTAACGTATCTCCTTATATATGTGTCTTCCTCTATTCATCATTGTAGTCTTAGCATCTAACATAGAACTGTGCATATCAGTAATTAATTTATGTGGAAAGAAGGGAGAGAAGGAGGGATGAAGGGAAGGAGGACATAAAGAAGGGAGGGAAGGAGGAGCAGCAGGAGGAAAAAAGAATCCAATTTACTGTGTGAATCCTTGAATTATCCTTGGAAAATATTCTCAACTTGGGACAATTTTCAAATTCTAGAGCCACAGTGATTATCTGTCTACAGATTTTACTCTTCCTTTCCATGTAGCTATTATTCCCTTATCATCTTTTTTATCATGGCTTTTCTTCTAGTTCCTTTATTCGTTCAGCCCATATCCTTGCTGATGCATCATCTAAAATGACCACAATTTTTGTTTTTATTTTTATTTATTTATTTTTTTGAGACAAGGTCTTGCTCTGTCACCCAGACTGGAGTGCAATGGCACAGTCATGGCTCACTGCAGCCTCCACCTCCTGGGCTCAATCGATCCTCCTGCCTTAGCCTCCAGAGTAGCTGGGACTACAGGCATGTGCCACCACAGCCAGCTAATTTTTCTAGATATTGTAGACATGAGCTCTCAGTATGTTGCCCTGGCTGGTCTAGAACTCCTGTGCTCAAGCAATCCTCCCACCTCAGCCTCCCAAACTGCTGAGATTACAAGTAGTAATCACGGTGAGCCACTGTGCCTGGCTTAAGATTTTTATTTGATCAAAAGTCAAATAACAATATATTGAACAAATAAATCATAGACATTATGGGAACACCATACTAGCAAGTAAAATCTCAAGATATGCTTCCCTGACTGAAGACTTTCAATAAGGCTTGTCAGACAACCCCTAAACATGTGGTCTAGTAAAAAAAGCTGAGCTGTGGAATCAAAGAGTCTCAGTTTAGAAAAGCCCTCCCTTACTTTCTAGGTCTGTGGTTTTAGATATGTCATCCAGTGTCCATGAGTCTCAGTGTCTCATTATAAAGTGCTGGTAATATTTCCTAACAATAAGAGATTTCGGAGAGTAGGAATGGTGAACATCAAACATTTAGCATAATACCTGGCTCTTGGGAGGAAATAAAAATATATGTAAAATACAAGACTTTTGGTCAAATGAATATTACAAATATTACAGGTAATAATTGCCTAGTAATTTAGAAGACAGACATACAATTAGCTACTACCAGTGCCTGAGAATATGCTAAGAACAGTAAATATTAACCAATTGCTTGAACACTAGCGATTGAATGTATTCCCAAAACATATGAAATAAGTAATTGCTCTGACTTAATAGTGATATTTCTATTGGTCAGATTTTCACATCTGATTCATCCTGCTGGTTGGGGGAGTGTATTAGTCCATTCTCACACTGCTAATAGCGACATACCCAAGAGTGGGTAATTTATAAAGGAAAGAGGTTTAACCGACTCACAGTTCAGCATGGCTGGGGAGGCCTCAGGAAACTTACAATCATGGGGGAAGAAAAAGCAAACATGTCCTTCTACACATGGTGGCAGGAAGGAGAAATACTGGGCAAAGGAGGAAAGTCCCCTATAAAACCATCAAATCTTATGAGAGCTCACTTACTATCACAAGAACACCATGAGGGTAACCTCCCGCATGATTAAATTACCTCCCACCAGGTCCCTCCCACGACATGTGGGGATTCTGGGAACTACAATTCAACATGAGATTTGGGTGGGGACACAGCCAAAGCATATCAGGGAGTGACATAAAACATAGCCAACCATGCTATTAAACAAACAAACAAAAAAACTAGTCTGAAGATCTTAGAAAAATGCTACAAACAGTTAAACCTAGTGAATAATAGCAACAGCAAGTTCTTGGGAAATTCTCTTTTTATGTAGAATAAATTGGGCTATTGTAAAATAGCATAAGTTCTATGATGGTTCAACCTTATAAGGCTTGAATGAAACCAAAAGGAAAGCAAGTACATGCATACTGGAAAGGGACATATGGATGAGGTATTAAGGCAGCACTGCTTAACCTGTCCTCAAATGAATTCCACTTAACATCGAAGGGCTAATAGTAGCCTTTCTCTTAGAAAATGCCCTGCAGCTCCCCAGAGAGAAAAACCCATATTTTCTATTTGCATGTGTAGTGTGTATATTTATTTTACTACTGACTTCCTGAACACAATCTGAAAGATAGTGATTCTGAACTCATAATGAATTCTAGAATTTATCTTTTATTCATAAAATTACTATCATGAAAACACTTTAAGGAATTCCTAAAGTACATTCGCTTATCACTCAGACAATGAGTTTATCTACCTTCTCAAATCTTGAAACTCTTATTTATCTTTTATGGCACTCATAAAGCCTGATGTTGTCCCTGTGTGAAAGTGTGTCTGTGCATGACTGTTTGCCTAGCATCTCTTCCACTTTTGCATGTTGCTTTTCTCTTAGCTCACTGGCTGTGATCATTATAATTTTCCCCTATTACATCACAAGCTATAGGACAGCTGAGCTTAAAATCCTGTCTTTAACTGGAAGCCTAAACCTTTCGGCACTCTTTTTGCTACTCTGAACAGGGCTGAATTACAGAAATGGAATAAAACTGGTTTTATTGCATTTCTTGACTGCACTTGTCAGTCAAGTGCAGAACCCTCCAAATCCAACCATAAGATGTGAATGAGCTGAGCATCCAAGCATATTTGTAAGAATCAGGTCTTAGGCCACCTGAAAGTATCTGATATCTCTCTTCAGTGAGTTTGCATAATTTCTTACAAACAGAACTACTTCTAAGCCCTTTCTACTCTACAATGAGCTCACATCAGCACAGACATTCCTTACTCAATGCCAGGCCTTTTCAGAGACTAAAGGTTGAGTATACTCACCTTGTTCATAGGACTGATGGCATCAAATGTTATTCTAAGATTGATTTGTATTTATGTAAGCTCTGGTGTTAAAATTTAAATATTTAAACCAATCCAAATGGAATTTTTTTCCCTCAGGGCTACAATGCTTATGACCTGTAATGCCACATTGAGACATAAAGAATCTATAGTTACACTATAAGCCTGGAATGTGTGCTTGATAATGTTGTTTTTCTAGGAGTCTCAAAGGTTTAGCTAAGCTGTGTCAATTGGTTTGTAATTTCTGCCTCCCTGCTCTTCCTTCCCTTTCTAACTTTCTCATCTCAAATGACACTTGCATTGGTTAATAATCAGGAATGTTTGCTTTATAAAATGGCTTCCAGTTTTTCAGTTTTTCTAACAAATACTTTATTGTGTGTAGTGCTATTCCAATATCTCTTTTAAGGTTTATGGGGAAAAGAAAGGCTACATAGGAACTAAGAATTTTAGGAAGAGTGGCAAAAATGAAAGAAAGAAAAGAAAAAAGAAACATGAGCATCATCTACTTCAGTCACTTGCCTCGAAGTTTTGTCAGAGGCCTTGACAACCACACCAGAAGTAAAGCAGTGGCCTATTGTCACTGTCAATGGTCCATGTGTCTGCCCTCTGTTGATGGCCAAGTCATGCGGAGAAAGGCAGATGACTTGTCCCAGTTCTATTACCACCTGAGAAGGTTGGCACTGTGAGATAGACTTTTGGGTGCCAGGGCTATAACATGAAGGAAAAAATCAAAGGAAACATTAAATTTGAAAGCTAAAAGCTTAAACATGAGTGTGATTTTATGCCTTGGAACTAGAATAAAGCAAACAAATTAATAATAAAAACAGTGACCCTTTTAACAATAATAGTAATATTGACAATAATGACACTGAGTAAAACTGGCAAGCTTACTCTTTGCTAGTCACTGAACTAAGTGCTTTACACATATTATGTCTTCTCTTTTAATCCTCACATCAACCTTATGAGATATTATTTCCCTTTTGCAGATAAAGAAGCTGAAGGATTGCACAGCTAACTAATAGTAGTAATAGTAGTCACAGTGACAACAATGATAACAATAAAAACATTGTTTTAAAGACTTTACATGTTACCAAATTTAATCCTAAATAACAAGCCAATTATATGGGTTATAGAATTAGAAACTACACACAAGAAAACTGAGGCATACAGAGGTTAAATTAATTTTCCAAGATTACTAAGCAAATACATGATAGTGCTGGAATTCGGACTCAGGCATTTTGGCCTCAGGGTCAAGGTTACTAAGGATTATGGTCAAAGATAAAGTATAAGGTCACCAAGGTCACCAAGCATTATGGATCAAGGTCACCAAGCATCATGCTCTACCATCTCCCCAGAAGCAAAGTATAAATAAATGTAGATGTTGTACGTCAAAACACAACTCACAGCAGTTTCTTATTTACTCTATTTCAGTGATGGAACTCAGTTGGTGTTAGGCCAAATATGAAAGTATACTTCTGGTTGCTTAAGCTCTTCAAGTATGCCATATATGGATCAGCTAAAGAGACCAGCTTGGCCGGGAGCGGTGGCTCACGCCTGTAATCCCAGCACTTTGGGAGGCCGAGGCGGGTGGATCATGAGGTCTGGAGATCGAGACCATCCTGGCTAATACGGTGAAATCCCGTCTCTACTAAAAATACAAAAAATTAGGCTGGCATGGTAGCGGGCGCCTGTAGTCCCAGCTGCTCTGGAGGCTGAGGCAGGAGAATGGCGTGAACCCGGGAGGCAGAGCTTGCAGTGAGCCGCGATGGCGACACGGCACTCCAGCCTGGGCAACAGAGCGAGACTCCGTCTCAAAAAAAAAAAAAAAGAGACCAGCTTATCCTGATTTTTTCAGGGCTTTCCCAGTTTTAGCACTGACTGTACCACATCCCAGGAAACCTTTCAGTTCTGGATAAACTGAGAAAGTTGGTAATGGAAGCATGGAATATGAATATTGCTTAATTGGTAACCCTAGTCCCACCCCAATATTATTTCCAGTTGTACATTACCAAGAAGAGAATTGAGTCATTTATTGTAGGAAGACCAGCAAATATACCCTATCCTAAGCCTCCTGTTTTGGCACTTAGCAACTTTGTAACTCAATTCCTCCAACTTTCATGCCTAGGAAAGACTCAATGAAACTCGATTGGGATTAAAGAATTCATTGCTGCTAAGAAAGAAATACACTTACATGTACCATTCAGTTCTTCCTGATGTTTTTCCCTCTCTACCATACTCCACCAAAGCCAGCCCCCAACTCATCTGGGCAGACAGGCCAGATCCTAAAGGCTGTGACCTTCACTAAGATTACAGGCTAAGAGTCAACAGGGTTTTCTGCCAAGGGACCTCTTATCTCTGGAAAACCATCAGAGAACAGCATCCCCAATTAAGTTTTTTGTGTTACATGGGCACTTACAAAAATACTTATTTCCAGTCTTTGAAAAAGCCGGTCTTGCCAGCAAATGTTGGAAAACACAAACATTTAGTAGCACACCTGCATCTGGTAAATTTTGACAGAAAACAGAATAAATATATTTAGCAATATCAGTGACCATTCTTAGTAAATAAAGCCCTGCTATCTTGAAAAAGAAAACTGAAACAACTTTAAAGCACTGCATGAAAATCCATATTATGTTAAAAGCAAATCTGACCTGCTCAATAGAGTCACACATTCTCACACAGCATTTTTCGAGTGCCAATTATATGCTAGACACTAGTAGCTTGGAAGGGTATAATTCAGTAAGACAAAATATTAAATAAATAATATTAAAAGGACTGTGTTCGAAGTGCCATAAAACAGATTACCTCTGACATGGAAGTTTGGAGTAGGAAATGAGTGTGCTAAGCAGACTAGGAAGAGAAGAGCCTTCCAAGCCAACAAATGTTATATACAAAGGAACAGAGCTTAGATGGGCTTGATATTCTGGAGATATCTCAGATCATTTTCTGTAGCTGGGATATAGCATGAGAGAGAGGGGCTGTAGGTAATACTAGAAAAACAAGTAGCTTTTAAAATTACTTTTGATAGCAGGTTTTCATATTTGTGTCAAGAATACAGTGGAAATACAGTAATAATTTTATTAATGATGATGCTAATTAGTAACATTTATTGAGCACTAACTATTTTCTAGGTACTGTGCTACAAGCTTTACTTGGATTTTCTCTGGTTAGAATAATTAACCTAGTACCATGAAAAATATGTTTTCTAAAACAAAAATAAAAATATTATTGAGAAGAGTGGCAATATTTATATTCTTGCAAATCTCTCTAATAGCTGCCTTAAATATAGCTGGCTCTAATGTCTATGTCTGCCTTAAAAATGTGATGTTTTGCTTAAAGTTTATCTATTTGTCAGGTAGCAGGCTATATGCTGGACGGCAGAAATATGATGATGAAGAAACAGATATGATCCCTCTGTTCATGGAGCCTGCAGTCTACTGAAAGATGCAGTCCATCAACCACAATTGTACCAATAACTTCTTAACTGTTACTGCAATAACAGCTAGAAAGGAAAAGTGGAGAGTGCAGTGAGAATGTCTGACCAAGGGGAAATGATCTAGGATGAGGAATCTGGAACTGGGTGATTTGCAGATATAAACACAAAACAAACTTCAGAAAAATGGAAAAACATATCTTCATATTTTAATTTAAAATATTAATTATAAAATAAAATTTATTATTAGTAAACTCACATTGAAACCATCAGCTACTAGATGGGAGCTTTGGATTTCAACTAGATTCCTGTCTATCAGCCAGCAATTAGACATTGTGAAAGGCATATTCTTAAACCATGACATACCAAAGATTTGCGGTTTTAAAAGCAATACGGTCAGGCTGCAAAATTTACAAAATTATTTAGTTTTGTATTACTTCCTTTATATGTCCCCAAAAAGCAAGATTTGGAAAATTTTCCATTTTAGTTTTTGCAGTCAAAGGAAAAAATTTTTTTAATTTCACACATTTTTAGCTTCTTAAATTTATATTAGATTTTTTCAAGTGGACTAAAGTTTATTAGCATATTCTCTTTCAGGGATCAAATGTTCTTTTTTCTAAGTAGCGACAGTGACAATAAAATGAGTATTCTGAGATTTTGGAAATGTCAACACTCCTTCTGGATTTTGAATCAGGAGCCAGAGATAAATGAGCAAGTCTATAATGTTAGACTGGCGAGCACAATGCAAACTGGGGGGTTAAAATGTGCCTCTGTTGCTTCCACTCTCAAATCCAGGCCTAGAAGCCTATAGACTTTCAGAGCTTAACTATAGCCCTACTGACCACACAGGAATCCCCAGCCTGCCTCTGTAGAGCAAGGAGCAGAACAGAATGAGGGAGGCCTAGGGAGAGGAAGATCTTGAGAAGCCAGATGGGGTCTGGGCCTTGCAAGCAAGATCTGGGGCCCTTTTTTTACTCTCACCAGTGGGTATGGTTTCTTCTCCTCCTCTTCTTCCTCCTCCTGTAGGAAGAGGCTAGTGGACAAAGAGAGAAAGGACTGAGGGAAGAACTTAGGAAAAGGAAAAAAACATTTGCTTTCTACGAATAAGTTGAAACTTAAAATCAGGGTCTAGGAATAAATAGGAATAATTTATCTTTGTTACTTTCTCTGTGGCTAACAATTTAGAAGCAGAAGAATACAAAGGAAGCTCTCCAAAGAACTGAACTTTCTGAAACACAGTTTCCTTATCTACACAATTGGGGTGGAGGGTGGTTAAAGTAATATTAGCTCAAAACCAAGCAAATCAATTGAGAGAATACATGCATACCCACTATTCAAACAAATCATTACTTAAATAAATATTCAACATTTTTTTTTTTTTTGAGACAGAGTCTTGCTCTGTCACCCAGGCTGGAGTGCAATGGTGCAATCTCGGATCACTGCAACCTCACCGTCGCAGGTTCAAGTAATTCTCATGCCTCAGCCTCCCGAGTAGCTAGGACTACAGGCACATGCCACTACACCCAGCTAATGTTTTCTGTATTTTTAGTACAGACAGGGTTTCGCTATGTTAGTCAGGCTTGTCTCGAACTCCTGGCCTCAGGTGATCCGCCTGCTTCAGCCTCCCAAAGTGCTGGGATTACAGGTGTGAGCCACCACACCTGGCCTTAATATTCAATTATTTCTTATTGATTACAACTTTGTTTGAAGGTGGCAAGAGGTACAATGTTGCCACCAACAGTAAAGAATGCACCATATTCAGTTTCTCAGAATTTTCACTAAAGTTTCTAGGGATGAGTAGTTCTTAAAAATATCCCCAAATATCTCTGTATCTCTTTCTTTCCCTTTCTTTCTGTTTTTCTGTGGGGAGATGGGTTGTCTAGAGAGCCTGCTTTTTTGTATTAAATAATGGGTAGAATTTTAAAACTCCTTTGGGAATAGATTCTTTGTGCCATCTATGTGAAAAGAGTTTTTGCTCTGTTCACAAAATCCCCAAAGAAAACCTGATTCATCATAATTCAGCCCTAACATCAGATTTAGAAATGCATGAAGTAATCTATGTACTTGCAATTTAGGACTTAATAAATTACTAATAGAACTCTGAATTGAGGGATTTTTACAATCCAACTAATTTGTTACACTCTAGATATCACTACAAGGATTGCATATATTTTATAAAGTAAACTCAACTCCAGTTTGAGGTTCTTGGTTAATTATTTTAATAAGTGCCATGGTTTCCACACACACACACACACAGATAAAATAAGCTGCTCATCATTATTTTAGACTTACCTTTTTGTGGTTTTAAAAAATGTGTGGTTTTCTTTAAAATAACAACCACATGACTTTAATGCACTACCAGTTTATTGCAACTTTTTCACAATTTTCTTAATGTATTTTAATTGAATCTAAGACACCCTGCCACACCGCCTATTTTTCCTCTCTTATTTATTTCTTTTCTCTTCATTTTTCTGAATCTTAGACTATACATTTTCCTCAAACACATTTTGGCAAGAGTGTGTTAAAAATTTTAAATAATAGAAAAAAATAGTGAGCCTATGAAGAGATCAAAAGTCAATGTACGTCTAGGATAAAGTTAGGATGAGTTTTCCCCAGTTTGCCTCAAATACATACTCTCTTTTGATTTTTATTTCCATAGAAATCAATGAGTCTATTTATAAATGTCCATATAGTGAGTCCATCCTCAAGAAGAAAAAAATGCTCATTTTTTCAATTTTTTTTTTTTTTTTTTGACACAGCATCTCACTTTGTCACCCAGGCTGGAATGCAATGGTGCAGTATTGGCTCAATGCAGCCTCAACATCCCAGATTCAAGCTATCCTCCTGCCTCAGCCCCTCAAGTAGCTGGAACTACAGGCATGCACCACCATGCCCAGCTAATTTTTGTATATTTAGTAGAGACAGGGTTTTGAACTCACGAGCTCAAGCAATCTGCTCTCCTTGGCCTCCCAAGGTGCTAGGATTACAAGTATGAGCCATGGTACCTGGCTGGCTCATTTTTCAGTTTTAATTATTGATCTTAGAGCCCATTTCATGATTGATTCACCTGCTGTATATCTGCATAGATTAAGTAGAATTTTTGCCAGCAAAATATTTGTTTACTGGTTTACTGTGTAAAACAGGTTTGATATAGTCTAAAGCTGTATTGGTTGGGGAATTCTGCTTTTGTGTCTACTCAGAAAATCTTTCTATCTCAATTACCAATATAATTGAATTTCAGCATGTATAGCACCAATTAGTGCATTCAATATGGTCATACTGCTTTGTTCCGTCCCTTCCTTCCAATTCCCTTCCATCTCCATATCAGAGAGAGGCAGAAGTTTCCAGATTCTTGTTGTGTATCACAGCTGTGTTAAAATGCCCCAACAAATAACTAGCTTGGATATTTTGGCTCCACAGTTTTTCTTTTGCTATCATTGTTATGCTCCTAACACAATTTGGGCAATGGCTCTACCAAATTCCTTGTGGGGGTGGAGGGGACGGCCTCTTTGTTTGTTTGTTTTAATTAATGGATTAAAAAACCTCTTAGTAATATTAAGTCTAACTCTCAAACATTTTGTGAAAAGATTGTTTGTAGATGTTAAAGGATCTAGTGTACTGAAGTCATCTAGCAAATATTACAACAGAGCAGCATGGTATGCTTATGTAATTTAAATTCAATTATACATATGTAGGAGACAGAGAGAAAGAGACATCATTTGATTTTGTCCTCTGTCCTCGGGATGAATTTATGGCTGTGAGTGAACATGAAATGAAAAACATGAATCTGTTGTTTCCCAAGTTATCTAAGTTCTGCCTAAGTGAGAATATCTTGCTATAGTGAGTGTGATCTTCATTTATAAATATGCAGTACATATTTTTTTTTACAGCATGGTCCTTAAGTGCCTTCCATGCAAGCCAGCTATCACCTGGTGCTTAATGAAAGAAACAGAGTTCTATTCTAAGGCTGGAGGAACAACTGTATTGAACTTATTGAAAGCCAGTACCATACTGTATTTGAAGGTCATTTTCAAGGGCATTATTTTTTCTATTTTAATTAAACTTAATTTTGTTTGTAAATACAGTGTTGCATTCTGTCTCCCAGGCTGGACTGCAGTTGGCATCATCATGGCTCTCTGCAGACTGGACCTCCTGGGCTCAAGCAATCCTCCTGCCTCGGGCTCCTGAGTAGCTGGGACTAGAAGTGCACCACCACACTGAGATGAGATCTTGCTTTGTTGCCCAGGCTGGTCTCAAATTTCTGACCTCAAGTGATTCTCCTACCTCAGCTTCCCAAAATGCTAGGATTACACCACACTCAATCCTTTATTTTTATTTTAAGCACTGAGATTAAAGTTTATTCCATGTGAGATGCTACTACGCTGTAAATCCATCAATTAGCAGTCTAAATCATAATTTATCTTAGTATAATCTACAGTTTTGTGATGTAGATTAGAAAAAAATTACAGTGTGAATGGGGAAAAAAGGGCAAAAAAGTCCAGGACCAGACAGATTCTCAGCCGAATTCTACCAGAGGTACAAAGAGGAGATGGTACCATTCCTTGTGAAACTATTCCAAACAATAGAAAAAGAGGGAATCCTCCCTAACTCATATTATGAGGCCAGCATCATCCTGATATCAAAACATGGCAGAAACACAACAAAAAAAGATAATTTCAGGCCAATATCCTTGATGAATATCGATGAAAAAATCCTCAATAAAATACCGGCAAACCAAATCCAGCAGCACATCAAAAATTTATCCACAATGATCAAGTCGGCTTCATCCCTGGGATGCAAGGCTGGTTCAACATATGCAAATCAATAAATGTAATCCATCACATAAACAGAACCAATGACAAAAAACACATGATTATCTCAATAGATGCAGAAAAGGCCTTTGATAAAATTCAACACCCCTTCATGCTAAAAACCCTCAATAAACTAGGAATTGATGGAATGTATCTCAAAATAATAAGAGTTATTTATGACAAACCCACAGCCAATATCATAGTGAATGGGCAAAAACTGGAAGCATTCCCTTTGAAAACTGGCACAAGACAAGGATGCCCTCTCTCACCACTCCTATTCAACATAGTATTAGAAGTTCTGGCTAGGTCAAGAGAAATAAATAAAGGGTATTCAAATAGGAAGAGAGGAAGTCAAATTGTCTCCGTTTGCAGATGACATGATTGTATATTTAGAAAACCACATCGTCTCAGCCCAAAATCTCTTTAAGCTGATAAGCAACTTCAGTAAAGTCTTAGGATACAAAATCAACGTGCAAAAATCACAAGCATTCCTATACAACAAAAATAGACAAACAGAGGGCCAAATCATGAGCAAACTCCCATTCACAATTGCTACAGAGAGAATAAAATACCTAGGAATACAACTTAAAAGGGATGTGAAGGACCTCTTCAAGGAGAACTACAAACCACTGCTCAAGGAAATCAGAGAGGACACAAATAAATGGAAAAACATTCCATGCTCATGGATAGGAAGAATTAATATCTTGAAAATGTCCATACTGCCCAAAGTAATTTATAGTTTCAATGCTATCCCCATCAAGCTACCAATGACTTTCTTCACAGAACTAGAAAAAAACTACTTTAAATTTCATAGGGAACCAAAAAAGAGCCCACATAGCCAAGACAATCCTAAGCAAAAAGAACAAAGCTGGAGACATCACGCTACCTGACTTCAAACTATACTACATGGCTACAGTAATCAAAACAGCATGGTACTGGTACCAAAACAAATATATAGACCAATGGAACAGAACAGAGGCCTCAGAAATAACACCACACATCTACAACCATCTGATCTTTCATAAACCTGACAAAAACAAGAAATGGGGAAAGGATTCCCTATTTAATAAATGGTGCTGGGAAAACTGGCTAGCAATATGCAGAAAACTGAAACTGGACCCCTTCCTTACACCTTATACAAAAATTAATTCCAGATGGATTAAAGACTTAAATTTTAGACCTAAAACCATAAAAACTCTAGAAGAAAACCTAGGCGATACCATTCTTGACATAGGCATGGGCAAAGACTTCATGACTAAAACATCAAAAGCAATGG
Organism: Symphalangus syndactylus; assembly: GCF_028878055.3. NCBI lineage: Eukaryota > Metazoa > Chordata > Mammalia > Primates > Hylobatidae > Symphalangus > Symphalangus syndactylus. Next base: position 84,041,182 of record NC_072435.2, read on the forward strand.
CAACAAAAGCCAAAATTGACAAATGGGATCTAATTAACTAAAGAGTTTCTGCACGCAAAAGAAACTATCAGCAGAGTGAACAGGCAACCTACAGAATGGGAGAAAATTTTTGCAACCTATGCATCTGACAAAGGGCTAAAATCCAGAATCTACAAAGAACTTAAACAAATTTACAAGAAAAAAATCAAACAACCCCATCAAAAAGTTGGCAAGGATATGAACAGACACTTCTCAAAAGAAGACATTTATGCAGCCAACAAACAGAAAAAAAGGTCATCATCACTGGTCACTAGGGAGATGCAAATGAGATACCATCATCAAAACCACATTGCATCAAAACCACAATGAGATACCATCTCACACCAGTTAGAATGGTGATCATTAAAACGTCAGGAAACAACAGATGCTGGAGAGGATGTGGAGAAATAGGAACAATTTTACATTGTTGATGGGAGTGTAAATTAGTTCAACCATTGTGGAAGACAGTGTGGTGATTCCTCAAGGATTTAGAACCAGAAATACCATTAGACCCAGCAATCCCATTACTGAGTACATACCCAAAGGATTATAAATCATTCTACTATAAAGACACATGCACACGTATGTCTATTACAGCACTGTTCACAATAGCAAAGACTTGGAACCAACCCAAATGCCCATCAATGATAGACTTGATAAAGAAAATGTCACATATACACCATGGAATACTGTGGAGCCATAAAAAGGCTGAGTTCATTTCTTTTGCAGGGTCATGGATGAAGTTGGAAACCATCATTCTCAGCCAACTAACACAAGAACAGGAAACCAAACTCTGCATGTTCTCACTCATAAGTGGGAGGTGAACAATGAGAACACATGGACACAGGGAGGGGAACATCACACAGTGGGGCCTGTCAAGGGTGGATGGTTTGGGGAGGGATAGCATTATTATAAATACCTAATGTAGATGATGGGTTGATGGGTGCAGCCAACCACCATGGCACATATATACCTATGTAACAAAGCTGCATGTTCTGCACATGTATTCCAGAACCTAAAGTATAATACAAATAAAAATAAAAACAATTCATGTGATAACTGTTTTAGTCTTGACTGCATCTTTTGTTGTTGTTATTGTGAGGAATAGTGAGAGTTGGTCTTATCTGCTTCACAGACACCAGGCTTGCATTGCAAGAGTGCAGAGGCAGTGCTCAGAGGGACAGAAGGAGGTCCAGCCACCACTTATTCATCAGCTGCAACTGTGGATCTAACCAGCATCCTGGTGCTCATTCTTCTTCACAGTCAAAAGAGTTGTCTATACCCTCAGCCTCCACCACTTCATCAATGTTTCATTTGTAGCATTCCATTATGTCTTCTGACCCATCACAGTCCTGAGACTTCTTTGCCAAGGTCACAGATCATCATTTTGTTGCTAAAGTAAGAGAATATTTTACATTCTTTCCCCAGTTAACCTAGCACCATCATTAGCTATAATAAATATTTCCTTTTTCTCGAATATACTCTCCTGATTTTTTTTAATCATCATAATTTCCTATTACCTTCTTGGCCGTTTTTCTTAGTTTTTTGACTCTCATCTTATACATGTATAGGTTACATGTCTGCAAGGGACATTTTCATACCTTCAATCTCACCACAGAGATTGGACTAGAAATCCTCATGTGACCCAAACCTGGTCGATTAAACTATTCCAGGATTTATGTAGGTAGCAGCCATCAATGAAGAATTATGTCTTTTCTGCTAGCAGTGAGAAGAATGTTAGCACAGTACTGCTGGGGTTCAGAAAAATGAGACCACCTCAGTGAAAAGTAGACAAAGACTCAGTCCTGATGAATTCACTAAGTCCCTGAATCCAGGTGGGTCTGAAGCCTGAAGTACACTTCAGCATTTTTTCATAACATGAACCAATACATTTTCTTGATTGTTTGAGGGAGGTTTTATCTCATTTGCAAATGAAAGAGTCTTTGATGATAGAATACTTTCCTCCCACCTACCCAGCCATCCCCACAAATATGCTTATATACGTATCCCCACACCTCTCAGCCTTTGGGGTTTTATTTCATTTGCAAATGAAAGAGTCTTTGATGATAGAATACTTCCCTCCCACCTACTCACCCATTCCCACATATGTGCTTACATACGTATCTCCACACCACTCACCCTTTGTTTGGACTGCAGTCTCCATAGAAATAATTTTCTCTTAGAGATCTTAGTCTGGATGTCCACTGGCACCACACATTCAACATGTGCACTTCTATACACCCAATTTCCCAGCTGAAAACTGGAGCATGATCTTTGACTCTCTCCTCTCCTTAGCCCACCCTCATATCCACATCAATCATCCAATCCTATTAATCTACTCCTAAATTCTTCCTTGTGCCAACTAATTGTCTTCATTCTCACTGCCCGATAGATGGTACACCACTATTTCTTGGCTGGATTACTTTCACAGTGTAACTGCCTTCAGGCTATCCTTTGTGATAGAACCATAGTGATTTGTCCAAAGTACAAATCTCACTATCGCATTCTGTTTAAGACTTTATATGCCTCCCCTTTGTCCACAGAGAACCATGAACCCAAATTCTTTAATGTGGCTCATAGGTTTTTTTTTTTTTATCATCTGTTGTCTCCTCACCTCTCCAACCTCAAATTCTGTTATTGCCTCCACCTACACAATCATTTTACACACATCATGCTACTTTTAATCCCCGAAATGGGCCATGCTTTCTCTGTCCTCGGGGACTGTCTATGCTATTTCCTCTGCTTTAGAATACTCTTCTCCACTGCTACACCTGGTGGGATTCTACACATCCACAGGAAAATTTCTTCTCCCTGAGTTTTCACTCTTATAGGACAACTTCCATGACTGAATGGAATGTCTTTTCTGTGTATCTTTAGCTCCTGAACCACATTTACACATTGCTATTTTAATTGCCTGTTTATGTTATCATTGATTTCTCTCACCTACTCTGAATGCAAACCACTTTAGAACAAGGATCTCAGTGCCTACAATGGTGCTGCTTCAAAACTACTTGTGTAAATGAGTAAATGAACAGTGATTGAATTATCAGTTACGCCATAAAATTGTAATAGATTGAGTTTTCTGTTTACGTAACTATGTAAGCCTCTCTCTGATATTCTAAGCAGCTCAGTCAGGAACAAAAGTAAAAGAAAAAAATGAATAGAGTGTTTTGGTAGAGGAATTTTAGCTCTTTCTTGAAACTTTTTCACTTTCCCAAGCTCATTTGATTGATGTTACGTGTAAAATTAGGGAAAGGTTTATATCAAGAAAAATGAGGGCATGCCTTTAACTTCCCAAATCTATTTTATTATTAAAACACAGACCTTTTGACCCCAGTTTACATATTCATTTTTAAGCTTAAAATAATAAAATTACCCAAGAGCTAGGTTGATAATTCATGAAGAAAATTGTGCTGCTCTATGATAACTGACTAGGTGCTTTACACAAAATATCACAGTGGAGAAGCTGACCTGATAAGCCCTAATGTGAGAAGAAAAGGAAATACAGCAAGAGGAGAAATAAAGGACACTATGGAAAGAACCCAGGTTTCACAGTAAAATAAGACAATCTCCTTGCTTTTCCTGATCTCTCCTCACCCCACCACCAACATACATAGCCTGTTCTTAATATATTACTGCTTGGTTACCGAGTATGGTTTCAGTAATTGGGTCTCTTGGCAAAATAAAGCATCAAACATAAGGAACAGAAAATGTAGCCACAAATTAGCAAATTGCTAAAGCCTATCTTCTGTGAATCTGCTTTTTCTCCCTGCCAATCTATTTTTCATAAGAAAGTCGAAGGAATATTTTAAGAATTCAAAACTGATCAGATTGTACTTCAAACCTTTTAACATCTTCCCATTTCCTTTGGGATAAGGCCCTAAATCCGCAATATGCCTATTAGTCCTACACAACCCACATTCTGCTGGCTGCTCTGTGTCGATCAAATGTCCCTTCCCTGGTCTCTCTCCATATTCTGGCCAATATGGAAGAATTTCACTTTTTTGAAGGCACCACACTCTTTCCTGGCTCAAACCTTTTGTACATGCTGTTATTTCTACCTAAAACAGTTTGACACCAACCTCCCTATTTGCTTAATTAAATCTTATCTACCCATTATACCTCAGCTCATCTCACTTTCTCAAAGTCTCTTCTAAGCTATCAGAGTGGCTTACGTCACTTTCACCTTGGCTACTCCCTTCCAATGACTTTGACCATTTTGGGGCATGCTTATCACTCTTAACAATTCCCTTATTAGATTATAAACTCCATGAAGACAAAGATTGTGTCTGGTCATTTTCATTGCAGCTCTGTTGGCTAGCACAGTGCCTTGCAACTACTGGTGGTTAATAGATGTTTGTTGAATCAATAAGGGCATCATCAGGAGGAAGGGAATTAGACATGTATGTAGTTCACATATTAGCTGAGCCTGCTGAGCCTCAGTAATGTTTTGTCATCAATTGCTTTGGCAGTAACCAAGCCAAATTTCCTAAACTGTGTTCCAATACATCTTGTCTCATGGCTCACTAAAAATGTTATTTAAATTTTACATATACATATAAATGTCTTTTAACAGCTTTTATTCTATGTTACTAAATATTCTTTAGCTACCAAAATGCATGCACTGACAACTTTAAGACCATGTAAAATCAGTAGTCCTGGATGCTAAAAACCTTTTACAATTGTGCCCCATAGCCCATCTCAGAGGTATGCCAGTCCTCTTCCATTTTATTGGCACATTTTAAGCACAATTTAAAATCATCCTGTATATTTCTGCTCCATCATTCTGTGCAATAGCTCTAGTTTCTGATAGCATATAGCCTCAAACAAAGGTATCAAAGCTCACTTGAAAACCAGCCTTACTAGAGAAGTTTAGAAAAAAAGTCTTGTCTCGCCAGGCACGGTGGCTCATGCCTGTAATTCCAGCAGTTTGAGAGGCCGAGGCGGGAGAATCACCTGAGATCAGGAGTTCGAGACCAGCCTGGCCAACATGGTGAAACCCCGTCTCTACTAAAAATACAAAAAAAGTAGCCAGGTGTGTTGGCAGGTGCCTGTAATCCCAGCTACTCAGGAGGCTGAGGCAGGAGAATCGCTGGAACCCGGGAGGAGAAGGTTGCAGTGAGCTGAGATCGTGCCACTGCATTCCAGCCTGGATGACAGAGCAAGGCTCTGTTGCAAAAAAAAAAAAAAAAAAAAAAAAAAAAAACAGGAAGAAAGAAAAGTCTTGTCTCTGCAGATGTGTCAAAGTAGTAACTTTAATCAATTACCTCATGCCTGCTACCTACACTCTTCCCTTCCAGGAAGGAGTCCAGTTTCTTAAGAATTTGCAAATCTGGTTGGGTTAATCCCCAATTTCCAGCCTGGTCCTTTTACTTTTAATTTTTAAAAACTACTTACATAATTTTAAAGAGTAAAATAAGGCTTATATAGAAAATTTGGTTTATCTGTTCTTTCTAATACCTACCACTTTATTTTTTCCAGGATATTTTTGTTCAAATTTATCTTCCAACTACTCTTTTAGATTTTTTTTTTTATTTATGGTTCTTTATTTTTTAATTTCCAAGTGCTAGCTTTTGTCGTATGAATCTTCCTTATTGCTTCTCATTTTTATGTAATATAATTTCTTTTGTTTCTCTTCAATTACATGTTTCACAAAAAGTTTTCTTCTGTTCCTTTCATTATCTTTGTTTAAATTTCATACTTTTTTAATTTTTTTTATTTTTGTCTTTTTCATTGTTTGTTTATTTGTTTTGAGGTGGAGTCTCGCTCTGTCACCCAGGCTGGAGTGCAGTGGCGTGATCTCTGCTCACTGCAACCTCCATCTCCTGGGTTCAAGCAAGTCTCCTACCTCAGCCTCCCAAAGTGCTGGGATTACAGGCGTAAGCCACAACTCCCGGCCCCATACTGTTTATTTTTATCTTTACTTTGCTAGAGAGTTTCCTCTGATGTTTGGTGATCATTGGCTGTCCATTCATCTTTAAGAATGGCTGAAAAGCTGACTGGGAGTTTAGTGTCTAAAGGCAGACTAGTTCACTCTGGACTTCACCATAGTGTGATCTGGATGGGCTGTTTCTTTGAAGAATCAATAAAAGACTGTTGATATCTGCAGATTCCTCTTCATATGCTGACCAGTTATTCAGGGAGGAGTCATGCAATGACTTGCCTGGAGGGACTAAGAGACTGACTATTAGCTAATCATTCATAACTAAATAAGTCAAAGAATCCCACTGTTTATATTAGAGTTTTACTATATTTGCCTATATCTATTGTGATACCTTTGTCTTCATCTTTATATGATGCCACTAATTTTTGACCTTTATAGAAAATAAATTAATCCTCTGCTGGAGTATAGGCAGTAATTTCCTCAGTGTGAGGACTGTAGGAGTGAATCTAGGGTTTGAGCTGCTATTTATATGGGTTCTTAAACAATCTTCCTCTTTTCAGATCTACTTGTATCCTACTCCACTTCAGTGTAACTGTTATTTCCAGTTCCTGAGCTTTGCTGGTCTTCCTTATCATGACTAGCTTGCTTCAGAGGTTCCCACTGGCTAAATTTCAGCTTTCTCTGGTCTGTTACATCTGTCATCTCTTGTCCATTTCACTTCAGCTTGTAAAATTATCACCTTTTTCCTGTGTACATTGTCATTGTTGGCTTGTGGCATTTTTGAGATCCTTTTATGGCCACTTTAGTATGGTTTTAGAGAAAATACAGGAGTTTGTGGTCAATCTAGCATATTAATCAGAACTTGATATCTTGATTCTTTACAGGAGAGTTCCTTAGACTCATACCAATATATTTACTTAATTCTGGTTAAACCAGTTCCACTTTAAATATTCTGATTCCAAAAAGTCAACCAAGGACAATCTCATAGTTGTTTTTAATATTTTCCTCTAAGCAATAGTATTTGCAGCACCACCATAGCTTGTCCAGGCTAGAATATGCTTTCCAACATCATGACTAAAATACTCAGACACTAAACACACTTCTAAATAATCCATGGGTCAAAAAGGCAGTCTCAAGGGGAATTTTCTAAAAATCCACTGAACTGAATGAAAATGAAAGTAAAGCATATTCTACTTTGTGGGATGGTGTTAAAATAATGCTGGGAGGAAAATTTATAGCACTGGAGTCTCACATTGGAAAAGAAGAAAAGTTTTGAATTAACAATACGCCCCCACCTCAGGAAACTAAAAAAAGAAGAGCTACATAATCCAAATCGAGCAGATGAAAGAGCATAATAAATATAACAGTAGAAAGCAACAAAATTGAAAGCATAAATGATAGAAAAAATCATTGAAACAAATAGCTGTTTCATTGAAAAGATTAATAAAATTGTCAAAACTCTACCAAGACTGAAAAAAAAAAAAGAGGGACACAAATTACCAATTTCAGGAATAAAACAGGGGTTATTATTACAGACCCTGATGACATCAAAAAAAATAAAGAAATTCTACAAATAGTTCTACCCATATATATTTGAGTACATACGTTCCTCTAAATGCAGATTACCACAATTTACCAATATGAATTACACTATTTAAATATCTCTATAACTGTAAAGAAATTGTATTTGTGATTTTAAAATGTGCCAAAAAGAAATCTCTAGGCTCAGGAGGTTTCACTAGAGAATTTTACCAAACATTTAAAGACCTAACACCAACACAATACCTTCCAAAAAAATAGAGTAAGAGAAAATACTGATAATAATTTTATGAAGCCAGTATTACTCTGACAGCAAATCCAAGGATAACACAACAACAAAAAAGAACAAAAACTAGAGATCAATATTCCTCATGATACAGATTTTTTTAAATCCCCAAAATGAAATATTAGTTTAGGAAATTGCCAAACCAAATCCAACAGTGTATATAAAAATTATACACCATGACTAATAGAATTTATTTTAAGCAACAAGGCTACTTCAACATCCAAAATTAAGTTATTGTAATCCACTATATAAACAAACTAAGGAAAAACTCACGTGACCATATCAATTGATGCAGAAAAAAATGCTTGAAAATATTCAACACTCATTCATAGTAAAAACTCTTACAAAACTAGAAATAGTATATTAGTTTGCTAGAGCTGCCATAACAAATACCACAGTGAGTGGCTTAAACAACTAAAATGTATTGTCTTCACATTTCTGGAAGCTAAAATTCTAAGATCAAGGTATTAGCAGGGTTGGTTCCTTTGGAGGGCTGTAATGAAGAATCTGTCTCTCACCTAACTTCTGGTGGTTTGCTGGCAATTTTTGCTATTCATTGGCATACAGAAGCATGTCCCTGATCTCTGCCTTCATCTTCACACAGTGTTCTCCATGTGTGTCTTTCTCCAAATTTCCCCTTCTTATAAGAACACTAATCATATTGGATTAAGGGCCTACATTGCATTAGGGGCCTGGTCCAGTATGACCCCTAGTCCAGTATGACCTCATCCTATTTTAGCTAATTCAATCTACAATGCTCTATTTTCAAATAAGATAACATTCTGAGATACTGGGAGTTAGGAGTATATAAATTTTTTGAGAACACAATTCAACCTACAAGGGAAGGAAACTTTTTCAACTTGTGAAGATACATCTACAAAACCTACAGCTGTCATCATACTTAATCATTGAAAGACTGAATACTTTCTCTCTGAGTGACAACAAGGCAAGAATATTTGTTCTTACAACTACTATTCAATATAGTACTATAAATTCTATTCAATATTAAAAATCAATAAAAGGAGATAGTAGGCATGCAAATTGCCCCTATTTATAGATGACATGATCATCTACATTAAAAAAAAACCTCCTAGTTCAGCAAGGTCAGAGTATGCAAGATCAATATACAACAAAACTCAATTGTATTACTGTATATAAGAAATGAACATGTTGAAACTGAAATTAAAAATATGATACTATGGAAAGTTGCTCAGAAAATGAAATAGGTGCAAATCTAAGATAACATATATAGGACTTGTACACTGGGGAAAAACACAAAATGTTTATGATAGAAATAAAGAATATTTAAATAAGTGGAGAGATATACCATGTTCATGAATTGTGAGACTCAATATAATGAAGATGTCAATCGTCCCCAATTATAACTTGTTTCATTTATAACATGCTCATTACTCATATACAGTAATACATTTGATTTATGTTGTGTAATAATCTTGCATCCTGTGACCTTGCTGAACTCACTAATTAACTTTTGGAGTTTCCTTTTTTTATGTAGATGATCATGTCATCTATAAATAGGGACAGATTAGTATTAGAGATAGTTGAAAATTATAATTTAATGCAATTTCTATCAAAATTCCAGCAAGATTTCTTAATAGACATGAACAAGATTTTTCTAAAATTAATATGAAAAGAGAAAGGAAGTAGAATACATCAGTTTTGTAATTTGAAATGAGAGAATTCACTTTCTCCAATTTTAAGATTAATTGTATTGCTGCAATAATCAAATCTGTGTGGATATAATGTGTACTGAAAGACGATTAGAAACATAGATCATTGGAACAGGTCAGTGCACTCAGCAATATCCCATATAGCCAAAAGATTTTTGACTAAGGTACAAAAACAATATAATGGAGAAAGGATAGCCTTTTCAACAAATGGTGCAGGAGCAATTGAATATCCATGGCAAAACTTAACCTAAATCTAAACCTCACATCTTACACAAAAATTAAATCAAAGTAGATCATAGATTTAAACGTATAATGTAAAACTTTAAAATGTTTTTAAAAAGAGAACGTAGGGGAAAATCTTTAGGACCTAGACTTGGTAAAGAGTTCTTAGATACCAAAAGCATGATACATTAAAAAAAGATAAATTGAACTTCATCAAAAATTTAAAACTTCTATTCTATGAAAGACCATGTGAAAACAGTGAGAATACCACCTGCAGAGTGGGAGAAAACAGTTGCAAACCACGTATCTTACAAAAGACTCATATTTACAATGTATTAAAAAACTCTAAAAGCTTGAAAATAAAAAACACAAACAGTCCAATTAGAAACTGGACATGAAAAAACATCTTACCAAAAAGCTTATACAGGTGTCAAATAAGCACAGAAAAATGTTCAACATCAATAGCCATCATAGAAATTCAAATTAAGAACATGAGCACCCTTACACACCTACCAATGCAGCTAAAATTAAAACTAGTGACAATGCCAAATGCTGATGAGGATACAGACAGATTGAATCTATCATATATTGCTGACTGTAGTACAAATTGTATAGTCACTCTGAAAATTACTTTGGCAGTTCCTATTATTAATAATATATTAATTTATTGTTATTAATTAAATAATTAATATTATTAATATTTTTAAATTAAACATACAAATAATGTGCCCTAGTGATTACATTGTTGAGCTTTTTAGCCCATTGAAAAGGAAACTTATGTTGATAGCTACCTTATTTGTAATAGCAAAAACTGAAAAAACAAAAATGTCCCCAAATTGGCAAACAGATAGACAAACTATGGTACATCCATACCATGGGTTACTACTCAGCAATCAGAAAGAACACATTCTTGAATACACAACAAATTGTGTTACTGAAACACTAGGGGTTTAGTTTAGGTTCTGCTGCTTACCACATAGAAAGCCAGTCACTGAGACAATTATTGCCAAGGCAGAAGGCTTTAATCAGGTGCTGCAGCTAAGGAGACAGATCAATCTCAAATCCATCTCCTTGACCAACTAAAATTAGGGGTTTGTATAGCCGGGAATAAATATAACTATGTATGAGAAAACGGGAACTTGGGAAGGATAAGGAAGCAATCATGATGAATGAGGTGCCTAGGGTCTTATTGTCTGGATGTGATGTTCTGGTGAGTTTCAGTTCTTTGATACATTTTGAGAGGCCTGGGAGTCCTGTCCTGAAGAAGGAACTCAGAAAAGACAAATATATGTTTTACGCTTTAAGACCAGAAGGGTCAGTTTCTATATTTACCCAAAAAGACCTGTCTATGGGACTATTGGGTTGACTTTCATTTGAATGAGTTTCAAGGGCATTATGTTGAGTGATAAAAGACAGTCTCAAAAAGTCACATACTGTATGATTCCACATATATAACACTCAAAATTATGTAACTATAAAGATTAAATTAGTGGTGTTCAAGGATTTGAAATTGTGGTAAGGAAGATGATGAGTAGGAGTATACAGGGATAAAATAGTACTGTACTTTTATTTGCAGTGGTAGCTAAAGAAATCCAACACGCAATTAAAACAAACAGACTGAAGACAGACATAAAACTCTATACATATATTGTACTAATGTCAATCTCCTGCTTTTAATATTTTACTTTATTTATATAAGATGTTTATATAAGATGTAACCATTGTGAAAACCTGGGTGAAGGGTACATGAGTCCTCCCCATACTAGCTTTATAATTTCCTATGAATCTATCATTATTTCAAAATAAAATGTTAAAAAAATATATGATAGCTGAGGAGGGGGTATGTGAGGATATGGATGAAATAAGACTGATCTTGGGCTGGGTGTGGTAGCTCACACCTGTAATCTCAGCACTTAGGGAGGCTGAAGGGGGAGGATTGTTTGAGCCCAGGAGTTTGAGACCAGTCTAGGCAACATAGCAAGACCCTATCTCTCAAAAATAATAATAATAATAATAATTTAAAAGACTGCTTTCAAGTTAATTATTATTAATGCAGAGAGATAGATACAAGGTGGTTCATTATATATTATTCTGTCTGTTTTGTGTATATTTAGAATTCTTCAAACTAAAATGTTAAAAAACAAAAATTTTTTTTAAAGCAGGAACTATTTCTTATTTATTTGTGTGGCCCTAAGAAACTAGAATAAAGTCTTCATATGGTAGGCCCTTAAAAGTATTTGTTGAATAAAATCAGCCTTTTCAGTCTGATTTTCTTCTTTAAAAAGAAAAAGAATTTTTTTTATCACCCAGGGTCATTGTAAGAGTTAAAAATCAATATGTATTAGTATCACACACACACACACACACAATAAACAAGATACCAATGAGTTGTGAGACAACTTCTAATGACCTAAACTACATGTATTTAGGATGTGCAAGAGAGGACAGAAAAAAATATTTTTAAAAATAATGACCTAGGTTTTTGAAATTTAAAGGAAACTATAAACTGATACTTCAAAGAGGCTCAACAAGCTAAAGCACAAGAAATATAAAGAAGACCAAAACAAAGTTCATAACAGTCATATATCTCAAAGCCAGTGATAAAAATAAAATATTAAAAGCAGCCAGAAAAAAAATGACATGTTACCTACAAAGAATAAAAATAAGATTGTCACAAATATTGTCAAAATAAGTATTGTTGGAAATAATGCAAACAAGAGGATAGCGGAGCAATATTTTTAAAGTACTAAAAGGAAAAAAAACACAAATTTGTCCACCTAGAATTCATATGTATTGAAAATATCTTTTAAAAATGAAGATGACATACAAAATCTAAAATAGATTTATCACCAAAGACCCACACTACCAGAAATGTTAACGGAATGCCTGTAGACAGAAGAAAAATGATATGAGTTGGGAAAACTGATGTACACAAAGGAATAAAGAGCACCAGAAGTGGTAACTATACAAGTCAACATATTGTTTTCATACTATTTAAAGTCTTTAAAAGATAATTGACTGACTTATTAAACAAATTAAAATCAATGAATCATGGAGTTGATAATGTGTGTATTATCAGATACATGTGTATAATTGCCAGATTGGATAATAAAGCAAGACCTAGTCATATGCTGTCAACAAGAGACCTGCTTTAAATATAAAGACACAGATAAATTAAACATGAAAGAATTGGAAAAAAATCATGTCATGAAACTCTAATCAAATCTATGCTGGAGTAGCTGTATTAATGTGAAGGCAAATATTTCAGGACAAAGAATATTACCAAGATAAAAGAGGGACACATTACAATTATAATTAGAAGGATTCATCAAGGGAACATGTCAATCCCAAAAGTATATAGAGCTAATAATATAGTTGAAAAGTACTTGAAGCAAAACTGATCGATCAAAGGATAAATGGAAAAATTTATCATTAGAGTTGGAGATTTCAACATTGCTCTCTTAGCAACTGTTAGAAAGAGGAAACAGAAAATCAGTATGTACATTAAAAACTTGAACAGCACAATCAAACCAAACTGACCTAATTGAGATTTATAGAACACACCACCCAATGACAACAGCCTACATTATTTTTTTCAAGTAGACATGTAACCTTCACCAAGATAGTCCATATTATGGGCTATGACTTAAGACTAAATATATTTAATAGTATTAAAATAATAAAAAACTGCAATTGCTACTAAAAATTAATAACTGGAAGTATAAAAAATTTCCCTAATATTTGGAAAGCTAACACACATAAGAGAAATTGGAGCACACAAAATTAAATGATAATAAATATACAACATATCACAATTTGTGGGAAGTTACAAAAGGGCAGCTTATAAGAAAATCAATGGCCTTGAAGCTTATATTTTTTAAAAAAAGAAAAAAGTTGAAAATTAATTAAATTTTCACTTTTAAAAACTAGGTCAAATTTTTTTAAAAAGAGCAATTGAAATCCAACATATTCAGAAGGAAGGAAATGATAGAGATAAGAGGAGAAAAACACTGATTTAAAAAAACTTTATAAATTTAAAATTAAAAAAAGAAAAACAAAACAAAAAACTATAGAGAAAATTAATAGAACTGAAAGGTAATTTTCAGAACAGATCTATAAGTGGGTCAACAGTAGGCTGATAAGAAAAAAGAGAGAAAACACGAACTACCATTATTAGAAATGATTATACATCCTAAAGATATTTAAAAGATAATAAGTGAATGCTTTGAACTTTGTGATGACATATATGATAACTCAGGGCAAATTCCTGAAAGACATAGCTATCAGAGTTCACCCAAAAAGAAACATATCAACTGAATAGACCAATGACTTTTTTTTTTTTTGAGATGGAATTGCCCAGACTGGAGTGCAGGAGTGCAATGGCTCCATTTTGGCTCACTGCAACCTCTGCCTCCCGGGTTCAAGTGATTCTCCTGTCTCAGCCTCCCCAGTAGCTGGGACTACAGGCATACACCACTACACCTGGCTAATGTTTGTATTTTTAGTAGAGCCAGGGTTTCACCATGTTGGCCAGGCTGGTCTCAAACTCCTGACCTCAGGTGATCTGCCCGCATCAGCATCCCAAAATGCTGGGATTACAGGCATAAGCCATTGTGCCCAGCCTAGATCTATAACTTAAAGTTTAGCAATATTACATAATCTAGTAATATATTAAAGGGAAAATATACATAACCAAGTGTTATTTACCCAAGCAATACAATGTTTTTCAACATTGGAAAACTAGTTAATGTAATTCACTTATTAATCATACGTATAGAGGCAGAAAAAGCATTTGACAAAAATTCAATATTCATTCATAATTTTAAAAAAACTCTTGCTAAAGAAAGAGTAGATCAGAAATTATTCCCCATGACAAAGGGCTTTTTGAGAAACCTACAATTAGCATCATACTTAATGTGGAAACACAGCATATTTTCCCCTAGATTAGTAAAGATAGTAAATATGCCCCCTTTTCTCCACTTCCTTCCTACATTGCACTGAAAGACCTACCCAGGGTAATAAGAAAAACAAAATGCATACAAATTGTAATGGTGGGATAAAGTCTTTATTTGCTGAAGATGTATTTGATTATATAAAATATCCTAAGGATTCTATAAAAAGGCAAAAAATTTTAAGTAAATTAACAATTGACTTTGTAGATTCAAAATCAATTGTTTTTCTATCTATTAGCAGGGCATAACTGAAAATGATGCTTAGAAAACAATACGGCTTAAAATAGCATAAAAATACTAAATACTTAGGGACATGTATAACAAAATATATTCAAATTCTATACATTAAAAGCTAGAAAACATGTCTGACATTAGTTTAAAAGGAGCAAAATAACTGAGAAATACTATGTTTTTTAGAAGGTTTAGTATAGTTAATATTCTAATTTTTTTCCAAAATTGTCTATAGAATCAATGCTATTTCAATTTTAAAAATCTATCAGAATTCTTTTTGCAGAATTTTACAAGGTTATTCTGAAATTTATATGAAAATCTTAAGAACTTACAATAGCTTAAATGATTCTGGAAAATAATACAATTGGAAGACTTGTATGACTTAATTCCAAGGTTACTATAAAACTTTAGTAATTAAAACAGCATGATACTGGCATTAGGATCAATATATAAATCAATGAAATAGAAGAGAAATCAAAACTCTCAACAATGGAGCCCGAGTAATTTAATGGTCAAAGGACATCTTTTTTCAACAAATAGTGCTGAAACAATTGAATATTTCTATGCAAATAAAAAAAAAACCCTTGACCCTTATCTCATATCAGATACACAAATAACTCAGGATGATTTTAGGCCTAAATGTACCAATTAAAACTAAGGATTCTAGAAGAAAACAAGGACAAAATCTTTGTGACCTTAGGTTATGCAAAAATTTTTTAGATGTGCTACAAAATATATAAATCATGGAAGAAAAAATGTTAAATCGGACTTTATTAAAATTACAACTTTCACTTTTCAAAAAACAATGTTAAAGAAAATGGAAAGGTAAGCCAAAGGCTAGTAGAAAGTATATGCAAAACATATGCCTGGAAAACATTTGTATCTAGATAATAAATAACTATCACAACTCAACACCTAAAAGACAAAAGTATGAAAAAAATACATAAATATTTTAACAGACATTTCTCAGACAAAGGCATATGAAGGCAAATAAGCACCAAACAAAATAGTTCAATATCAATAGTCTAAAATTAGAAAGAGTAACAATACCAGATGTTGTTAAGGATATGGAACAATTGGAATACCCATACATTGGTGATGGGAATGCAAAATGGCACAGTCACTTTGGAATACAGTAATCCCATTTTTTATATATTTACCTGAGAGAAATGACAGCATAAGTTTTCACAAATATTTATATTCATATTATCTGAAAATTGGAAACATTTCAAATGCCCAAAAACTAGTGAATGGATAAGCAAATTGTGATACAGCCATACTTTGGAATAACTACTCAGTAACAAATAGAAACACTCTACTGATGTATGCAATAGTATTGATGGAACTCAGAAGCATTATACTTGATGAAAGAAGCCAGATGTAAATACTGCATAATGTATGTTTCCATTTATTTGAAATTCAAAAAAAATCCCCATGACTACAGATATATATATAAGATATATATAAAAATATCTATCATATACATGATCTATATATGTTTTCCAGGCATATGTTTTGCATATACTTTCTACTAGCCTTTGGCTTACCTTTCCATTTATATATATATATCTGATATATATATATATATACATACATAAAATTTGCAGCATCCAGAGGCTGGAGATTTGGAGATGGGATAAATTGCAAAGGGGCACGAGGAAACCTTTTCAAGTGATGGAAACTTTCTATACCATGATGGTCCTGGTGTTACATGACTGTATACAGTTTCAAAATTCATCAAATTGTACACTAAATATAGATTAATTGCATTACATTTAAATTATACTTCAATTACGTACACACACTCAACATATTTATATTTACACTTCTTGGTAGCAGTGCATAGGATGGATGGGATTGGAATAAAGACTAATGGCAGAGAAGTCACTTAGGTCATTGCAGAAGTCAAGGTATTCTGGTAATCCTGAAATAAAGCAGTTGTAGAGAGAATGGGAGTAAAGAATATGAATCTGATGTTAGAGATGTTTCATAATTTAAACCATTCCATAGAATTTGCCAGCCCCTTCTCTCTCTCTTTTCTCTTTCTCATGTTAATAAGAAATCCCTCAGCTCGGTCTCAGACCATTGATCACATATCGTGGTGGTATTCATAAGGAATGGACAAGAAGGAAAGAGTTTGGATATCTATAAGCCTAACATAGCCATTTTCAGTTGGAAGTAGTGAAGGAATGAAGGTTGGGCAAAATCACCCGTAAGTTTTTCTCATTTTATGGTTACTTGATTAATTCCCTGCATCAGGGAATTCTGGCACAGATTATGTGGAAAGAGGTTGGTTTGAAAACATCCATATGTGGTTTTGATTCGACCTCACTTCCCTGACAACCTCAACTTCTGTCTTCAAAACTCGAGTTGAGAACCATTGGTATAAAATCCTGATAAGATACTCCCAGGTGAAATAGTAAGATCAGATTTTAGATTGGTAAGTTTTTAGAGGTTACAAAGAATTCCAGTTGGCATGTCTGCCAGGAAATAAAAATAAAGATACAGAGCTCAGGAAATTGGTTAGGGCTGATGATGTTAAAATGGAAGTCTTCGATGTGCAGACAATATTTTAAGTCACAGAAGTTGAAGAGATCATCAAGGAGATTATCAAGAATAGAGATAAGGATTGAATGCAGTAAATTATCTGCAATCAAAGGGCAAGAGAGGGGTTAGCAAAGGAAACAAGTAATAGTGATAAGAGAAGTAGGGGAGAGCCAGAACAGTGTGATAACATACTTAATCAAAGACGGGAGCCAAAGTGTAAGCCAAAGAGGATTAAATTCACACGTACTTGATTTACCAAAAAACGATTCCTCTACCAACATCTCTTCTGTATTAATGATGAAGGTGAAATCTTTTGGGGTTTTTATTAAAGGACCACATACATTATTTGATGAGTTCAATGTGTAATAAAGAAGAATAATTATCATATTTAAAAGGGAGATTTAAACTGAGGTATTTATGGACTCAGTTTCATGTCTGTAATTTATTTCCCAAAACATTATTGATCACTGTGCTTTCAAATAGAGAAAGAAAAAATGCTGTCAATTACATTTTCAGATACCTCAACTTGAACTTCATTTTAATTGTAAAATGTTGTTGTGTCATTTGTAAACTAGTTTCAAAAAACATTGACTTTGACATAATTATATAATGACTTCTATCAATCGCCTCTTTTACAATTGTTCAATATCAAACTTAACGTACTATAACAATCAGTAGCCTATGCATCTAAGATGCTTTATTCTTTTTTTTTCTTTTCCTTTTTTGTTTTCAAGAGAGATAGAGTCTCACTCTGTTGACCAGGCTGGCCTCCAACTCCTGGCCTCAAGTGATCCTCCTACCTCTTCCTCCTGAGTTGCAGGGATCACATGCATGACTGTTGATATTTTCAGGTCATACTATCAAAAGTAAATAATCTCCAGGAAAAACTGTAATTGTGCATATGTACATGGAGGCCAAATGGTTTCCATTGTAATCCTTAGTCAAAAGAACCAACCTGCATGATCTACATAGCAACATTGAAAGCATTAACAATTCAGTTCTGTCCAAGAAAAGTTTATTTAACATCTAAATGATGCCAGGCACTGTTCTCGCCTTAAAAAGAAAAAGAAGGAATGAATAAAAGACACAGTCTCTTTCATCAAGCAGCTCACAAAGTAGTGAGTAAAGCAAATAAATCACCAACTTCATAATTTGAAAGCTATTTCTATGTTTTTTATACTTATTTAGTATTGCAAATTTCAAACAAAACATTTTTAAGTGTCTTGGTACAGCTGATTTAAGATGGCAAGCAAAAAGTAAAATTAAAATGCATTTAAAAAATTAACAAGTATAAAATATAGACAATGAAATTTTCAAATTTTTTCAAATTGGTAACATTTATTTACTTGTTTTGAGGCATAGTTTCTTTCTGTCACCCAGGTGGGAGTGCAATGGTGCCATCTTGGCTCACTGCAACCTCTCTGCCTCCTTGACTCAAGTGATCGTCCCACCTCAGCCTCCCCAGTAGCTGGGACTATAGGCTCATGCCACCATGCTTAGCTAAATTTTAAATATTTTTTGTAGAGACAAGTTCTCACTATATTGCACAGGCTGATTTCAAACTCCCGGGCTCAAGTGATCCCCCTCCTTGGCCTGCAAAAGTGCTGGGATTACAGGTGTGAGCCACCACACCTTGCTAAATTGGTAACATATTTCTGAACTTATTAAAGCTTAAGGAAAAGAGGAAGTCAAATTGTCCCTGTTTGCAGATGACATGATTGTATATTTAGAAAACCACATTGTCTCAGCCACAGATCTCTTTAAGCTGATAATCAACTTCAGCAAAGTCTCAGGATACAAAATCAATGTGCAAAAATCACAAACATTCTTATACACCAATAACAGACAAACAGAGAGCCAAATCATGAGTGAACTCCCATTCACACTTGCTTCAAAGAGAATAAAATACCTAGGAATCCAACTTACAAGGGATGTGAAGGACCTCTTCAATGGGAACTACAAACCAGTGCTCAACGAAATAAAAGAGGACACAAGCAAATGGAAGAACATTCCATGCTCATGGATAGGAAGAATCAATATCATGAAAATGGCCATACTGCCCAAGGTAATTTATAGATTCAATGCCATCCCCAGCAAGCTACCAGTGACTTTCTCCACAGAATTGGAAAAAATGACTTTAAAGTTCATATGGAACCAAAAAAGCTCCCATTGCCAAGACCATCCTAAGCCAAAAGAACAAAGCTGGAGGCATCACGCTACCTGACTTCAAACTATACTACAAGGCTAGAGTAACCAAAACAGCATGGTACTGGTACCAAAACAGAGATATAGACCACTGGAACAGAGCAGAGCCCTCAGGAATAACACCACACATCTACAACCATCTGATCTTTGAAAAACCTGACAAAAACAAGAAATGGGGAAAGGATTCCCTATTTAATAAATGGTGCTGGAAAAACTGGCTAGCCATATGTAGAAAGCTGAAACTTGATCTCTTCCTTATACAAAAATTAATTCAAGATGGAATAAAGACTTAAATGTTAGACCCAGAACCATAAAAACCCTAGAAGAAAACCTAGCCAATACCATTCAGGCCATAGGCATGGGCAAGGACTTCATGAATAAAACACCAAAAGCAATGGCAACGAATGCCAAAATAGACAAATGAGATCTAATTAAACTAAAAAGCTTCTGCACAACAAAATAGACTACCATCAGAGTGTACAGGCAACCTACAGAATGGGAGAAAAGTTTTGCAATGTAACCATCTGACAAAGGGCTATTGTCTAGAATCTGCAAAGAACTTGAACAAATTTAGAAGAAAAAATCAAACAACCCCGTCAAAAAGTGGGCAAAGGATATGAACAGATACTTCTCAAAAGAAGACATTTATGCAACCAACAGATGCATGAAAAAATGTTCATCATCACTGGCCATCAAAGAAATGCAAATCAAAACCACAATGAGATACCATCTCACACCAGTTAGAATGGTGATCATTAAAAAGTCAGGAAACAACAGGTGCTGGAGAGGATGTGGAGAAATAGGAACACTTTTACACTGTTGGTGGGACTGTAAACTAGTTCAACCACTGTGGAAGTCAGTGTGGCGATTCCCCAGGGATCTAGAACTAGAAATACCAGTTGACCCAGCAATCCCATTACTGGGTATATGCCCAAAGGATTATAAATCATGCTGCTATAAAGACACATGCACATGTATGTTTATTGCGGCACTATTCACAGTAGCAAAGACTTGGAACCAACCCAAATGTCCAACAACGATAGACTGGATTAAGAAAATGTGGCACATATACACCATGGAATACTATGCAGCCATAAAAAAGGATGAATTCATGTCCTTTGTAGGGACATGGATGAAGCTAGAAACCATCATTCTGAGCAAACTATCGCAAGGACAAAAAACGAAACACTGCATATTCTCTCTCATAGGTGGGAATGGAACAATGAGAACACTTGGCCAAAGAATGGGGAACATCACACACCAGAGCTTATTGTGGGGTGGGGGGAGGGGAGGGACAGCATTAGGAGATATACCTAATGTAAATGACGAGTTCATGGGTGCAGCACACCAACATGGCACATGGATACAGATGTAACAAACCTGAATGCTGTGCACATGTACCCTAGAACTTAAAGTATAATAAAAAATAAATAAAATAAATAAAGCTTAAAAGTGTACTCATTCTTTTGGAACAGCCAGTGTACCTTGGAATATTTTTCCACACCATTTTTGTATCAGTCTAAGTTATACTGCAGTACTAAAATATTAGTGTCATGACACAACAAAAGTTTATTTCCTGCTCATACAAGTGCAACATGGGTCACCAGAGGCTCAGCTGATTATAGTTGCTCAGGGTCCCAAACTAATGGAAACTCCTTCTTGATACATGTCCCTACAGTTGACCAAACAGTGACAAATAGGAGTGTAGTAAATTAAACACTAAGTTATAAAGCATTTACAGTTCACATTTCAATGCCCGAATCAGTCACATGCCCATCCCTGTCAAAGGAAATGAGGAATGAGATTGTGCCATATTCCTGGAAAATCGGAATATATGTGAATAGCCCTAACAGCTTCCAAACAACTCATTTTCTCTTCTTCAGAAATAGCCCTCTTGCATATATCTCCTAAGTTATCTTCTCTGAAATTCCTCACATATATGTTTTTCATTATATTTGGTGATATTTTCTCTAACCTATTCTCCATATTTCTGACTTTTTCTGTTGCACTTATTCCATTTTTTTGGTTGTTTCTAGAATGTTTTTCGTCATAATGATATTTTTGTTTCCCTTTAATTTCTTGAGTTTTACAAGAATTATTTTCATTCTTTTACATGGTCTCATGATCACTTTTTTGTACACTTATATGACTCTTGAATTTTTTTCATTTCTTTCTTTTAAGATAAAAACTGCTCTTTACAATTCAGTACTATAAAACTGTATGATTTAACTATTCTTGTGTTATCCAGCTGCCTTTTGCTCATGTTCCTTCCCTCTATTCTTGCTTGCTTTCAGTCTGTTTTTTTCTCTATTTCTTTTCACACATAGGTCCCATGATAGTATCTTTCTGACTATTACTGAACTTTGAATGGTGGTGGGACTTTGTGTTGAAAAGTTTGGGGATTTATTTCAAACACTACTCTCATCAAGTAAGTTATTTCCTTCACCCTAGGAGCAAATGTTCTCTTAGATTGTTAAGTGTGGCAACCTGGATCTAATAGTCTTTTAAAACTTCTTCAATCCTCATTCCCACTGGGCTATGTCCTTTGACAGAGAAGCTTCATCATGGACAATAGACGTGGCATGTGCACCACCATGGTTTTTCCTTTCAGTGCTCCCTGTTTTATGATTCTGGGGTGTCAAAATTGGTCTAACAGGGCATTTTAATTTAAAAAATGTTGTTTATGTCCTTTGGAATATAATTTGGGGGGACTTATTTCTGCATGTTCTTTTTTTCAGTCTAGGTGTGTTTTGTAACATGAGGTCAGGAATTATAGCAATGTCTTGGTATTAGTGAAGATTTTTTAATTTGTCATTATTTATTATTTTAATGGGTTTTGAGGTAGGAGGGTGGAGTAAAATTGCCTATTACCCACTGCCTTAATTACACATTTTCATGTGTGTGTGTGTCTGTATGTTTATATATCTTCTTCACAGGACAATGACCTATTGAAGGCAGAACTATTACTTATCTTTTTCTCTCCAGCACTGAACATAGTGGGTGCTCAATAAATATTTTTGAATCAAAATGAATTTAATTTCTATATATTTTATTGTCTATATCACCACTACTAGAAAGCCACGTCCATCCATTTTGTGTTGTTTTTGGAAGAGAATCATCATTTCTTGTTGCTGAAAGCCAATAGATTTATGTTGCAACTCAATTTCTAGTGCTCATAAAAACTTTATTTCACTTCTACTAGGTAACTGAAAAACAGAAGCATTCCAAGAGTTATTATCAACCACAATATTAAATGAAAGCCTATCACTTCAAGTCAATAACTATAGGAATTCAATTTGCTATGTATACCTATACCTATACCTGTATCAGCACTTCTCATGGTGATTATACAAGTGGTACAGACACACTGATGGCCAAGCATGGAAGAAGTTGGAAAGCTTCTTTCCTCTGATATATTAGAGTTCTCCAGAGAAGTACAACCAATATCATGGTTCTGCTATGAGAGAGAGAGAGAGAGAAAAACAGAAACACGAGAGAGAGAGAAACAGAAACATGAGAGAGAGGCGGAGGTGGGCAACAACTTCAAAGTATGCAAGGCCCACTGGAGGCTGGAGACCCAGGGAAGTATTGTTGTTACAGTCTCAAGTCTGAAGATAATCTAGAGGTGGAGCTTCCTCTTCCTTGGGTGACTCTAGTCTTTTCTCTTTGGCCTTCAACTGATTATATGAGGATTCTCTTATTATGGAGGGTAATCTTCTTTTCTCAAAGTTTAACTGTTTAAGTGTTAATCACATCTAAGAAATACCTTCACCACAACAACTAGGCTGGTGTTTAACCAAAAACTGAGTACCACAGGCTAACCGAGTCAACACAGAAAATTAGGCACCACATCTGGCATGCTTAGGAGAATTACAGATTAGCATCAATAGACCCGGCTTGAAATTCAAGTGCTGATGTGTCACATCAAGTAAACAAGAGGATTCTGTGCTATTTTATGCTATATAAAGTGTCCCCCGGAGAGAAATGCAGAGGCCAAAGTCTCAAGTGGTAGTCTTTGTTGTGGTATCCAGATTTATTCTGCTTAATAAATATGTTATTGTAAAAAAAATTCTTGATAGCTTAAGACATCCAGAAAGTAGCACATTTATGGAAAATGGCAACATCATTTTTGGAGCTGAGCCCACCTTTATCATCTTAACTCCCTCACTTTAAATGATGGATAATTTAGCACTTATTCTTGTGTGTGCTTTGGTTAAATATTGAGATTTACAATGTTTCATAATCAGCCTGCAAAATGAGTCTCAATTTCACATAAGCTGAATGAAGACTAAAAATCAAGAAACAAATATTAGGATTATCTTTCCATTACACTCCCTTTGAAAAATGACACTTTGCTGCCATATGAAGGGTTCTCTAAGCTTTAATACTGAACAGAGATTTAAAAGGATTAACATCAACCACCTTCCAGTAAACACACAAAATGCATTTCAACATCTAGTATTTCATCTTTATTTGAGTACTTTCAAATTGTAATGCTCTAGTCATGTAGAAAGACTGGCTGGCTTTGTCTATTACCGTTCCTACTAAGTTATTCACAGTTCTGCAGTGAACTTTTTTCAGCAAGTTTTTCAGGTCTTTTGTTTCAGCTGTTGGTTTTTGTCTTGCTTACATTAGTTAGTCAGATTTATGGTGCTGTATGCAGGGGTTCCCACCATGCATGTCATTATTACTAATGTGTCTCCCTTTAGCAAACCATGTTTATAACTTAGCCAATTAGTTGCTTTGCCCAACTCTTTGAATTCCTAGGACTTACACTTCACTGAAATAGCACTTCTTATTGCCAAGGCACTTTGTAAAACACTTGACTCTATTTTCATGTATACCTATTTTTAGAGCCCACAGTGGAATTGAACAGACCTGTTTCTTGATTGTTTATTTTGCCCAGACATTTATTTGGAAGATGTTCATTCTTTTTGGGCTTCCACAGATGCCCCATTTGTTCATTCAACATCTTCTAGTGCACCAAATATGGACATGACCAGCTTGCTCACAGATGAAATAAAAGTTAACACTTTATTACCATGAAAATAGTTGCAATGTTGGTCCTGTTAATACATAAACTTTTGCTTTTAGTTTCCTCCAACTATGTGGAATACTATCTTTGCCCTTCAATGACAAAGTGTTTCTAATAGTAACTTTCAAATGAGTGCTCATGACTCACTTTTGCACAGGCAAAAATGAAATGATTTTATTATCTTTAAAATAAATGATGATTGATGATAATGATGATGCCATAACCCAGTTTCTTTAGGATGTCACAGATATAGTAAGATTTGAGGGATGCTGAAAACCTGCTTGCTTCAACATGTCTCCCCATTAACCTGGTCAGTGCCTCATATATCATCTTGGGTTATTTGACATGTAAAAAAATATATTCAGAAACTAGAACGGGTTAATATTCTCATCCCTGAATGTATTATGTCACAAGTTCATGAAGAATTCTATGATGTCTTCAGACAAAGTACAACTGCTTAGAACTTTTTGAGTTACCTACATCTACTATTTTATGGAACTCACTACAAAATTCAAGTTTTTAATTTATTTTTATTATGTCTATCTTACTCAATTTGACTGTAAAGTCCTTGAGGGTAAGGTAGATGGCTGAAGTTTTCTTTAATATGCTCCACAATAAATAGTAAAGTATTGTGCATATTGTGGTTGCTCAAAAACCTGTTGAATAACTGGAAAAAGACATATTAATGGTGATTAGCTTATTGGTTTAGCTAGGGAATAGAGATATAGGTATAGAGATAAACATAGTACGATGTTAAAAAAATAAATCTAGGTTGCTGTTATGAATGTTAGTCTCCAGGCAAAGTGATAAAAATAATTGATTGAAGTAGAACTTCCTGGATGGCAGAGTAAAGACCTTGCTAACTCTTCTCCATTAAAAACAAAGAAAATGTTATCGAAATTATCAAAATTAACCATTTCAGAACTCTAGAAATTAACCAAAGGCATACAACAAAGTAGAAAATGCTTAGCAAAACGATTAGATTTTTATAACAAAAATAGAGTCTGTGGCATTTTATTTTGGGGATACTTCCATCCCAAACCCAGGTCCACGGCATGGTAGCTCTCCTAACCATCAGCCTTGAACCCACTGGATGGAGCTGATCCATTTTGGAGCTCTGCAAATGATACCGTTCCCCAGAATGTTATCTGTATTTGACAATACTTAGAGTTCTCTGGAAAAGTCTCATTTCCAGGGCATTGTTGCTATTTAGCCTGACTTGGGGGTCAGCTCAACAGAAAAGCCTCATTTTCAGGTCATTGTCAAAAACAAGTACAATTATCTGCAATAATTAATACTACAACTGCTACAGGCCGGGCGCGGTGGCTCACGCTTGTAATCCCAGCACTTTGGGAGGCCGAGGCGGGCGGATCACGAGGTCGGGAGATCGAGACCACGGTGAAACCCCGTCTCTACTAAAAATACAAAAAATTAGCCGGGCGTGGTGGCGGGCGCCTGTAGTCCCATCTACTCGGAGAGGCTGAGGCAGGAGAATGGCGTGAACCTGGGAGGCGGAGCTTGCAGTGAGCCGAGGTCGCGCCACTGCACTCCAGCCTGGGTGACAGAGCGAGACTCCGTCTCAAAAAAAAAAAAAAAAAAAATACTACAACTGCTTAAGGTTGCAGTATCAGTTGGTCAAGAATTTGCAAGGAAGATCTAAGCAATGACACAGCCCTAAAGGATTTTGAAAAGCCTCAATCCATTATTAGAGATCTAGAAGTCCTAGTACTTGTATGCCTGTGCACGTGCTCAGGAAAGACTGAATGGAGCACTAGTTATTTGTTCATATCAGGTGGCTTTGGTGAACTCTGCAGGCAGGAAGTGAAAGCTAATGCAGATATGTAAACTGATTAAACTTTGAAGGTGTGCCCCCATGTACGCATATCCCTTAGAACAGTGCGGAAGATTTAGTGGCTCAAGGAAATATTTTGCCCAATCACTGACTGATCACTAGGCTATGCTGACCTGGGGTGAATTCAATATATACAGATTTTAAAATACAAGCAATGAAGTAAATAAATTGATAGAAAAATAAGTAAAAAGCAAAGATTTCATTGGCTACACACTGTAGGGAATATATACCCTACAGCATTAGTCTTGGAAAGTCAATAAATAAACAAACAACAGCAGCAACAGCAGCAACAACAAAACAGCACTAACAAAAGGGGGTCTGATTCCAGAATTGCTACAATATACAGACAATTTCCATTATACAGAGATTTCATACTTTTGAATTTCCCTACTTGCTAAAATCTATTTGTAACTCCAAAATCAATACTTGGAGTACTTTCACAGTTGTTCACATGAGTGTAAATGTACAGAGTGATGAAAGGTTGAGTACCCAATGTGCAAGTTCTTAGCTGAGATCAAAGATGACATTCTCTGCATTCTTATTTTACCTCTCATATAAAGATGGCCACAGGATTAAGACAGTAGTAGGGCAGCCTCAGGCAAGTCACTTAACAATTGTGAACCTTGCTCCTTGTTTTCTCTTTTGCAAATTGTTTTTAAAAAGTCTACCAGGATAAATTGTTTTCAGTTGTCAAATTTCTAATCTATGTGGTATACATAAAATTCTAATCTATGTGGTATATATAATGTGTGCATGTGTGTAAGCACAAACACACACACATATATGTGTGTATATATGTGTGTGTATATACATATATATACATACATATACATATATCCCACAGGAGCTATATATGTATTATTGCCCATGTGGGATATATGTATATGTGTATGTGTGTATATATATACACACATATATACACATATATATACATATACATATATATGCACATATATACACACATATATACATATACATATATATGCACATATATACACATATATATACACACACATAT
This sequence comes from Symphalangus syndactylus, assembly GCF_028878055.3. NCBI lineage: Eukaryota > Metazoa > Chordata > Mammalia > Primates > Hylobatidae > Symphalangus > Symphalangus syndactylus. Next base: position 84,068,662 of record NC_072435.2, read on the forward strand.
ACATATGTCTCACATAGGCAATTATATATATATACACACACACACATATATACATATATATATATACACACACACACACATACACACATATACATATATCCCACAGGAACAATAATACAATATTCTCTAATTCAGCATGATAATGATAAATTATGATAAATAATAAAGGGAGTTCTTCAATGTAAAAGAAAAGAACATTAATGAGCAATAAGAAATTATCTAAAGGTACAAAATTCACTAGTAATAGTAAGCACACAAAAAAAACACAAGACATTATAACACTGTAACTACTGTTTGTAAACTACTCTTAAGTAGAAAGACCAAACAATAAACCAATCTAAAATATAACTACAACTTTTCAAGATACAGACAGTGTGGTAAGACATTAAGAAAACACAAAAAGTTAAAAAGTGAGGAGACAAAGTTAAAATGTAGCGTTTTTCTTTGTTTTCTTTTTGCTTCTTTTTTAGTTTGTTTGCTGATGCAATCAGTATTAAGTTGTCATCAGTTTAAAATAATGGATTATAAGATAGTATTTGCAAGCTTCATGGTAAACTAAGGTAATCAGTATTTGCAAGCTTTATGGTAACCTGAGGTAACCATGGTAATCTAAAAACATACCATAGATACGCACACACACAAAAAGCAAGAAATTAAATCATGCTACCAGAGAAAATCACCTTCACTAAAAGGAATACAAGAAGGAAAAAAAAAAAACAAGTGAGGACCACAAAACAGCCAGCAAACAAATAACAAAATGGCAAGAATAAGTCCTTATTTATCAATAATAACATTGCATGTTAATGGACTAAACACTTCAATAAACGACATAGCATGGCTAAATGAATTTAACAACATCAACAAAATAAACAAGACCCAATGAATTTTTACCTATAAGGAACACACTACCTATAAAGATACATATAGACTGAAAATAAAGGGATGGCATAAAAACAGAGCAGTGGAACAGAACAGAGAACCCAGAAACAAATTTCTATATCTACGCTGAGCTCATTTTCAACAAAGGCACCAAGAACATACATTGGGGAAAAGGCGGTCTCTTCAATAAATGGGGCGGGGAAAACTAGATATCCATACGCAGAAGAACGAAGCTAGACCCCCATCTCTTGCCATATACAAAAATCAAATCAAAATGCATTAAACACTTAAATGTAGGACCTCAAACAATGAAGCTACTAAAAGAAAACATTGGAGAAGCCATCCAGGATATTGTTCTAAACAACAATTTTATGAAGTAATACCCCACAAGCATAGGCAACCAAAGCAAAAATAGACAGGTATAGCTACGCCCAAGAGGGTGGGGCTCCTGCCTGCTCCATAGAGCAGTAGGCCTGGGTCTGCAGCCATGGCTTGGGCAGCTGCAGTGTACCTGGGGAGCTCCCGCCCCAACTCAAAAGGGGCGGGACTCTCATGGGCCCCATGGAGTGTGCAGCAGTAGCGGAGCTTCCCTGCTGCAGCTGGTGCGATGGCAGCAGCCACTACCATCAGTACCACGTGACCAATTCTGACAATGATATAAGCAAAAGTGATGTGCGTAATTTATGGACCAAACATATAACAGCCAATTTGAGATCCTCCTCAACTCTCCCTTTTTGTTCCCAACAAACATTTTAGATGCTGGCTGCTCTTTCATACTGTGTCCTGAGTGCCTACAAAGGCAAATAAGGGCACCCACAAAGGAAAGTAGGTGATAGAAATGGTAAGATCAGTCATTTTTCATAAAATGAGTTATATTGGGTTTACATAAATTATCTAGATTTGGAAATAACTGAATCTGATTATTTGATTAGCTTCTCAAATAAATGAGCTATATATATCATCATTTCAAGGGTATATTTACTTATTTTGGCACACACTGATAAAAGTATTTCTTAAGAATCATACTCAAGCTAACAATATAGGATGAAATAAAAGTGATACATGTAAAGCTGGTTTGTTACTCAAACACTAAGGTGGTAACATGTATTCTTCACTTAGTTTCAGCTTTATAAGAACTGGATCTCTGCTGGAACTACTTTCTGGAAATGGCCTGGTTGCTGGTTTTGACCATTATAAAGGTATCTTCTGTTCGCGCAAGCTTTGGATTAGAGCAAATCTAAATAAACACTTTATATCTAAGCAATATAAGCTGAGGTGGATATAACTAAGAGTAAATTAAACTAATTTGGAGGACTGTTCCCTACGTGTATATTTAATGTGTAAATTCATTTCTTATTTCTACTTTTCTTCATATTAAGTTGGTTAATTTTTTAAAAATATAAAAACTGGCAGAGACTATTTTATTTTGGTTCCCTTGGTCAGAACCCACTGCAACTAGAAATAAATGAAAAATAGAAGGAAAATTTATGTTGTCCTCAATGAAGGAGGAAATAACTACGCACTAAAATGTACAAAGTGCTCCGGCCAACTACATTAAAATTGGCCCAAACTGAACAAAACTTAGAGCTGGCATATAATTTTTCAGGATTTGAGAAGAGAGCTAATCTTTCTAAAAGTGTTAGTCCTATTCAAATACCTTGAATGAAATGGTGAGATTTTGAGGTGTGGCTAAAGCATAGCAGAAATAAGGAGCATCATCACATAAATTCATCTGGACACAGCACAATAGCAATGAATGCAGAGACCGTAGAGTGGAAAAAGAAACTATATTTACTTCCAATTTTCATTTTCTATGAATTATAACCCTAGATAAGAGAAACTTCTTGAGGAAATGTGGGACATATTATGGAAGTAGGGCAGTAATTGCTATGTCTTTGCATCAAAATCCTGTGGCATAAGGGCTTTGTTTTATGCTATCTGAAGCCCTTAAACATCAAAAACTTTAAAAATATAGTTAAGGAAAAAATTAATTATCAAGGTAAAGGAAACTAAATGTTTGACAAGATGGTTTCAAACCAATAAATCAGAAACAAAATCGTTAACTACTCCAGCTTACTCCCCCTATACCACTCACCTAATTTTTTTTAAGGTTTCATTTAAAAATGAGTAATAGGCTGTGGGTGATGGCTCGCACCTGTAATGCCAGCACTTTGGGAGCCCAAGCCAGGAGAATCACTTGAGCCCAGGAGTTGTAGACCAGCCTGGGCAACATGATAAAACCCCCTCTCTATGAAAAAATAAAAATATTTAGCTGAGCGTAGTGATGCACACCTGTAGTCCCAACTATCGAGGAGGCTGAGGTGGGAGGCTTGCTTGAGCCTGGAAGGTTGAGGCTGCAGAGTCACGATGGTGCCACTGCACAGCCTGGATGACAAAGCAAGACCTTGTCTCAAAAAAAAAAAATAAAAAGTAACAATTCAAAACAAAGCACAGAACCTAAGCATAAATACTGAAAATCAATACAGAAAGTGTATCTAAGCTAAAAGCAAATAAAAGATCTGCATCATATGAGGACGTATTTAAAGAAAAGAGGCATATAATTAAAATACTTTGTTCTCATAATTTCAAATACATTAAATAAAGTGGCATATTAATGTGAATAAAAAAGAACCTCAAATAATATGAAAATGTAATGAGACAATAAGAATATTTGAAAAGGAAATTTATGAATCATGACAAAGAAATTGAAAAGAAAAATAAATCAAAGCCCCTTTACACTACAGAGGATGTAAATAAAGAGAACACTAGTAACTAGAAAACATAATCAAGCGTAGGTTGATAGATTGGAGTAAAACACATATATACATGCACACACACACACACGTGGCCCACTTTTGTTAGATTTATTTTAGATACCTTTTTGTTTTAGATATTATAAATTGTTTATTTTTTAAAAAATGGTTATAGTTTTTACTAGAATATTGAAATGTAATTGGCTTATTTTTAAATCATCTTTTTTGAAATGTAGTTTACATATGAGAAAATACTCCTATTTTAAGTGTTAAGCTCTGTAAGTTTTGACAAATACACAGACAGAAGTTAATCATCCTACCAGCTCCTGGTAACCCCTGATCTTCTTTCTTCATTTTAAATACAACTGATCTTTTCTACCGTTTCATGTAAAAGGAGTTGAATCTGTAGACCAATTGGAAAAGAATTGACACCTTAACATTAAATCTTCCAAATCACAAAAATGGCATATCTCTCCGTTTATTTAGCTTCTTAAATTTCTTTCAGCAATATTTTATAATTTTTAATGTGCAGGATTTGCACATCTTTTACTAAATATATTGTGAAGTATAAATCACAATATATCACACTAAATATATCACACTTTTGATGCTATATAATTAATATAAATCAAATTTAAACATCGAATTGTTTATTACCAGTATAGAGAAATGCAATGAATTTTATATTTTAACCATATATCCTATGATTTGCTAAATTCACCTAATGCTTCTTCCTCCAGAACTCTCCACACAGGTGCGTAAGACTGCTTGATATTGTCCCACATGTCCCACAAAGCTCTGTCCATTAGTTTTCAGTCTTTTTTTTCTTTCTGTGCTTCAATTTGGATTCATTCTATTGTTATGTCTGCACAGTGTAATTTGTTCTTTATCCCATCCTGTGAATTTTTTGTTTCATTTACCCTGTCTTTCATCTTTAGACATTTCATTTGGCTCTTTTCTGTACTTTTCATTTCTCTCCTCATTATTTCCTGGTTTCTTTTTAAATCCCTGAGTATATTTATTATAGCTTTTTAAGCTTCCTTGTCTGCTAGTCTACCCTCTCTCACATTTCTTGATCTGTTTCTATCAACTGAGGCCTCTTCTGGCTGTTACATAATGTTCTGCTTTGCACATGTAGTAATTTTTTATTGTGTGCTAGACACTATGAGGTTACACTGAGGTTACATACATCTTCTGCAATTTGCTATCTTGCTTCAGAGAATGTTGTGCTTTATTCTAGTAGGCAGCTAACTTACTTGAAGATTAGTTTGATCCATTTAATTCCTGTTTTAAGCACTTTTATGGCATGTCTAGAGTTGTCTTCATTCCAAGCATACCTTGGTCTCTTCACCCAGATATGACCTTTCCGGGTTTTCTACTGAATGCTTCATTGATGACTGAAGAATCTTTACACTGGTTAGTCGGAACTCAAATGTTTCCCTACCTTGTGAAAGATCTGAGAGTTGTTCATCTTACAGTTCTTTGCCTGGCTTCATTGAGTTTTACCCTATGCATGTACAACCTTGTACTCAGCAACTACTCAAGAGGTCTCAATGGCAATTTGTTTGTTTTGGTTTTTTTTTGGCGGGGCGAGACCGAGTCTCCCTCTGTCGCCCAGGCTGGAGTGCAGTGGCGCAATCTCAGCTCACTGCAAGCTCCGCCTCCCAGGTTCACGCCATTCTCTTGCCTCAGCCTCCTGGGCAGCTGGGGCTACAGGCGCCCGCCACCACGCCCGGCTAATTTTTTTGTATTTTTAGTAGAGACAGGGTTTCACCGCATTAGCCAGGATGGTCTCGATCTCCTGACCTTGTGATCCTCCCGCCTCGGCCTCCCAAAGTGCTGGGATTACAGGCGTGAGCCGCCGTGCCCGGCCGGCAATTTCTTAATAGCTTCTCCTTGTACAAAATATTGCCTCACAGTTTCCAGCTATCTCAGCTTTCTCTGACAATTTTTTTAGCCTTAACATATTGACTATAAGTTTGTCTGTTTCCATTGTACGTACTCTTTTTAACAACATCTTAATATTTCTTAACATGAATGTTCCATTATTTATTTAGTTTATTTACCAGAGATGGACTTTTAGGTACTGTGGCAAATACTATGCATTGACTTACTTCAGTCCATTTCAGGCAACTTAGAACATGCTTACTAAATGACAGAGGCTGAAAAGTTATAGACTACTTTCTCAGACTTCTCTACAGTTCAGGTTCCAAACAGGCTTAGCTTTCGATGAGCAGATATAATCATATATTGGGCATGCAATCTGGTACTTCTGCTGTTTCTGCTAATGAGCTTGGTTGCAGCAGTATTTGTCTCTTATGAAACAGAAATTACTGAGGGTGATACCTTGCTCCAGAATACCTCTCATTTCATTCCTAGCTTCAGAGTAGTCTCATTTCTACAGACTCGGCATAAAGGTTGTTTCTAAAGCCCTTCCAATGAGGTAGCTAATTTCCTGAACTAAATTCTTTTCCGCTTAAACTAGCTAAGAGTAGTTTCTGTCATCTATAATCAAACACAGTGCAAAGGAGTTTTGAAACAGAAATTGAGAGCTACATGCAACAGAAGCCATATATTTTGCATTTGCTTAGCAATCAAGTGGGAAATGAAGAGGACTCACATGTTGCATTCTGAAACAATGATGAATTTTGTTATTTGATGATAAAAAATTAATACAGTTGTTCCCTGTGGGGCCCTGGATGAAAGAGTGTCAACAGTGACCGTAGCATTAGAGGAAATAATAGAGACAATACGTAAGATTGAGGTGTGTTGATTGCCTTTTTCACTTTTAAACAAAATTCTACAATAATGTTCATGTAGACAGTCTAACACCAGCCAGTGAGAAGCTCTCTGCCTAGTTCTACACTCTAGGTTGACTGAGATTACAGTAGTATGATTCCTTGAAGAGTTGAGAAGGCCAGTTGTTTTAACCCTAACACTGAAGCAGTTATTAGTAAGACTGTAAATCAGTCATTACAGGAAGAGATAGCAGTAACAGAAGCCATAGCAGGAACCCAAAAGCTTACCATCAGAGAGGACTTTATCATCGCTAAGTCCCCAGTGACACTTCATGATTCTCATTTTCCCCTTTTCCAAATGAGAGTTTTTATTCTGTTTATCCTGTTCCAGCTGCACCATGGTAGGTTGGATATGTTTGGGGGCAGATTGTTTGCTTTTAATTTTACCAACTGCCAGACCACAAGACTACACATAATCTAGAGACACTGCAATGATCTCTATGTGGGACTTTGGAACTGTCTATTTTGCAAAAGGCATGACTGGGTTCTGTGTGTCAGAAGAAGGGTATGGCAGAATACTGGGGTAGGCAAATGGCTGGATTGTGGGAGGGACTAAGAGTTGTCCCACAAAATCAGTTTTTCCCACTTGCTCAGAAATAAACCTTCAAATGTTATTTGGGCACAGGGTCTCCAAGAATAACAACTAAATTCTATAATTTTCTTTGAATCTAGGTGTGGCCTTGTGTCTGTGGGTAAGTGTTGACCAACGGAATGTAAGTAAAGTGAAGAACAATCAAATAAATGTTCTTAAAGGGAGAGGGCTTCTTTTCCCTTGTCTGCTAACTCAAATATGGATCAGCTGGCTGAAGCTGGAGCAGTTGCACTGGACCACTTATTGAGGGTAGCAGAGCAAAAAGAAAGACAGATCTCTGAGAATCATGGGGTTTTCACACCAGGAACCTACATGATGGAGAAATAAACTTCTATCATGTTTATAAGCCACTGTTATTTTGGGTTTTTCTGTCAATTATAGCTGAAACTACCCCTATGTTTATAGAGTTATTTTACAGAATTTCAAATATTACCTAAAAAATGCTTCAACAAAAAATGGTATCTTTAAAGAAATGTATTTGTGTACATGTTATAAGCATTATTTTTTGGATAGATTCCTAGGAGTGAAAGTCTTGAGTAAATGATGTGTTATTTTTATTTTGAAAGATACTTTCTACTTGCCTTGTAAAAATGCTTTATCAAGTTTCACAAAAAGAGTATAAGAGGAATTGTTTTCCTGTATCCTCTATACAGATTTTTACTGATTTTTAAATTTATTCTATTTGAATAGATAATCTTACGTACATATCTCTATTATGAGTAAGCCTGGGAATCCTTTTTCACACATCTGTTTTGGCCAACTGTTTTCTTCTGTTTTTTGACAAACTTTTTATAAATTGTTTAGTTTTTCTGGCTGATATGTTTACATATTCTGGATATTAATTATTTTTAGTTGTATGTTTGGCAAGTTTTTTTTCCAGACTGCTGGTTATTGTGTAACTTACTTATGATGGCTTTAATTAAAGAAGTATTTATATTTCAGTATAAGTGCCAACATTTTCCTTTCTGGCTTCTGGATTTTGCTTCTTAGCTAGAAACCTCTAGAGGTTATAATATTATTTTTCTATATTTCTTCTAACGTACTGTTTCAATTAAAAATTATTTCACTTTTTAATGCATCTGGAATATATTTATGCAAGATAGGAATTAGAGGTCTAATATTTAATTCTTTTAAATGAATAACCAATTTTCCCAGTGCCATTTGTTTAATAATACTTCTACATTTCACTGATTTGAAATGCAAGTTTAATTATAGTCAAATTCTTGAATAGGCAAAGATGTGTTTCTTCGTTTCTGTGTTTTATTAATCATCTGTTTCTAGCCAATGCCATCCTTTGTGAACTCCTACAATTTTGTAACACATTTAGATATCTAGACAGCAAATCTTCTTTTCCAAAAGCATTTGGATATTCTCATTCATATATGCTTCCAAATGAACTTTGAAACAAATTTTTATCTACCCAGCTGAAGGAAGATTTTTTAAATATTGTAGCCATTCCATAACTTTTAGAAGTCAATAAGTGCTTTTAAAAATGTGGATGTTAACTATGATGTTAATATTTGAATAAAAATATAGCTAGCCAATTGGAAAGTATTTTAGAATAAAGACGTTATATAAATGCATATATTGTTGATATATTTATACAAATGAAATGCCTATATCACCTACAGGTTATCAATTTTTGAAAATAATTCCTCAAAATTTTTTAGTTTATTATTCCAAAGAAAAGCAAATCATCTTTCCCCCACAACTTAGCTGGATCCATATTTAGACAAAGAATTAACACAACCTCAATTCTCTTTTCTGTTATTTTCTCTTTTTTTGAGACAAGGTCTCTTGCTCTGTTGCCCAGGCTGGAGTGAAATGGTGCAATCATAGCTCACTACAGCCTCAGCCTTCTGGGCTCAAGTGATGCTCCTACCTGAGTCTTTTGAGTATCTGAACTACAGGTGTGTGACAACACGCCTGGCTAATTTTTTCAATTGTTTGTAGAGATGAGTGTCTCATTATGTTGCCCAGGCTGGTCTCAAACTCCTGGCTTCAAGTGATCCTCCCTCCTCAGCATGCCAGAGTGCTGAGATTATAGGCATGAGCCACTGTGTCTGGCTCCCAATTCTCTTTTCTATATGTCCAGATGTTTTAGTGTATATTGACTGAGATTAGCAAATATCAATGTTCTCAGTTTCCTTTAGACTGATGAGAAACTGGCAGAAACTGAAATTTCTAGGGTTTTTTTCTGATTTTTTTTCAGTGAATATATTGGTATTGTAAAACAATAAGCTACTGGCACTGTAATCTAATAGTCATTATGTGGACAGAAAGCCTGTGACCTTAAATTCATGTTGTACTAATAAAAGAGGTGTGTAGAACTGTTAGTAAAATTTGTGAGAAACGCAGACTCTGATTATTCTTTGGCTACCATTGCTTTTTTTATAGCTACATGACATCACTGTTTAGCCAGCTCCCATTTCATAGGTTCTGTCTTTCACATTACTTGGCTTTTATTTCCTCAAAGTTGAGCTACTAAGGCTCAGGATAGTTGAAATCAGAAATATATCTAAACTTTGCCACATGCTAGAGGAGAAAAAATTCACCTCTTATGACATTGAAGACTGAAAAGTTGAGCACAGACCAGAAATTAAACTTAATTCTTCCCTCTGGGTGATTTTTCCTTGGGATTTTTGGTGTGGTCTCCGGCTCGCAGATCTTAGTTAGAAAGAAATCAATGCAACCATAACAACATTCCTATGGGGATAGACCTCATTTAATCCAAAACAGCTCTAAGAGTTCAATGTTATTGTTACTCTTATTTTATAGATAAGAAGATAAAGCACAGAGAGATTGAGTAATTTGACCAACATCACACAGTGAGCAGATGGAAAGGAGGAATAGACAGCGTGACATAAAGATGAGAAGGGAAAGGAAGACACAGTGTGCCTCGGGTTCTGCACTCCTAACCACCACTTTTGTACTGCTTCCCAAAGGGACCGGGGAAAGAGACTTTTGAAGAGTATTTCACATGGACATAGAACTGCACATCAGGCTGTATTTCTGCTTTTCTCTCTCTCTTTCTTTTTTTCTTTTTTTTTTGAGATGGAATCTCACTCTGTCGCCCAGTCTGGAGTGCAATAGTGTGACCTCGGCACACTGCAACCTCTACCTCCCAGGTTCAAGTGATTCTCCTGCCTCAGCCTCCTGAACAGCGGGGGATTACAGGCACCCACCACCACACCCAGCTAATTATTTTTTGTATTTTTTAGTAGAGATGGGATTTCACCAGGTTGGCCAGGCTGGTCTCAAACTCCTGACCTCAGGTAATCCAACCGCCTCGGCCTCCCAGAGTGCTGAGATTACAGGCGTGAGCCACCGCACCTGGCCCCAAGCTGTATTTCTTTTTAGGAAGATGACCATCTCACTGACTCCATCCAGTAAGGGTACTGTAGGAACTAACTATAATATTTCAGAAGTGACTGTTGTAAAGCATATACTTGTGAAAATTATAATATCTTATAAATCTTAAAATTGTATGTAAGTATTTATACTAAGCCTTCTTCCTGGAAGTCTACATTTTGAAAGAGCATTTACTCTTCATTTGCCTTTGGGTTTGTCAGTGAGTGCTAATCTGAACCCATAAAGTTTGTCCAATGGAAACAAATACAACTGCTTCCTCTTTTGCCAATGAATCTGTGACTTGATATACATATAGCTTTAGGCCACGCCTAAAAAGCAGCAGTAGCAGATTATTTCAAAAAGATGCAGACAGGTTTATATGGGTACATAGGATATCCATATAGTTTCAATCACTTTACTTTTAAGGCCTAAAATTTTAATATGATTTTATAAAAAACTATTATACAGAAATTCTTGCCAATAGATCCAACAAAAAGACTTGAGCAGTGAGTCCAGCTAAGTGACCACTTTACTTCACTTTACTTAATTAGAAAACATGCAGACAGTTGGTTTGGGGTGAAGAGTAGTTTTCAGTTAAAAAAAAAAAAAACTCATTAGTATGCTCATCTCATGTAAATCCTCTAGAAACCAGATTGAGAACATGGTTTCTCTTATCAGGATCATGATATCCTTTTCCTAAACGAAGCATTTGTACCACAGTGAAAATTCCCCACTTTCCCTTACATGCCTAGGGGAAAGAACTTCTAAATAATGCATTTGTTTTGGCTCAAAGACGAAATCGTGGGTAATCTGAATCTCTCATTAGTTTCACAGTTCTCTGTGGATTAGCTCTGTTTCCTCAGCAAATTTTCCTTTATCACAATGGAAATTTGGGCAAAAATGTGTTTATATTTTCCACCACTAAAATAATGTTATCTGAAGGGCCCACTCTGTGGTAATCAGGGTACTTCACTTGTATTTTAGCACTAACAGTTTAGGCCAGAACATGAATCGGGCTATAATATTTGGGCTGTTTCAGAGCTCATTCTAGGGCAGTCTGTTCAAATCAAGACCACACTATGATTGGATCTTTTACAAAGTTCATAAAAAGCTATCTTGGGGCAATATTTTAGTGTGGTTAAATACCAGCAACCATCTTCCTTACCCCAGCTAGTGATCTCCAAGGAGCTATGTGATCCATTTTTGTGGTCCAGTAGCAAAAACCACCACTGACAGAAATATTTTGTAGTTTGCATGTACATGAGTTATGCCCTCTCTTCTCTCTTTCTCAAATGATTTTTCCTTTTTTTTCCCCTGGTCTTTTACTTCACTCTACTTCTTTCTGCCAGAATCAACATCCAACATTCTTTTAATATTTAAGTGTTCAATAATAGATCCCTGAAAGGAAATAACATTCAATATGTTATTAAAACCCTTTTTAAATTCTGATGATCCACCATTAATTCAATATTCTACGTGCCAGGCTGTGAGCAAAAGTTTTTATTTTTAAGTGCCTTAAAAAGAAAGTAAATGACATAGTAGGGATACCAGAGAAAAAGAAAAGTTAAAGAATATTTTAAACATTATACGCAAATGTGGAATTTTAGAGAAATCTAGAATTTATAGGAATGAAAAGAGCAAAAACAACTATTATTGTTTGAGCCCAGGAGGCAGAGGTTGCAGTAAGCTGAGATTACACCACTCCAAGCCAACCTGGGCAACAGAGCGAGACCCTGTATCAACCAAACAAACAAAACAAAACAAAACAATGGCAACAACAGTAACAACAAAACCCCCAAAGCAATTATTAAATACCTTCTATGTGCCAGGTACAAAATTATATATTACTTATAAACATGTATATGAGAAGAAGCTCATGTATCTTAAATAAAACAAATTTCAATAATGAAAACTCATTTATAAACATAAGCTAATTAAAGAACTACTAACTTTATGGTACTTCATTAGTGATAACGAAATACCACTTCCAGTATTAGTAAAGCCTTTCCTGTCACCATAATAAAGATGTCATGGAATGTAACACTTCCGATTAAATGTTAAGCCTATTGTTCCTTGTGAAAACCTGAGTGAGGCAATTGATGATCACAGTGTCTATGCCAAGGTATTTAGAGTAAATTACAGATATATTAGACCACTCTGGGTTTTTCTTGCCACTTCATTGGTCACTGTTTCTTCATTAACTTTGTTGGTAGGTCTGGAGTCAACTGTAGATGTTGAGCTGCCTAGGGCTGAAGCCTAACACCCTCTTTTCTCTTGAAATGACCTTATATAACACTCATACGCTCATGAGCCTCAAAATGTCTATCTCTAGCCATTACTTCTCCCCTAAGCCCCCTGAGTCTCATATTTAACCACCTGGTTGACATCGCCACCTGGATAAATAATTAGCCGCTCCCAACTTCTCACAGGTGACACTAATTTCTTGATTCCCATACCCACAAGAAAAAAAAAGAAAACCCATTCCATTCTGAGTCTTCTTTGTCTCAATAAATGGTACCACTTTTTATCTAGTTTCCCAACCCCCAAACTGGAGTGAGACTTGGCTCTTTCCTTCCTCTTATCCCTCCCATCTCATACAGGAATTCTAGACTATTTTACCTCCCAAACACCTATCATGGTCCCAGTCCAAAGCAGCGTCATTTCTTTCATGGATTACTGGAACAGCTTCCAAGTTGTTTTCTCTGCTTCCTGCATCCCAACTATCTATTATTCACATAGCAGCCAGCGGTCTTTGTAAAATTCAAATCAAATCATAGTATTTCCTTGCTGAGAGCCTGTTAATGGCTTCTCATTGCATGTATATGAAAATTCAAATGCTTCCTATGTCTTCCACCACCTGGATGCCTACTTCTCCATCCTCTTTGTGTACTACCTACTCCTCCATTCCTCCATTTGCTCGTTACACTTCAACTTCTCCAGCCTCCTTTCTGTCCTTTGAATAGCCAGGTCCTTTACCAATTCATGAAGCTGGTACTCGCGGTTACCACTGTGTGGTGAGTTCTTCACACAGCTCCCCATGTGGCAGATGCCTACTCACCCTTAGGTTTCATCTCAAATACTCTGAAAGACTTTCCATGAAAATGAAGCTCAGTTTACCTTTCTCGACCCCTCTTTGCTCAGTCCCATCACATCAGTCTATCGATTTCCTCCCCAGAATCTGTAATTCTTGTAATAACACTCCCCAGAATCTGTAATTCTTTCTCCAGTCACTCATTTCCATGTTTTTTGTTGTCTCCCCAAGAGAATGCAAGAGGAAGGACCTCACCTGCCCTGTCATGGCAACATTCCCAGTGGCGAACTTGATGCCTGATGCATGTATGTAGATGCTCAGAAAGTCTTTGCCAGATAAATAAATAAAACAGAGGAATTATGGAAAGTAAGAAGTGAATAATCAGAAATAATAGATTGTTCCAAGGCAAAGGGGCTTTAGAGACTGTTTGATCAAACCCACTTACCTTCCCAAGAAGACAAACCAGAGAGGCTGTTTTCTAAAGCTGAGAGTGAGTGGCTGGAATGGGTTTCTGACATTGAATGCAGTGCTTTCCACTAAGTAAGTGGATCAAAAACTTGGTCCTTGGTCAGCTTTTCACTGGACTGTGCTGAAATGAAGAAAATAAGAGCGATATTACATGCAGTTATATACCTCCAACTATCCTTTTTCAGAAAGAACAAGGTTAGCTCATGTCCTTCTTCCCCTTTTGTGTTTAATATCTTTTCTTTATAAAACAATACTGACAGCAGATAACAGTTTTTTAAAAAATTATCTTTTGACAAAGTAAAAACTTTGAGATCTCTCTTGAGTTCTGTTGTTCTGTGTTTTTGATTATTTTGTTTTGTTTTTCATTTTAAAGAGGCTGAATTTTAAAATTCTGATAACAAAGTATCTCTGAACGAATAAAGTTATTATAAGTGATTTATCTTACAGATCCCACCTCACTCCCTTCCAATCCTACTCCACTTAGATAAGCAGTAAGAGCAGCTTGTTTTATCCTTCAATATCTTCCTCATTCTTATGTAAATGTGCTCATGCACACACACGCACACACACAGAGTTTTGACTTCGATGTAATGCAAAAGGATCATGTCATACACATTACCCTACAATTTGTTTTTATTTTTACCTGATAAAGTAGGTAATATGCATTGTAGGTTACATGCATTGTAACTCTAGAACAATGCATATAGTTGTAACTTTCTTTTAATTTTACATAATATTGCATAGTATGAATATACTGAAATATATTCAACCATTTCCCTGCTGATAAATGCTCTCAATTTTCCAGGTTTTTTAAATCCACTACAAACAATGCTCTCATGACATCTCTATATTTATGTCAACAGATTAAAAAGGTCAAAATCTCTCTTTCATCTTTTTCTACATTTAAATCTTTTCTTCGATATTAGGGTTTCTACCTCTTTAGGATACATTTTCAATAGTAGAATTGCCAGATTGGGGGAATCTATATATTTTTAAAATTTTAGTATATACTGATAGTATTTAACCAGCATGGCCTGTCATTGTTCTGTATTCCCAAACATAGTTTTTGTTTTTTGAAACACCCTGCTATAGTAGTTTTGGCCTTGTCTGTCAAAGCATTTTAATCACCTCTGGAACACAACTACTAAGTATGCTAGCTGTCTCTCATTCTGCTATTTGCCACTCTGGAGACAGTTTAGTAGTCTCAAAATCCAAGAGACAAATGTATTTTCATATGAAATGAAAATTTGTATACAAGAAAATGCCCTCACTTTCTGCTCCTTATCTGCCTTCTACTACAGCATTTCCAACCACTTGTTCTACACCATACCCGTATGACTGATAGCTTTCTTTGTCTCGAGTCCGTAAGGATATTCTTATACACTAGGACCAAGAATTCTGGCGATATTTAACAGGGTATGTCCCCATTCTTTCTCTGTAAAGAAGTTAAATATTTTATGTTATTTTTTTCTTTTAAAAAGTTAATATAGTGTCTGATCATTAGTTACAATGTTATTCTTTTAGGTATTTCCCTGAAGATAAAGCACAAACTTTCTTTTTTTGGAAAATCTTATCTGCATTGGCCACCTCTTCCCATCTGACTACTCTGCTATCCAGGGTGTCAGAGTGTTCCATAACATCTTAATAAGCTCATTCTCTTGACCATCACTGGAATCCCCCAAATCACCCATGTTTAAGTTCTTACTCTGTAGAGAAATCCACCGAACAGTTGATGACCATTCTCTAAAAATGCAATTGACTCCAACTCTGGAGTGTAGTGCTTTAATGATGGTATATGTTGCAAAAGTATGCAAAATGGTGAAATCACCTGAAATAAAGTAGCTGTGAATTCCTATACCAATTTTACATTATGATTTTGCTTATTAAAAATAGATACAAAACCAGCCAAAGTCCTCACCTGCCAGATTAGTGTCAAGTCCAGTATCTTCACTCTCCATGGTCCAAGAAGGAACATGGAGGTTGGTAAGTCTGACCTCCATATTCTAGGAAGAGAAAATTGGTACTGCCTTTGGTTCTAACTGCTTTATGATCTCAGAGGAAGTGCTGATGTCCAGTGGATCTGGAGCCCTTCACAGCAGCATAGATTTTTCTCCCAAGCCAACCTTAGCATAGGGCCCTTAATGGCCCTTCAGGTTGGAGCTTTTAACTGATAACTTTTTCAGGCCAATCCTTTACAACGCCAGCTAGCCAGAGAGTGTCAGGATTAATTCAGGTGCCCATTTACAGACTGAAATCATTGTGCCCTTTCCTGCACAAAGGTGTCTGTCTATCCTGGAAACATAAAGGAGTCATCACACACTTTCTTTTGGAACACTGCTATAGGGTAACCTGGGATACTATATTGCAATACCAACCTACCTAGGATTGCAATTCTGATTGCCCCAGGGAGCCGTATAATTTCTTATGCCCTACGCATGTGCAGGCATGCACACACATACAAATCAAAGGTAGAAACAGCCACAAATGGAATGATTTAAGGTAGCCTACTCTGCTAAAGACAGCAAGGTAACTTTCTGGTTATAGAAAGGAAAAAGAAAAAATAATCCAATTTAAATCTCCAGTGAAGTACTTTGCGACATAACAAATAAATTAAAAAATAAATGTGCTCTCTAAAATATTCAAAGTGTGTGAAGTCTAATCAAAACTCTGCTCTTGTGCTTTAGTACAGACTTCAGAAGAGAGTCAATGGTGTTTGTTTTCTTATAAATGAATTTGAAGTTTATTTGATTCTCTAAGTTAAATAACTTCCATAGCAAAGGAAGGTTTAAAATGTCTGTTCACTTATTTACTGTAGATAGTTAAGTGGTTTGCATCATAAATGCTAATTCAGGAAAAGTAGTCACTTATAGAGTACAATCTTAGGTTACATAAACAATCTGTGCTGCAATTGGTATTGGATGAATTAAGACATGAGTCTACTGGCAATATTTTGCATAAACAATGCATGTCAGGCAAAGAATCAACAAGCTGTACCATTAATCTGCTGCCCCAAATTCCTTAGTTGAAAATGTTCTTCAAATTATTTTTTGTGTGTGCTAAATGTTTTGCTAACATAGAAATATTTCTTCTTTACTTTCCACAGAAGGTCCATGATTTTATCTAAAAACAAACAAACAAACAAAACTGTGCTTCACATTGTCAAATGAAGAAATTATACGTTTTACAGTTTGAATTAGTCTGCATAATGATAAAAAATACATTTACATGCCTACATGATGTCTTAGAAATTAAAGTTAATATATTAGTTAGGATATCTGTTTAAAAAAAAAATGACAAAAATCCTGTCTCTGACCTGGTTAAAGTGGCATCTGGTTGGTGGCACTTATCTCAAATCACACAGACATAAGGCAACCTCTTATCTATCCCAGCTTGGCTTTTTTTTTTTTTTTTTTTTTTTTTTTGACAGGGTCTCACTCTGTCACCCAGGCTACAGTGCCTTAGTACGATCATCATAACTCACTGCAGCCTCAAACTCCCAGGTGCAAGCCATCCTCCCATCTCAACCTCCCAAGTAGCTGGGACTACAGGTATGTGCTACCATGCCCGGCTAATTATTTTGTATTTTTTGTAGAGACAAGGTTCTCCCTATGTTTCCCAGGCTAGTCTTGAACTCCTTGGCTCAAGCGATTCTCCCATCAGCCTCCCAAAGTGCTGGATTATAAGCATGAGCCACTGCACCAGGCCCCAGCTTAGCTTTTATCTGTTCCCATGCCAGGTTCATCCCTTGGACACATGGAAAAAATGACAAAAATCCAAAAGCTACATATTTCACTGATTTCGCAGATGGTTAGCTATTGGATAGCACAGATTTTCTTTTCATACAAGACTGAGTGCTAAGTGGTTAGTAGGACTTAACATGAAAAAGGAGTTCATCTTTCTATTCACATACTCTTAAAATATGTTGTCAAAAATTCCACAAAATCCTAGTTTCTGATGAGTAGAAGACAAATCCTACTAGGGAATAGAATAGAGTGAATGTCCTTTTATAAATAAAGAGCCAAAGACCACAGGCTGTTTTAAAAACCAGCACTATAAGAAATATTAATGCTAACATTAAACTAAGAAGCTAATATGAAACATTTGAAAATATATACAGAAAAAAGGGGAAATGGCTACAGATTAAACAGCAGTGCTCAAATACGAAATAGCATGTTGAGCATGACTAAAATAGCGAATTAAAGCTGGAATAATAAGTAGATTGAACTCTTTTTTCCCCCTATGAAGCAAGTCGATAGTGACTGTGACTTCTTATGTGCAATTTGGAGGAAGAAAGGCAGTATTCTGCGTTTGGGTTGCGGTCACTGCATTCAAGGAAGCAAGCAGTCACCATGTACTTTCAAAGTCGGAGAGTTATGAATGTCTATGGGAGTCCTAAATTGGTCCTCTACTGGAAGCAACAGACTCCTCCCCAATCATTCCTGACTGACAGATTTTGTTACCATACCTCAGAAAGGGTCATGGTGATGTTTTGATCTCTTTTAATTAGGTTTAAAGCATCACTAAAAATAGCACATTTCAAACCAAAAGGGTGAGTCTTCTTATTCTTAAATTGACAAATTACCAGAGTTCTTTCAGGAATTCTACATACTGACTTAGATGGCTTATAAGTAACTCAATCTCAAATATTCCAGTGCTAAGCATATTTGCTCTTTCCTATTCTACTCCTCCTGCCAATCCCACACAAGGTAAGAGAGCTATGAATTGAGCATTTACTAAGTGCCAGACGTGTTGCTAAGTTGTTCACATGTAATATCACTTTATTATTCTCACAACTATATGTGATGAGGACTGTTAGTATCTTAAATTCACAGACATGGAAAACAAGGATTAAGATGGTAATAGCATGCCTGGAATTACACTGTGGAGCAGATGTTTCCCATCTCAATTACATCATCATTACCCAATCAGTTGAACAAGCCAGAAACCTAGTTCTGTCTCTTTCTCCCCCACCTCTAGCCTTGAATCAGTCATTAAGCCTTGCCAAACTTTCCAATATTTCTGGACTCCATCATTTTCTTTTCATTCACTGTCACTGCCAAGCTCAAGTTTTACCATTTTTGTCCTAAGGAGAACAATAATCTCCTATTTGATTTCCCTATTTCTTGTCTCTCAGACTCTAATCCTTGAACCACCCTATTTCCTTCTTTCTTTCCTTTTTTCTTTTCTTCTTTTCCTGCTTCTGTGAAGCCTTCCTGAATATTCTGCCTTATAATTCCATCCCAAGTTTAATTAGTTGCTCATTTCTATACCAATAGAAACTAGATGTTTTATTATTATAAAACTCATGCCACTGAAGCACAGGTATCTGAGTGTTTCTACTACCAGACTGTTGCTCCTATGACCGGACTGTTAATGTCTTATAGACAAGACCCCATCTCCTTGACAACTTCATTCACTGGTTCATTGATTCACTCAACATTTATTAATCACTCACCTTATACCAGGAAATTAATTATTTTTAATAATGATGATGATGATAATAGCTATGTTCTTGATAACATACTCAACAATCCTATGAGGGGGGTATTGTTATCTTTATTTACCTTGAGGGAACTGAAGATAGGCAAAAATACCACTGTGAAGACACATATCTTGGTTATATGTCTGGAACACTGTAAGGGCTCAATAAATGTTAGATGAATTTAGTTAAAGTTAAAATTAGAGTGGAAAAGCCCTTAAAAGAATGTGTCTTTTCCAAGAGGCTAAGAAAGGTAGAAGAAATATAGCGGCGATTGAAAAACCAGGACTTAAATGTCAGGCACCTGTAAGATATGTGGTTCTTGCTCGGTCAATGGTGAGCTACATGACCTGAAATAAATTGCTTACTTCTGTAAACGACAATTTAAAATATGTAAAATAGATATTATGAGTACTAACTTCAAAGGGCTGCTATATAAATTAAATGTGTAAATACGTGTAAAATGCTTACTTAGCCATCTGCTACAAAAAAAGCCCACAATAAACATCAACTATTATCATAATGACTGCACAATAACATAATATGATAGGGGCCAATAAGCTAGTCAGTGTAAAACTATTAATTTCCTAAGTTAGAATTTTCAACAACATTATGTATTTTTATCCAGTATATTTGTTTTTGTTATTATTGCTGTTATTGTTATATTTATGGGGAGCAGTATGAAGTACAGCATGAGAGTGGCCACTAAACACATACAGGAGTGCCAGCTGATGAATTCCTGCAGGTTTCATTACAGTGGTATTTGAAACTACAAAACGTGGATCTGAAGGAAAAATATCTACTAATTCCTGCCGTCAAATATTATCATTTGCGTGAAATAGGCCTATTTTAAATGTTTTATATTTTAATCCTTCTTTCATAGAATTGCTTTATCAGGAAGACTAAATAAAAATGGAAGTAATTACTGAGTTATGAAACTAGGTTAAATGTCATAGAAAACATTATTTACACCCCAAGTTAACCATCCCTATTGTGGTTGAAATAAAGAACAGAAATGTTTAAAAATAATCCTAGGGACTGTCCTCTCAAGGGAGAGATAAGAATTTCAAGCATCTCTGAATATGAAGGAATTTTGGGGACGAAGAGAAGACTTTTAGCTAAAGGATCAATTAACCAGAACATACGCAAATTGGTCTGAGGAGCCTATCTGCCTTCCATGAGGTTCCTATTATGATGTTAGAAACAAAATGGTGGGGGGTGGGCATGTGGCCCTTCCCCCTTTCTTCCCATCAGGTATACTCAACTCCTCACTAGTGGCGGCCAGTTTCTCAATGAGTAAATAAGGCCTGCTTCTTGACACACATTCCACAGGCAAGCCAGATTTTAGGAAGAGATAAAATATGCCAAAAAAAAAAAAAAAAAAAAAATCACAGAAGACCAAGAAGCCACAAGAGGGTCAGGATTGTGGCGAGTGTTAGTGGGAACTTTGCCGAAAATTCAATGCAAGCTTACTCAATCTTCTCTTTCAGTAAACATCCTTAGGATGGAAGTATTAGATGGTGGACCTCTCCAATAATTCCCAGACAAATATATTGAGCCATTTGTGGTTTATAGTCTAGGGATTTATTTTGCTGTATCATCTGTGTATTTTTTTAATGTTGTATTTCTTTTGGTTAATCTTCCTTCCTCCTGGGAAACAAAAGGTTCTGCAATAACAAACACTGTCTGTGGTAAGTCCCGAAAACTCCAGTGCAACAGATTGCAAAGCCTGCTGTCCATTTTAAATAGGCTTGCATTGTTTCTCTTTTAAGCTGGTCGTTTTCATGTCTCCAACTCTGTCTTACATATGTGTCATTTTTCTCTGGTCACCAATCACCAATTGCTCCTTGGAAAATATGCTTCACTATGCACAGCAAATGTTTTCTCCAAACAAAATTCACAACCCTCACTGACTTGTAGAACTTTATTGACATCCCAGTAATTTTAAAACTGAGGGTTTTTTTGTCACTGCTTTCCTTATGTCCAAGTCTCTAAAAAAATCTTCTAAATATATTTTTAATTATGAAGTATTTTGAATTCAAAGAAAGCTGTAGAGAAAAACATAACTATTTGAACACCGTATAACATCTTGGATATACTAGTCAGACTTTATTAGAGGTACTTTTTACTTAGTAGAAATTCACTTATGAGAATGCAGAATGCAAGAAATTAATTAATTGATTTCCAGACTCACTAAAAAATCTAGATGCTCTTAAAGACAGTTCCACAGTACCTACAGGTGCAAGGCAAATTGTATAGTACAGTGACTGACTCTGAGAAGCACTAGGGAGTATATAGGACTCTGGCTATAGTGGCTTTTGTCCCAGTTTGCTTAGAGCCTGATCTGACATATGCCTGTTG
Organism: Symphalangus syndactylus; assembly: GCF_028878055.3. Lineage (NCBI taxonomy): Eukaryota > Metazoa > Chordata > Mammalia > Primates > Hylobatidae > Symphalangus > Symphalangus syndactylus. The sequence goes on from NC_072435.2 coordinate 84,090,374, forward strand.
TTCTGGCATAATTATCAACACTACACCTATCATTTTCAATGTACCCTAATTTTGATGATAAATCATATGGTTATCCTAAATGAAAAACTAGAGGGCACATGTTCTACTGAAAGAAAAAATAAATCTTTACTTGGTTCTTGCCCATCATTGTTACATAGGAATGAAGACCTGTGCTTTTTCAAAAGAAACCAGATCTAGATTTTAGGTAGAATCCTCCAGTATTTAGTTTAGCTAAGATGTCTTATTTTTCTTTGTGGTTACTCTGTAAGTCAAAACTTATTTGAATGACAGATTTCCCTATGCATCACCAATGGTTTAAAACTTCTTTTGGTCTAGAACTTCTACATTTTGGGGGCTTCTGTACCACTATTTTATTTTCCATTTCATCAGTTGGATTGCCTGGCTCCACTTAGGATATTCATGTGTACATTGGAGTTCAGGCTAAATAGGCACTGTTTGAATGCTACTAAAGGAGGCACCCATCATCAGTTAGGAAAACTGGAAACAGAGTGGGTGATAAACTCAGTCTTAATTAACTGATTTGCTCACATCTGTATTTAAACCATTTTCCATTTTCAAAAATAACATTCACTGAGCAACTGCTATGTGCCAGGCACTAATCCACGTATTTAATCTACGTTATCATAATATTACTCATCACAACAATGAAATGGCATTGACATCATGATTCCAGTTTTAAATGAAATTAAATGGAGGCTCAGAAAATCTATGTGATTAGACCAAGATCATATGGCTAATAAGTGATTGAACAGCCAGGATTAACACCTAAGTCTTTCTGGCTCCAAATCCTGTGCTCTCTCCACTGTACTCATATTCTTTGCTAGGCAAAAATTGACAACTTCAGCATTTAGCTTTTTCTCTTATGCAAATATGTTTGCTCTAAATTGTAGAGTCTCTATTGATGAAAATCTCTATTGGAGAAGCTAATAAATTTAAGGAATAAAACAACCAGTAAGTGGTGACAAATGAATATGGATGTCTATTTAGCAATGTCAAGGTAGATTGACAGTTCTAGAAAACACAGCCTTATTACTAAAAATAACAAATTATTGTCTGCACAGTAGAATAACTATGTGATATTGGTAATTGTCTTTGGCCAGGTGCTTTACAAGCAGAGTATGAAATAGGGATTCTTATACAAGTATTTTCTGAGGAACAATCTTTTGAGGAGTTGCTCTTATGGGAAACCTATAAGTTTTGAAAACAGCAAGATAAGGTAGGGGAATAGCTAGGCAAAAATGAGCTTTTAGAAGTCTAGTCTCCTGATCTTGTATGGACTTCTTGAGCTAGATTGTGTCACAGAGGCTGCCCTGCCTAGAGGCAAGAGGGCTAATATGGTTTGGCTCTGTGTCCCCACCCAAATCTCACCTTGAATTGTAATCCCCATAATTCCTACCTGTCAAGGGTGGGACCAGGTAAAGGTAATTGGACCATGTGGGTGGTTTCCTCATGCTGTTCTCATGATAATGAGTGAGTTCTCATGAGATCTGATGGTTTTATAAGCACCTGGCATTTCCCCTGCTTGCACTCACTTCGTTCTGCCACCCTGTGAAGAAGGTGCTTGTTTCTCCTTCACCTTCCACCATGATTGCAAGTTTCTTGAGGCCTCCCCAGCCATGCAGGACTATAAGTCAACTAAACCTCTTTCCTTTATAAATCACCCAGTCTCCGGTATTTCTTCATAGCAGTGTGAGAACGAACTAACACAAGGGCTAAGCTATCACACCTCTGTATCATGAATCTGAGGCTACCTGCCTCCTGTGCATCTCCTGAAAACCAAGGCGTAAAACCATGGTGGTCCTCCAGAGGATACAGGTGTGTGCCTTTAGCAGCTAATACCTATACAACCAGGTAAATGGAAACTGGAAGGGGGTGGACATAAGTGGAGAAGGGAGTATCTACTGACAGCGTCTGCTACAGCTATAATATGGTAGGGATTTGAATACATTGCTGTCTCTTTATAATATTTTCAATTCATGGTATTTTAAATTAAAGAGACTATTGTTTCCTTTACAAGGTTGTATTTTCTTCTTGAATAAGTGGTTTTCAAAGTTTGCTAAATTCTTATGATCTTTTGTTGTCTCCAGTGGCCAAATCTTCCCCTCCCTCCATCCATTTTAGCCCCAGGGTAATACATAACAGCTAATCAATGTGCAAAATAAATTATCAGACTCTGATTCCTTTCTTTTAAATACACTTATTATCACATATTACAGTACAACAAAACAACTTAGCCCGTCCCTTGGAGATTGTAATATTTGGCTATGTCATGTTACACAAGTGAAAAAAATTACTGTGAAGTATGGAGAAAGTTATTCCTCATTTCCCTTAAGAAGGTATCCTTACAGGAGAAAAAGCTTTTTTAAAATAATGCCATAGAAATCTTTATGTGCATATTGTTTCAGTGACAAATATTATATTAATAGTAACAGTTACAGGACCCTTAATGAGTATTTTGTTATATGAGCCTAAATAACCTGATATGTGTGTGTGTGTGTGTGTGTGTGTGTATACAACAGAATAAATATTCTATGTTATTTTTTTTGAAGACTAATGATAATGATAATATATAGAGGGCCTAGTACAATCTGTACCATGAAGTAAGAATTTCATAGTTTGTAACAATTATTTAACCCTAATTATAAGCTTATCAATGACTTCTAGACTTTGTGTTATTGTAACTATTATCACTTGTGTTGACAATGCCGGTAGACCCTCCAAGGGTAAAGAATGTATCTTGTTTGACCTTGTATCCCCTGTAACAAGTATGGCTTTTAAAACATTGTAAGTACTAAATAAATATTTTTGAATGCATGTTGATAAATAATTGGTATATAAAATATTATTGGGCTAAAAATATACCAACTAGGAGAATTATTCAGATCACCCTAGGAAATGCTTCTCGTAGAATTCTCTTCCATTCCTGTGTAGCTTTTCAAATCTCTGAATCTAGCTTTTTCTTTTGGCCAGTGTTTTTCAGTTTGTCATATCCCAATTAACTCAGGCTGTATGACCCTATATGTCCTCACACAACTTAGAATGCTGGACCATTTGAAATGGTCCAACACCTGCTCAAATCTAACACCTGTTCATAATATCTCTACAGATTATGCTACATATATCCTGATTTCCATCCTGTTCAATCTTACTTGGTACTGGTTGAGCCAGCTAATATGTATATTATCTGATCCTCCAAAATTCTTTTCAGTGATGCCCTTTATTGTGATGTCTAAACTTTTCTTCTGGTTTTTGATATGTCATCCTGAAATACCTTTCTCTATCCTTGACTGTGTCTTCTATCTTGTCTTTTCCTGACATTCCTGTATCTGTTACATGGACTCCTTCACAGGATTCCAGTGGATTCCTTGTTATTGACTCACCATTCTTTATGAAATGTCTCTGTTGAAAATGTGACTTTGTCTTTGGGAATTGTGCAATTGAGTCTTCCTCATAGGAGTGTCCTTCGTATACAAATAGTTTAATTGGAAATCAAACATCAAATTGATGGTGTGGTAAATTGTAGAGGAGGATGGCCACAGCCCTTTTTCCTGTAATTGTGGGCATGCTCTTTAGCAATGTCACTTTGCCACTCTCCCCATCAAGAAGTGAAGTCTAATGGGATCAACCCAAATGCCCATCAGTGATAGACTGGATAAAGAAAATGTGGTACATATACACCATGGAACACTATGCAGCCATAAAAAGGAATAAGATCATGTCCTTTGCAGAGACATGGATGGAGCTGGAAGCCATTATCCTCAGCAATCTGACACAGGAACAGAAAACCAAACACCACATATTCTCACTTATAAGTGGGAGCTGAACAATGAGAACACATGGACACAGGAAGGGGGACAACACACACTGGGGCCTGTCGGGGGGCAGGAGGAGGGAGAGCATCAGGATAGTTAATTCATGTGGGGCTTAATACCTAGGTGATTTATGGGTTGATAGGTGCAGCAGGCCACCTGTGCACACATTTACCTATGTAACAAATCTGCACAGCCTGCACACATATCTCAGAACTTAAAATTAAATTAAATTAAAAATAAAAAGAAGTGAAGTCTAACAGTCCTTAACTTTCAGCTGCCCTTTAACTTAATTTGACAGTAAAATGTGGTAGGAATAAGGATAGAGGACTTCTGAGCTTAGGTTCCAGGAGACTTTATAACTGCTGTTCTCACCCTTTTGGAACTGTGCTGAAACTGCCACATGAGGAGGCCTAATCTAGCCCCTGGAGGATGAGAGGCCTCATGGAGCAAAAAGCACCCTCTCCATTAAGGCCCAGAGATGAACCAGCTGACCGTCAACACCAACAGTCAGAAACATGAGTAAGGCCATCTTGTACCATCTAGTCCCAACTGAGTGACTAGATGACTGCAGTTGCATAAATAACTCTAAAAACAGTAGAACTGCCTAACTGAATTCAGCTCATACTGCTAACCAACAGAATCATGACAAAATAAATAAATCCAGTAAATTTTGGAATGGTCAGTTATATATCAATAGATAACCAAAACAATAAATAATCGATAATACACATGGTTATCCAAAGAGAGACAACTATTTTTTTTGCTTTAATAAAATCTAGAAATGTGTTATTTCTTTTCAACCTATGTTGCTATTTCATTGCTGTGTATAATCCATACCTAACATTTGTGGAATGTTTTAAAGTTCACAATGTACTTTAATATCTATTCCTTTGATTCTGACATCTACTCTGTAGGAATGAAGCAGAGCAGGTATTATAACCATTCTCATTACCTAGATGAGGAAATTGAACTCAGGATAGCACGAAACTATACAAAGGCATGTGGCTGCAGAGATCAAGGCCAGGATCATGACCAATGCTCTTTACTTTGTTCTGTGATGTCTCACAGCCCCCTCTGCCTGGATACAATAATCTCATACCTAATATTGGCAAAATTGGATTAAATCTAGGTTTGCCTTTACCAAAATCCTTGATTCTGAAGTTTTTAAAAACCCAGTCTCTAACATTACTAATGTTCACTTTTCACCATTACTTTTTTAAAAAATTCCATACTCACATGCATTTTAAGTAAAATTTAGCTTTGAAGTTTCTGATTCATTTTCAATTAAAAGATTTTTAGCAATATTTCTTTGATGTTCAGTAATGACTTTGAACCCTTTTATAAGCCATTTGCACCTTTTGTCTTTGAATCATCCAGTCACATCTTTCCAAGGGTACTCAAAATGATATTTCATACTTTTTATATTTGGTTCAAAATGCAATGTATTTTTAACCTGAGTATGTTGTTGCTTGTTTCACTGAAGGAATTGCTTTACTGTATCTTTTACAAACTGGTTTTCCCCCAAAAGAGGAAGTTTACTTCATTTGAATTTTATTGCTACCTGAGGTTACTATAGTCAAAATGACCTTTGGGGGCTTATTTTAGATTCTAATAAAGTGGTAATTTATAAACTGTGAGAGCACATCATTATAAACACCAATTCTGAGAAATATACATCCAGGACAAAATCATCAGTAAAGGTCCTTGGGCCAACAAAGCAATTTTTTTAAATCATATTACTTTTTTACTTTAATAAATTATATTTAACTCAGTATATCCAAAATATTATTTCAATAAGCAATCAATATAAAACTTATTGATGAAATATTTGCATTTTTATATTATCTTTTAAATCTGATGTGTGTTCTATGCTTACAACATATCTTGATTCAGATGCTAAATCTTCCTCAGAAATAATCTGTATTTAGATTTACAGTTGAAAAGTAGATTAACAAAGCCAAATTGCTCCAGATGTACTTAAAATTTTTCAATAACTAAGTAAAATATCAGTATGTAAATTGATATTAACTAAAATAAAATTTGAGTCAATTTTTTAGTTACTTTAGTCACATTTCAAGTTCTTAATAGCCACAGGTGGCCAGTATCTGCCTTATTGCACCTTAGAGACATCAGTAACCATCTTGAAAATCAGGTTTACTGACTGGATCGTATTACTTTTTAAAAAAGCATTATCATAGCTTAATTTTTTAGTGATCCATGTTTAGTATTCCATTAAAATGGAAGGTACTGTTTCTTTTATTTATCCAGAATTAGAAAGCACAAGTAACATTGCTTTAATATCTATTTTGTGCCTAGAATGATTCTTGTTACATTTTCTGTTTAATCCTTATGACAACTCACTAAATATGTATGTGTTATCCCCAAGTTTGTAAACAAGGAAATTTACACTTAGAAATGCCGATGACTGAACCCACACTCTATCAGATATCCTATGTTTGGTATTAAAATGGCTTATATGAACTTATGAAATCAGTGAATCTCTAGCTCTTATTTTCCTTATATGTAAGATAACATAACAAGTTATGCATACTGCACAGATTTATGTGAAAAAAATTCTAACCTATAATATGACATCCACACTGCTGTCATTATTAGATTTTTCTAAAGAATCCATTAGTCAAAATTATGCTTAATGTGCTTTGGAATAAAACTCTGCTTCCAGGTAGGTGTATAAAACACATGGGAAATGACAAAATTAATACCTATTAGTGAGGCACACAATGAAATCTCATGTTGGAGAACTAAGGGAAATGGCTCAGATTTCCTCGGGGCAACCTTGTCCTGCAACCCCCACTCCATATTGAAAAAGAATGTCACAACCACACAGAGTAATTGATTCCTGTGCTGAGAAGTCTTGCCCTAATTTCTATTAGGAAGTGAGGAGTCAATTAAATAGTTTGAATGAGCTTCATTTATTGAGATATACAACATGAAAAGAAATCCTACCTTCCATTTAAAATATTCTAAAATGTTGATTAGAATTGGAAGATAATAATAGTTATTAATAATAATTGTTCTCTTGTCCATCATTAGAAAAAAAACTTTATGAAACAGGTATTATATGTCTATATTTCTATTTTCCAGTTGTGGAAATTGAAGCAAAAAGACACTGAGTCTTGTGGAATAAGTAAGAGTCAACCCTAAACAATCTGATATTACAAGCCTCATTCCAAACTTCTCTGCAATTTGTAAACCCAAGGCCCTTGTGTGGACATATATGTTGTTATATGTAAAAGATCCTGCAAATCATAATGTATAATACCAATGAAAGCTATCATTTTGCCTAAAAAGTGTGAAAGTCAATAAAGGGTTTTAAAGATATAGGCACAAATTTGCAAACTCTAAGCTACTTGCCCATTGAACCGAAAAGAGGGAGGAGGAGGAGGAGGAGGAGGAGGAAGAGGCTGAGTTATATTCAGCTCTTGTGTCCAAGAAAGGGCTGGTATTGATTCAGTGGTGAAGGAAAACCTATCCAAGAAAGTTACATTTAAGCAGACACTTAACCACACGAAGAAGTCAGTTGTATGAAGGATGGAAGAATTATGGACAGGAAATTGCAAGAGATTCAGAGGGAACAATCTTGGCCTGCTTGAGGAACCACAAGTAGATTACTCAAAAATAGAAATGGAGAAAGTGATACGACATGAAGTCAGAAAGGTAAGCAGGGACACATTGGGTAGGGTCTTGAAGACATGGAGATAGTGTTTGGATGTGTGTCTGAACTCAAATCCTATATTGAAATGTTATCCCCATTGGTGGAGGTGGGACCTGGTGGAAGGTGATTGGCTCATGGGGCTGAATTTCTTATGAGTAGTTTTGCACCATCCCCCTTGATACTGTCTTCACAATAGTGAGTGAATTCTAATGAGATCTGGTCATTTACAAGTGTGTAGCATCTTCTCCCTCTCAATCTTGCTCCTGGTTTCACCATGTGATGTGCCTGCTTTCTTTGTACCTTCTGCCATGGTTGGAAGTTTCCTGAGTCCTCCCCAGAAGCAGATACTGCTATGCTTTCCATACAGCCTGCAGAACCGTGAGCCAATTAAACCTCTTTTTAAAATAAATTACCTAGTCTCAGGTATTTATTTATAGCAATGCAAGAACAACCTAACACACAAGGTAAGTAGTTTGAGTTTTACCTTATGTGCAATGGAAAGCTGTTGGAAGACTTTGAGCATGAGAGTGACAGATATAACTTATAAATTTAAAAGATAACTCTGGATGCCATATGGAAAATAGATGGTCAGTGGGCAAGAATGGAAGCAAGAAGGCCAGGTAGAAGGTATTGCTGTATTAAAAAATGAACAAAATGGTTATTTGGATTGAGGTGGAAATAAGTGGTCACATTTAGGTAGAGTCAATGGAACTTTATTATGGATTGAATTGGGGAGTGAGACACCTCAAGAAACCAATTGTGACTCCTAAAATTCGGGCTTCAGCAAATGGTTGGAAGTTGCTGCCATTTAGTGTGATGGGAAAGATTTGAGGAAAAGAAAGTTTGGGGTCACAAGAATTCAGCTTGAACTTGGTAAGTTAGAGATGATTATAAAACATTCAAGAAAACATGTTGTCAAATAGTCAATTAGATACACAACTCTTGAGTTTGGGAGAATAATCAGAGACGGAGATGCGATTTGGTTGGCTGGCATTATGCAGATGGTTTTTAATGCCATGGGCCTGAGTGAATTCTTCTAAGGAAGGACTGTAGTTACAGAAGGGGTGAAGGCCAGAAACTGAGAACCGAGGAATTTTAACATTTATCAGTTGGAAAAGGAGGAATTAGCCAGAGAATTTGAGAAGTATCAAACTACTGAGGTAGAAGGAAACGCAGGCAAGACTAAAAGACAATCAGTAATAATTCAGAGATAATTCATGAAAAGTACTGAATACAATTTCAAGAGAATGCCAAGAAAATGTCAGTTCATCAGTCTTAAAGGTCAATATTATGATAGAACCAATGCTGAATTTTTAATGATTCTGCCAGATTGAGACAGTATGTTCCTAATTAGTATTATTTTATTCCAAAAGCCTAGAAGAAAGCCTGAAATTCTGAAAAGAACTGGTAGAGAGAAAGAAGGAAAAATATGAAGGGAGAGGTCAGATGGTGGTCCTTTGAAGACCTTGTCTCAAGTATTTCCCTTGTCAGGGACACTAATTTTCAAAAGGAAATTGAAGCAAGGAAAAAGGTCACATAGGTTCGTTTTCCTTGCAGTTGCATATTGAAAGCCCCCCATGCCACTGCCAGTAGCTTCTTCTTGCCACTTGCCAGGTTATTCGTCTCGATTCTGGCTCTAGTTCCAAACCAAAATGGGAAGCAGAAGCTCTACACAGTAATTTAGGTCATAATCTAACTGCCTAAGTTAGTTGAACTTTGAAAATATATAATTAGCCCACAAGGTTCAATTTACTCCGTTACTCAAATGACTGATCCCCTTCGAGGGTTTCTGTATTGTGTAACTACTACCTATGAAAGAACAGACGTGTGTGGGGCCTTGAAGGAGTGCTTCAGAACATCAAAGTTCCAGGTGGATTGCTTCAGAAAATCGCTGGTGAAATACAATTGTGTAGCACTTAGCAATTCTCTTGAAAGGTGAAGAGAATTACACTATGAACTCTGATAAGAATAATTAAGAAGACTTTAGATTGAGCTAGACAATGAAAGGCATGCTTTGCAGTTAATTAGAGGTTAGTTCAATTTCAAGCTCCATAACTTATTGGTAGTTTGACTTAGGCAAATTGCATGGCATTTGTAAACCTCAGTTTCCTTTTCTATAATGGGCTTTATGATAACACTTACCTAAAAGATTGGTGTAAGAACTAGATGACTCTGTGTGTGTGTGTGTGTGTGTGTGTGTGTGTGTGTACAGAAAGAGAAAGAAGGTACTGACAGTATCATGATCTATCCTATGTGCTAAGCACAGAAAGTACCTTATGCAAAAGTACCATAAGGCATTAGGAGCTTTCACTATGCAACTGTAAGGAAAAGCACCACAGAAAGTACTGTGCCTGGCATATAGGATAGGTCATAATATGATATAAATAAGTGATAACCATTTTCCCATAGGAGGTAGGTAGCATTAACAGGGCTCATCACAAAGAGCGCAATGTGGCCTTAGCATAGTGGGTTTTCTGCCCCTCAGCCTCTTCCAGGTATTCTTCTCTGACTCTCTCTAGGACCAGATCTAAGCAGGAAGGGCTGGAAATCTATGTTATTTTCCCAACTTCCTTAAACACCTTTGCTCCCTTGTCTGTCCTGCTCTGCTTAGCTGTTTTGTTCTTGCCCTATCCAAAATCATTTTTCAAGTCTTTCTACTTCTTACTGCTTGCTACTCAGCCTGCTCCAGTCAATTCAGCTCCTTCATCACACCCCACACCTCTCTGCTCAGTCCTGCTCAATACTTTTATTTACATTGCCCAACAGCTACCTCACTGCCGAAGCTTTCTCTCCTCCCCTTTGTACAGCCAATTATTATTCATCTTAAAAAAAACGAGTTTAACTAAATGCAGTGTGGTGTCCTGAATTGGATCCTGGAGCAGGAAAAAAGGACATTGATGGGAAAACTGGAGAAATCTCAATAAAGTAATATACCAACATTAGTTTTAATTCTGGCAAATGTACCATGGTAACGTAAGAAGTTAACACTGGGAGAAAACTAGGTGAGAGGTATACTGGAACACTAAGAATTATCTTTGCAGTTTTTCTGTAAAATTAAAGTTATTCCTAAATAGAAAGGTTATTTAAAAAATGTACACCACGGCCGGGCGCAGTGGCTCAGGCCTGTAATCCCAGCACTTTGGGAGGCCAAGGCGGGTGGATCACCTGAAGTTGGGAGTTCAAGACCAGCCTGACCAACATGGAGAAACCCCATCTCTACTAAAAATACAAAATTACTCCGGTGTGATGGCACACACCTGTACTTGGGAGGCTGAGGCAGGAGAATCCCTTGAACCCGGGAGGCAGAGGTTGTGGTGAGCTGAGATCAGGCCATTGCACTCCAGCCTGGGCAACAAGAGTGAAACTCCATTTCAAAAAAAAAAAGGACACCCTATCCTTTCTTGAAGACTTCCTTGTCTATAACAACCCTCTTTTCCCCGACTCCTTTCCTTGCATACATTGCTTAACTACCTTGTGCTTTAGTTTCTTCATCTGTAACACAGAAACGGGCATAAGCCATAATTTAAAAAGGGTCCAGGCCGAGGTATAGGTTGGTGCAAATGTAATTGTGGTTTAAGACCGTGAATTTTAAATCATTATAACTAGGCTCAAATTCATCTTTGGTAGTCAAAATAGAAACCATTGCAATCAACACATTTTTGCCAACGAGAAATAAGTTTATTCATTTCTGTAGCATAAAAAGCCATGCATCAGGATTCGATGAACTCTTGGAAAGCATTTTTTGCATCCTGCTGTTTGTGGAAGTGTTTTCCCTGCAAAAAGCTATTGAGATGCTTGAAGAAGTAGTAGTTGGTTGGCAACAGGTCAGGTAAATGTGGTGGATGAAGCAAAATTTTGTAGCTCAATTTGTTTAACTTTTGAAACATTGGTTGTGCAACATGTGGTCTTTGACTTGGAGAAGAAATGGACCCTTTCTGTTGACCAATGCCGGCTGCAAGGCATTGCCATTTTCGGTGCATCTCATCAATTTGCTGAGCATACTTCTCAGATGTAGTGGTTTTGCCGGTATTCAGAAAGCCGTAGTGGATCAGACCAGCAGCAGACCGCCAACAGTGACCATGACCTTTTTTTGGTGCAAGTTTGGCTTTGGGAAGTGCTTTGGAGCTTCCTCTTGGTGCACCCACTGAGATGGTTGTAGCCCGCTGTCACATAAAACCCACTTTCCATTGCATGTTACAACCTGATCAAGAAATGGTTTGTTGTTTGTTGCACAGAATAAGAGAAGGCGACACTTCAAAAAGACGATTTTTTTTATTTTTCACTCAGCTCCTGAGGCACCCAGGAGCTTATTGAGCTTTTTCACCTTTCTAATTTGCTTCAAATGCCAAATTAATGTAGAAGGGTCTACACTGAGTTCTTTGGCAACTTCTGTAGTTGTAAAAAAAATCAGCTTCCATGATTGCTCTCATTTGGTCGTTGTCAGCTTCCAATGGCTGACCACTGTGCTCCTCATCTTCAAGGCTCGTCTCCTTTGCAAAACTTCTTGAACCACCAATGCACTGTACATTCATTAGCGGTTCTGGGCCAAATGTGCTGTTGATGTTGCGAGTTGTCTGGCTGCTTTACAGCCCATTTTGAATTTGAAAAAGAAAATCACTCAAATTTCCTTTTAGGTCTAACATCATTTCCTTTCCATAGTCTAAAATAAACATAAAATAAACACCAAGTAGTAAGTCATTAGCAAAAAGAAATAAAGTGAGAAGTGCCCATTAATATGATAATATGATGTATAACATAACCACAGGTAGTTAAGAAGCTATTCCAATATCAAATGGAAAATTCCAACAATGCAAAAATTGCAATTACTTTTGCACCCACCTAATATTATACTGCGTGTGTGTGTGTGTGTGTGTGTGTGTGTGTATGTGTGTTTATGGGGGTAGAGTAACCTCGGGAGCTGCTAAATAGCAGAGCTGGAATTTTCACTTAGGCTGTCTACTTTGAGTCTTTCCTCTTAATCATTAATTTATATCACCTGTGGAAATATTATGTAACTTATGTTGTAGGTATTTGTATAGCATGCATGAAAAACAACCATAAGGGCAAACAGCTGGGGTCATCTCTGAGCTATGGTATTACAAGTAATGTTCATTGTTTTATTTTCCTTTTCTTTGTTTTACTAATGTTCTACAACAAACATATTGCTTGTGATGAGGAGCAAATAATTATACACAGCAAACTCATTACAGTGGTTGCCTCTGAAGACAGAGTAACAGAAATGGGACTCAAGGTAAGAGTTGAAGAGGATTCTCATTATTGCTTAAAAATAAAAAGCAAATCCCTTATAATGCCAAACGGTGTTACTTCTAACCTATGGACTGAGGAAAATTTAGGGGACATAAGTAAAAAACAGGATTTTGGGTGTCATCCATTTGTATTATTTAATTTTTAAAGAAATAAAGTAAAAATAATCTAAGTGCTAACTATAACACAGTAAATGATTTTAGTACTGGTTTGGAAACATCACATTATTTAAAAAATGTATTATCTCAGTGCCTGTGTGTTGCTGATAGGCTTCACAAACATTTTTTCTGCTTAATGGGTAATTTGGCTATGCCAAAATTTGCTTCTTCTACACATGTTCTAGCTATGAGAGGGTAGCTTTCTGTGTGAGAATATGTATCAGGTTTCCCAACTGCTAAAGCATATAGTGTGTAATAAAAAGGCAACGTGAAATAACTGTATTACAATATCTCTTTAGGAGTAAAATCTTAAATTTGCCCAAAACCGTTCAAAAACTTTATGTAAGAAAGTGCTATGTATGAAAGTCACCTAGATATTCTGTGATCTACTCCAGAATTAAACCTGCCCTTGTATTGACTCCAAGAGAAGTGTCTCTAGTCACTTGCCCTTTAGAATGAAGTAATTGGTTATATCGAGGGATGTTATAAGAAGCAACTCAGCACTTCCGGTATTGTAAGGATATTTTTGAGGATGTTTATTGTTATAATCCATATGCAGACCTAGAGGAGAAGTTCTACTCTGACCTTTTCACCAGAATATTTCTTGAACAACAGTTTTATTTTTCACCTTATGAACACTGTGAATTCTGTACTTGGTTATGCATTCTTTTCTTGTCTGGCTGTTAAAAAAATTTTAGGGTCAAATGTATGGACTAAAAAAGAATTAGAAGAATATCTGCATGACATTAACACTGGCAAAAATGTCTTAACCAGGACACAAAAAGCACTAGACTTCAAAGAAAAGATTGATAAATTGGACCTCATTAAAATTAAACTTTCTGTTATCAGAAAATATTATTATGATAATGGAAAGACAAGCCATAATCGGAAGAAGATGTTTCTAAGATATACATCTAACAAGCAACCCAAGTTAAACTGAACAAAAGACTCAAAAAAAATTCACAAAAGAAAATATCAAAATGGCCACTGAACATGTGAAGGCATACTCATCATTAGTTATCAGAGAAATGTGAATTAAAAGCACAATAAGATACCACAACCTGCCCATGAAAATGGCTGACATTAAGATTGGAAACACAAAGTCATGATGAAGATATGAGCAATGGGAACTATTTTATATTGCTGATTGAAGTATAAATCCGTGTAACAACTTCTGAAAATTACTTGGCAGGGCCTGCTAATCTAAAATATTATGCAATAATTCCACTCCTGGGAATATACCCAACAAAAACAAGTGGTTTTATTCACATGTACATGTACAAAAATATTCATAATACCTTTTTTGTAATAGGCCAAAACTTGAAACAACCAAATGTTCAACAGTAGTAGAATGTACAAATTAATTGTCATATGTTCATATAACAAATTTCTAAACAAAAGCGAGAGAAAAATGAATCTCACAGACATTTTGTTGAGCAAAAGCAATCAGATGCAAACTGTATAATGCCATTTATATGAAGTTCAAAAATAAGCAAAACTAACATGTGATAAAAGTCAGAATAGTGGTTACCTTTAGAGGAAGAATAAAGATGACATCAGGCTGATGAGAATGCTCTGTAATTTGATCAGGATGGTTATACACACATTTATGTGAGAAAAGTCATTGAGCTGTACATTTAAGATTCGTGCACTTACGTAAGCTATGCTGCTTTATATTTTTAAAAAAGAAATAATATATGGCTTTTCTCTTGGTGCATTTATATGGCTACATGACATGTGTTTGGTATAATGACCTAACATTCTAGCTCCATTCGGCCTTATTTTCCTTCTGATCTTCTCTCTTACTTATTTTTAATCATTTCATCTTGCTATTATTTGCATAATAGCATCTTCCTGAGCTATCTCAAGTCCTAGTTAGAACAGTTTATAAATAACTACAAAAATATCTGAATAAAACTTCAGGTGTTTATAAATTGGACATCAGAAGACTTTTAATCACGAGACTCAGATTTTCTTTTTCATTCTAACTACACTTACTAAGAGTACAATTTATGGAGAAATTACTTAAGATAATATCTACTTGACATGGTTGTTAAAGGAATTGAAACAGCATAGCTAAAAGTATTTTTCAAATTGGGGAGTGATGTAAAAATTACATTTAAAAACATCTAATATTAATCTAGGAACACAATCTCCAATTAAACAATAAAACTTTAAAAAAGTATATTTTTCAGAGGAAAAAAAACTGGTTCAAGTCTATAATTTGTCTTTCCTAAGATTACTTGTAATTGTTTTAAAACATACTTGGTATCCATGTTCAAATTCTGTCCAGGTGAACACCAACATGAGTTTATATGCTTGAGAAATGTCTGGTACACCCAGGATCAACTTATGTGAAGCTATCAAAGGAGAGGATCTATATGCCTATCAAAAATTATTCCAGTCATGCAAAATATTTTGTTATTGAGACATAAATCTATGATATACTAAGAATCAAGTTGTTTGTAAATTAAGTTCAGTAAAATAAAATTTATGTTAGCCACTGTTTAGATTGGAAAATAAAGAGACAGTAACCACTTGAGCCCAGAGTTTGAGGTTCCAGTGAGCTATAATCATGCCACTGTACTCCAGGCCATGCAACAGAGACTCTGTGTCAAACAAAAAAAAGAAAGAGTGAGATAAATGTAAGAGCTGTTTTCATCTCTCGTTGTGCAGATAAGCAGTTTGTGGAGACACAATAGGTGCTATCAGATCTTCCCAAAGGAGTTTCTGAATACAAATGTTCTGACTTTTATGCATAAGGGTATCAGCTATACCAGTGATTCTCTCAAGTTTCTTTCTAATTTAACACATTCCTCAACCCATTCCAAATAGCTTCTGCCCTCGGATATCCCATTGAGATTATTCTCATCAAGACAACCTGGGATTCTCTTGTTGCTAGATCCAACACACATGTTGTAGTTTTAACTCATCTCACCACTGAATATTAGACTCTCTCTTCTTCCCCACCACCCACCACCCCCCACCCCCACCGAAACAGAGTCTTACTCTGTTGTCCAGGCTGGAGTGCAATAGCACAATCTTGGCCTCCACCTCCCGGGTTCAAGCAGTTCTCCTGCCTCAGCCTCACAAGTAGCTGGGACCACAGGCACACGCCACCACGCCTGGCTAATTTTTTGTATTTTTAGTAGAGATGGAGTTTCACCATGTTGACCAGGCTGGTCTCGAACTGCTGACCTCGTGATCCACCCGCCTTGGCCCCCAAAAGTGCTGTGATTACAGGCGTGAGCCACAGTGCCTGGCCTACTCTCTCTTCTTAAAAAGCTTTCTTTCCTTCATTTCTGTGACGTCACCCTCTCTTGGTTTTCCTCCTATCTTTAGAAGCTACTTCTTAGTGTCTTTTGTGAACTCTACTTTTGCCCATCCTTTAAAATTTGGTGGTGCTTAGGTTCTCCTCTGTGTCCCTTTCATTCTGTCTCCCTAGGCAACACCATTCAGTCATGTGAATGCAAACACCATATGATAATGACTCTCAAACCTCTGACTTCAGCCACGATCTCACTCCTGAGCTCAAAATTTATGTAACTCTCTACTTGACATCGCCACGTAGGTTTCCTGTAGTGGCTTCAAAATCAGTATTAAGTAGAGTTTATCATCTCTCTTCCTAACCTGTTCCTGTGTTACTGATTTCAGTGAGCACTTTATCACCCATAAAGTTGCTAACATTGAGAATTCTCTGTCAACAATTTCTTTGACGCAACAAGTCCTGTCAAATTTATTTGTTAACTAGCTCTGCAATCCATTCATTCCATCTTACTTCTTTCAGCTGCATAATGCTTGTCTACAATCAATTTCTACTCAAAACAGCAAAACCTGATTATTATTCCTTGCTTAATATCCTTTATCACTGCTAAAGACTTACATTCCATAATTACCATTAACGACTGCCATCATGGTTCTTGAAGAGTTATTTTTCAGAAAACTTTTTCTTATCAGTATAACAATTTTTATAACACATTAAATAAATACACTATAAACAGTAATATTTAGACATGAAAGTTTCAGGCAAAGACTTGACAGAGAAAGAAAAATTTGATGTGAAAGCAGTATTTGAATGACATCATCACTTATCACTTATAGAAATTTGTTTTCATTGTTCAATTTTTTCTTAAGTAAAAATTGTTTGTGTACATTGATTTGAGGTGGAGCACATAATAACATTTTTCATTAGAAATAATGGAAGTTTTTGGCTGGGCACGGTGGCTCACACCTGTAATCCCAGCATTTTGGGAGGCCGAGGTGGGCGGATCACCTGAGGTCAGGAGTTCAAGACCAGACTGACCAACATGGAGAAACCCCGTTTCTACTAAAAATACAACATTAGCCGGGCGTGGTGGTGTGTGCCTGTAATCCCAGCCACTCAGGAGGCTGAGGCAGGAGAATTGCTTGAACCCAGGAGGCAGAGGTTGTGGTGAGCTGAGATGCTGAGATCGTGCCATTGCACTCCAGCCTGGGCAACAAGAGCAAAACTCCATCTCAAAAAAAAAAAAAAAAAAAAAAGAAAGAAATAATGGAAGTTTTTTTCACTTAGCAGCAGGATTTATAAGAACAAATGAAAGTCATTAAGTGAGAGTAAATTGTATTCTCATTGCTTTCAGGATAAATTCTAAGCTTCTTAACATCACTTGAAAGATACACAACCTAACCTCTGCTTCATCTGACACCAATCTCCATTTCACTTTTTACCTTCCAGTCATATGGAGCTACAGAAATCTTGCACCAACTCAGGAGCCGTGTTTCTTAAAAGCACGGGGATTGGCAGAACTAAGGCTGGCATGATCGAGTTCTCAGATAGAGGGTTCAGGGAAAACATTAAATATATATGAAATGTGTATACCACTGCAAAGAGGTATTTTAGAAAGCATCTACTTCCAGAATAAACTAGGTCAACAAGTGACTATTCTTCTGAACCCTCTTCTTGAACTCTTCCTGAAAAATTATGGTGGTATTATGAGCTAGCAAGGCAGAACATTTTAAATATTTTGTTATACCAACGACTTTCACTTAAAGTTTACACATCAGCCCTTATTGGTTTTAAATTGAAGGGGGTTACTCATAAGTGTTGATTTTATATATCTGTGTCATTCACCCTGTATTTTGCTGATTAAAAAACTCTTCTTAACCTCAATTTTTTTTTTAATTTTAACAATATTAGCCTTAATGTATTTGAATGGGTGCAGTAGCTAAAACCTTTCTCAAGGATCCTCTTAACTGAAATGTTAGTCAGCTGGGCTGTAATGAGAACATCTCTCTGGCTGCTTTGCAAAACACGGATGCTAGCATACAAAAGTGGAAACAGACTACTGTGGAAGCTATTAGAATACTCCAAGCGAGAGATGGCAGTAGCTTGCCAGGGATGGTGGCAAGGAGATGGAGTGAAATAGAATACAAAGGTTTTAGAATAAGCAACAAAAATAGGGAAGACTAGAAAAGGAAAGGTCAGGGGTGAGGGAGGTAGGGAATCAAAAGATCTGTCTTGGACATACAAATTTTATTTGCCTACTAAACATGCAAGTGGAGATTTTTACACAGTCAACTGAAAATTCAGAGCAGAAGATGTAAATTTGGAAGTCATTTCTACATAGCCATGAAACTAGATCCCAAGGGAAAGAGTGCTGACAGCCCAAAATGATTTCATATTCAAACCATCAAAGGAATTACAATGAATAGAAATGGACTCAATGGTGTATCAAATATCAAAAGAAGATAGCATAAAACAGGACTCTATTCCAGACTTCCTCCTCTCCAATTTACTCATGAAGGATTTGCATACCACTTCAAGTCTTTTTTGGAATGAAATGGGCATTAAATAAATAACAAATAATTTGTTACAGCATGTGTGCCTTCTTCCCATGTCAAACAGGAAGTTAAACATTCTTCTCTCCACTGATCACATAATATCAGTGTGGCTTTCTGGAAGTGCCCTTAAATAGCACGTTAACCTCAACTTATTACCCAGCTCAAGACCACTTCACCAAAATCAAAAGTGTTTGGCATGTTTATGACATGCAGAGGGATAATTATAAATAAATCCATTTCACAAAAAAGCCCATTTAGTTTTAGTTCAGTATATTGTGCAGTTAACCCAAGTTTTAGAACTACAGAAATGTTGTTCTCCTCAAAACAAAATATTCTAGAAGAACTATATTAAAAGCAGTTAAATAGCAGACGCTAACTCCTGCCTTTACATCCTCTTTAGCTGCACATCTCTTGATACTCTGGGGACAAAGCTCTTAGTCGGGATTTGCAACACAATCTCTTGGGAATTTTATTTTTAAAATATTCACACCCAAGCCTCACTCTTGGAGATTCAAATTTGGTAGGTATGTGAAAAAGAGTATTCTGAAGAAATTCTTCATGTAATTTTGCTGCTGATTCCTGGTTAGGAATTTCTGCTTGATGGTAAGGACCTCTGAGGTTTCAAGGGAGTGAGCATTTGAGATCCAGAAAGGATTTGGGGAAGCTTCTTTGCCTTGCTTGCCCCACTTGATTGCCTGCAATTCACCTGTGAACGTCACCGTTTAATTTGAATATAACTCAAGCAAGGTTCTTCAATTTTTATAACAAAATAGATAAATTTGTCAAATATATGTCTAGCATTTTATCTAAAGCAGATGGTTCTCCTCTAGCTCACAATAAGAATAACAATATTTTAGGCAAATATGATGACTGTCATATTAATTGCTCTCTCAATTTGTTCAAAATCTACATTAGTCAATAAATACAAAACAGGGACTGTACTGCATATGCGATATTCTCACCAATCAATCTAAGTTTCTCTTCCTGAATTATCAGAAAGTCAAATTTATAAACTGTTTCACCTTTGATTACTTTTACTTCCTATAGAATGCCTTCAGACAATGTAAATTTTAAACACTAAGCCCTCAAGTTTTATGAAGGTTTATAAAAGAAATAGCTTCAGCTAATAAAATCTATTGAGGATACTAGCTACATGATAAGTTTCACCTCAGAGTGAAAATCCAGGGAAAATTTAGCTAATATAAATTGATATGCCTCATTCCATTTATAAAGAGAATTATCACTACCAAGAACTACTGCAGTAAATTTTATGTGCCACTGTAGTAACCATCCCTAATCAAAGCTTTCTGGTTCAAGCATCTTTCAAAGATTTTTCAATCTTTGTTTTAATGATGCCATGGTGCCTATGGCTTTCATTATAAGTTACTTCAAATTCTTTTTGGTAAGTGGATTGATTATTAATAATAAAATCTATCCTGGATTCACTCTCTCATAAAATCAATATTTATTTATTTTTAGTTATTGAGAGAACACCTCCAACAAGTGTAGTGTGAAGGTTTTCTAAGTTAAATAATCCAAAAACCTTCTGCTTTAAAACAACAACAACAACAAAAACTTAGTAAAGCATATCCTGCCATGACAAGAGTTTCTTTCAGGAAGTTTACATCGCGCTCAAGGATTACGACTGCTCCTTTAGCATCTGGAATAGAACTTTGTGAGCTCCTCTTCCTCTTTTCTACATCACCATTACTGATATTTAAGCACTTCCTATGTGCCAGGGACTGTACCAGGAGCTTTGCCTGCAAGCTTATCTAACCCTCACAACAAAGTTGAACCTCGTCCTAATAATGTACCTATTTTAGATAAGGAATCTGAAACATAAAAAAAGATTAAATATCTTGCCCTCAGTACATGGTTTAAAATAAGTGCATAAATTTGTGCAGCTAGATATACAATTATTAGACTTAGCCCTGGCTGAGACTAAGAGAAACAATGTGTGGAAATTCTTCTTCTCTAGATTCAGTAATAAAGTCTCCTCTGCTGCTCTCAGGAAATTGGGCTTTCCTGATCTCACTGGAAATCAGAAAAATGGCTTTGCTTTTGCCCTTTTGCAGTAGGCAAACAGTTGAACCTAACACATTATATGGTTATCTTTCTTTAATCTGAGCTTTGACTTTTCTATTTACCTGCGTTACTTATGTTTAAAAATCTAAATAAAGGCTTAGACAGTGGTAGATCGATCCACTGACCAAAGGATCAGGTAGATATAGTTGACTGTCCCAAGGCCGTTAGGTTCCAAGTGGCAAGGGATCATGGGGAGCATTCACTCAGCTGACAAACTGACCACGCAATGTCCCCAAAATGGATCTGTCACAGCACTTTTTTCTGTTACCGCATATGGAGACGGAGCCATTGTCTACTTACCACGAGGCATAGTTTTTACTATAGCCTTGAGGATGATATGTGATAGAGCATTTGACTCGTATTTTTGACTATAGTGTTCAAGATTAATTAATAAAACAGTTTATTGATCCAATATGTTTTATATGGTATTTACCAGCTTGGAAATCAGGAAACCTGGTATATAATCCTGGTACTTATTCTAGTGATGTCTGACTCCAGATAAGTCATTTAAGTGCTCTGAGCCCCAGCTTCTTAACTGTGCACGAGAGAATTTTGTCAGATTGTTTTAAGGTCTCTCCCAGCTCTGAAAATCAATGAAGTTACCAATCCCTATGATTTACTGTATCAAGCTACTCTTCACTGAGCTAAACTTTTACTTCATGTAATCTCCTCTAATCTGGAAGAGAATAATTCAAAGTCAACAGGCAAAAGTAAGAAAGTGTTTTTTACAGCACAAGGATAAATTTAAGCATGATGTATTCTCACATGCTTCATCCAGTCATTCAAGAGAGTTTTCTCTCATTGTTACTCATTTCCCTAATTGACTAAATTTGACACATGGAGCATCTGATACACGGAGATGAGGTCAAAATAATCATTGATGAATTTCCTTTAAAAAATGTAAAAGTTGCTTCCTATTGTATGAGGAATTCCTATTCCTGAATGAGGTCATTTTAAGTTACCAGATTCTAACACACTGCATTTATTTATCTAAGATTTGTAATTATAGACTGCTCTCTAAACCTATAAATATTTAACATAATATTTCCTTACAGATGTTTTAGAAAAACAAATCTTTCCTTTCTCTAATTCCTCAATTCAGTGAATCAGCTCTGGGATGAGAAATTTCATCAGCACTTGCTTCCAAGATCAGGGAAATCTTTGTTCTTAAAAAAGAAAAAAAATTCTGAACCTCAATTTACAATGTTTATTACTTTCCCTTTCTCACCAAAAGTAATTTCTCCTATTACTCATATTTTTTATTTATCATATTATTATCCTATTTATCGTATTATTTATCATATTATTATCCTTTATTTTAATTCATTTTACACACAACCATGCTTATTCTAAGTTTTATGTTAACTTTTCTAGAGACATCCTGCCTTGCAGTTTTTTCCTTATTCCAAAAATGGCAATAAGCCAAGCCCCACTTTCTTCTAACTTAATTTTTCCAGACATCTTAATGGCTATGTCAATTTCCTGTCATTGTTCTCCTATAGGATTTCCTTAGTCCCCTCCTGATGCCTTTGGCGGGTACACATTTATACTGAAATTGACAAAGGTAGGGAAAAGTTATCAACGCTGTTCAGAGCAGAAGAGACTTATTCATTATGACGTAACTAAGTTGAAAAGCACAGCTAATGGACTATTTTGGTAGCATGACTTGAGATGCAGAAGCCTTTCAGTCCCTGGAAACAGTTGCCTCTAAATGGCACTCCCAAGGTCAGGAAGGAAACATGACATCACTGAGGAGCAGCTGCCTCTGAGGTAGTGAAAAGGAGCTTCAAGAAGCTCCTGTGATTAAAGGTACATTAATCATGACCATCCAGTTGGCTAAAAGATAAGAAAAATACAAGGATTTAAGGGCAAATTTAGAAAACTCCAAGAAAAAAAGAGTTTGAGTTTTGTTTTCATATTCAGTGAGCTCTTAACCTTGAAAGAATGTTTCTTAATAGGCGTTATTGTTTTTTCATTCTGTAAAGAAAATAAGTAATACCATTTTCTTCTCACCTGTGAGTTCAAGAGCAGTCCAGTTTCTCCCTACAGAGTCCAGTGTGAAAATGTAGACACTTATTTCACATTTATCTGTGTGGATTAGGACAGAAAAGAGGAGATATTGAACATGAACATTTTGAACCACAATATTTTTAAAAAGCATATCATTATTAAAGAACCTCCACATAGGATTTAAGGAATCCAAAGAACCCAGTGTTGAAACATGCTTGGAAACTATTACTTTTCCTAATTGTTAAGAGCTTTATTCAATGCTAAAGCAAAGTTTTGCTATCAGTCCCATTGCTTATAACAATCTAGCTCTTTATTTTTATTTAGAAGCTACACTGAGCTGCAATATGTTGTCAAATTAATGAATATTATCAACAGTAATAATATATATGCTAAATATTAATATATGTGTTTATGAATATAGTTAACTTTAGACTCGTTTAAGATTGCGTCTCTTGAGTGGAGTATCTTAGTTTCCTATTGCTCTGTTCCAAACTAACACAAACTTAGTAGCTGAAAACAACACAAGTTTATTCTCTTACATCCCAGAGATAAGAAGTCTAGAATCCAAGTGTCAGCAGGGCTACATTCCTTCTGGAGACTTCAGGGGAGAAGTTATTTTCTTGCCATCTTCAATCTCTAAAGGCTGTCTTCATTTCTTGGCCTGACCCTTTGAGTCTGTCCTTACATATCTTGCCACCTTCTTTGATCTCCTACCCCTCGCTTACGAAGTTTGTAAGCATATCAGACCCACTGAGATTATTCAGGACAGTCTCTCAATCTCAGAATCTTCAATTTAATCCATCTGCAAAGTCCCTTTTGTCATATAAGGTAAGATTTATAAGTATAGGGAATTAGACTGTGAACATCTTTGGAGGACCATTTTCAGCCTAGCACAATATACTTTACAATACTCAACAATATACTTTACAAATCTCAGTCTTAGTGGAAGATGACAGTCAAAAGTCAATTAAAAGATATTTATAAGAAGTCAAACAAAGGTTCTACATGGTAACAACATTCTAAAAGTGGAAATACTGGGAATTAATTACATATGTGACAGAAAACCATTGCAGCAGTAAAACGTTGAGTCCATCAACTTAAGAAGGATAAAATGGCAAAGGAATGTTGAATATAATTAATCTGATCTGGGATTAAATTGGAAATTATGGAACTTGCAATTGCAAACTTTGAGTTAATAACCATAGATTTTTGTTTGTTAAAGTTTTAAAGAAAAAATGTCCATCAACAGATCAACGAATGAACAAATTATGATATATCTATACAATGGAATATTATTCAGCCATAAAAAGGAATGAAATACAAGCTAAAATACAAATAAACCTTGAAAATATTATGCTAAGTCAAAGATGCCAGACACAAAAGGTCAAATTCTGTATGATTTCTTTTATATGAAATATCCAGAATAGGAAAATTCACAGAGACAAAAAACATATTAGTGGTTGCCAGAGGATTGACAGAATGGAGAGTATGGAGGAATTACTTACCCTTTTCTCATTTAGAAAAAAGTGCAGCAGCAATTGCTGCTGGCGAAATACTCTCGGGGCAAACAGGAAAAGGGTAATGGATACAGAAATGATTTTAAAAGTTTTGAAACTAGAGCAATGTCATAGTTATACAACATTGTGAATGCACTAAATGATACTAAATTGTACCCTTTAAGATGTTTAACTGTATGTTATATGAAGTCCATCTCAATAAAAAAAAATTCTAAAGAAATCTCAACATGACAATATTCTTAACAGTATTGTGTGTATAATCAGTTCAATAGTAGGTTCTAGAAAGATCAAGAGAATTATAGAAATTAATCTCAAGAAGTGGTTTTTGAGATTAAAACCCTGGATCAGGTAATGAGTGACCTCTGTTCTAATTTCAACTACAACAAATTAGCCATGTGACTCTAAGAAAAATCATATGTCTGGACCCATTTACCCATACATAAAATAAATTGAATAAATCAGATAATTTCTAACATTAAAATTCAAAATTCTATTATTCTTTTGCACCTTCTGTTCACACTCAGCTAGTTTCTTCGGAATACAAAAAAATAAGAAATTTTCTGTCTCTGAAATTTACATTTCAGTATAAAAACAAAATATGTTGTTTTCTATTTATTTGAGTATATAATTTATGGACAAATTTGTTTATGACCACTAGTAAATGGAGAGACAGACAGACACACACAGACCCACACATACACACACACGCAGACAGAGAGAGAGAGAAAGAGGGGAAATACGTATACCTACCAAAGGTTATATCTAGATGGTGAGATTATAACTTTTTTGTTGCTATCTTTACCTTCTAATTGTTTTTTTTAAAAGAACATGTATTATTTGTATTGCAGAAAAAATAAAAATCCTGCTAAATTTGTCTCCATATTTCAATATTCAAGTATGTCTAAACCTGTAGTTATTAGGAATTCACAATAATCTGAACGCACACTAATATTTTCAGGAACAAAATAAATAATTTAACTTAAAGAAATAGTTCAACGAAAGCAAAAGTTTGTATACATGAAGATATTCATTGCAGCATTATATTTATAGCATTTCCACATTGAAAGTTACCTCAGGATCTCAAAAGAAAGGAGTGGTTTAATACAAAATCTAATACCTTTAAAGATTATGAAGTTTTAAACATTGAAGAAGTAGTTTGTTTATTCCTATTATTCAGCTTTCCTCATTCCCTCAAGTCCCTTTGCTCTGTCCCAACCCTTGGTATATTAGATTGGCATGAAAGGGGGCATCCTACTCTCTGTTGTCTACAAAGGGGGCAACATATTAAGCACAATGTTTTAACCATGCCTATGCCATGTGATTCAGAACACCATGTCTACTTCTGCCCTGCTACATGAGATCAAATACAACCTTCGCTAGAAAACAGAATGCCATTAGTGTTCAAAAACATTTTGAACATTTTTACTTGAATCAAGGGGCCACTGACAAGATAAAGTTTTAGAGCTGCATGGACCCATTCACCCCACTTGATAGATAAGGATAAGAAATATAGAAAGGAAAAAAAATCACTTTGCCTAAGGTTGCTCATTTTGTGTGAAAATTGCGGACTTAGTCTAGCTCTAGACCCAGGCCACAACTCTTTTTACCATACCGCCAGAACTTAGTCTTTACCAGATGGCATAAAAGTCAAAACAAAACAAAGCAGGGCAATCACTTGAAAAAAGATCAATTCCACCAGTTGCATGGTTTCAGTAACTGTTAAGAATGTTGTTGTTATGTTTGTTAAATGGCCAAATACGGTTCAGCATGAAGACACGATTAAGTTTAAGAATTGGGAAATTAAACAAGCTTCTTGATTTAATTTCGAAGTTTTCTGCTATAATCATTCTAAATTTTCAGAGATGAGAGTTATTGCATTCTAAACTCTATTAAGATGTGTGCCAATTCAACTTCCATGTGCTTCAATGGTGTGTGACCATCACTGCTTGATATTTATATATATGGGATTGCCCTGTCCTTTCTTCATCAGTCTACAGAAAGTTCCTTCAAAAAATAACCTCAAGCTCATCTTCTGAGTCAGTGGTCATCCTTAAAACAGAATATCCAGGGATTTCATATTCCTTGGCCATTCTCTGGGGCCATTATATTCATAAGTAGGTCATCAAGAGCAAACAGGTGGTTAGGAAACATTATAGTGAACATAAGAGCAGGCAATTAGCAGGGGAGACAACTATCCCCTAAATCAAAATGTTTGGCTATTAAGGAATTTGCTGGTGTGTCTTTAACTTTATAGGCACGTACTTGAATGTACGTACAGAATCTGACCAAAGGAAGGGTCTCTGGGCATATCAAAGGAAAGGTCTCTGGGCATATCTATAGTAGCAATGACACTGATTCTCTGTACATGTGTTTCCACGTACCCAGTTGGCAAATTGAAGCCAAATTTTCATAATTATTTTGTTCAAAGCCAAAATCGGATTCTGCCAATAAATACATTTAGCAAATATATACTTGGCCTCATATTGGTGCTTTTAGGGAATATTCCCTTGTTTGACCACAGATTCTTGGCTCAAAAAAAATTTTATGTGTGCTGTTATTGAAAATTCACTGTAATCCATTGCTTTCCTAAAAATTCATGACCCTGTTACACAAAACAGCTCATTGAAATTAAACCAGTTTCACTAAAGAATCTATGCTCTCTCGTTTTTATTAATATCTACTCAAACATGTATCATTTCCTGCTTTTTCTTATGCAGTTGCCCTGCTTCAGACATCTTGAAGTGTTGGTCAACTGTTTTCTGAAAAACAACAATCATTAGAGTTTGATTATTTCATAAGTGATGAGAAAAACCTAGTTTCTCCATAAATTATTTGAACCTAAAGTAGTTCCAAATGATATAACTCTAAAATTCTAGAGTTCTGGCCAATGTCTTCCCATTTCTATGAAAAGGAATCGGGGAGGCGAGGGACATATGTATATTTAATCCAGTTTTGCAACACTCCACATCAATTCCCAGTTCAGCAAAATGTTCAGCATTCTTGACTCTATTAAAATTCTTGCAGTTAACTTCCATATGCCTCAATGGGGTGTGACCATCACTGTTTGACATTTATTGGGTTGGAATGCTTAGGTATAAAGATTCAGTATTATTTGTATTGCCAAACCTGAAATTATTTTAAAAATAAGGCATAATTATAATTTCTTTATAATCTATAGGGTGTTAGGAAGTTATTCAAATTTGACTCCTTGTTTTGCTGACGTATAAGTACAGATTCACAATTTTCCAAGGATACCACATAAAACTAATAACGCATTCAGCCATCCAGCCATTGCTCAATACAAATTAAGCATTTACAACAAATGAGGAACAGTGCTAGGCTTTTAAAATACCACGGTGAATGAGACATAGTCTCTGCCTTCATTGAGATTAGAAGGAAGGTTGCCAGTAAACTGACACATCCCATACAGTAGGACAAGCTATTATGATATGATAGAGAAGTGTTATGTACATAGAAATTACTATGAACTAAGGTCATATACAGAAGGGTACCTAACTCTGTCCTAGCCAATCCAGAAAGGATTCCTGTGGGAAATGACATGTAAACTGGAACTTTAGTAGGACAAGCTATTATGATATGATAGAGAAGTGTTATGTACATAGAAATTACTATGAACCAAGGTCATGTATAGAAGGGTACCTAACTCTGTCCTAGCCAATCCAGAATGGATTCCTGTGGGAAATGACATGTAAACTGGAACTTTAGGATGTGTAGGAATTACAAGGAACAAGGGTCTCTGTGGGTGTGTGCATGAACGTGTAAGTGTATGTGTAGAAGGAAGTTTTCCCAAAACGGAAAATAATTCGGTATGTTGAAGGATAAACTGGCTTGTGGTAGTGTGTATGTGATAGGATGAAGGTTAGAAATTGAAAGCCTGAACCAGGAGTTGAGTAATAAAGTTCTTTCTGTTCTATGCCAAGAAATTGGAACGTTATTATGGGGGCAATAGGAAAATGAAAGTTTTTGTTTGTTTTGAGATGGAGTTTCCCTCTTGTTGCCCAGGTTGGAATGGAATGGCACTATCTCGGCTCACTGGCCTCCTAGGTTCAAGTGATTCTCCGGCCTCAGCCTCCAAGAAGCTGGGATTACAGGCACGCACCACCATGCCCAGCTAATTTTGTATTTTTAGTAGAGACAGGGTTTCGCCATGTTGGCCAGGCTGTTCTCGAACTCTTGACCTCAGGTGATCCACTCGCCTCTGCCTCCCAAAGTGCTGGGATTACAGGCATGAGCCACGGTGCCCAGCCGGAAAGTGAAAGCTTTTAAGCCCTCGAAGGATGGAGGCTGGTGAGGGAGGTGAGCACCTCTCTCAAGGATGAGTTACAGAAAGATGATTCTCCAGCTACAGAGAGGAGGCTGGATCAAAGGGAGACATGAGATATGCCACAAAGCTGACAAGTACTAAGTGCCACTAAAGATTAGCTCTCAGACTGCTTCTGGGTGTCCCAAAACATGTCCCTGGTGTGTCACACCTGGGAAGCAAGAATATTTTCAGGCAATGTACAACTCCAAGGAGCGCCATTGCCTTTCTACCCCTGATAGGGTCACTGTATCACAGAAGCAAGGTATGGCTACCAGTGCAAAGAGGCTTAAGGTGTCTGACAAGTTCACAGCCTGAAATCATTTCTCTTTTTTTCAGGGGCATCTAAAAAACTGATCACTAGTTAGTTTATCTTTTTGGAACGAAGATATCTTGGCTTTATATAACAAGGCTAGTGAGAGGCACAAATAAGTTTATCTATTTAAACACAACTATGTAAGAAACATAAAGGGTGATACATAATACAAGGAAACATCCTTAGGGGGCAGGCTTTATGGAAATTAGGTTGTTAATATTAAAAAACATTTTTATACATAGTCCAGTTCAGAAAAAAATAAAACGACTAGACCTAAATACTTTTTTGGTAAAATAAAAATATTCTCATTGAATTTCATCAGAAAGATATATTCTTACAAATGCATTATATCATTAGTGCTCCAAAAATATCCTTTTCAGGTAGGGATTATTATTATTTCCACATTTCATATGGTGAAACTGAGTTTTAATAAGCTGAAATGGGCTGTCCGAAATGTCTCATGTTAATACAATTAACAACAAAGATGGCCTAGAGTTAGATCATTCCATTCACCACAACTAACTGCTTACTCTGTGCCAAACACTGTAAAAGGCACTGAAGACGCAAGATATGTAAGATGTGGACCATTGCCCTTATTTGTTTTGGATTTCCTCCCATGTTTGCAGGATTTTCTCTTTGCTTTGCTCAAGCTGAGAAGGGCAGTTCTAAACCACAGAACATCACAAAGGACCACTACATTGCCACGTAGATAGGTGGTTCTGATTGTTTCACTCTTCACTTGACTGTATGAATCCCCAACACGCTATGGGACTTGGGATGGGGCTTGACTCACTCACATGTTAATCCCCTCCAATCCACAGCTTCTGGAAAAAAAAATTATAAAGTCGATTTCTAGAGATTTTTATTACACTGTCTGAATTGTGATGTTTTGTATGAGGTAAAAAGTGGCAATTAAAATTTGTTAGGTACATCTTAGGTTGCTTGTCACTGATCTAGACTCTATACTCTGAAAACACAATGTAAACCTTATTATTTATCTTACAGTCTACTCTCCAAAAACAAAATGAAAACATTCCCAGTCAGGGTTACTTTCAGTGTGCACTGATTCACATGCAAATTGGACATATGATCATGGGAACGGTTTTATATATCCCTGAAGTGAAAAGCATATTATGGTGCCACCACTGTTCCTAGAAAAGACAGTCATGTGGTGATAAAAAAAAAGAGTCTTTTTAAAATTCACTCATACAAATTAAAAGCGATGAGATACAGGTATCAATTTTAAAGAAGGTTAATTTTTAGGCAAAGTGGGTTAAAAAAAAGACATATCAATCAAAGATTGCCAAGGTTTATCACCAGCCACAACATGAAATTGATTTTATAAAAATTAACCCACTCAGCAACAATTTAAATAGCATTTTGGATTCAGTGACTTGTCACAGTATATGTCAGTAGCTTTTTTCCTGAGAATCTGTTATAATAGGATAACAAAATAAAAATTCAGTTTTCATCTAATGATCACTTAGGCTTCAGAGTGTGGGAAATAAGTACTAAAAAAAACTCTCTGGGGTTTAAAGCATACACTGTCTTAGGCTATGAAGTACTAAAGTTAGCAAACCACATTTTCACATCTTCCTTTGTAGTGAGAACCAAAAATGACACCAAATCCATTCTGTGATAATAATATCTTTCAGCTTTTCCATTATTCCCTAAAGATCCAAATATCTGTCATTCTCATGCTGCTAGAATCTCTTCACCAAAGTAAAATTGAGAAAAGTATCTGTGTCCCAGTTTCCACTTTACAGTATTGCACCTGCCAATCAGACTCACCCATTACCACAAATAAGTCATTAGAGGTTTGCAAAATGCATTGAGTCCTTCAGATAAGAACTAGTAAAAAATGTATGTAAAATTTCAACACACGAGGATTTTGAGTGTTCAGATCCTAAATCTCTTATGAATTACATGGAAGGGCATGCAACCTACACAATGCTAGTCACAATGAATCAAAGTAGCAGTGTTTGCTGGTGGAATTGTCTTCATCCTCAGACCTGGCATTTGCTTTCATGCCAAATCTACTAGGTTATTTTAATACAGATGTCGACATCTTAATAATTACCATAAATTCCAGGTTTTATTACAGCTTATATAAGTAATGAGGGAAAATACTTAAATTGTTAGTTTGGTTACATGTCTAAAAAGTAATATGCTAAACCCAAACCTTCCTCATAATTAAGGAATCAAGTAAAGCAAAAGAAAGATATGTATCACATTACTCTAAATTTTTCATATTTTACAGTTATAGTTACTTTTATGCAAGACAGACTATATGGGAAGTCACTCTGGGAGAAATTCAGGATTGAAACTGATCAGATTTGTTAATGTGTATGCTACCCCCAAAATTGGAAAAGAAATGATATTCAGAAGTTTTATATATTTACTAAATTTAGGAAAGCTAAAGCTTGAAGGAACTTTTTATTATACCTTGGGAAATTGGGATAGGATGGAAATAAGAAAAAAAATTGATATCCACAAGTTAGTTGGAGAGATTTGAAAAAAGAATATACTAAATTTTTTAATTCTACAAAAATGGAAAATAAAATGCTCAGCAGGTAAGCCTTTGCCATTGCGATGTGTCATAGACTGGTTTAGATTTAAATGTAAAAGATTATTTTAAGTAAGGAGTAAAACTCAAAATATGAAGAACTAGATAGAGATTTCAAGGTGAGTATACTAGTAGCAGTGGAGGTGGCCCACAGGGGAAGAATGGGAGCATTAAATAAGTAAGGAAACTGAAGTCAATAAGTAGAGTTAAGACAAGGTGTTAAAATACTGAGAACAAGTTAAGGAATGAATAATCATTTGTTCAATAATTCTTACGTGCCAGGTGCTTAAAGACATTCTCTTGTTTAAGAAAATATATATACTAAACTCTGCTTGCAAGCCTGAAGGTGTTTCAAAATGTAGGTTTTATTTCGTTTTGTATTTGTGGAGACAGAGTCTCTCTCTGTCACCCAATCTGGAGTGCAATGGCACAATCTCGACTCACTGCAACCTCCGCCTCCTGAGTTCAAGGAATTCTCCTGCCTCAGCCTCCTGAGCAGCTAGGATTATAGGCGCCCGCCACTACACCCAGCTAATTTTTGTATTTTTAGTAGAGACGGGGGTTTCACCATATTAACCAGGCTCGTCTCAAACTCCTGACCTCAGGTGATCCACCCACCTCGGCCCCCCAGAGTGCTAGGATTACAGGCATGAGCCACTATGCCTGGCCCAAAATGTAGGTTTCATTATTCAAGTATGATGAGGCCAACAGATTGGGAGGGGATTACCATTGAAAAGACAGTTTGTTACAGTTCCCAAGAGGAGGGGGCATACCACACCATATGCGGGGGCCATACGAGGAAGCATCAGGATCAGTCAGGAGGCAAAGGGATTGGAAAGAAAACGTGGCCAAGAGCCTTTATCATGGTTCCATGGGCAGAAATGGGCAGAGCAGGGTAAGCTAGCTTAGGATTGGTTAGTTTGAGTAATTGTATTGGGTTCTGGGGTATAAAGGCTATCTCTAGCTGTCTAGTACTTGGTACAGGGTGATTAGAGTAGGAAAATAGCAGCTTAGTGTAAAATCCTGAAAAAGGAAGAGTTTGGGATATGGGCTCTTGCTTAGTTGGTTTTCATATCTAAGAGGTGTCTTGGATAAACGTTTGCTGTCTCTAGGAATTAGCTAGCCCCAGGAAGGACAGTCCCTCTAGAATCAGCAAGGTCCAGATGTGAAAATATCCCACCAAAACCAACTAGAGACCCAGACAAAATATGTAAAATAATTTGCTTTAAGCATCAGACAACAGACATTACAGGACTGTGGTCGCTGAGAAAAGCAAAGCAAAAAAGTTGAATCCTATGATCACACTAACTTACTGCTTAGAGGCCATTTCTAGTCCACAGGGGAGAGAGAAAAACAGAAAGAGACCCTGGCCTTCTTACTAAGTGAGCAGGCATATATCAGAATTTGGGAGACCATATCAGCTAGAATTTGTGGAGCAGAATAACAGAGTAAAGGTAGTTAAAGGGAGTGGGAGAGGGAGAGTGGTCGTTCAAGACATTCAGAGGACTCTTATAAAATCTTCAGCTGATCTGTGCATGCATGGAGTGAAATTCCATGTCTGGGGGCCAGGGGTGTGATAGGAAACACCAGAAAACACTTGGCTTGACAGTTTCTGGACTTTACTCAGGACTTGAAGGCATTTGCATACACACCTGCAGAAGTAGAATCATCTCATAACACACAAGCCACAGGCTAGAAACCTCAGAAGGGACCAGCCTTAGAAATAAGGCTAAGTTGGTCTGAGACTAAACACTATGCTTTGTCCTTAATGCCAAGGCTCAAAAGGAGCAAACTGATCTCAAATAACCCTATGCTATAATAAATTCCAACATGAATTAAGGGAATATGACAAAATCTAACACTTTACAATGTAAAATTCACAATGTCTGGCAACTAATCAAAAATTACCTGGCATACAAAGAGGCAGAAAAATAGTATTCATAACCAGTAAAAAGGAAATCAGTCAAAAGAAACATTACCATAATAATAACAATGATACAATTAGCAGACAAGGCAATTCAAACAGTCACTTAAAAATTTTTTGATATTTGTATATATTTAGGGGGTATATGTAAAATTGTGTTACATAAATAGAATGTGTAATGATCAAGTCAGGGTATTTAAGATATCCTTCACGTGAGTATTTATCACTTCTATGTGTTGGGAACATTTTAAGTCCTCTCTTCTACCTATTTTCAAACTACAATACATTGTTGTTAACTACAGTCACCCTACTCTTCTATCAATGACTAGAAATGATTCCTTCTGTCTAACTATATATTTGTATCCATTAACCAATTTCTGTATCCCCTCTAGCACCCATATACCCTTCCCAGCCTCTGGTATCCTTCATTCCACCCTCTACCTCTATGCAATCACCTTTTTGGCTCCCAGCTAAGAGTGAGAACATGCTATATTTGTCTTTCTATGCCTGGCTTATTTCACTTAACATAATGACCCCCAGTTCCATCCATGCTGTTGCAAATAATGATATTTCATTATTTTTATGGCCAAATAGTATTTCATTGTGTATATATACTACATTCTCTTCATCCATTTATCCATTCATAGACACTTAGGTTGATTCCATATCTTTCCTGTTTTAAGTAATGCAGAAATAAACATGGAAGCACAAGTATCCTTTTGATATATTAATTTATTTTCCTTTGCATAAATACTCAGTAGTGGGATTACTGGGTTTATGGTAGTTATATTTTTAGATCGTTGAGAAATCTCCATACTGTTTTCCACAGTGGCTTTACTAACTTACATTTCCATGAACAGTGCATAAGAGTTCCCTTTGTCCACATCCTTGCCAACACCTGCTATTTTTGTGTTTTTAAAAATAGCCTTTCTGGGATAAGATGATATCTCATTGTGGCTTTGGTCTGTATTTCTCAGAGCATTAGCGATGTTGAGCATTTTTTCATATACCTGTTGC
Organism: Symphalangus syndactylus; assembly: GCF_028878055.3. Lineage (NCBI taxonomy): Eukaryota > Metazoa > Chordata > Mammalia > Primates > Hylobatidae > Symphalangus > Symphalangus syndactylus. The sequence continues at coordinate 84,124,882 of NC_072435.2, forward strand.
CCATTTGTAAGTCTTCTTTTGAGAAATATGTATTTATATCCTTAGTCCATTTTTAATGGGATTATTTTTTGTTTCTGTTTGTTTGTTTGTTTTTTACTACTGAGTTGAGTTCCTCGTATACTCTGGATATTAGTGTTCTGTCAGACGAATAATTGTAAATATTTTCTCCTATTCAAGATGTTGTCTCTTCTCTCTGTTGAATGTTTGTTTTGCTATGCAGAAGCTTTTAGTTTAATATAGTTCCATTTTTCTGCTTTTATTTTTGTTCCCTGTGCTTTTGAAGTCTTAGCCATAAAATCTTTGCCTAGACCAATGCCTTGAAGAGTCTTCCTTCAATTTTACTCAAGTTGTTTTACAGTTTTAGGCCTTACATTTAAGTCTTTATTCCATTTTGAGTTGATTTTTGTGTATGTTGAGAGATGGGGGTCCAGTTTCTTTCTTCTACATATGGTTATACAGTTTTCCCAGCACCATTTACTGATGATGCTGTTTTTTCTCTAATGTATGTATTTGATGGCTTTGTCAAAGATTAGTTGGCTGTAAATAAGTGGATTTATTTCTCTGCTCTGTATTCTGTTCCATTGGTCTAGTATCTGTTTTTGTATCAGTACCATGCTGTTTTGGTTCCTATAGCTTTGTGATATATTTTGAAGCCAGGTAGAGTGATTCCTCCAGCTATGCTCTCTTTTCTCAGATTGCTTTGGCTATTCTGTCTCTTTTGTGGTTCTATACAAATTACAGGGTTTTTTTTCTATTTCTGTGAAAAACAAAATTGATATTTTAAAATTGATAGGGATTGCATTGAATCTGTAAGTTGCTTTGGACAGTATTTTCATTATAACCATATTAATTTTTCCAAACCATGAGCATGGAATGCCTTTCCATTTCTTTGTGTCCTCTTCAATTTCTTTCATCAGTGCTTTGCAGTTTTTCTTGTGGAAATCTCTCACCTCCTTGGCTAAATTTATTCTTAGTAATTTTAGTTTACTTTTATAGCTATTGTAAATGTGATTGTTTTCTTGGTTCCACTTTTGGCTATTTCATTATTGGTGTATAGAAATGCTACTGATTTTGGTATATTGATTTCTTAGCCTGTAACCTTACTGAATTTATTTAATAATTTTAAGAGTTTTTAAGTGGAGTCTTTTAAGTTTTATAAATATAAGATAACATCATCTGCAAAGAGGGACAAGTTGACTTCCTTCTTTCTAATTTGTCTTTTTAATAATTTGTCTTTTCTTTCTTTCTCTTGCCTGATTCCTCTGGCTAGGAGGTCCAGCACTATGTTGAATAGAAATAGTAAAAGTGGGTATCCTTGTTACAGTGCTTAGAGAAAAGGCTTTCAGCTTTTCCCTATTCAGTATAATGTTAACTGTGGGTTTGTTATATATGGCCTTCATTATTTTTGAGATATGTTCCTTCTATGCCTAATTTGTTGAGAGTTTTTATCATGAAGGGATATTAATTTTATCAAATGTTTCTTTTGTATCTGTTGAGATAATAATATGGTTTTTAATCATTCATTCTATGGATGTGATGTGTATTTATTGATTTGTGTGCATTGAACAATCCTTGCATTCCTAGTATGAAACCCACTTGACCATGGTGTACTTTCTTTTCTATATGCTCTGGAACTGGTTTGCTAATATTCTGTTGAGGACTTTTGCATCTATGTTCATTAGGGGTGTTGGCCTGAGGTTTTCTTTTTTTGTTGTGTATTTGTCTCATTTTGTTATCAGGGTGTTGTTTGCTTCATAGAATGAGTTAAGGAGAATTCTTTTCTCTTCAATTTTTTGGAATAGTTTTAGAAGGATTGGTGTTAGTTCTTTTTTATATATTTGGCAGAATTTGGCAATCTACCAAATCTATCTAGTATTGGGCTTCTCTTATGAAGACACTTTTTATTACTGATTTACTCTCATTATTGGCCTGGTCAGGTTTTCTATGTCTTCCTGATTCAATTTTGATACGATGTATGCTTCCAGGAAATTATCCATTTCCTCTAGGTTTTCCAGCTTGTTAGTATATAGTAGTTCATAATAGTCTCTGATGATCATTTGTATTTTTGTATATCAGCTGTAGTGTCTCTTTTTTATGTTTGACTTTGATTATTTGGGTCTTTTATTGATTAACTGAGCTAGCAGTTTGTCAATTTTGTCTATTTTTTCAGAGAAATAATTTTGTTTCATTGATTCTTTGTAATTTTTTTAGTCTCCGTTTTATTTAATTCTGCTCTCATCTTTATTACTTATTTCTTTCTGCTAATTTTAGGTTTGCATTGTTCTTGCTTTTCTAGTCCCTTGAGGTGTACCATTAGATTGTTAATTTGAAATCTTTCTACCTTTTTGATGTAGGCATTTAATGCTATAAACGTCCCTCTTAGCACTGTTTTTGCTCTATCCCACAGGTTAAGGTAAGTTGTGCTTCCATTTTCATTTGTTTCATGAACTTTTTTATTTCCATCTTAATTACTTCATTGACCTAAAGGTCGTTCACTAGTGTGACATTTAATGTCCCTATACTTGTATATTTTCCAAAACTCCTTTTGATAGCGATTTCTAGTTTTGTTTTATTGTGTTCTGAGAAGATAATTGACATGATTTTGTGTTTTTTTATTATACTTTAAAGTTCTAGGGTACATGTGCACAACGTGCAGGTTTGTTACATATGTACACATGTGCCATGTTGATGTGCTGCATACATTAACTCGTCATTTACATTAGGTATATCTCCTAATACTTTCCCTCTCCCCTTCCCCCACCCCACAACAGGCCCTGGTGTGTGATTTTTTTTTTTAATTTGTTGAGACTTGTTTTGTGTCCTAACATATAGGCAATCTGGAGAACATTCCACTTGCTGATAAGAAAAATGTATACTCTGCAGTTATTTAATAAAATATTCTGTAGATGTCTGTTAGGTCCATCTGGGATAAAGATCAGTTTGAATCCAGTATTTCTTTGTGCTTATTTTCTGTCTAGATATTCTGCCTAATGCTGAGAGTGGGGTGTTGAAGTCTCCCAATATTGTAGTATTGAAGTCTGTTTCTCTCTTTAGAACAACTAATATTTGTTTTATGAATTTTGCTGCTTCCATGCTGCATGCATATATATTTAGAAATTTTTATCTTCTTACTGGCTGATCACTTACCATTATGTAGTCACCTTCTTTTTCTCTTTTTAAATTGGTGTTTTTGACTTTAAAGTCTGTTTTATGTGATGTAAGTATAGCTACTCCTGCTTGCTTTTGGTTTCTGTTTGCATGAAATATATTTTTCTGTTTCTTTATTTTCAGTCAATATGTGTCTTTACAGGTAAAATGCATTTATTGTAGGTAGCATACAGTTGGATCATTTTTAAAAATCCATTCAGCCCGTCTATCTTTTAAGTGGAGAATTGGTTTACATTCCAAGTTACTTTTCATATGTGAGGTTTTGTTTCTGTCATTTTGTTGATTGTTTTCTGATTGTTTGGTGTATTCTTTGTTTATCTTTTTTCTGTCTCTCTCTTAATGTTTGTCATTGTAGGTTGATGTATAGAATGTATTGGTAACATTCTAGTTTTTTGTCTTCCTCTTTTACATGTTTGCTTAGCCAGTAAGTTTTATACTTTCATGTGTTTTCACACTGGTAATTGTCATTCTTTTGATTCCAGATTTAGGGATCACTTGAGCATGCCTTGTAGGGCTGGTCTAGTGGTGATGAATATTCTCAGCTTTGTTTGTCTGAGGAAGACTATTTCTCTTTCATTGATAAAAGAGAAATGAAGATAGATCATGCTGAATATTGTTTCTTGGTTGGCAATATTCTTTTCTTTCAGCACTTGAATATATCATCCCATTCTCTCCTAGCTTATAAGATCTCTATGGAGAAATCTACTGTTAGTCTGATGGGGATTCCTTTATAGGTCACTAGATGATTTTCTCTTGCTGTTTTTAGATTTCTCTGTTTGTCTTTGAATTTAGACAGTGTGACTAGAAAGTGCCATGGGAAAAGGCATTTTTACATTGTATTTGTTTGGGGATATTTGGACGTCTAAATCTCTTGCTAGAATTAAGAGGTTTTCACCTATTAGTAGGTTTCCTAACCCATTTGTTCTCTCTTAATCTTCCAGGATACCAATAACTCAAATATTTGGTCACTTTAGGGTGTCCCATATGTTATGAAGGCTTTATTCTTTTCTCTTTATTTTTGTCTGACACGGTTGTTTCAGAAGAAATGTCTTCAATTTTTTATGTTCTTTTTTCTACCTGATCTAGCCTATTACTGAAACTTCTAAATGTATTTTGTGTTTCATTCAATGAATTTTTCAGTTCTAGAATTTCTGTTGTTTTTTTTTTTTTTAATAATATCTATTTCTTTGATAAAGCTCTCATTTATATGCTAAATTGTTTTTCCAATTTCTTTGTATTGTTTTTTAGGACTCTTTTCTCACTCAGCTTCTTTTTTATTTTATTTTTTTTTTTTGAGACAGAGTCTCACTCTGTCACCCAGGCTGGAGTGCAGTGGCGCGATCTCGGCTCACTGCAAGCTCTGCCTCCCAGGTTCATGCCATTCTCCTGCCTCAGCCTCCCAAGTAGCTGGGACTACAGGTGCTCGCCACCATGCCCAGCTAATTTTTTTTTTGTATTTTTAGTAGAGATGGGATTTCACCGCATTAGCCAGGATGGTCTTGATCTCCTGACCTCATGATCCACTCACCTTGGCCTCCCAAAGTGCTTGTATTACAAGTGTGAGCCACCATGCCTGACTCACCTTCTCTGCCATTAACATTTTGAATTCTTTTTTCAGGATTTTGTGAATTACTTTCTGATTGGGATCTGTTGCTTAAGAATTATTGTATTCCTTTGAAGATGTCATATTTTCTTGCTTTTTCATGCTTCCTGTGTCCTTAAGTTTATGTCTTCGCATCTGGATCTTCCAGTTTTTTTGGAATTTGTCTTCATAGAGGAGGCTTTTTTTCCTGAAGATGTATCTGTGGTGTTGGTTGTCTAGGGCACTTTGATTCTGGGTACATGCAGTAGTGTAGTCTCTGTATGATTTCTTCAGCTGTAAGCAGCATCTGTTATTTCTTCAGTGGCATAGGGTGTGGTTACTAGTGAAGGCTGAGGTAAAGTTTTGCTGGGGAATGGGATGTCAAATGGGCAGTCTTTGGGCCCTAGTGGTGGAAGTGGAGGGCTGAGCATGTCTGTCCTTGGGCTCCAGGGCAGCAAATGCTGGCACTGGTGTTAGCAGGTCCAAAAAGGCCAATTCTAGAGACTCCAGGTGGTTTACTTGGATACTGGTCATGGCAGCAGTGGGCTCTGTGGGTAGGAAGGTTCTTCAGCCCCTAGGCAGCCAGCATGGCATAGGCAATGTCAGTGGTAGTGGTGGCACAACCCTCTGGATCTTCAACTGTGCACACTGGTGTTGGAAGTGGCTGCAATGGGCTTGGTAGGCCAGTCTCCAGCCCCGCAGGTGGTATGTAGCAGGAGGTGTTAGCTGTGGGGGGGCAGTATGGTGTGGAGGCCCAACTTCTGGTTCCTTAGAAGAATGCTCAGATGCCAATTGTTGGTGAACTGGTCTGGGCAATTCCCTGGACCCTGGACTGTATGCCTGGCCTCAGGAAGCAAAGCCAGGCCAAGCAGGCTTGTCCTCAGCCTCCCTAATGTTGTGTGCATGCACCATAGATGGTAGGTAGGGGTAGGGCAATCCCCAGCCCCCCAGCAGAATACCCAAGTGAAGGATGGTAGCTGCCATACTACAGCTCTGCCACTCTAGAAGGCTGGGCTGCCTTCAGTGGCAGCAGGCTCAGTTGATTGGTGAAGAACATACATGTGTCTCAGACTTTAGCCCCAGCAGAACTTAACTCCCTAGTGGCTGTGGCCCACACCTCACTCATGCCTCAGGCCTGATCGTGTTAGCTGATGCCTCACTTGTGCCTCAGCCCTGGATGCAACAGCCTATGTCTCACTTGCTCCTCAGCCTGGTGGCAGCATCCTGTGCATCACTTGTGCCTCCATCTTAACATTGTTCGGCCTCAGGAGAATGCGCAATTTGGAATAGAAACTACCCAAAATGAAGTACAGAGGAACAAAAGGTAAAATCTAATTTCCAGAACTTTGGTGTAATATAAAGCAGTATAACATATAGGTGTATTTGGAGTTCCAGAAAGAAAGAACAGGAGTGAACTGAAAAGTAATTTTTTAAAGAGGTAAAGGCCAAAAAATGCCCAAATATGATGAAAATTATCTCAACAATGTCAACAAAACCCAAGAAGAATAAATATTTTTAAATAATGGCAAGGCACATCAGTAGGATATTTTTGAAAATGAGTAATAAAAGAAAAAAGTTTTAAAACAGCTGGTGGTGGAGGAGGAAAGAAACAAAATTATACACAAAGCATTAAGAATTAAATCAGGCATCTCACAAGAACTTATGCAAGGCAGAAAGTGGTGACAGCCTAGAATACCTTATCCCCCTCCCAAAAAAAACTTTCAAAAATGTAATCAAAATAAACACAGTACTATAAGAAGTGTTAAGGAAAAAAATGTAATCAAAATAAACACAGTACTATAAGAAGTGTTAAAGGAAATTTCTTAAACAGAAAAAAAGATACCCAATAGAAATTTGGATACACACAAAAATAAAGAAAAACACAAAAGGTAAGTACATGAGAAACAAAAATGCTATCTGACAAATAATCCTAATTGAGATTTTAGAACACTCCACCCAACAATTGCAATAGTAAATACATTGTTTTTAAGTGCACATGAAGCATTCACCAGAATAGACATATTCAAGACTAAAAATTAATCCTCAATATATTTAAGAAGATTAAAATCACTCAAAGTATATTCTATGACACAATGATATAACACTAGGGGTCAATAGCAGAAAGATCTTTTAAAAATGCTTAAATATATGGATATTAAAGAAGATACTTCTTGACAACCCTTGGGTCAAATAAACAGAAGTGAAGTTAGAAAATATTTGAACTGAATGAAAATGAAAACAAACACATTAAATGCTCTGTGGTGCAAAAAAAAAGCAGAACTTAGTTTAAAATTTATAGCATTACAGTTTATATGTAGAAAAAAAATCAAATAATTTCAACTTTTACCCTAAAAAACTGGAATAAAAAGAACAAGTTAAGCCTAAAGAAAATGCAAGGAAAGAAATAGTAAAGATAAAAGTGGAACTCAATGAAATATAAAATCAACATTAATAGAAAAAAGACAATGAAACCTAAACCTGGTTTTCTGACAAATTCAATAAAATTGGTAAGTTCTAGATGCAATAATCGAGAAGAAAAAGAAAAACTTATGGAATACCAATATCAAAAATGAAAGCAAGGACATCACTAAATCCTACCAATATTAAAAAGGTAATAAAGAGATATCATGAACAACTTTATACTAATGTATTTTGCATCTTAAAAAGAAACATAAAAATTTCTTGAAAGATATAAACCATCTGAGCTTACTCCAGAATAAAATAGATAACCTGAAGAATTTTATAAATATTAAAGAAAATAATTCACGTTACTAAACTTTTCAACAAAAAACTTCACACTCAGGTGGTTTTACTGGTGAATTCTACAAATATTCAAGGATGAAAAAAAGGTCAATACTACACAAACTCTTACAGAGAGTAGAAGAGACTACTTCTCAATTCACTTTATGAGGCCAGCATTATCCTGACACCAAAACCAGGCAAAGATATCACAAAGAACACTACACTAATATCCTACATGAAAAAATTCTTAAAAACTTTTAGCAAATCAAATTTAGCCTTAAATAAAAAGAGCAAAGCAAGCTGGGTACAAGCCTGTTGTCCCAGCTACTTGGAAGGCTGAGGCCAGAGGATCACTTGCATCTGGGATTTTCAGGCTGTTGAACGCCATCATCATGCCTGTAAATAGCCACTGCACTCCAGTCTAGGCAACATAGAGAGACCTCATTTCTAAAACATACAAACAAAAGAACAATATGTGATCAAGTGGTATTGGTCATAAGAATGATAATTTGGTTTAATATTTTAAAAATCAATCAATAAAATTAACCATATTAGTAGGCTAAAAATAAAAAGCTATATGACAATGTTTATAAACACAGAAATAGAATTTGATAACATGCAACATCCAATCATAATAAAAATGCTCAAAAAACTAGAATGGAAGAAAACTTTTTCAACCTGATAGAAGAAATTTTCAAAAATAACCCTATAACTAACATCATACCAAATGATGAAAAACTGAATGCTTTCCCCTTACTATTGGAAACAGAAAAGGATAGCTGTTCTGTCCCCTGCTGTTCAACATTGTACTGGAAGTCCCAGCCAGTGTAATGAGGCAATTAAAAATGAAAGGAATGCTGATTGAAAAGGGGGGGAATGAAACTGACTTTATTCACAGATGCCAGGATCTTGTATGTAGAAAATAGTAGGAATCTACAAGAAAGCAACTAGAACTAATAAGTGAGTTCAGCAAGGTTACATAATACAAAATCACTATAAATCACAATTATATTTCTAGTTATTTCCAATGAAAAATTAGAAATTTTAAGTGACAAAAATTCTACTTATGTGCAAGACATGTACATTAAAAACTATAAAACACTGCACCCCAAAAATGAAAGAATACCTAAATAAATGGAGTGCCAAAACGTGTTCAAAGATCAAAAGTTGCAGTAATTTAGGATGTCGATTCTCTTCCATTGATCTATACAATCAATGTAATTTTAATCAAAGTCCAAGCTTTAAAAAAATTTAACAAGTTAATGCTAAAAGTTATGTGGAAATGCAGAAGACTTAAACAGCTGAAATCAACTGGGAAAAGCACAGAATGTCAAGACTTAATACTATTTGATTTCAAGGTTTACTTGTTACTACAGTAATAAGACAACGTAATATTGACAAAAGAAGAGATACAGATTAAGGAAACAGAAGATACAGTCCAGAAATATCACACATGTGGAATCAATTGATTTTTGACATATCTGCTGAGGTAATTCACTAAAGGAAATAATAGGTTTTCTTTTAACAAATGGTATTGGAACATTTTGAAATCCAAACGCAAAAAGAAATTAGCTTCAAATATTACCTCGCACTATTTATAAAGCAATAATTCAAAATGGAGCATAAGACCTAAATGTAAGAACAAAGACTATAAAACTGCTACTAGCAAATATAAGAAAAACTCTTTGTGACCTTTGGTTAGGCAAAGATTTCTTAGGTAAGATACAAAAAGCCCAAACCATAAAAGTTGATAAATTTTCCCAAATTAAATATTTTCTCTTCAATGGACATCATTTTAAAAAATGAAAAGATAAGTGAAGATTGGGAGAAAACATTTGCCAAATATAGCTGATAAAAGATTTTCATCTAGAATTTATAAATAAATCTTATAAACCAATAACAAAAAGACAAAAAATCCTATTTTAAAAAATAGGCAAAAACTATTTTACAATAACAAAGACATGGAATTAACCTAAATGCCCATTAATGGTAGAATGGATAAAGAAAATGTGGTACATATATGTCATGAAATACTATGCAGCCATAAAAAGAACAGAATCATGTTCTTTGCAACAACATAGATGGAGGTGGAGGCCATTATCCCAAGCAAATTCATGCAGGAACGGAAAGCCAAATACCACATACTCTCACTTATAAATGGGAGCTAAACAATAAAAACACATAAATATGAGGGGGGCAACAACAGACACTGGGGCCTACTTGAGGGTGAAGGGTGGAAGGAAAGAGAGGATCAGAAAAAAAATACCTATCAGGTACTATGCTTATTACCATTGTGAAGAAATTATCTGTATGCCAAACCCCTCATGATAGACAGTTTACCTATATAACAAACCTGCACATGTAACACTGAACCTAAAAGTGTTTTTTTATTCTTAAAAATTAAAAAATTATAAAAATAAATAAGATTTAAAAAATAAAAAAAATTTTAAACAGGCAAAATATTTGAACGTTCATGTCACCAAGGAAATATATAAATGGCACATAAGCATGTGAGACATGTTCCAAATCACTAATCATTATGCAAATGTAAAGTAAAACCACAATAAGAGCGGTACAAACTCATGGGATAGGATAATTTAAAAAAAAAAAAATGTTGATGCCAGGTATTGGGGAAGAGAGACAACTCTTGTGTATTTCTGTATGGAATGCAAATGATACAGCCACTTATCCAGCAATCTTGATCCATATGATCCAGCAATCTTGCTTCTAGGTACTTATCCATGAGAAGTGAAAATATGTTCACAAGAAAACTTGCATGCAAATCTTCACAACAACTTGATTCATATTATTCCAAAACTTGAAACAACACAAATGTCCATAAACTGTTAAATGGATAAGCAAATTGTGCTACAGCCATACAATATACTACTACTCAGTCACAAAAAGCAATAAATTACAGATATATGCAACAAAATAGATGAATTTCAGAAATATTATGCTAAGTGAAAGAAGCTGAACACAAAAGACTATTGTGTCATACCGTGTGATTCCATCTGTATAAAATTTTTGAAAAGGCAAAACTATAGTGACAGAAAACAGATTAATCATGGCAGGAACTGTTGTAGAGGCAAAGGGTTGGATGGAGTAGGCAGGAAGGAGACCAGCTTCAGAGTTGATGAGAATGCTCTGTATTTTTATTGGACTAGTGATTACATAGGTGGATATATTTGTCAAAATTTTTCAAATTATACACTTAAATTCTTGACTTTTATTCTATGTAGATTATACTTCAGCAAAGCTGACTTTTTTGTTGCTTGTTTTGAGACAATGTCTTTCTCTGTACCCTAGGCTGGAGTGCAGTAGTGTGATCGCTGCTCACTGCAGCTTCTGCCTCCCAGGCTCAAGTGAGTGATTCTCCCATCTCAGCCTCCTGAGTAGCTGGGAGGGACTACAGGTGCATACCACCATGCTCGCTAGTTGTTACATCTTTTTTTTTTTTGTAGAGACAAGGTCTCACACTACATTACCAGGCTGGTCTTGAACTCCTGGGCTCAAGTGATCTTCCCACCTCAGCCTCCCAAACTGCTGGAATTACAGGCATGAGCCACTGTGCCAGGCAATAAAGCTAATTTTAAGAATAAATGTACTGCCTAAAATATCCCTGAGATTGTCTGAAATTGTTTCCTATGAAATGTAAGGCTGAAGATATTTAGAACAATGTGAAGAAGCCTCTAAAACATTTGCAGAAATCGTAAAGAGAAGACCATAAAAATGTGAGACGAAGGAAATCACACAGAACTGAAAAGTTACAAATGGGAAACAAATAAGTGGAGACTTTCGACAAACTCTTTAGAATGTAGGTCAACTTCAAATAATGAGGAAGGGAGTCAAATAATGAGGAAGGGAGAGCAAAACTAAATGATAGAAACAGGGCTAACCAGGAAAAGAGAGAGTGAATGTGAGCAACCCATATTGTCACCAGACGACAGGTTTGTAAAGCTGGTTCTTAATTATGTATAGATCCCAGAGGTAGGGTACAGATTCCTCCATGTAGACAGTTCTTGTGCTTTCCTGAAACAACAGAACAAGCTTCAGAGGGCTCTTCTTTACCAGCTAGCAGCAGAAGAGGGGCAAATCAACAATGCCTAATTGTTTTACAGTTGATTGGGGTTTTGTGAGTGTTTCAGCATTAAAGGCAAGAAACAGTCACTAAAAAGGAAACTTCAAATTCTACCTGCCGATGAGGAAAGGAATGCTTTATTGAAAAGCTGTTCAAAAATGGAAATGAGCAATTTCAAAATCAGATATGCTGAAGGAAAGAGTAAAAAGGAAGAAAACATGGAAGGGTTTAGAGAGGAAAATTGGAAAAAAATATCTTGGAAAGCATTTTCAAAGGAAGTCTATGTTTCCAAAATAAAAATAATTGGTCTTGAGGATGAGCTCATTAAAATAAGATCCTTAACTAGTTTCTGAAAATAGAAACCTCAAGACAAAGCAGAGACATCATGAGGCATGTCTTACCTACTAGGCAGATGGTGAAAGGTAACAGGAACTCTCAGAGCAGAGGTGAGAGACAGGCAAGATAGGGGTTGGAGGTGGCCAGCACTGCAGGGATGGAAGAGGGAGGCAGGCAGGAAAAACAACATACAGTTTCCTAAAGACCACAGCAAAAGACTTTTGGAACTAATTGTCACAAATACGAGGGGGCCAGGTGAGGTGAGAGAGGGGTTAGAAGACAGCCAGACAGCTATAGTTATGAAGCAATAGTCCGGAAGTTCACATTCTTTCCTATGTCACCTGAACGTCTTACCATCTGCTCCACCCAATGTCCACACTCTCACATCTTGCCAATTTCTTCCCCCACCCTGTGCATTCTTTGTTCAGTGACACCAAAACTCACGCATGTTTGTCCCATTGTACTTGCTATTTTGCCCTTTGCCGTGAATATTCAAGGCATTTCCCTCTCAATTGTCACCTTTTTGGAAAAATTTCCCAGATGTTGTCTCATTACTCCAAACTCATTACTCCAAACAAGTAATTCTCATTACTCCAGACAAGTATTTTGAGTTGCTATAGCTCTTCCAGTAAATATCATAAAATAATAAGCAATGCTGCCTCTATTGAGCATTTATAATGTTCTGAAACTGTAGTTGGTGCTTTACTCATGTTGTTCCTAATCTTCATTAAAATATAAATAAGATGGGTGCAATGGTCTTCATTTCACAGATAAGCCATCTGGGGCACAGGGAGTTTTGTAGATTGACTGAGGTAACACACCTAGTAACTGTTGAGAACTGAGCCCCGATCTCTCCAGCTCTAGAGAGCACTTTCTTTTCCATTTTACTGGGCTATTTTTCTCACCTTTGTATTAGACTTAAACATTGTAATTATTGTTTTGCACATCTATATCTTTTACTAGATGGTGATCTCTTTCAAGTTGAGACATGATAATTCATCTATATCTTTCTAATGCCAAATATACTGCATACTCCGTGTTTAGTAAATGTTTCATAATGCATGAATGAAGAATGAATGAATAATAAATAAATAACTGAGAAGTCTCCATAGTGAGCATGAAAACAAAGCAGTGGATGTCAGTTATATAATTAAGATATGTAATCGTAGCAAACTCTCAAAATCTAATTCAGTGTTTAACTCATTTTAAAAACAGATTTAAAAATAAAACTCACAAATGTGTAATATGTATAAAAATTCAAGACAATGTAAACCACTTTCATATAAACATTTGCTGCCAGTCTGACTTGTTTAAACTCAGACCTCAACAGAAAATGTCTCCTGCCACATCTGTGCCTATGTCTGAACTTCACTGTAATGCGTCCTTGGTTTTGAAGATGATTCCTTTGCATATTTACTTGATATTTCTACTCCTATGAAACCCCCAATTGTTTACATAGCTATAAATGACAGCGACAGTGAAGTGGATGACTGGGGCAATTAATCAGAAATTTAAGGAAATATAGTGACATGTTTTATCCAAGAAAATAAATGTAATTCTTTACTTATTGTGAATGAGGACTAAGCTTTTTTTTTTTTTCAAATGAGCAGCAAACAGTAGCATATGGTAAGCTGTATTTTTGTTTGCAATATTCATCTCTTTCTCTGTTAGATCAAATATATCAGCCCGACGCTGTCTTCCATGTAGTTTTCATATATTTCTCTGCCTTTTTGACTTTCAGCTTGGCCATGAGACTTTCCTTGTCAATAGCCTGTGAGAAGACATGCTGTTCACCACAACTGACCATAAGTTTTGGAGACATCTTGTGATTCTATCAGCTCTGTTGCTCTTCCCTCCTTACTATGAAAATGGCATGTTCCACAAAGGGGCTGAAACAAGAAGACATGCGGTGCTGAGCGCAGCAGAGCCAAACAAAGTCACGGCAGCTGCAGCCAACCCATAAATCCTGACATATCACTTGTCCAAAAAAATCAAAGTTTGTTTTTGTGAACCACTGAGATTTGGGGGCTATTTGTCACTGCAGCAAAGGTAACTAATAGATAGGAATTTACTGAAAATAAAAGAGCAGTATTACGTTGCTTCCAAAAGTGGGAAAACTAGCCTACTCCCCAATGTTATATGAAATTTTACTCTTGGGTCTCAAACGAGCACTCACTGTACCCAGAGTTTCAAAGAAATTACTTCAGTTCGTCTCTCTATCAGGACTTTATGTCACTTCAAGGAGACACTGGCTTTAGTTCCTCCCTTGTTCTCGAATGACAGTGTTCAAAAATCAAAACCAAAACAAACAAACAAAAACCTCTGCCTTTTACCACTTGCCGAAAAATACCAGTGCGTATGAATTTATGCAAGTAGAAACCAGAAGTGGTCACCAGGCCGCTAGTCTTGCAAACTGACACATTCTGAAACTCATCCAAATACAAGCTAGGGCACCCTGTTCTGTCCTCTTTTTATAGATAAGGAAACTGAATCCCCAAGTGATTACCGTGGTAAGTTTCCAAGGCCACTGCTGTGAGATAAACTGTGTTCCTTCAAATTCATGTGTTGAAACCCTACCCCCAGTATGTAAGAATATGACTATTTGAAGATAATGCCTTTAAAAAGGTGGCTTCATGAAAATGAGACAGTTAAGGTGAGCCCTAATTCAATCTAACAGTTGTCTTTATAAGAAGAAGAAATTCGAACACACAATGAGAAACCAGAGAAAGGCCATGGGAGGACACAGCAAGAAGGTGGCCATCCCCAAGCAAAGGAGAGAGACCTCCAAAGCAACCAAACCTGCTGACACTTTGATCTTGAACTTCTAGCCTCCAGAACCGTGAGAAAATACATTTTGCTGTTTATGTCACTCGATGTGTAGTATTTTGTTATGGTAGCCTCAGCAAACTAATACAGTCAATAAATTTTTAAGTAGACAAATTTTGAATTTAATCTACAAAACACCAAAGCTTCATTATCTCCACAAACAGTAATTGCCTGCCTCTTCTTTACTCATATTGGCTTATTACTTGTGTTTATTTATGTAGAGGTAGGAGCCTGATGATAATAATAGCTAAAGCAGCATTTATTGAGCACTTGCTATGTGTTACAGTGTGAAGAGTTTTGCATGCAAACAGGCTGGATCAGACTATGAGAAATGGGTAAGCTGCTAAGAAAAGGAAGTCACCTGCCTTTCCAAGTCCTACTCACAATTCCAGACTCAGTTCTACTTCCATTCAGAAAAATTCACTGACCCTAACAGGGATACTCCACCTAAGATTTCCTACGGAGTCCCGTGTTTCTTCCTATGATGATTCTTACTGAATTTTTTAATTGCTTATACCTGTTTCCATACTGGACACTTATTTTTTAGGTATCAAAAACTGTGTTTTCACTTCTTCATTCTCACCACCTTGCAGAGTACCTGGTACTTTATAAGCATTAAATATTTTTTGTTGTTGTTCTTGAATCGTTTCATTGTAGCTCTTTGTTACCATTTGTTACTAAAGAAAACTGGCAATAAAAGATGGTTTCACTGACTTGAAATTATTTTTTTAATTAAACGCATCCTCCTAGAATGAGTAACATCTTCCTCTTTTATTCAAAGGAGTGGGGCCCATTTCAATGAGTGCCAAATACTTTTGAGCAATATTGAGGAAATATTTTGCAGAACTACAAAATCTTATGAGTCAGACGGAGAAAAGTAATCTTATTTTCATCATATTTTTGCCACATGCAGAGACTTTTGTTATAACACTTTAACTTTCATTTAAAAATCTATCATCACCACTCTAAGTTAGGAAGCAAGGAGTGGTAATGATAGAATTTTAATTTTTTTTTTCATGAGCTAACATAGCTTAATACATAGATAATCATGCTTGGATAAATACTTGATGAATGAATGATTGAAGATAAATATCAAATATTTCCTTGCGTCTATTTTGGTACCATAATCCTCTCCAGTGATCTCTCTATTTCTTTACTTTTCTTCACAAAATATCTTCTTAAGTAAGTTGCCACTTTCACTGTCTCCACTCAACCACTGCCAATTAGTTTTTTCCCCACCCCAGGTAGACTTCCAGTCTCACCCCTGCACTGATATCTCTCCCATGAGGTCATCAGTGACTCCATGTTGTCAAATCCAAGAAACATTTTTCTGCCCTCATCTCTCTTAACTTTCCAATGGCTTTTGACACAATTAACTACTCCACCTTTCTTGAAATATCTTTTATCATAGTCATATCTCTTCTGGTTGCCAGTAATAGGAACATGACTCAAACCAACTTATGTAAACACAAAAGGAATTTATTGGCTCTTTTATCCAGGAAGTTCAAGGAATGGTGCTAGTTTAAGGCATCATTGGCTCTAGAGGTTCAAACAAATATTATCAGAAACCTATTTATTTTTCTCTGCCTCTCAGCTTACATTTCTGCTGTTATCTCGGTTTTTAGGCAGGTAAACCTCACGTGGCAACAAAGATGGCTATTGACAGTTCTAGACTTTTATCAGTCATCCTTCTCTTTCCTGATCTTAGTAAACTCACACACACACACACACACGCACACACACACACCCCACATGCCTCTTTCCTATATCAGTGGAAGTAGTGAGAAGGCTTTAATTGAGCAAGTCTCATACCATGCCCAACTGAGAGCAGAGACTTGGGGAGGGTCCCGTGTGTTGGGAGAGAATCAGCTCCACTTAAACTATATGGATTAAGATTTAAGAAAATACGTTCATCTTACACAAGAAGAAAGCACACATACATACTAGAGCTTCTGTAACACTCCTCTCCTTTTGTCCTTGTCTGCTCTTTCTCAGCCTCCTTTGCTGTCTTCAGCTCTAAGTGTTGGAGTAACCGAGCTTTGTGCTGGGTCATCTTTTGTTTTCTGCTCACTCTCTCTTCCTCACTGTTGTCTAAAACGCTTCTAAATCCACAGTTTACGTCTACTTGTAAAGCTGCTGACTTCCCATGTTTATGGCTACAGAAGCAACTTCCCCCCCGAGTGCCTTCTAACTGCTTATTTGAAATAAGCAGTCAGATTTCCACATGAATATCTATATGCATTTCAAATTTATAATAGTGTTCTTGTTTTCCCCCCAAACCTATTATTTTCCTGAGTCTTTAATATCTCATTAAATGGTGTCAGCATTCATCAGTTGCTTAATCCAAAAATGCAGAAAACAACCTTGTATTCTATTTTTCTCTCAATTCCCATATCTAATTCACCAGCAAATTACATGATTTATGACGCCAAAATATATCTCAAATCCATCTTTTCATCCGTTCACCAACACTGCCATCACCCTATCTAAGCCACCCTAGTTTCTCACTCAGACAACAGCAATAGCCTATTAAATTAAATTGCCTTCTTGCTTTTCCTCTTCTCCTTCACTATTCCAGTTTTGTACTGAGCAATTGAAGTGATCTTTCTGACATCTCTTACTACATCTTTTTAAAGTTTTCTTCACTATATTATAGCCATGCTGGTCTCTTTTCTGTTTCTCCAATAGGCCAAGCCATTTTTTTTCTCAAAATCTTTGCATTTGCTCTTTCCACAGCCAAGAATGCTCTTCTCCCAGTCTCTGTACTTTTCAGTTCTTAGCTTAAATAGTCTGTCTTTAGAAGGGCCTTTACCACGTGTCTTGGTCATCTTGGACTGCCATAACAAAATACCATAGACTAAGTGGCTTATCAACAACAGGAATTTATTTCTCACGGTTGTAGGAGTGGGAAAGTTTAATACCAAGATGCTGACAGATTTGGTGTCTGCTCTGGTAAGTACCCACTTCTTGATTCACAGACAGCAGTCTTCTCGCTGTGTCTGCACATGGAAGAAAGATTGAAGGAGCTCTCTGAAGTCTCTTTTATGAGGGCACTAATCCTATTTATGAAGGCTCTGCCCTTATGACCAAATCACCTCACTAAGGCCTCACCTCCAAATACCACCACATTGGGGATTGGGTTTCAGCATATTAATTTGAGGGGCACATAAACATTCAGTCTACAGGACCACTCTATGTAAGTATATTTTCTCCTTAACTTTCCTAATTCATCACCCACTGGAAAGAACGCAAGCTCCCTGAGCATAGAGACTTTTAACTGTTTTGTGTATCACTAAATTGTCAAAACCTACAACAGTGCTTAGGCATTAAAAATCTATTTGAATGAGTGAAGATCCCCATTTATTCTCTTCATGGCATTTGTTACATTTTGTCAGCTCCTTTCTTATTTGTTTACTCATCCAGTGGTTATCATTTTTACTAAAATGTAATCCCTAAGAAGGCATGGAAATCTCACTCTATCTTCTAGGCTTGATTCAGTGCCTTGTACTTAGTGGACACTTAATACAATCTTGAATGAATAATTGAATCAATACTTATTAGTGACTGCTCCCTGAACTTAAGCAGAGATCATTCCTAAAACTGTTTTCTTCATGACTCTCTCTCACTTCAAAAGAAGAAATCAAATCATACCACGCATGGGATGCCTATATCTTGGTCAACATTTGCCAATTTGAAATAGTTAATTAAATTGTTAATCATCATGACTAAATTTGAATATGGCTAGATGCAAATTCTGTAAAAGAGTATACAAAGGCCTTTACAACCACAGTCCTGCCTTCTTAGTCTCTAGACTATAGACACCCTCCTTCAGTATTCAACATCTTTTTTTTTGTATTTTGTTCCCCTTCATATAGTGTCATTTCCTTCATTTCTCTATCTAGATAATTTCTATTTACCTTATGCATAAATATTCATGCTACAGAAGCTTTCGTCAAATTTTTGCTCTTCTCTCCTTTGTTTTCACAACCTTTTACATATTTTTATAACATTTATTACATTGTATTTATATATACACACGTATGTGCAAGTGTGTGTGTGTGTGTGTGTGTGAATTTCTTATCTTTTAACTTATGTATCTTTCTCCCTTCTTAGACTCTGAGATTCTCAAATTCTGGCCTTTGACTTACTCATTTTTTTTTTACTTCGTATAATTACTGTGTAATTATATGTGGCATATAGTTGGTCCCAACAAATGTAGTTGAATGTGGAATTAGTGTTGCTGTCAAATTTTATGCAAGATGAACCAGTGATATTTCTAGTAGTAAAATTTGTTGTTGGAAAGGCAAAAATACCATCAACTTATATTTTTCATTTCTATTTTTTTCAAACACTTCTGCATAACATTATTATATATCTCATGACATATATAACAATAAATTATCCCCACATCAGACTGAAGCAAAGTCAGGTTAAATTATCAGTCTATGGTCAACAACTAATAATTGGCATTAAAGATAAAAAACTTGGGTCTCCTAAATCCTAGCCATATAATCTTCCAACTGTACCAAGTATTTGTTTTCAACTTGGATTCATGACAGAATCATCAACACTTACACTGATATTATAGTAATTCTAAGGAAGAAACCAGTTACCAAACAGGAAAAATAATGTTCAAGTTCAATAATAATCAAAGAAAAAGTTCATATAGTTTTTGCTTACAATAGCATTAAAATTGTACTGCTGTGAAGAAAGTGTGATAGAATAGGTATTCTCTTTTTTTATTCATGGGAAAAAGAATTGATTGAAAATATCCTTCAGAAAGTAATTTGGCTGTATTTATGAAGAAATATAAACCATTTAATACCTCATAAGCTCTCTTCTTGGAATACATTTCATGGTAATAATATGAGAACTAACTTTATGTACAATAATATTTATAATAAATAATAAATAATACAGCATTGTTCAAAATAATGTTAAAAATTTTAAAAACTAAATTTCCAACAATGTGGCATAATTAAGTGATTTGAAATATGAGTAACAACATATAAAAAATTAATTTTGGTAAGAAGGAAATATGTTATTTTTAATGAGCTATAAAGTAACGTGTTTCAATAATCTCATACTTTATAAAATATTCATAGAATGAATCAAAAATGTATAAAAATGTCAATAGCATTTTTCTTTTGTGGGTAGAATAGAGAATTTTTTATTTATGCAGTAGAGAAAATTAAGTAAAAATTATACTATTTAATCTTTTTCAATACAAAACAAGCTATAAAACACCACAGCAGCATAGGTTCCAACAGAAGTTTTAAAGATTAAAGAAATAATAATTTTCCTTTTGTCTAAGAAATTTGATTGCTCATTGACACTGTGGTCGTTTCCATGGGAAAAAGATGAGTTAAATTATGAAGCTAGGAGGGAAAGTCAGGGATATTACTGGGACACAGAGGCCTGAAGGCCATGGAAAAACAGATAAAGATTTCTAAGCGGTAGTGTAAAGCAAGCAATCATCTCCCCAATGACCTTAGATGACATTCAGAACAAAATTTTCCAACCAAGTTATTAACATATACTATTCTTTGCCTCTTTTCTTACACATTACACCTTCTCCTATCTTTACTGGTGTTCATATTAAACTATCTAAATTTTCTATATAGTTCATTTTTGTAATTTCCCCGTACCCCAAATGACTGGTGCTTATCGCATAGTAAACTCTTGATAGTTTATTGAATTGAGTTTACCTAATTCAATTCAATTATTAGGTAAATTTGATTCAATACTTGTCTAGTAGTTATCTATGACTTCAGTAAGGTTTCGGAGGAGGAGATGAAGAAAGCAGATTTTTAGGAAGGCAGATGTGGTGATGTTGCATAACATAATTCAAATTCAGAAAAGCTGGATTTAAGTCATGGCTGTAGTCACTTAGGTATGAAGGGCAGCATGGACACTGACCAGTCAAAAGTGGGGCTCTCTGAGGGCTGAAGCATGAGTTCTGGGGGGCAGCGGTCTGCAGGAGGGCCAAATATAACCCCTTAAGCTGCTGGATCATGTGAGGTTTTTGCGGAGGTCTCAGGAGAAACAACAGGGTAGTGGGTAATTAAGGGCTCAGGGCAGGGGCTGATGAAGGTGCTTGAACATTTCAAAGTCAGTGCAGCCGTATGAATGTATACCATCTGATATCTGCAATGAACAGAAAGAATGGTTGTAAAGAGCACTTGAAGAAAATGAACTAGGAGAAGGTAGCAATGGGTAAGAGAATGATAGTGTAAAAAACAAAAGTATTAAGGAAGCTTCTTGCATGTGTTGGAGCAAATATTGTTCCTCTTAACAAGAAGATAAAAAGAGCCAGTTTTGGTGGTTAAAAAAAAATACGAATGGTTTCAGATAAGCTTAAGTTTGAGATGATAGTAGGATATCTAAGTGGAACTAGTTAAAGGAAAATTGGAGATATATTACTTAAGGGAGGGACTAGTCGACATACTAAATAGAGAGAAACTTCCAGCCAAAGGTGGTAAGCCATAGAGAGAAATTCACTAAATCTGAAAAAAAAAGAAGAGGAGAGATCTTCATAGAAAGTGTCACAGAATGCTTGAATGAGGACCATTGGATGAGTTGTATTCTTTCTGTTTTTCTGAAGTTTCCATATTTTCTACAAATGAATGATAGTTATGACCGAAATTATAGTTTCCACCCTATCATTCCTTTCATATATGGGGAAAATATTTACTTTTGAAATTTGATTTTATTTTTAGTAAATAAATTATCTAGAGCAGTATACCTCAAAGTGTAAGCTAAACCACAGGGCTAGCTAATTAAAATTATTTTGTTGTTTCAGTCTTTATGAATTAGGATCTCAGTGGTCACTGCCCAGGAATCTGCATTCTCTACAACCTTGCTAGGGGATTCATATGCACGCTGGTTTGTGAACCAATGACCCAGAGCACAGCAGCAGGGCCCTAAGAACATGTCCTTATCTCTTTTTGCATTGATACTAATCAGTGTGCATTGCTTTCATCTGCAGCTTAGGGCGTTTCTCTGCTTCACTGAGCACAGAGCTTTCCTGAGCTCCCAAATTCTTTGAAATATTTCTACTGCAGTCTTGCTTGAAAGAGATTACTTAGTAAACCATTTTGGTTAATGTGTTCCAGGTGGACTTAGATAAATCAATGGGACCATTAAAATCTTTCACCTTCTTTAAGGACGGAGTTTTGAGTTTTCTTCTTGGCATCATTTTTTCTTAAGCCCTCACTTGGTACAAACTGACTTCTTTATTTTTTTATTTTCTCTATCAATAATGGCCATAGGAGGTGCAAAAGCAAGCCTAGTGTACAGAACCATGTATCATTGCAAACAGTAAGATGACCTTGCCGTAGGATGATGTCTGCCTGCTTTTGAAGAAAAAATGAACAATCAGTGTTCAATGACTTTATAGACACACATGTGTGTCATTGCACATAGCCTTTGTTTCCACGGGAGCAAAATTAACAAGACAGGAACTTTTTTTAAGAGTTATGGTAGATCATTAAAAAGTATGTAACTCCTGCTTGGAAAAAAAGATTTAAATTCAGATTTTTTAAGCAGGTCATTAAAATGTGTAAAATCATCCTCACTGAGAGAAGAAGGCTTTAGGGACATGGTTATCACACTGATTTTTTTAAACTAGGTTTCCCTTTTTTCTCCACTCAAGTGGAGATATTCTTTTGAAGATTAAAACACTTTTTTGAAATAGTATAGTTTAAAACTAAAGGGCAGTATTAAAATCACATATCAAGCTATGCTAACAAATAATGTGAACGGTTATTTTCTCACATCGATGCCCTCTAGCAAGATCAGAGACAAGGTTATATATTTCCAAATGAAACCAGTTAGCTTCAGTATCCAGCAGTGTGGTACTAATGAGGCTGAGGTCAGGGTTCAGTTCCAAAACAAGTTGGTTAGTGTGATAAGAGCGATGCGGCCTCACCAACCTGGCTGTGCAAAGCGTGAGTCACCTGGGAATTTCCATTTTGTTTTGTTTTTTTATTTTTTTGTTTGTATTCTGAATTTTGGGGCCTTAGTCCAGACATACCAAATCAAAATTTCTGAGAGTGAGGGAAGAAAACTATACTTTTAAGGAAATCCCCGGGGAATTCTCATGCCAGTCAAGATTTTGGAATCAATAATCTGAGAGCCAACCCAAGCAAGAGGCAACGCAGCATGACTGCTTGCTGGCCTTTACAATTCAAAACTGCAAATTCTGAAACTGCATCAATTGAGAACTCTCAAATTCCCCAGGGAGTTTGTCCTTTGCCCCCATGGATTCGGTTCCTTTGCAGAGGTCATGAATTCAGGAAGATCTTAAGCTTTAATGATAAGGCTTTCTTAAAAATAGCCCTTCTACACGCCTCCTTTCATGAGCACTTCACCGAGATTTTAAATGCTGACAGAACTCTCCTTTCCCCACAAACACAGACACATAGGAGAAACCCTAGCTTGACCTTGGAAATGAACATCGATTGCAAATTCAAGCTTCTGAAATATTTCACTCTGAGTGTAGAGATCATTCCCTCTGAACATATCCAGATAGGATTCTGGAGGATGAGAGAGAAAGGGTATCTTCTCTGGAGAACTCAGATGGTTTTTTATGGCCAGATTATTTCAAAATACAAAAATCCAATCTCTAGTCAAGGCCAGAAGAAACCAGGACGGTCCTGAGGTCAATCATGTGAGGCCAAATTGAATGATAAATCTATGTCTCTGTTAAGGATTAGAGTTAGAATAGAGGGGAAGGGCTCTTATGCAGTGTCTACAGGATACGAAAACAGCAAGTGGGCAAAATGAAAAACTGGTCAATGGAGTAGAAAACAAAATACCAGCAAATGACATGAATTTTTTATAGTCTAGCTGTGCAGGCATAGAACATATACAATCTGTATGTATTTGCTATATTTTCAAGTCAAATAGGTAAAAGAAAATAGTTCTCAGAGTTATACACAAATGCACTGAAATGGAAAAACCCAACTTATCTTAAAAAGCACAAAATAATATTTCTTGCAGTTCTAAGGCAACGTTTTTCAATTTGGGTTTAGAAAAGCTCAAATTTGGAAGTTTTAAAAGTTTTTTCTCCACCTTTGAAGTTTGACATTAATCTCCTTTCTGTCACCAGCAGAACCTTCAGACTCAACTCAATTTCCTCAGCAAACGCTTTATTAAATGCAAATATCACATCCATTTCCATTGTCATCTAGCGTGCTAAGCCCAAAGCCAATGAGGTCTGCCTTTGCAAATTTTGACAACAGTAATTGACATTTATCCACCATCCCATCTGCTACATTTTGGATTTAAAAAAAAAAAAAAGATAGACTTTCTTTCAATATGCTCAGAAGACAGAACGGGCCTGGGAGAAAAAGCTGACACAAATATATCACACATTTTGAAAGTTGCCAGGTACCTTTGCTTCTCATGGGTCAATACTTTTAAAACAACACCCTTCTCTAGAGAATCTTAACATTAAAGGAGCTCCCACTCTGTTATTAGAGCAAAATAATAGTATAAAACAGTCTCTTTCTTGAATTTAGTAAGGTGCTTGACCTGTCAGGCTGCAAAGAGAGAAGCTTAGTTACTGCCATTTTGTGATGGTCAGCCAAATCGTTTTACAAAGAAGAGGAAACTGTGGGTAGATGAAAGTTCTGCCTATAAAGTAGGTGTTGCTACAGTGCATTGTGGTTATATTAAGTATGCCCAAAGGATAAGGAATTCAGGTGTGAAGTTGTGTGGCAGAAGTTGAAAATTAATTAAGCTCTGTGTTTGGGGTTTTTTTCCTTTAGTGTGCCGTAGTAACATGCCCTTGGCTCCAGGGAACTTTATGACTAAGTTGGAACAAAGCACTCATGCCTCATGTTAAATGTAGCAGAGGAGAGATCATTAAATGTTTCTTGGCAATTAATTACCTGGGATATTCCTCTTTTTTCACAGCTTTGCTTTCAGGTGTATGAGAGAGTTGAAAACGTTTAATTGCACCTAATTTGTTGCTGTAGTTTTATCATATGCCTAAGCATTGTGATAATGCCTGTAACCCGTGTGAAGAATTTGTAAGGGGCTTCATTTGTGACACCCCCAGAGGAAGGATTTTTTTTTTATGTTTGTGCAATAATCATACCTTATCTTTGATCCCCTTTCTAATATAAAGAAAATTATGAAAACCTGCCAAATATGTACTAGATCCAGAACATCTTGGAAAGAAAATCCTTCCTACTTCTCCAGCAGTCTTTCCTTAATTAGATGTACCCATTTTCCTAACTCCTACCCATCTATTGGTCCAGAACCTGAAAGAAATTTCTTCCCAGCTAGAAGCTAAAAGACAGATAGAGGGTAATCATTCCTTTGCATCTAGCCGATTTCAGTGTATTCTGCTGGTCACTATGTTATTTTCAATCACCTGAGATCTGATTACTTCTCCCCATCTTGCTAGCTTCCTGTTTTCTAGAACTCTAGTTTGATCACTAAATCTAAGCATTTTTACTTCCTGGCTTGAAGATACTCTTCTTGTTTTCACGTGCTCTCTATTTTTTTCCATAGCACTTAGCACTAAAATCACATTATTTACTTGTTTAGTGTCAATTATTTTTTGCCTGTTTTCTCTCACTAGAGACTCCACAAGAGAAGGAAGGGAATTTGTCAGTCTTATTGACTGTTAACTCTCCAACATCTATTTCTGGGTCTACCACTGAGTATTTATGTGCTCAGTTGGAAAGGGGTGGATGAATGAATGGATAGATGGATAGATGAGAACCTGACATCTTCTAGGCGCTATTCTGGATTTGTCCATTTGCCTCCACTGGAGTTCATATCAACCCCAGTACAGTATTTCTTATGTAACCCAAAATACATGACATATTTTAGGCACTTGCCAAAGGCTTTCAGTACATAGTGGAGGCAAAAAGAAGTTAAAAGAATTTAGAATCTGCTAAGAAAGCTCAAGGTGAATGTAACATGAGAGTAAAGTCTGAGTGGTATTTAACCAGATGGGTGATTGTCAATGAAATGTTGACAACAGATAAGCAGGATTGAGGATCATAAATTTTGGGAGAGCTGTTCCTGGTGACATTGCCCAAGAGACAATGGGTATAATGGATAGAAAATGAGAATCATTGTTTTCCAGATCAAACAGAATCGATATCTTCCACTCAGCCATACATCCAAATGCATGAATGAAAGACAAAGCATAAATAAGAGCAAAGTAGCAACAGTAAGTACTTTAAGCCAAAGCTTTAACTGGATATAAGCAAATATAGAGAGATGACAAAGGGGCCTTGCAGATAGAATAAGATTTCACTTACTCTTCATAAGAAAATTTTCAAGGAGATAATGTTCAAATTTATAGGAAACTAAAGTTCTGACAGGCTTACTAACGTACTCCAGGTCACACAAGGATAAATGTGTGATCATACCCCAATACATGCTACTTTTACTCTCCCAGGAAGAGTAAATGGTGTCGTTTCCCTTTCAGTTCTGTTTGGTTCATAGAAAAAGCCTCAAGACCACTGTTGAATCGCACTCTGACTACAGCAGGATCCGCTGGAATGGGAGGAGGGCAGGGTGTGTCTGCTAGGAGTTGGCAACAAGGAGTGGCAGTACCCACTCCATTTACCATCTCTGAACATGTTTTCTCATTAAAAGAGCGCCCAGACAATGTTTCTAAGGAGTTTGGGAATTTGCGGACGAAAGAAGCTATATGAAGAATTACTAAAAAGTTTAGTATAGATAGTAAATCTGATGAGGTATTTCTATCTAAATAGACAAGTTTACGTTTTATGAGACTTTATAGGGAAACTCTGTGTGGGAAATAAAATGAAGTATTTTGCCAGATTTTCTTAATTTTTGTTAATTGTAAAGGAGAATGTACTCAGAACAAGTAGGAAAGCACAAATATCTTTAAATCGTTTAAATAATCTCCTCCACCTTCTTCACCATTCTCACTTAAATAAAATGGTGCATTTGATTCCATATCTTTCTCTATATTCTTCTATGTGTTCTGTGTTCCCTATGGAATCCATTATGTTCTATGTTCCATATGGAATCCAGCTCCATATGAAATCAAATGCATACATATATATGTATATATACACATTTGTTTTCTAATTACGTGATTATATTTATCTACCTGTCATTTACCTATCTCCCTCAGCATCTTGTATTTCTCACATAACATTATATAACATCCAACGGTATAAATATATCATAATTTATTCTACCATTTCTCTAACGACGGACATTCAAGTTGTTTCCAGTGCTTTGCCACTTCATATAGAGCTGTAATAAACATACTTTTATACATGTGGCATAGCTTTATGCACCAGGGCATTCATTTTTATAGGCTAGATTATCAGAAGTGGAACTGCTGTGTCAAAATTGTGTTTATTTTTACTTTAATGCACATTACCATATTACTCTCTAAAGGGGTGTAGCAATTTATATTCCCATCAGCAATATATGAAAATGATGTTGCAACAGCACTTAAATGTTACAATTTTTTGTTTAACTTTTGCAATTTAAAGAGCTAAAAGTGATATCTGATTGTTGTTTTACTTTGCCTTTTCCTGACTATGAATACAATTGAGCAGCTTTTTATGTTTTTCGATCAGTTGGGTTTCTTCCATGAATTGATGATTGTCAGTGTTTTTAATATATATGTATATATTTTTTGATAAATCATTTTTTATCAGTTTGTAGGTGCTCTTTATATATTCAAGAAGAGTAATTCTTTATGTCATGCGCACTGTGAAAACATTTCCCAGTGAATCATTTGATTCTTTACTTTGTTTAAAATATCTTTTGCCATAAAATTATATTTTACTTTTATGCAGTTAAATATGTCTCTTTTTCTGGCTCTGGGTTTCAAGTCTTGAGCAGTAAGATCCCTTCTTCCCTAAAACTATTCTTCCACAAATGTTTTCCTAAAATTTCTATTAGTATATACAACGTTTTACTTCTTACATGTAAATTCCAATTCAGCGCTATTTTTTTTAGCTTGCTTTCCTTTTAGATGGGGTAACCAAAAAATCACTATTGATTAAGCAATCTGAAAGGAGAATAAACATATTCACATCATTAGAAAACAATGCAGAAGGAGGTGGAGGGCAAAGGGGTACTTACATGAGGAAGATATATTGAACCCAACCAGCTTATGCAAGTGTGCCCTAGGTGAGCCTTAAAAGACAATGCAGGCATATGCAAAAACTTGTCTATTTAGACATATGCAAATCATATCAATGTTGTCTGTCTCTCTCTTTTTCTTGGCTCAATCCATAACTGATATTTCTGATGCTACTCTCTTGCTCACTCCTTACTGCCAATAGTCCTACATCTAGTGGAGTAATCAGTTTCAATGCCTAAGGTGTGGCATTGGTCACACCTTATGGGCAGGTCAGACACATAAGTGAATTCGGCTAGCAAGAGCATGTTCTGTCTAAATTAGTCAACTTCCCATCAGCTCCTGTTGATAATTACCACACAGTAATGCATGTTCTGTATTGCCAGATTATTTATCTATTTATTTATGTATTTACTTTTACTGTCTCCCACGTTTCAGAAAAGATTTTTTAAAGATAATTTTAAAATATTGATTTTTATGAAAATGTCTAAGTTTTAAACATTAACAATTTTAGTTAAACACACACACACACACACACACACTCAGCATATTAGCCAAACAAAAAACATCTCTGGACTTTAATTCTTTTCATGAGCTGTCACTTTGCAACTCAGGGCTACTCCAAGCCCTGCTGGCTTTACTATGATCAACACATTCTGCCAGATTTAACATCTCTTCCTCGAAGGCTATTGCACTCTAATGAATTAAATCTCAAAGTCCTAGCCTAACTTTTAGTATTGTCACTACTTTAGCCTTTAATCTACCTTTCCAGCCTTATCTCCCACATGGCCACACCACAGAGCCTGTAAAATTTAGTGCCTTTAGGTATCTAACAGAATTTCTTACACATGACATGCCCAACAAACATTTGTACAATGACCAAATGAATGGTTTTTAAATAACATGTTGGCTGGTTTGAGTATGGCAGTCAGAGAGAAGACTGGCTTGACAGATGGACTTTAAATTGGGCAGAGCCTGCAATAAAGATGAAAGAGTTTGAACATTATTCTACACGCAGGATGTGTAGTAAAACACATGCCAGACTAAAAATTAGGAAGCCTGGATAAGAATGATACAATGGACCTTGGGGATTCGGGGGAAAGGCTGGGAGGGGGTGAAAGATAAAAGACTATACTTTGGGTACAGTGTATACTGCTTGGGTGATGGGTGCACCTGAATCTCAGAAATCACCACTAAAGAACTTATTTGTGTAACCAAATACCACCTGTTCCCCAAAAACCAATTGAAATGAAAATTTCTTTTAGGAAGACTGGGTTTGAATCTAGTGCTCTCATTTTAAAATTGTGTGATCTGGATGAGGGACTTACTATTAATCAATTTAGATTACTTCATTTATAAAATGAGGGAGTTGAAGGTTTTTTGTTTTTGTTGTAATTAGGTAAAGAGAAATTTCAGGGACAGAAGTCCTTCCAAAGTAGTATCTTAGAAAGATAAAACTGAGGCAAAAGGGGATGAGAAGCAAAAAGAATCTTAAGATAGCAAAATCATTTGTGAGATTATTGCCCTGGTAAAACTATGAAGTGATGGAGCTGGAAACAACAGAGGTAACATTAAGAATAAAAAGAAAGTGGATGTAAGCAGCTCTATGAATAAAGAATTTACAGAATTTGGTATCTAACTTTAGAAAGAAGGAAAGGAAGGACTCAGGGAGCACTATGGTTTTGAGATTAGGACATAGAATATACCTTGAAGATGAAGACTAGTAGTAGATATTTAAAAAATATCATGTTGGGATATATGTTAGTAATCATGCACAGTTAAATAGCAGAAACACTAAATAAAAAGTGAGCAGAAAATGTTTCTTCCATCTCTGTAATCCATCTCTGAAGAGCATCTTCAAGCAAAATGACTTTGAATAGTAAAAATTTCATCCTGGCTTCCATTTCTGCCTGAATTAGAAGACTTCTATTCAATAAATAGTCTCCAGATCTTGGACTGAGTCACAGCACCCTTGTAAATACATCACACCTGTAAACATGTCACCTGTGTAACCATGTTCATCAAATACATTTTGGGTTTTTTCAGATAAGAAATGCATCAAGACAACAGGCTATAAATGCAGCATTGATCATTTTCCTTATAAGCTTTTATCTTTACCATTGCTACCTACCTCCAACTGGTTTCCAATCAGTTGGATTTGGGTAGCAAAAATATTGGATTGAAACAGGAAAGCAAATAATAAGAGAAGACTGGTAATTTAATGTTATTTTATGGCCTATGAAATTTTTGCAAAAGACTCTCTAGAACTACGTTATTCAATAAAATAGTCACTAGCCATGTAACTATTGAGCAGTTGAAATGTGGCTAATCCGAATTGAGTTGTGCTATGAAATGTAAAATACACAGAGTTTCAAAGTCTCAGTACGGAGAAAAAAAGAATGTAAAATATGTCTTGAATGAGCATGTTTTGTCTATTTCATGTCAAAATAATAATATTTTAGATGTATTGGGTTCAATAAAATGTGTTATTAAAGTTAATTTTACCAGTTTGCTTTTCTATATTTTATCTTGTTACTTTTCTTAATATGGTTTTGAGAAAATGTAAAATCAAATATGTAGCTTATGTCTCTGGCTCATATTTTATGTCTATTGGATGGTGCTACTCTATAAGGTTTATTCAGAGTTGAGAGCTAATTATCATAGCACTGGAGATGCCATTTGCCAAATTTTTTAAAATTCTGCCAGCCAAATGATCCCTGCCTTCTACATTCTTATTTAATTAACTCCCACATCCTAGTGTCTGAGACCACAAGGGGAAATTAGCTACTGATATCATGCAGAAAGAAAGAATCACCTCCATTCAGGGGAAAGATGAGTATCTCTGTTTTGATCACGTGGTGGGTGGTAGCACATTCAGGAAGAATGTCTAAAAGGGAATTAGCAATATGAGACCGAAGCTCAGGAGTGAAGGTAGGACCTGAGAT
Organism: Symphalangus syndactylus; assembly: GCF_028878055.3. NCBI lineage: Eukaryota > Metazoa > Chordata > Mammalia > Primates > Hylobatidae > Symphalangus > Symphalangus syndactylus. Next base: position 84,155,661 of record NC_072435.2, read on the forward strand.
GCCCAACTAGGTAAACTGAGGCCAAAAGACAAAGGACTCATCTAGGCCAATGTTTGAATGTCTGCATCTCCCAATACTAGCTCTATGGTCATAAATAAATGTGTCTTCCATTGCTGAGACTCATTCTCATGGTGATAAAGTAGGAATAATCATTTCTCTCCCTCAGTAAATATGACTGAGCCCCTATCAGGTGCCAGACACAGCTTAGGGGCTAGAAACGCAATGATGAACAATGATGCCTTCCAGAAGCTTTGATCTAGGGAGGAAGGCCGTAGGAAGATGTGCAGTCATAAACTAGTATCAAAGTTGCCATGGTCTGTGAATACTGAAGAGTGGCAAATCCAGTCTCGAGAGTCAAACCTATCCCTCTACATCCTGGTAAGTTATTCAGATTTCTATATTCAGCACAGCTATCCCTCCTCGGGAGAGCCTTCATGCCATTGCTCCACACCCAAGGCTCTGAGAGGTGTTCACTTTTTGCCCCCGGGCCCTGTGCACACACCTCTACTAGCATCTATGAGCTGTAGAGTCAGTATCCTCTCTCTCTCTCTCTCTGTCTCTCTCAAGTAGTTCCCTTAACACTGTGAATCCTTAAAGGAAGGAGCTGTGTTTTCTATCTCTAGATTCTCAATACATTTTAAGTACGAAATAAACGTTATCTCTCTCCTCTTTTCCTCCATCTTCAATTAGCAAAGGTAAGAGTTAAAGCCCTGAGAGTAGATAAGGGCTGAAAGATGATAAAGAACTCAGAATAGAGAGGGCTCAGGGCTGTTCTTTGGGAAATGTCTTCAGTTCAGGAGAAGAGAATTCTGTGTCATGGAACGTAAGAGAATTTCCCAAAAAGACATTTTGGGATTCCAAGGCAGGCAGACCACTTGAGGTTAAGAGTTTGAGACAAGCCTGGGCAACATGGCAAAACCCCATCTCTACAAAAAATACAAAAATTAGCCAGATGTGGTGGTGTGCACCTATAGTCTCATCTACTCAGGAGGCCTAGGTGAGTGGATCGATTGAACCTGGGAGTTGGAGGCTGCAGTCAGCTGTGGTTGTACCACTACACTCCAGCCTGGGTGACAGAGTGAGACACTGTTTCAAAAAAAAAATCCCCCCAAAATAGAGTGGCAAACAACCCTATTACATGCCACAGAGAGAGCAATAAGAAGGAGATTGCAAAAAGACCTTGGATATGGCAGTTACATTACCTTATTTGAATTCAAATCAAAATACCATAGAATGTTCCCAATTATTTCTTCAGCCTTAGCAATGGTCTTTGTTTTCCTATCTGTGAGTATTATGAAGATCTGAGGAAACAATGAAATTCTTTTGCCAAATGACAGCAAAATTCATTTGAAGGCTGATAGATGGCTATATACAAGTGAATATACAATGAACTGTAAACTCGAGGCAACAAGGGAAGTTGGAATGAGTCACAGCATGACTGAGCATTGTTAGGAAAACAGCTCCCACCTCTTTGTTTAAGTTATTTCTAGCAGGTGGCTGAAGCACAGATTCAAGGGTGTGAGAACCTGAAATAATCATACATCTTCTCTTCTTCATAAGCTCTGTTCTGACCCAAGAATCTTCATTCATGAAACAAAGTGCTGAGGTAGAAGAAAGAGGCCTGAACTCACAGAGGTATGATACTGAGTTCTGGTCTGGCTAATATCTAACAAAGAGCAAGTCACTTCTGAGGGCCTGTATCTCTTTATGTATAAAACATATGCTTTTCTAAGAGATTGTAAGGTCCTTAGACCAACCACCAAGTTTCATTTCTTTTCATCGCCATTCTCTACCATAGTAGTTTTATGTAAAGTGGAAATTGAATAAGAAGAATTTGAAAATCACTTTAGAATCTTGGTTTTAATATTTAATATTTGAAGTTCTGACATTTACTTTGAAATGCTTTTTGATCTCAGATAATAGCCAGATATACTTATCGAATGCTATAGCATCAGCAAACTATGGCCCAGAAAGCAAATCCAGCACTTTTTCTGTTTTTATAAAGTTTTACCAGAACAAAGTCATGCACATTCATTTACATATTGAGAGCTAGCTGCTTTCAAACTACAACAGCAGTGTTGAGTACTTGCAACAGAGTCATTCCAGCCTGCAAAATCTACTTACTATCTGGTTCTTTACAGAGGAAGTTTGCCAACTCCTGATATAGGCTACTGAAGTCTGAATGCCAAGAAAGCGTGTGGGATAAGGTCCAGGTCGGACCTTAAAGATAGTGCTAAACCATGGGCACTCTTCCACTGGGATAATACAAAATCTGCCTTGCAACAGAATGAGTCTAGTGGTCGGTAAGCAAACTTCTCTTTAATGTCCTCCTTTATCTCTTGGATCTGCATGCTCAAGAAAGCTGCCAGAATGGAACACTGAAAAGTAAAAATCAACCTTCACTCTTAAGCACTGGTGACTCAATATTGTTCAAAAGTAGGCCAAACCACACACATGGCCAAAGCTGTTTTTGCCTGGCTAATTTTTCTTCATGCTCAAGGTCAAGCTATGGCCTCAGCAACTCTAGGAAGCACTTCTAGAAACACACCTGGTATATTTTAATGCCTGACTCTTCTTAAGACTATGGAATCCTCAATGGATCATCTTTCTACCACTGGCACATCTTTCTACTTCTACATGATACCACAGTGTTTATCATGGCATTTGATAGATGCTCAATACCTTTTAAACCAAATTGAACTAACAGGTGGTGTTCTTTCTTGACAAAGACATCTACCTTGGTCTGAGTTGTTGAAATGATACCAAATGAATTGAAGTCTTTCTGTCCAAAAACAGGAAATAAATACTAACTTCCCCAGGTTTTTTTTTTTCACACTAGTCCTCACCATTTTCCAATTTGATAATAAAATGAGAGCAATATCATACAAATGTTAAATATTTGTTGAGCACCTACTCTGAACAAAGCAAATAGAAGTAGACATAATTCCCTTTTAGTCTCATGATACAATTATTTTTCCTCAAATATTCCCTAGAGGTCAATTACCAACTTTTATGCTGAGAGGATAGAAGCCTACCATTATGAATGACCTGGCCTGACAAATGCATAGGCTAAATAGTAGTAAGAGGAAGAAGACTGTCAGGGTTCACACCATGCAGTCTTCCTCCAAGGAATCAGGATAAAACAGCAGTTGCCTTAATTTGGCTGGGCAAAGTATATACCAATTAATGATGAGATAACTGGTTCAGATAAAAGCTTGTAATTAGTGAATCATTAAGGCACACACTTTAGGAACATAGAAGAATCAGGAGCCACACATCTTGCCCAGAAGCAATCTTCCAGTTATGTGGCTGTGCTTAAATGCATTGCTAATTTCTGAGAGCCTGCCATTTGTAATAGCACTGAAATGAATCACAATGAATTTATGAATGTGAATCTGCATTGTTCATTACACAAGCTCTCTCCTGGGGAATGGAACCATGCTGAGAGCAACTTCTAATAAGCAGAAATTAAGTGTTACTGTCCCTTGCCACTAGGAGGAAAAAAATATGTGTATGTGTGTCAGGGGAGGGGCAGGGTGGTGGATAATTTGGTTATACATAAGTAGTGTGAAGGGAGAGAGATGGGCATCTATTTTAAGCCTTTGTGGCTTGAAAAACCACATGCCCTGTGCTCAAAGCCAGGAGCCCTCTTACACAATAAATAATTCAGAAACCCCACAAGTGCCTGACTGGGAAGCCTGCTTCCTGAAAGCTGCCTCCTTGGCTAATCTTGGAAAAAGCCATGGATCAGCCGGCAGCTCAGACAAAATTCCTACTTTCCACCTAATGATTATGCCCAAGGCCCTCAGCCAGGATACTTCAGGAGGAAATCAACACAATCCTGTCATTGTTTGTGTTATTTATAGCTTGTTGTTTAAAACAAATGGAAATGACTGGACTCCTTGTGGCTAACTTCAGATCTTGTGCATGAACTCAGCAGGCGCTTTTACTGGGGCAGATTTAAAAAACAAATTAAAAATACTGTACACTATTCAAGGGAAATATGGCAAGCCAGAAACCTCTCCTTTTGTTATTTTTCCCCTTGTCTCTCCAGTGTCTTCTTTGACATTCACCTGGAGGAATTTTGAAGGAAAGGTCAATCAGCTTTATTTTTTCAACTAGCCCCCAATATTTCTGTGCAAAATCGAAGGAAGCAAAAAGCCCAAATGTCCCCTATTTGATTAATCTCTGATTTTAGCCTGATTTATGTGATGGTAAGAGATTTGTGCAAAATACTATTGAGACATAGCCAATACATAATGTACAAACTACAACAATATGTAAATTATAACATGTCATCAAAAACTACTTTGTGACTCCAGAGGAAGGCACCCATGCCCCAAATTGATCAAAGCTATGTTTTTGATTTGGTGGAGTGTTTTGTGTTTGTTTATCAGACTTCAGCCCATTGCACCTCAAAAGCCTTATCTTTTAGGATGTCTTTAGTCAATAAAAAGCAAGAACCTGAAGTCAGTACTAACAAATGCATTTTAGTGTGAAGGGTGATTTCTGCAGACTTCTAAAACTATTCAAGATTATTGACACACACAGATGAATACCAATGTGCTATTATGTTATTTGCTGTACAATATAAATAAGATCAAGTTTCCCTGGGCCTTGAAAATGCGTGTCCGACCTGAAATGGCTCAATAAATCTGCCAAATAAATAGCAGGTGTTCCTTTCCCTTTCCCTGACTCCTCCACATATCACCTTAAAAAGAACAAGCAGGAAATGTCCCTTTATACTGATATTTACTGATTCTGCCCAATGCTTATTTGCCTCTAGGGGGCATTTCTAAAGACTGCAAGGAAAAGTATTTCAGCTATTACGGCTGTCAAATCAGACGGCCCAGAAATAGGTATTAGATCTATTGGTAAAACAGGAAAAAGAAAAAAATCATTTTGGGCAAGTCAGCTTTTCTTACCACAAGAAGAAAACTAGTCAAACTGGCTTTTAAATTAAATTGAATTGTGAGATAGGGGAAAAGTATCTTTTAAAATTATTTCTTTAAAGATTTTTATATAGTTAACTCTCCTGGATAGATAGTGTCTGACTTTTGACCTAGAACAAATGCCATAAAAATAAAATAAGTATCATTAGAATGATGCTCAACATCAAAGGTTACAATTACAACGGTCACATTAAGTCATAGAATAGTGTGGAAGATTCAACTTTGGTTGATATAAGCATCTTCCATTTTTTAAGGTTAGCATGTATTTGGAAAAGAAGGAAGGTGTTGCAACACTCAGAAATTAACTATTGTGTGTCAAAAGAGATACTCTTTTGAATGGATTCTTCAAAAGCCTCAAATCAGTATTATAATTTAGTGTTACACCACCTTTATTTTCTTCCAGGTTCTGTTTCTCAATCTATTGGTTCTATTGCATCCTTCATCACTTTTAATATCTCACTTTGTTCTTCTTTAATATTCTTTATATTTTCATAAAGGCTTTTATCTCCCAGCATATTGCAAACATCAATTAACTAAGCTACTCAACATCCCTGTGTGTGTAGAAGCATTCTATTATTCTTGTTTTAAAGCTGGGAAAAGGAGGTTCAGTGAGGTGAGGTGACTTGCCTAACCAGCTAGTGGGAGAAGCTAGTCTCTCAGTTTATGATACTTAATTATTTGCATTAACAGGACATGATAATCTCCAACCTCTAATCTTTTCATGGCTGTACATTATGTGGAGTAAAGACATCAATACTGATGTCAATTTGAGAAACCAGCCACAATTTTACAATACAAACCCATTTCTGCTTTCAAAACAAAAAACCAAATTTTCATTGAAAAATTCCAGTAGCCCCTTCCAAGTATTAGGTTGGTGCAAAAGTAATTGCAGTTTTTGCCATTAAAGTAGGACCAAAACAGCAATTACATTTGCCCAACCTAATACATCGATCATAATTCTTATTTTTCAGTGGGCAACTTAGCACCTAAAAGTGGCTTAGTCATCTGATCTTTGACAAACCTGACAAAAACAAGCAATGGGGAAAGGATTCCGTATTTAATACATGGTGCTGGGAAAACTGACTAGCCATATGTAGAAAGCTGAAACTGGATCCCTTCCTTACACCTTATACAAATATTAATTCAAGATGGATTAAAGACTTTAAAATAATACCTAAAACCGTAAAAACCCCAGAAGAAAACCTAGGTAATACCATTCAGGACATAGGCATGGGCAAGGACTTCATGACTAAAACACCAAAAGCAATGGAAACAAAAGCCAAAATCGACAAATGGGATCTAATGAAACTAAAGAGCTTCTGCACAGCAAAAGAAACTATCAGCAGAGTGAACAGGCAACCTATGGGAGAAAATTTTTGCAATCTGACAAAAGGCTAATATCCAGAATCTACAAACTTAAATTTACAAGAAGAAAACAAAAAACCCCATCAAAAAGTGGGCAAAGGATATGAACAGACACTTCTCAAAAGAAGACATTTATGCAGCCAACAGACATATGAAAAATGCTCATCACTGGTCATTAGAGAAATGCAAATCAAATCAAAACCACAATGAGATACCATCTCATGCCAGTTAGAATGGTGATCATTAAAAAGTCAGGAAACAATAGATGCTGGAGAGTATGTTGAGAAATAGGAGTACTTTTACACTGTTGGTGGGAGTGTAAATTAGTTCAACCATTGTGGAAGACAGTGTGACAATTCCTCAAGGATCTAGAACTAGAAATACCATTTGCCCCAGCGATCCCATTACTGGGTATGTACCCAAAGGATTATAAATCATGCTACTATAAAGACACATGCACACATATGTTTATTGTGGCACTATTCACAATAACAGACTTGGAACCAACCCAAATGTCCACCAATAATACACTAGATAAAGAAAATGTAGCACATATATACCACGGAATACTATGCAGCCATAAAAAAGGATAAGTTCATGTCCTTTGCAGGGACATGGAGGAAGCTGGAAACCATTATTCTCAGAAAACTCTCACAAGGACAGAAAACCAAACACTGCATGTTCTCACTCATAAGTGGACACAGGGAGGGGAACATCACACACTGGGGCCTGTTGGGTGGTGGGGGGCTGGGGGAGGGATAGCATTAGAAGAAATACCTAATGTAAATGATGAGTTGATGGGTGCAGCAAACTAACATGGCACATGTATACCTATGTAACAAACCTGAACGTTTTTTACATGTACCCCAGAACTTAAAGTATAATAAAAATAAATAAATAAATAAATAAATAAATAAATGTTGTTTAGTGAGGACAAAGCTGATTTACTAAAGCCTGATAAAATGTCAAAAAGAGATGAATTTTACAAAGAAAGATAGGATAAAATTAAAATTATCCTTTGCTAATAATAAAAAAACCTACCATACCATTAATTGAACTCTTGAGCTCGTACTATGAATCAATGCCTACGTGCATTTTCTCACTTAATGCTGACAATCCTGTGAGGGGAAGACTATTCTTGTTCACACTTGAGAGAGGAGAAAATAAAGCACATAAAGGGCAAAGTGGATTGCCCAAGGTCGCATAGCTAGTAAGGGAGTTCAAGCTCAAATTCAGATATTCTGTCTCCTGAGTCTGTGTTCTTAATTGTTTCACAGTAATTATCCCATTTTCTGGATGAGATGTCACTTGCCTTTTCCTTCATATTAGAAACTTTACATTTGCTCTGAAATCAATACAGTGAATATTGTCTCTGCATTGTATATTGTATCAGGAGCGCTACGGAACATATAAGAGTAAGATGCATCTTTCTCTTCAATGACTACATGTCTTTTGCCAAATCACAGATTGTTTCTAAAATTATTACTCCCGTATTTGAATTTTGAGGGTAGTGACTAGGTCACCTTTCCCCCACCCAAATCTCCCAAGAAAGCCCCACACAGTACTAGACACATAGTAGGCACTTTTTTCAATTTGATTGGATTTTATGTTTTCTTTTTTATTTGCTCCTATTGCCCTTCTTAGATGATCTTGAAATTCTGAGTGTCTTTTTTTTTTTACAATTCTTTATTGTAGTAACATTGGCAAATAAGATGACTCCATGCATAAGTTAGAATTTCTATGCTTCCCCGAACCATTCTTGCATCTTCCTGAACAGCTCCTGTGAGTACAGAGGCCAGTAACACAGTCGAGGATATTAAACTGGACCAACATGGCTGAGACCAGTAGGATTCCCTTATCCCTCCTCTTTCCTTTTTACTCCTCTATTCAGATGGCCAAAATAATTGTCACCTTTACTTAAGTGTTTAAATTGAGTTTGGCACTGTACTTAGAGCTTTATGTCCATTATCTCATTTACTCAAACCCTATAACATGAGACTTTTATTATCATTCAAGTATGAGAAAACTGAGCCAAAGAGGCATTAAACAACTTTCCAAAGATGGCTCAGTGTTGGTGCAGGCATTTGGTTCAGGCAATATGACTCCAGAGCCCAAGGGTATAATTTGTACATGATTGCCTCTTCACCTTTGAATTTCTGGAAAATATACTATTGATTAAGACATTTATATAGCAAGATTATTTTTTACAATATCTTAGAATAATTAAAGGTATTATATGCATTTTATAGCTAAAGTCTAAAGCAAACACTAAAAAATAGCTTCTGAAACAGCACCAGATTTTCTCTTTTGTAACAAAAGGTCATTGAGCTGAGTTGTGTTTGAAGCTGTACAACGAAGGTGGCTACACAGAAAGCCTCATAACGCCTGGGAAGAAGGGGAGGGAATAAGGTCACCTTGGCTGGCATCTCAAAAACAGTCACAGGCAGGAGGAAACTGATCTTGTATTTTCAAAGTTGATTCTAAACTCTTTATAGGTGGCTCCTACTCCCTGAAAGAAAAATGAAAAAAAAAAAAAAAATGGAAGGAAAGCTGATTTAATCTATTTATCCAAGATTTGTGGGTTCAGCATATTTGCTACTAAAGAGATGGGCTTTAAGACCCCAGGGGAGGTTTGAGCTCAGCTTTGGTTATCTTTTCCTTCTGAATAGCTGTGTAAACTCCTGGGGAGCAGATGAAAGCTGCCTTACAAGACAAAGGCACAGGAGTTTCTTCTTTTCTCTATCAGCTGGAAGAAAAGGAACTCTAGGAATCCTTTATAGTTAACTATTAAAATTGGTCATTCCTTTTTGCTTTTTTATAAGTTCTTTTTTAACCTCAATCTCTAAGAGCTATCAAGCAATAAAACTTCTCCCAGGGTGAGCAGGAAACACCAAGGTGGCTCACCTTATTCTCTCATCTTTAAAGCCAGCATCCAAAACTACAGCTTAAAAGGAAACCAGCTTGCGTTCTTTTGCCAACAAAGATCTCAGGACTGGGTTATGTTTTCAGCTTTGGCGTCTGACCCCAAAATATAAGGAATTCTTTGGGGTCTGTGGAAGAAGGTAGGGATTAAAGAGAGCTAAGAGGTGTCTAATGTGCTTCATCTTCTATCCTAAGACTATTATCTATTGATAGAACCCTGCAGCTCAGGATGGAATTACCTGGGGCAACAAAAGAGATCAAGGGATAAAGATAAATAAAAGTGAGGAAAGGTAGAACCAAATGAAAACAGAAATGTGGAGAGGGGACTAGAGAGAAAAAAGAAAAATATGGAACTCATTTCAGAAGAGTTACAAGTATGGAGAAGGCACAAGGAAAAGAGAAATATCTGTGATAACAGTTCACTGTGTCAATGATTCATGCTGGCAACTGGCCAAAATCAACCACCGTCCAGGGATATATACTAAACACTGAGGATTCAGAGATGAGTGGAGAATAACCCTAACCCTAAAAAGTTCACAGTTTAGGTGGAGAAATAAGCCTGTAAAAAAATAATGGCTATACGTATTTTGATGTTATTCATAGTTGCGCTCTGTTTCATTTTGTCCCTCCAAAGCAGCAACTTTGATTCCAGCAATGGGCCTTTGCACTTGCTGGTGCTTCTGCTTGGAATGGTCTATCTTTGCAGGGCTGGCTATGTTACTAGCAGCAAATCCATACGAGTCTGCAGCAACCTCAGTTCATGCCTCCTCAGAAGAAAGAATTCTTCCGAGGGTTGTAAGACAGAAGAAGAGACTGAGGCAAGTTTTAGAGCAGGAGTGAAAGTTTATTAAAAAGCTTTAGAATGGGAATGAAAGGAAGTAAAGTACACTTGGAAGAGGTCCACATGGGAAACGAGAGATCAAGTGCACAGCTTGACCTCTGGACTTGGGGTTTTATACATTGGCATGCTCTGAGGTCTTTATTACTTCTTCCCTGATTCTTCCCTTGGGGCGGGCTGTCCGCATGTGCAGTGGCCTACTAGTGGTTGGGAGGGGAGTGTGTGCAGTGTGTTTACTGGAGTTACACGCATGCTCACTTGAGGTGTTCTTCTCTTACCTTACCTGTCAAATGTCCCTAGGAGCTGTCCCTGGAAGTGGTATATCACTGGAGATGTCATATACCAGTTAAATTCTGCCATTGTGCCTCCTAATGTGCATGCTTCAGCTCTCTTGCTCAACACCTAAGATCCTTATTGGGAAGCCGCTGATCACCAGTTTCAGGTGTTCCTGTTTATCGGGGAGTGCCTTTCTATGGTGCTGGCTGTGACCAATTAATACTTTAGAGTGACAGTTAACAATGGTGTGATCATCATCTGCTGGTCGCCTGACATTTCTGGTGTGTGCATGTGGCAGGGAGAGCCCTCTCTTGCCCTGCTCATGTCTGACTAGCTACCTACTGTAACAGCTACTTTCCATTATTCAAGTCTCATCTCCAGTCATCTCTCCAATCTAGGAATTCTTTATAATTAACTACTAAAATTGGTCATCCCTTTTGGCTTTTTTATAAGTTATTTTTAAACCTCAATCTCTAAGAGCTATCAAGCAACAAAACTTCTCCCAGAGTGAGCAGGAAACACCAAGATGGCTCACCTTATTCCTTCCTTTTCTAAAGCCAGCATCCAAAACAACAGCTTAATATCACTCCAATCATCTCTCTCCCCAATAATGGGACTACTTCCCATTATTCAAGTCTTATCTCCAGTCAATCTAGTTGAAGCAGCACACTCAATCCCTTTCTACATTAACCCATTGCATCCTCTCCAAAAGTCGTTTTGCACATCTGACAGTATCTTAATTTTTTTATTTCTCCCCCATGTTTAAAGGCATCTTCCTCCACTGGGATGCAAGCCCCTTGAAAAAAGGGACTCAATAAAAAGTCATTGATGAACTAGTCAATATTTATTGATTATTTGACTAACATATTGACTTTAAAATGTTATGAAAGAGATAAGCATAAGATTATTATGAAAGATTATGAAAACATTAAGGAAGGCTTTTCAGCAGAGGTGATTTTGTTGCTGTTGTTGACTATTTAAGGCTGAATAGGTATTCAACACATGGGCAAAAGAAGCAGAGCATTCCAGGTGAAGAGTGCTTGTAATGACAGGGTCACAAAAGAACACTGCTCCTTCCTGGAATCCCACTCCATTCAGTGTGTCTGATATACAGGCAATGCTGAAAGAGGAGCAGCCACATAGAGTAGTAAAAAACATAGGTTTTGAAGCTGAGAGTAAATCTTGGTTCTTATGCTAGTAAAGAAGATAACTTTAGGCAAGTTATCAGTCTTCTCTGAGCCTCAACTCCCTCACCTGTAAAAGGAGGATTCGTTCCACTCACGTCACATCTACCTCATGGGATTCTTAGGAAGATTAAGTCAGTTAAAACGCATAAAATGGTTAGAATCATGTAAGTGCTCACAAATGAAACCTATTATCATTATGGGCAGGTGGTGGTGCAGAAAAACAATAACACTGTGACAGCCCTATTTTGATTCTAAACTCACATACGTGCAGCTGATTAACCAATGTAATCCATACAGATTTATGAGGAAGGTGCTATTATCATCATTATCTTACAGGTAAGGAAACTCAGAAATAGGTTAAATAATTTACCCAAAGTCACACAGCACTTACTAGCAGAGCTGGAATCTAAATCTAGAAAGTCAGGCATTTGAATCTTGGCTTTCACCATTATGTTACGCCACCTCTTTGAAAACCTAATTTATAGGCATCTTGTGAGGAGAAATGAAATAAAGTACATAAGTGGTTTACCATATTTACATAGTTTAGTATGTATTAAACACTCAGTAATTGTATTTATTTTTTAAAAAAATGTCTGCGGAACAATAGAGCTATAATTAGGATAGGTCAATTTTAGAAAACACAATTTCTGTGGATTTTCTGGAAGACTCAAAAGAACCCAAAGAAGACAATTAGGGAGCATATCAGAAATAACTGGCTGGTTGAATTACTGCTGAACAAGCAGCAGAAAGGTGGAATAGCCATAATCACTTGCTTGACCTTGATTTCTGGTGGGAGCACCAAAGGCCTCCTGTGCATCAATCTTTGCCCAGCTGTACTTCCTAACTAATTAATTTTAGAAAGATCTAACTCAATTAATTATAAAGTAATGATTGTCACTTCCAGCTGCCAATTTATCTATATTACAAACCGTAGCTAATTAGTTAGTGTATTATATCTCTTTCTTGGAAACACACTATTTGCCTAGCTACATTAAATTATGTACTTAAACCCTGCGTGTAAGTTATACATTATTCTGCAATAAATGGTGAAACTAATTCTTTTGTAACTACGCACCACAAAAACACCAGAATGACAGAGAACGCACCTTTAACATGCCTAATCAAGTTAATAAATAATCAGGCAAGCAAACTTGACAAGAATTCCATAACAGAACATGATAAAGACCTCTAAAATGCTGCAGACAGCCAGCCAAAATCCTGGTGATTTGGTACTCTCAAGAGACTCGTGACCTTGAGGAAAATGGAATCAAAGCAGAATTAAAGGTGCAACTCTGTTTATTCCATGTAAACAGTTAGGCAGCCTCAACACAAACGTGAAGACCTGTATTTTCTTTTACGAAGGAGTGTAGAGGCAGAAAGATGTGATACCTTTCTTCACCCATCATAAGGGTCACGGTTGACATTCCTAAAATGAAAGACTGGTTAAAAGAAAAGTGTAACAAACTTATTTAATCAAAGTTTTACATGACACAGGCACCTTCAGAAATGAAAACCCAAAGACCCGGGGAAAACTATTTTTATGCTTAGGTTCGATAAAGTGGTATAGAAATGTGATGGGACAAAAGGGTGTAATTTGATTGTAATTGACTGAAGAGGGAAACGCAGCAAGGTCTGTCTATTCAGACTCTTCTTGGACTGTCAGTGTAGCATTCCATCCTCCTGAGTATGGGGCAGGATGCCTCTGGAATGAAGGTCTTCAAAGAAGAAGAAGGCAGAAGATAGAGAATGACTTTTATAGGTTTTATGGCTTGCTTTGGAGAAGAAGAGTTCTATTTCTATGACCCTCCTTGGGAAACAGGAATTCTAGTTTCTATGAATCCCTTTGGGGAAGAAAAAGGGGTGTGAAACAGAAGTGCAGAAGAAGGTCAGAGAGAACTCGCTTCTGAGGCCCTTCCAATCTTCAGTTCAAAGTACTCAGCATGCCAAGATACCCTACTTTGGGGTATCATATTAAGAATCCCAACAGAAGCAATTATATTTCTTTGTCCCAGCCTTCCTTTCTTCCCTTCTGTCTTAAAAGAAAAGGTGTTTCTCTTATCCAAGGCTAAAACCTTCATCAAAGCTCTTAATCTCATTCCCTCCCACCTCCCCTGAGACTTCACTACATAAACATCTCTGTTTTCTTTTGTGTTATCAATTTCTGCTTCTCTTGACCCTTTCTCAACCTATAAACATCTTGTATCCTCCTGCTTCTGAAAACAGCTTTCCTAAAGCCTGGCACAGCCACCACCGGCACCACTGCAAACTACTGCCCTATCCCTGCTGCTTTCCTCATGCCAAGGAGAGTCTCAAGTCTTGTATCCAATTCTTTCTTTATATAAAAACTTTTTTTTGGAAGACAAACTGCTATGCTCTGCCTGGACTTAGCACTTTATTCATAATCCACACAAAACCCCTTGCACACTAAGTACCCAATCAGTATTAGCTTTTGTGTTGGTTGTCACTGTCGTTTTGAGTGGTAGGATATTATACAGTATTTCAGAGTGTAGCCTCCAAAATCAGACACTATAGCCCAAATCCTGGCTCCACCTCCTTCTAACTGTGTGACATTAGGCAGGCTATGTAATTTTTGAAACTTTGAATTATTAAATATAAACTGCAACTCCTCATAAAGTTGATGAGAGAAATAAACCAAAAGAGGTGACACATATATGTGCTCACTACTTTGTCCACAACATAGGAAGTACTCAAATACGCTTTTTAAATATGTAGTATAACTCTGCAGGTGCACAATTTTTATTCATTCCTCTCCCTTTTGATAAGTATAATAACTTTCCTTTGGGAAATGACTTTCTCCACTGCTTATTCCAGGAGGTTGGGCCCTATCCCTGACTTAAGAGTTGAAACATATGACTCAAGTCTGGTCATGCAAAGCACAGAGTCGCTTTTCTAGGCATGTGACTCAGACATGGCCAATCAGATCACTGAATCTTTCTTCTGGGCATGTGACCTGGGCTGACCAGTCAGAGCACTGAATCTCCTTCTGAGGCCATGCGACCTAGCTTCACCAATCAACAGAATTCCATTGTTTTGGTCTTCTTGTTCAGTTCACCAAGGGGACTTTCCAGTGTTTTCATCAGAAGGAATTCCAGAATTTTTGTAAGAATTATCAGTAAGATATATTGTCTTCTTCCTACCTAAATGGGCGTGATGGAGCCATCTTGCCGTCATGTCAATGTGGAGAAGTCCACCCACAGAGTGGTGCAGAGCTAATCCAATAGACCTGACATTGCTTGAGGCCCTAAATCCAGCCATAACTGAGGCCTGCCCTGCTCTTACTTCTCATTCATTTGTCAGTAAGTGAATTTCTGGATTGAGCTTGTTTGCGTTTTTTCTCACTTACAACTGAAAACTGGCGTAAATGCTTATCATGGTTTAGCATAGTAACTGTTCGAAGGTAACTGTTCCGTGGATGGTCAAAAAATAGGTGTTGTACAGAGGAGAAAATATTCTGTTTATGGTGAGGTGGGGTACATTCTACACCCATGCCTCATTATCTTGCTCACCGTTTAGGCACAGATTGATTCCAGAGGCTGGCCACAAAAAGCTGCAGAAAAGAAAAAAAAAAATGTTCCTTCACAAGTCCATACCTTCCCAGGGACCAAGAAAACTGTTTGTATTTGAAATATCATCTCTTCCAGCTGTTACAAAAGAAAACAAATAGCTTATTTAACAAAGTACTTAACTGAGCAGACTAGATCACTATGTCAATAAGCATTTTCAAACAAGATAATTCCTCCCCTTACAATGGAGAATTGCATGCTTCTGACGTTAAAATTACTTCCCTTGTGACATTATCTTTCAGGACTGATTATTTTCTCCAGAAGCAACCATTTCTCAAGTTTAAATGAAAACCAGTGACATGAAAAGGCATGAAAAGAACAATGAAACAAATTCACTTTTAACAAACTTTTCAAATTTCATAGGTTTTCTGGAAATTGAGAGACACCTGTAAGATGATCCCATCCAGCTAAACTGCCTAGAAATAATTTAATGATCTTATAATCGGAATAAAAAGAAAAAACGAATTTCTGTTTCCTCTGCTGGACATAAGGATGAAGCAGGAGAGACGCAGGGCATGCATGAGTGAAAAGAACAAAGGATTCAAGGAAAATAAGTATTTAGTGGGGAAACTTGGGGGCAGCCCAGGGAGCTGAGAAATGAGAGACGTTAAGCAATGTATGTGAATTGCTTATGTGAATTGAGGGCATTCAAACTGAATGTTAAAAAAAAATGTTATTTTGATGCAGATGGCAACAGAAATAAATTCTGGGAAAAAAACTGTGCACTCCATCAAAAGCCCTGCAGGCATATTCCTATTCCTTCTGTTGCTTTGCAGCATAGGAACACAACAAAGAAGCACCAAAGCCAGTTAGAAAATTATGGCAACCAGTGTAACTGCCATGGAAAGGCCCTTCCCACATTTGGCACATTTTCCAGGTCTAAGAGGGTTTTCATCAGTGAAAGGGCTGTTGCTGAACAATGAACCTGCTCCTTAAGAGTGAGAAAGGTTGTTGACTCTTCAAATTGGCAACTGCAGCTGCTGGTCCTTAGAGTCTGTGCTAGTCAGGGCCCCTCCTTTTTCTTGTAAAAGCTTGGCACCATTTTAATTATTTTGTAAAATTTGCCCTCCATCAGCTCTACCATTCTGGGATATAAAGGGAAGTAAAAACCCCTCTAATTTGAGGATTCATTAAGCAGCTGTTGTTACTTAGTTGATGTAGTAGATGCCTGAAATTTGCTGGTTTGCTGAATTAGTATAAGCAACTATAATATTCTAGCCAGACTGGTTTTCGTTTGTTTTGTTCTGAGGTCAAGCTACTAGAAAATATAGACATCCAGCTAAAGAATACACCAATATTTTTTTGTCTCCTTAGAAGAGCATTTATTCTCTCAAAGATTATTGAGCTTCTACTCTTTGAAAGAGCTCTTAAGATACTGCACAGTTGCCATTTGATGGAGTAAACTTTGCCATGAGAAACTCTATTTTCTCTAGGATAAGTGAAAAAGGTGAGAAACTGGCCCTTTTTCAAATATTATTTTTGATTTATAATCCACATACATACATTCCCTCTCTCTACTTATTACTTCCCAGATTTTAGCAAGAAGAGAAGAGAAAGCAAATCATTCTTCCAAACTGCATAGCCAGACAGTATTATCTCTACTCGGCATGCTGGGCAGAAAGTCAAACATGATCAAAGAGGATAACTTGTGAGAAGTGTGAAATCGGACAGTATTCCTCCACTACTACTGCAGAGTTTGTTGGCGATGAGTACCCACAATCCCATCATAACCAACCTTCTCCCTTCCTCCTGTTGATGGGCAGAATTATTTGGCCAAAAATTCCATCAAAAAATTATTACCTTTCCCCTTATTCAGTCTCTCCAAGTGACGAAAAAGTTGAAGAACCTAGTCTCTCCGGTCAATTTTTAATAGAGAAATTTAAGACTTTGTTTTAAAGGTCTACATTCCCTTTCTGACTTTTAAATAGGTGAAAACAACATGTTCGTATTGTATCTTGAAAGCCCTAAACGCTAGCTTTCTATAAATAAAGGAATCAGATTCATTTGTGAAGAAAAAATTGGCATCGGGGGCAGCCCAGGTAAGGCTGAACACCACACACAGCAAAACATTTTCTCTAGACTTCAAATGTTCATCTCTACAAAAGATGCTGAAATGAGGACTCAACGAGGGACCTGTAATTCTCTCCATTGGTGAGAAATTGGCACCAACTACAAACTGAAAAAAAAGAATTATTCTATAGTTCCTGTCCCCAAAGGTCACTCGGCCACATTCTGTCTCTGAGGACAGAGAATTGAAATATTATTTGTTCTTGTGAATTATTTTTTGTTCCTTTATTGAAACTCAATAGAGTAAAAATAACCGCTGCCTATTATCCCTTGCCTGTCAGCTCTACCTGGGCTGAGGTGGTGGGAAAGGACAGGAAGAGCTGCTACAGATGTTTAATAGAAGAAAGCCCTTTTTGGAATGTGTTTGCATGACTCATAAAGAACAGTTATTCTTAGCTTTCCCGTCACAAGAGATAAAGCTCTTTGTCCTATAATACAGGCGTCTACTTAAAAGGAAAACCCAAGGTTCATTCAAAGCTAGAGTCCAATAATAAGCTCTCATTATAGTACTTGCCCCAAACCCCTGGAGTTACATTGTATCACTCTTTGCAAACCTGGAGTGCAATGTAAAATTTTATTCTGTTTGGCTTTTTGATTTGCCAGGTTTGCCACCTGGAAGAAACAATAGGCACCGCTTAATGTGCTAGTAATGACTTTAATTCAGTTACAGCAATCATTCATTTAGCAGTACAATAAATACAATACACAATATAGAAAGTTCATCATCTTTTTGAATCACCTTTGCAGAATCAGATCTTATAATCAAACCTCAATCTGATATTGATTATGTTTTGGATAAGCCTGTCTTGATTCCCAGAACCAAAGAGCCAATAACATACTGAATCAATTTACTAAAGGATAGCACCACTCTTTGATGGATTGAATAGCAAGAGGTCAGTGGAGACTAAACGGGCTTCATTGAAATTAAAATTTATCTTCTCTTCAGGTTGCTTCGGAACCAGTTTCTTGCACATTCTTAGATTTCTCTTCTTTTGGATCTTTTCAGCTCACCAATGTACCTTTTCCCTTTGATCACTTATTCACTCAGATTTTTATTCTTTCAACATTTATTAAATGTTATTGAACACTTTCTTTGTGCCAAGCTCTATACTTGGGAAAATGATAGAAATTCTCAAAGATAGAAATTCCCTAGAAGGGAAGACAAATAAGAAAAATGTTCTTAATAATAATACTAAGCCCTTAGTAATAAGGGCTATAAGGATGGGAAGTTCCAAGGGCTCTGTGAACCTAGAGAATAGGTGCCCAGATCTCTCTTGAGCCAGAATGTGACTTTAGTAAAGGGTTACCACTCTATCTCATAGAAAAGTAGGGCATATATATGTATATAGATATAGATATATAGAAAGTTTTCCCCCTGGGTCAGTGGAAAGCAAGAAGAGAATAATCCTTATATGTGCTCTTTCTTCTATTTGAAAAACTCCCCAAGCTAAATCCTCCTGGTCTCTTAGGTCTCAGGAAGCCTTCTGTGACTACCTCTTCACAATCCAATCCTCAAGTCTGGATTGGGGCAAGCTTCCTAATGTGCCACAAAAGTACCCTGAATTTACTCCTGTAGTACTTCAAGTGAGATTAAAACTGAATGCACCCAATGACTTAGATGTCCCTAAAATACTGTTTTATTTTATACTGCCTACCTCTGGAGTCTCTATTTTCACTGATAATGGTGAGAGGGGAGGATACTTGTCAATTAAAGATAATTCAGCCTCTTTCAGTTTAAAACAGTTTTCTTTAAGAAATTCTTCCAGCAGTTTAATGCTCAAAATATTTCTCATTCTTCATTAGGGCTGTCTGTGCTTTCTTAGAAGGAAGGGGCTTTGCTTACTCCCTCTTCCCTGAGATGGCATCTTGAAGAAGGGGAATCTCATTACGCGTATAGTGCTAGGAAGGTGCTCTTGTCCACATTTTGCCCTCTGTTCCTTCATTGGCCTGAAAGAGATGTCCATCATCTCATTATGTCACAAAGTGTCATATATTGGTAACCCCTGAGGTGTGGCTAATTCCTCTGCGTCTTGCATTCTTCATTGTTTTTTTGTAATCAAATATTGAATAGATACGGATGAATATTTATATATATACATACACACACATAAGTATTAAAAATTATACAATGCCCATTTACCCACTGCCCAGTTTAATAGAAAGAATGTTACCTTTGCCATTGCTGTCTTTCATATGCCTTTCATTTTACCCAGTTCTCTCTCTGTTCAGGGGAGCATAATTCTGAATTTTGTTTTTATCACTTCTTTGCTTTTCTTTATAGTTTTAACACATATGTTGGCATCATTAAACTTACTTTTTTTTTCTTTTTTCTTTCTTTCTTTTTTTTTTTTTTTTTTTGAGACGGAGTCTCGCTGTGTCACCCAGGCTGGAGTGCAGGGGCGCGATCTCCCCTCACTGCAAGCTCCACCTCCTGGGTTCACGCCATTCTCCTGCCTCAGCCTCCCGAGTAGCTGGGATCACAGGCGCCCGCCACTACGCCCGGCTAATTTTTTTGTATCTTTTTAGTAGAGACGGGGTTTCGCCCTGTTAGCCAGGATGTTCTCGATCTCCTGACCTCGTGATCTGCCCTCCTTGGCCTCCCAAAGTGCTGGGATTACAGGAGTGAGCCACCGTGCCCAGCCAGCCTAAACTTATTTTTTTTTCACTAAACATGTTCCTGAATTCATCCATATTGTTGTGTGTAACTGTAATTTGTTATTTTTTCTCAAATACATAGTATTTTGTTAGATAAAAATGTCAGAATTTGTTTATTGCTTTTATAATAATGGGCATATGGTTAGATTCTAGGTTTTCTGTTTTTGTTTTTGTGTTCTTAAACAGTATCTTCTGGTGAACATGTAAAATAATGTTTCTAGAATATATATCAAAGAGTGAAAGTGCTATATTGTAAGGTATGCATATTTTCATCCTTCTAGAAAATGCTAATTTTTTTCACAATGTTTTTATACTGATCAATACTCCCGTTATCATAGTGTTCTAGTATCTCCACAGCTTTATCAATACTTGAGATAGTTTAACTTTTTTCCTAGTTAATACACATAAAATTATATCTCATTATGGTTTTAATTTCATTTCCCTGATTGTTAACGAGCATGAACATTATTTCCTAAGTTAGTAGCATTCATGATACCTAATCTGTAAAGTCAAATCTCTTCAAGTCTTTTGCCAATTTTTCTTTTATTTTGAATTTTTTGGGGGCAGTGGGGTATAGGCAGATGTTCTTTACACTTTTGTTATACAGCCATTTTGCATTATATGTTTTGCAAATACATTTTCAAATCTGTGCCTTTTCATTCTCTTATGGTATGTTTTAATTTCTCCTTTTAGTGTAGTTAACTTTGACTATCCTCTAATTTAGGGGGGTACTTTTAATGTCTTATTTAATATATATTTCTTAAGACATAGAATATCTTATATTGTCTGCTCAATGTTTTATTTATTGTTTTGACTTGCACATTTAAATCCTTGTATTCACCTAGAATAAGCTGAAATTTTGTAAGCTGTAGAATAAGAAATTCAATTTTTTTCATATAAAAACTCAATTGCCCCAGCTCTACTTAATGAAAATTATATTCTTTCTAGGGGTCTGCAGTGCTGGTCCTGTTATACACCAATTTTTCATCCTGTCAGGGCTATGTTTCTGCACACCTTTTTCTGTTTCAATGTTTCATTTGTCTATCTCTGTACCAATATCACACCATCTTAAATATTAAAGTTTTGTTAGTCTAGATATATGATAAAGAATGTTCAGTCACTAATCTTTTACTTCTGGAGAGGTCTGGCTATTCTCTGGCTTTTCTTTAAATACAAAATTTAAAATTAATTTGCTAATTTTCACAAAAATACCTGTTGAGATTTTTAATTTTATATATTTATAATATTAAAGTTTTGAATTCACTAAGACAATGTATCTCTCCATGCAAGTCTCCTTAATGTCTTTCTGTACAAATTTATTTTTTCTATTATGGTGTGATACATCTTATATGACACTTATTTCTAGGTATTTAATATTTCTTGGGGATATTATAACTGGCACATTATTATTATTCCCTGTTGCCTCTGCTTAGAAAAGTAATTGATTTTTATATTTGATTTTGTATTCAGCAACATTACTAAACTTTATGTTGCTAATAATTTTTTTTTTCTTTGCAGCTGTTATGTCTTTTGCCTCATTTGCTTGCCTTATTGCCCCTGGACACAGAGTTAAATAGAAGTGGTGATAGAAGATAGTCTTATTTATAATCTTAAGGGAAATTTTTATAACATATTAGTATTAAAATGTTTTCTGAGTATTTTGTCTAGATCCTGTTTATCAGTTAAAAGTAATTTTTAATATCTAACTTACTAGATATTTTATCATTAACCAATGTTAAATTTTATCAAAATTTTTTTTGTCTTCATTGAGATAATAATCTAATTCTTTTCATTTAAAGTTTTTATATTAAAAAATACTATGACTGAGTTTCTAATGTTAAACAAGGCTCACATTGCTGAAATAAACCCAAATTGTTCAAGATACATTAACCTTTTAATACATTCCTGGTATTTTTTTGCCAATATTATGTTTAATATTTTTGGATTAATGTTCATAAGTCAGATATTTTTATAAATTTGTCTTTCTCTTCCTGTTCTTTTCAGGTTAAACTCCCCAAAGTTAACTTAGCTCATTGAATTAGTAAGAGGGGGGTTCTCTTTTCTATTTTGTATTCCACACATATTTTGTGTAAGATCAAAGGATTTGTTCCTTTAATGTCTGATATAACTTG
This sequence comes from Symphalangus syndactylus, assembly GCF_028878055.3. Taxonomy (NCBI): domain Eukaryota; kingdom Metazoa; phylum Chordata; class Mammalia; order Primates; family Hylobatidae; genus Symphalangus; species Symphalangus syndactylus. The sequence continues at coordinate 84,177,639 of NC_072435.2, forward strand.
CCTATAAGAGTGTCTGGAACTCTTGTTTTAACTTCCTAGATCTGATATTTTTCATTACTGATTCAATTTCTTTATGGTACTATTTAGGTATTCACTTTTTTTTTACAAAAAGTTGTGAATAGCCACATATTTCTACAAATTTTTCCATGTTTTCTAAATTTTCCAGTCAAATTGATCGTCTGGTTTTCTTATTTCTTTGTAATCTTGGCCACATCTTTGGTCATAGCCCCTTTTTCACTCTTAACTTTGTTTATTTTGCCTTCTCTCATTTTACTTGGCCAACCTTGCCAGAGGTCTCTCACTTTTACTAGTTCTCTTTAAAAAGATTGCATCTGGTTAATTTTTTATATGTTTGTTTTCAATTAAATTTATTTCTGTTGTTAATGACTCTTTTCATTTTTAAGGGGTGGTTTATTCTGTTATTCTCTTTCAAATCGTATAAAATGGGAGCATGTGTAATCAATTTTATCCTTTTTTATAAAGATAAGATTATCTCATTCTTCTTTATAGAAAGGACTCTACTTCTCTGCCCACTAATTTTGGTCTGACCTCTGGAACTTGTTTGGGATAATGGAATGTAAGCAGAAGGAACAAGATGTCAGTTCTTTAACTGCCAATTCTGAGCACAACTCTTAGGAGATATTGTGAATTGCTAGCACAAAAGCTGGACTTTCAGCTCGGATCATGGACTGGGAAGACATAAGAGCAAAACCCACTCTACTTAAACATCTAGCAGAACTATAGCTAAGCCAAGATTCAGTGTAACATGAACAAGAAATTATTTTTTTGTTGGTGTAAGTGCTAAGCTTTTGAGCCCATTTCTTACTATAGCAAAGTTGATTAAAACAAATCTTAGTATCTCAAAGATAGGTCCTCCTACAACAACTGAAAATCTGTGTCTTGACTTTGAGGCCAAGAGACAAGTTGTAAAGATACTATTTTCAGAGGCTGGAATGATGATGACCCATCATATGCAATGGCAAAATATTTAGCAAACTGTCGCCTTTAATAACTTGGAAAACAGATAATAGATCTACCTACTAAAGAGTGGCTTTGGAAGGAGTTTCACAACAGAATATTACTAACGTTACCTTTTCCTCTGAATTGCCATAAGAGCTCAGAGAAGAATGGGTTGCTTTGCAAGCAGGGAAGAAACAGAAATTAGAGTAACCAGATTCTAGGGACTGATGGATAGGAAAACATAATTTTTTTTAATTAGTGGAAAATAAATGCTTTGAGCAACAAAATCTCAGATTAAGACACATGTCCAAAAAAAGGACATTGCCATTCATATCCTTTGTTAAAACTATGAATGGTTTAAGATGACTCCTAGAAAACTATGCCAGTTGGGCAAAATGACTTAGAAGAAAGAGATGCCAACAGTTTCCTTGAAGCTGGGTAGCTCACATTATTTATAAGTAAGTCTGGAAAGAACGGCACATTTCCAAATAACAGAGGTGTAGCTATTTGCATATGTAGCTGATTAAAATCAATTCGTTGAAAAAAAATCATGTTTTTCAGAGAGTTATGCCAAAAGTTCCAATAGCCTGGGTTAAAATAGACTGTAACTGTTAAAATATAAAACAACTTTTGGGCTTCCAGCTTTCTAGAAGAAAGGAGCAGGCTTAACAAGCTGCTCAGCCCCCAAAGGTGCATATTATTCAATACTCTTTTGAGATGTGGCCAAGGAGGAAAATAGAAAATAACTCTTCTGGAGAGAAGTGCTTGGCACCATGGAATACCATAGACTGGGCAAAATAAAGGCCTAATCACATAACATTTCTTATCCTCTTTCCAATGGGAGTAGTTTTTGTAGTAATTGTTCACTGACCCAGGATTCTGTATTTGAAGGCAGTGCCTTTTTATGTGTTAGATCTCTAGATCTTCACTCAATGGAGACACTATCATGAAACCCTAGGTATTGACCTTGAATCTGATATTAGGATTTCTTCATTAGGGGAGGGAGTGAATATATTTTGATTGTAGAAAGAAAGAAACTTATTTTTTTATTAAGATAGCAGACAGTAGTATATTTCCTTGGAACACACCTCAATCCATTGACCTTGAGATTGGGCATAGACTGGACAATGTTCCAGTTCTGGGGAGAAGCTTTAAGGTACAAATGAGTTTCCAACACCTATCTTGTTCTTCACCCTACCCTTAGGAACAAGAATAGATTGGTCCCCACAGTAGTTCCTTCAACCTGGGTCTTGGAATGATAAAACACATGAAGCAAGCTGCAGGGCAGAACAACACTGGGGCAGAGCAGTATCCGACTCACATCTACACGTAATGTGAAAAGGAAATACATTTTTGTCAGTGTAAGACACTGAGATTCATAGTGGTATGTTACTGTAGCAAAACTGACTGACAGAGATGCTTAGTTCATCAATTTTCACATCTTTTTTCCTAATAAAAGAAATTAGAGTTACAACAGGACTACAAATTAGTCCATTTTCACACTGCTATAAGGAACTGCTTGAGACTGGGTGATTTATAAAGAAAAGAGATTTAATTGGCTCACAGTTCAGCATGGCTGGGAGGCCTCATGGAATTTACAATCATGGCAGAAGATGAAGGGGAAGCAAGGCATGTCTCACATGGCAGCAGGAGAGACAGAAAGCAAAGGGAAAAGTACCACTTTTAAACAGTTAGATCTCGTGAGAACTCACTCACTATCACAAGAACAACATGAGGGAGACCACCCCCATGATCCAGTCACCTCCCACCAGGTCTCTCCCTTCACATGTGGAGCTTACAATTGGACATGAGATTTAGGGGGTGGACACAGAGCCAAACCATATCATAACATTTTATCTGAGTACTGCATTAATTATATTCCACAAGGCTAATAGATACTATGTTCATGACCACTCAGTTCTAAATATTTACTAATTTCCATTTTCACTTTTTGTCCCATGTCCAATTTAAAGTGAGTTTCCTAATATTCAAATATTTGACACAGTTCTATATGTATTCTCTTACTTTTGAATTTGATTGCAGTTTACTAAGAAAGTAGGCCCATGTAGACTAATCCTTTGAAATTTACTTAAGCTTTTCTCAGGACCCAATAGGCATCAATTTCAATAAACATCCCAAGTGCAGTAGAAAGAACTTTCAGTTTTCAGTTTTTACATGTAGTATTGAACGTATTTCTATTAGATCAAATGCAGTAATTGTGATGTTCATATGTTTTGTAGCCTTACTTTTGTATTTCCCTCTTGATCAATCATTACTGAACTTTATCATTTACTCTATAGTGAGGAATTTATCTATTTCACACTGTAGTTGTACAATATCTTAAATTTGTTTTGAGACTCTGTTATTTATAACACATCAGCTTTGAATGTTAACATCTCCTTGGAAAACTGAAATCTTTTTCAATTTATAGTGATTTTTTTTCTAGTAATGTTTGTGCCTTAAAATATATTTTTCTGATATAAAAAAGCTACATAACTTTCTTCTATTCTTATCTATTTTTAATTATTTTGATTCCAACTTTCATTCTGTTAATCCCAAATTTTCTAGATCCTTTTGTTTGAGAGCGCTCACCTTTACAGTATATGCTGGAAATTTTTTAATGCAGATTAACCATCTTTGTATTTAGCTTGAGCATTTTTAAAAATAGCTAATATATTTTAATGATTTCTACCATCAATTTTGTACTGTGTATTTGTCCTGCATTTGCTGTTTGTATTTTCGTCTCTTTTCTTTCAGATAAACTGAGTACTCATGTGACATTTAATTTTTTTCTTTGTATTACTTTGGAAGTCATGCATTCTATTTATATTCTAGAAACTTTAAAATACTTCACTTATCAGAGTCTAAAGGCAATCAGTATTTTTATTGCCTATCTGAATAAAACAAGGACCTCAGAACACCTAAATTACCTTCTCCCAATTTCAATTTTGGTATTATAATTCTATTTTGGTCTTTGTTTGTTAGTATTGGTTGCCTGGATATGTTAATGGCCACAAAGAGAATTGCCAAAGTTTTGGGGGTGTTAATAAAACAAAAATTAATTTTTTTTTTTTTTTTTTTTTTTTGAGACGGAGTCTTGCTCTGTCGCCCAGGCTGGAGTGCAGTGGCGCAATCTCGGCTCACTGCAAGCTCCGCCTCCCGGGTTCACGCCATTCTCCTGCCTCAGCCTCTCCGAGTAGCTGGGACTACAGGCGCCCGCCACGACGCCCGGCTAATTTTTTGTATTTTTTTAGTGGAGACGGGGTTTCACTGTGGTCTCGATCTCCTGACCTCGTGATCCGCCCGCCTCGGCCTCCCAAAGTGCTGGGATTACAAGCGTGAGCCACCGCGCCCGGCCAACAAAAATTAATTTTGTATTCGTGTCACAACCTGATGCAGGTTAGGTGGCTCTGTTTGGTAATTTTCCCCTCCTGGTATTTTAGGGATCTGGGCAACTCCCATTTCTGAACTGTTTCTGAATTTATTTTCAACCACATAGAAAAGAGAGAGAAAATGTGGAGAACTCCTATTCTCCCTTCAGCAACCTTGGACTGGAAAAGAAACATCGCTTCTCTCCACATTTCCATTGGTGAGAACTCAGTCACATGCCCCCAATGGACTTACTAGCTCTATCTCAGGTTACAGTAAGAGTCCACTGGGACTTACTAGCGCTCTCTGTGTAGTCTGTCTGTGTGCCAGAAAGAAGAAATGTAGCACTGTGTGGTTCAAAGACCTGTAATTCCAGCTACTTGAGAGGCTGCGGCAGGAGAATCGCTTAAACCCAGGAGGCAGATGTTGCAGTGAGTCAAGATCACACCTTGAACTCCAGCCTGGGCGACAGAGTGAGAGTCTGTCTCAAAAAAAAGTGTTTTATTCCTAAAAACTATTGACAGAATAGTCATTAAATTATTTGATTGTTAACTCTGTACTCCAGACATGACATATCATTGGTAATGATCTGTATTGTTCATGAAATTTTTTCTAATGGAAATATAATGTGAGCCACATATTTAACTTAAAATATTCAAGTAGCAATATTTTTAAAAGAAAAAGAAACCACTGAAATTAATTTAATGTTTTATTTAATTTGATATATTTCAAATGTCATTGAAACATGTAATCAATATAAAAATATTAATGACATTTTTATAACCTTTTGTTGTACTGAGTCTGAAATTCAGTGTGTGTGATGGTTAATATTGAATGTCAACTTGAATGGATTGAAGAAAGCAAAGTGTTGATCCTGGGTGTGTCTATGAGGGTGTTGCCAAAGGAGATTAACATTTGAGTCAGTGGACTGATAGGCAGACTTACCCTCAATCTGGCTGGGCACCACCTAATCAGCTGCCAGCGTGGCTAAAATAAAGCAGGTAGGAGAAGGTGGAAGAGCAGACTTGCTGAGTCTTCCCAGCCTTCATCTTTCTCCTGTGCTGGATGCTTCTTGCTCTCAAACATCTGACTCCAAATTCTTCAGCTTTTTGACTCTTGGACTTACACCAGTGGTTTGCCACAGACTAAAGGCTGCACTGTTGGCTTCCTTATTTTTGAAGTTTTGGGACTTGGACTGAGATACTACTGGCTTCCTTGCTCCTCAGCTTGCTGACAGCCTATCGTGGAACTTCACCTTGTGATCAAGTGAGTCAATTCTCCTTAATAAATGCCCTTTGATATGTACATCTATCCTATTAGTTCTGCCCCTCTAGAGGCCCCTGACTAATACAGTGTGTATTTTACACTTAGAGCACATCACAATTCATGTTAGCCTCATTTTGAGTATTCAGTAGCCAGATGTAGCTAGTGGCTAGCATATTAGACAGCTCAGGTTTAAAACATGGATGAGTTGGTAAAATTTATATTGTTTATAACACAGGTAGGAAGGAAGAAAACATGGTGTTGAGAACAACAGTTTATGAGAGTCGGGAAGGTTTATGCATTAACTGTCTGAAGAAACCTGAAAACAACAACAAAAAAGTAAAGGCTGTGTATAAATATCAAGTTCAGCTTCACAAATAAACATAGATCCCTTTAAGACACTGTCTGAAACATTTATACAGGATTACTTTTGTTTATAATTTGCGTCAATATATTTTAGATTGCCTTGTTTACAGGGTGGAGAGTTCTTAATATAATAAGCCATCACAATAGCAAATGCAGTGACTTTTTGGCCTTGCAGAGAGGAAATCCTATACTGAAAGGGGCTGCAGGACCTCAGGGTGTGGCCCTGTTATTCTGCAGAACATGCCAGTTAAAGTAGTCAAGGCTTAATTCAGAGCCAAAATACAAACAGTGACTGCCTGGGTTGAACTTTGTGTGTTTAGAGGAGGAAGTCTGAGAATAGAGAATGTATTTCATCATATCACAAACTACATTTTTAAATTTTATTGTATTTAAGATTCAGGGGGTACATATGAATGTTTGTTACATGGTATTGCATACTGGTAGGGATTAGACTTCTAGTGTACCCATTACCCAAATATTGAACATGGTGACCAATAGGTAATTTTGCAATCCTCACCCCCTTCCCACTGACCCCCTTTTGGAGTCCTCAGTCCATTATTTCCATCTTTATGTCCGGATGTTCCCATTGACAAACTACGTCTATTAAGCACCTAACATATTCGGCTCACTTTTTTTTCTCTCTAGGATTTATAGTTTCATAAACGAGTTACACAAACCAGCATCTAATCCACAACTAATCAAAGTATTTCAGAATGCTGTTCATTATTCTTTTTTTCCTCAGGGAGAGTTCAAGGCTCAGAATAAATCAAGTCTCTTTGTGTTAAGAAGCACATCAGCCTTTAACGAATGCAGAATTACTGGGAAAGGAGTAGTATACAGAGGTGAGAGAAATGTAACCCTCTGATCTCTGTGCTGTGAATTTTTAAGCAAAGTCAGATAAACAGCTAAAGATACCAGAAAGTACTAGAATGTAAGACAGAGTGGTAGGACCCAGGGACATTGATTTATGTGAACCTGTGACAAGGAGGATTTAAATTAAAATTGTTTGAGTCTTGAATCAATCATCCCAGCCTACTCTTGGGCATTCTTATTCATACCTTACAGTCTACCTGAGATGGTACTTTTCCTGCTCAAAATACTTTCATCATTAGCTTATTATTATTATGTATTTAATACATTAAATATAATATTTAATATTTAATTTTATTAAAAGAAAAATAAAAATCATGCCCAAAGTACATTTTGGTATTTTGAAACACAACCTAAGAATCTATTTTCCAGTCATCTTCCTGGAGCTAGCTGGATCATAGATTCAAGAATGGCTCTTGGAGGTCAAAGGTTTCAAACCATTCTCATTTTGTGACAATAGTAAGTCACAGTCCATGATAGGACCTCGATACAACATTGTTAAATTCTACTGCATCCTGAATAGAGTGTGAGATAATTGCCAGTATCATCCATATGGTTCCAAGTGAATCTTAACTGAATGCCAAAACCCAGAAGTTGTATGCTGAGCAGGTATAAGATAAATGTCATTACCTCATCTATGCAGTAGCCTCCCAGGCTTCTATGAGACATTAGTAGTGTTTAACTTGTTGTCATTAAAGACAAAAAAAAGAAAACTTTATACAGTATGTAGTGGTTTTCCAGGTTCCACGCAGCATGCAGGTTGCAAAGTGAGCCCAGCCTTACACCTACCCCATTGCCCTCTCACTAATTATTCATCAAGCTTATTTCCCAATCTGACTCCTCATTTCCATAACCTATTTTCCTCTTCACCTTTCTACCTCTCTGCTCTAGTTTTTAATTTTTTTCCTTTCTTATTCTCTAATGCAAAAGTACATTTTGTCCCTAGATAGCACATTTTATATATTCAGGTTAATATTATTAGACTAAAACATTCCACTTTACTATCATTGATCCCTAAAGCAATCCTGAAATGGCAACCCATTTAAAGCAGAACTCCAGTCCAGATGCAAAGGCAAGAATACCCCAGCTACAAAAGGGGTACACTTTTCATTGTATTTTCAATTCATATTATTCATCTTAGAAGCTACAGAGCCTCTTAAGAGCCTTTAACTGTATTTATAGTGTCAGAGAACATTTAACCAAAAAGGCAATCTCTTCCTTTAGATTTATGTCAGATTAAGTAGTTGGTGAAAGTAACAGCCCTGGACAGGGAATCATGTTCTCAGGTGAACGTTTCTAGCTTGATATTGGCTGTATGCTCACAAGCAATTTACTAAATTTTTAAAGCTTGATTCCCTCATCTGTAAGATGGGAATCCTAACGTGCCTACATTAGTAACACTGGGCGAGTAAATGACACAATACACAGTTCCTTGCACATAAGGAAGACTCAAGAAATTAGTCACATTATTATTAGCATTATTATTATCATTAATAATACATTAGCATTTACATAATGAAAGATTCACCAGCTAAAAAATAAATCTCCATGCGGTTGGTTCAGTGTCCAAAATACAGGCTGGAAAAGAGAATCAGAAGGCAGGTACTGGTTTGTGAAACTACAAATCCCAGAGAATAACAAAGTGTGATGAATAAGTTACGTGGTTAATAAACGTAGTTTGTGATTTGATTAAATACATTCCCCATTCTCAGGGACTCGGAGAAGAAATTCTATTTTGATTATCCCAGTTTGAATAGGAAACACAAGGTAAATGCTTGATCCTTTCCCTTTATTTACCAGTTTAGCACATCGAATGTGATTGATAAGTTCCATAAATCTATCTTAATTTATAGGCGTCTTCGTTTTATTCTCTTGATACGTATTTGTCAGAAAGACTGAATCATTAGATCTTTTGAGATCTTTAAATTTTCCCTCAGTCGGGATTTTTCTAATTGCATCCCTGTGGTGTCATTTGGAGGTTCCCATGTTCTCTATTTTTTCTCTCAACTGTTAAATCTAAGGCATAATCCAATTCAGATTTGGTATTTTTTTGCACGACTACCTTAGAGATGATGCACTGTTCCATCAGAAGGCACGTTGTCTCTCTTTTATTTTCTAAGCTGCAATTGATGCCATGGTCTTGACCCCTAATGGGGATCATTGGGGCTGGAGAAGAATGAGAAAAATATTGCAATTCTATCATTTCTTCACTTATTTCTTAGAACATTTCTATAATGAGAAACTTTCCCTTGCTTTCCGTTTGGTTACTTAATGGTACAATATAGGAAACATAGGGTAAATGCTTAATCCTTCTCCGAACTTTTAAATTTTAAAAAGAATAAATTGGTTCTCCAGCATTCTGAAGCTAGTACATTTTGTTGATGGTAAGCTTTTTTTTTTTTTGGATAAGTATTATTATGAACCCATTGATTTAAATGTATTTAGTATTAAAGTCATTGCAGCTTACTCTTTATTGATAATCAGATTGCTTCATCTTTTTATAAAGTTGCATTTATTGTAATATGTGGATACAAGTCCAGTTACTGAAATAATAATCAGACAAAAATCAGTAGATAAAAAGAAATTGTAAAAATGATGACTAAGAGTTTACATAGTCATATATAAAACACTGCTCAAACAACTCTAGAATATATGGTTTTTCTTGTATAATTGGAATTGTTTTCTCTTTTGCCAGTGGATCTTCTTTAGATTGATTCCTGAATCTTCTTAACACTACCTTAATAGTGTTTAATAGCCTCCTTGGTAAAATATTTCAAACTCATCTTGTACATTTCCTGTCCCAGGAATTGTGGTTTGCTTTAGTGGGAAATAGTATTTCAGAATAAAAATCTGAGTGTTAGAGGGCTTATTACTCTTTGGTTAACCATGGTTTCTAGGCCTTTTCATTAGACTAAGCTAGGAATTATTTTTAAGATAAATCACAGCAAAATCCCTACTATATCTTCCAATTTAAATTCAAGACTACAGATTTTTTACTTAACCTCTTCTATCTTATTTCTGTGTCTCCTTTCTCCTATTACGAGGATGACAATCCTGGCTCTCAAGGACACAGGGATAACTGAATTAAGCCATCACATAGCTACTCATTTGTCTGTTTCCAGATTATCACACAATAGGGTTAGAATAAAACACCTACACTGTGACCTACAGTATTACTACAGTCATGTTACTGGATTTTAAAACCATTTAGAATACTTCTTCACCATGTGGCTATACCACAAACTGAACATACATTTGCGGTTTTTTTTAATTGATAGAGGTTTTTCAATTGAATTGAGTTTTTAATTTTGTGAAATATTTATGTGGTTTTAAAATCAAATTTCTCAATCCAGCATATTTAAAGAAATCTAGCTTGCATCCCTATTCCCTCTACCCTATTCCTTCCACTTTCTAGAAGTAACCATTTTTCTAATGTTATGGGTGTTTTTCTTTATTGTTTTATTTTGCATAGCATACTAAGATAAATGTAGCGCATTTTCCTCACCTTGCTTTTCTCACTTCACAATATATCCTGGACATAAATTTATAGTAGTATAGGGAGATTTTCCTCATTTTTTTATAGCTGCATAAAACCCCCACTAGATGGCTGTGACATGGTCTACTCAACCAGTTCCCTATTGACTTACACTTACAGCAGTTCCAGTCTTTTGCTAGAATAAAACTTCCTTCAATAAAGATCTTGGGCAAATGACTTTTTCAATTTATGCTAGTGTAACTTTGGAATTGATTCCTGGAAGTGAAATTGCCAGATCAAAGGGCAAAATGCATATGTAATTTGTTAGATACAGTCACGCATCGCAATGACAGGGATATGTTCTAAGAAATGTGCCATTAGGTGATTTTGTCATTGTGTGAATGTCAGAGTGCACATATACAAACCTAGATGGTATAGCCTACTACCTATATAGGCTATATAGTATAGCCTTTTCCTCCTGGCCTTATAATTGTACATCATATTACTATACTAAATACTGTGGGCAATTGTAACACAATGGTAAGCATTTGTGTATCTAAACGTATGTAAACATAGGACAGGTACAGTAAAAATACAGTATAAAAGATTGAAAAATGGTACACTTGTATAGAGCACTTACCAAGAATGGAGCCTGCAGGACTGAAAGTTGCTCTGAGTGAGTCACTAAGTGAGTGGTGAGTGAATGCAAAGGCCTAAGACATTACTGTATACACTACTGTAGACTAAAGACATCGTACACTTAGGGTACACAAAATTTATTTTTAAATATTAAGTAATCGAGCTACAATGTTACGACAGCTATGATGTCACCAGGCAATAGGAATTTTTCAGTTCCATTGTAATCTTATGGGACCACTGTTATATAGGCAGTTTGTTGTTAATCAAAATGTCATTATGGGGTACATTACTGTATCTCCAAACTTTCTGCCATAGGCGTTGTACCATTTTGCATTCACATTTGCAGTGTATGACAGTACCTATTTTCCCACAGCCATGCTAATAGAGCCTATTGGCAAACTTTTGGATTTTTGCCCATTAAATAGGTGAGAAATTGTATCTTGGTTAGTTTTTATTTGCGTTTCTCTTACTATGAGCCAGTTTGATCTTTATTCCATAGGTTTAAATGCAATATACATTGCGTATTTTTGAAGTTTCCATTTATCTAGCTCATTTTTATTAGTCTTTTCTTTCTCTAGTTATTTAAATACCAGAAATGTTTGTGAGATTAACTGCAAATGTTTCCTTCAGTTGTCATTTGTCTTGATTTGCAAAAAATTTATCTATGTGTTTATGTGTGTGTATATGTATATATATGTGTGGGTATGTGTGTGTATATATTTATATACACACAGAGACACACACATAGGCATATATATGCACATATATACACACACATATATATACATGCACATATATACACATATATAATTTACTTTTATTGCTTTTGGATTTAGAGTCTTAGTTACAAAAGTCTTACCCACTTCTATTTATAGAGAAATTCACCCATATTTCCTCTTAGTTTTGTATAGCTTTATATTTTTACATTTAAATCTCTTACACTTGTACAAGTTATCTTTGTATATGGTTTGAGGAATTAATCCAATTTTATCTTTTTCTATAAACTAACTAGTTATTTGGACATCACTTATCTTACAAGTTCACCTTTCTTTTATCATTTGAGATGTCATCTGTGGTATACAAAATAATGGCCTTCCAAAGATGTTTATGCCCTAATTTACGGAACCTATGAGTATGTTTACATGGCAAGGGGAAATTAAAGGTGCAAATGGAATAAAATTTGTTAATCAGCTGACATTAAGGATTATCCAGGTGGGCTCAATGTAATCATAGGTGCCTTTGAAATTAAAGAGGGAGGCAGAGGAGGAGGCCGGGTTCAAGGAAGAGTTGCAGATGCTGCTGTCTTTGAAGCACCTTTGAAGGAAGGGACCATGAGCCATAAGATGCAGGAGGCCTATAGAAACTATGAAAAGCAAGAAAATGGATTCTCCCTTAGAACTTCTAGAAAAAAGGTAGCCCTCCAGACACCTTGATTTTAATCCACTGAAGACTGTTGCAGAGTTCTGACCTGCAACACTGTAAGACTGGTAAATCTGTGCTGCTTTGAGTCACTACATTTGTGGTAATTTGTTATGGCAGCAATAGGAAACTAACATATCATCTTTATTATAAACTACATTTAGGAATTAATTTGGATTTACTTCTGATTTTCTATCCTATCCCATCAGTCAGTCTGCTTTTCCACATGCCGTTTAAGACACTTTTAATTACAGAAATTTTATTATAGATTTTAACATCTGCTGGGGATGCCACCCTCCCCCTTTCCTCTCTGGAGTTTTCCTGGCTATTCTCACTTGCATATTATTCCAAATGAAGTTTACAATCCATTTGTCTGACTCCAGGGAAAAAAAAAAAAAAAGAACTTGATGGAATTCTTAGAAACCAATAATATTTTTGGGAAAAGTTCATGCTTGCTTTAGGCTAGAGGCTCAGTGACCCTAAAAGTGATTCACATAAGGAGACAAGAGTACCTAGTATAATATGCCATAGCCGTAGAAATGAGAAAACAATTACTTGACAGTCATATGCAAACAAATAACTTTTTTATTATCAAGACTTTTTAAATGTTAAGTGAACCAATCACGCTTAAGAAAAAAAATAATTGGACCACACAATTAAAATTTCCAAATGAGCCGGACATGGTGGCTCAAACCTGTAATCTCAGCACTTTGGGAGGCCAAGGCGGGCAGATCACCTGAGGTCGGGAGTTCAAGACCAGCCTGACCAACAGGGAGAAACCCCATTTCTACTAAAAATACAGAATTAGCCAGGTGTGGTGGTGCATGCCTGTAATCCCAGCTACTCAGGAGGCTGAGGCAGGAGAATTGCTTGAACCCAGGAGGCAGAGGTTGCAGTGAGCCGAGATTGTGCCACTGCACTCCAGCCTGAGCAACGAGTGAAACTCTGTCTCAAAAAGAAAAAAAAAAAAAGTTCCACATGAAGTTGGGTGAAGATATTCAAATGGCATCAGAAACAGATCTCCATCTCTAGTCCCTTTGGTCCACACTGTTGTCTTCCTACTCAAATGCGCTCTCCATGAACTGGGGCCCTGTAACTACAGATATGCACTTGACCAACTTAGCAACTCCTGAGGAAAAAGATCCTCTTCCCCAATAGCTCTTGTAAAAGTTAAAAAATTAAATCTCATTAGTATAACTTTCTTCACATACTAACCCCTCAGCCAATCATTATGGCCAAAAGAATAAAATAATCTGATTGAATAGTTCTGGGTCATGAACCCACTCTTGAAGGTGTGGATGGAGTCAACACTTCCTAACTCCAGAGGTGAGTGTTAGGGAAAGGGATTCCCCAGAAGGAAAAGCCAGAACACTGTGATCAGAAAAAGGGTGAATGGATATAGGACAGGCACAAAGCACAATTATGATCACTTTAATTGTCACTGGGTGATGTGGGGGTAGGGGAAAGGAGTAATTAAACTTGCTTAGGAGCCGAACAACTGACAAAATGTAAAGGACACACAAAAGTCCCTGTTCTGAATTTAGATAGAGATGTAACCAGTCTTAGCAAACACAGGCTGCAGAGTATCTGGCTTCTACAGGTCCACAGCTGGTGCCTTCCCAGCTGTGCGTCCTAAGCCGGCTTGGATAGTCTACTAGATTGATTGGAAAGTTTCAACCTAATAAAGTTAAAATGGAAAGTAGGGTTGGAAGATTAGAATATGAAGTGTACTCGGGAGAAAAATCTGGCAAGGAAGTACAGAAAGATTTCAGATAGTTATATTTAAGAAGAATCCTAAAGGTTAATAATCTTATTTCCAAGTAAAGAAAAAAGAGAGTTTTTCAGGCGAAAAAAAAAAGCCATGGGAAAAATGAAAGGACTTGGTATGTTTAGGGAGCACTGGAAATTCCATGCTGCTGCTGCAGAGCTTTTACATGAAGATGTCAGGACCCAGGGCTAAAAAGCAGAAGGAGGATCTTTCGTGCCAAGCAAATGAGTTTGCACCTGATTCTGGAGCATCATAAGTTGGTTTTGAAAAGACAGATTTATAATTAGATTTTGTTCAAGAAGGACAGCCATTTTGAACACATAAAACTGGGTTGGGCAGGAGGAATAAAAGCAGAAGACCCATGAAGAGTCTATTATGGTGGTTCTCAGCAACAGAATGAGAACTTTAAAGAGAGCAACAAGAGTTGTGGAAGAGAAGAGGAGAAAGATTAGGACATCTTTATTTTACAAAGAGTTTTCTAAGGAGCACTAGTTTAGTTGGATGTTAGGGTGTTATGTTCAAAAAAAAAAAGATTCTGTAGCCAAATAAATTGCAGACACTTAGTTTACTGCATGACTTTTCAGAACATACAATAAACTAACGTGTAGATGTAGATTTCCTGAAATAGTAACTTTGCTGATTTCTTTCATTGTGGATATTATGTTAAACAGGTGGCTTTTATTTACCACTCTTGGATTAGAGTAAAAACAAAAGGTGATAAGATATAAAATATATGATAAATAAGAAATAATATTAAGATAGATAAGACGAATAGCATATATAATTTATATGCTATTTATATATATAATTTATATATATAAATTTATATATGCTATTTATACATATATAATATTTTATATAAATATTTTATATATTTTTATATAAATATATATAATATTTTTATATAAATATATATAATATTTTTATATATTTATATATAATATATAGTTATATATAAATATTTTATATATTTTATATATATTTTACATATTTTTAAATGTTTTATATATTTTATATATAATATTTTATATATTTATATATAAATTCATATATGCTATTTATATATAAATTTATATATAAGACAAATAGCATATATAATTTTTATATGCTATTTATTAAATATAAATTAATATTAGATTTGTTAAATATACTATTATTTATTCAATATCAGTAGGATACTTAAGTGTGATCCTTTCCACTAAGATGTTTGATGGGACAACCTGTAGCAGGTGTGTAAAGGGAGCCTAACAGCCAGATTGCAATAACTTGAAGTTAAGAGCAGTGGAAGTCTGGAGTAGCTATTACTAATGCTCACCAGTGTCTGGTTCTCTTCTTCCTGGCCACGTGGAAGACTTACACTCTCCAGAACCCTTGTAGTTGGGGGGAGGAGTGTTGAGTTCTCGCCAGCAGATTGTAAGTAGCAATATGAACTGTGGTAAATAATGGTCTTTCCCTTAAGTAAAACAAAAAAAAAGAAAAAAATAGGATCTGGCTCACTAGGTCTTGCAGAATCTTGCCCACCCCATCCACCCCACTCTATCCGATCTAAACTACTCACATTTCCTCAAATACACCGCCTGTTCACTATCATCCCAAGGTGTTCACACATGCTACTCTCTTCCACCCCGCCTCGAGAACTTTTTTTCTCTCATCTAATTGTTATTTTTCATTCAAGTTTCTGATATAAAATTTTACGTATTATTATAAGCACTCATTTCACTAAATTGTTTTTGTTTGTTTAAATAAAGATTTCTTAGTTATTTAAAAGATAAAAATTTATTCTGATTGTAATAACAGCAACATTTTCATTATTATAATAACGGATATGTCATAATGGAAAAATACTTCTGAAGCAACATGACCCCAGTATCCCAAGATTAGTTGTTTCACTAATGCCAACTTTAGTTCCTTCATCAATAATAACTTTAATTATCCCATGTTAGAACAGAATGCCAGGCAAACTAGAGAGATCTCCTTCCCCTCAAGCGATTAAATAGAGGCTAGATCTCTCATTTCTATTAGTCTAATTCAGTCCTTCTATCAAACTTCTAGCCACTGAGATTCAAAATATTGGTTAAGTATTCCCACTCCTCTATGCCCATGCCAATAATGAGGTAAAAGTTTTTGCCATCTCTTCCTTTGTAAACTGGGGGCCTGTGCTCTAGCTGAGGTCCTATTACCTATTAATTCACTCCCCAACTCCCCTCCCTGCATCTCATGACCCTTCACTATTCTTTCTCCAATCTCCTTTGCATACAGATCTTTTATTAGCTATATTATCTTTATGCAGGTCCACATTTGAGACCATGCATGCTCTTCTTCAGCTGAATTCTCCAGATTTGGCAATGACAAGATCTAGCTAGCTTTGCACGTTTTCCTACACGTTATTCATTGGCCCTTGCCTGCCCCTACCACCGCTACAAATCCACCTCAAATGTAATACACTAAGTGTAAACAGAGTGTTTATTTTGTAAATGAAGCATCAAGTTAACAACCTTTAGCAAACTCTTGCAACCCTTCACCAGATTTCTTCCCTAGACACTTCTTTATATTGAAATTTTGTATGTATCTGTCCCTTCTTTCCATTACTTTCTTCTTATATATTAGGTTCTAACTAATCTGGACTATTCATGGTGCAGTGAATTGGACTCCTTTTTCTCATGCCTATAGTTATTTTCTCACATTGATTCCACAGGTAGCGATGTGGTTAAGAGCGTGGGTGTGCTATCCACACTGCCTAGCATCAAAGGCCTGCTCTGCCATTTACTTGGGTTGTGGTCTTGGGCAAAGTTAATTAACATCTTTGTACTTCCGTTTCCTTATTTGTAAAAGGGGGATAATAATAAACCTAATTTGTAGAGCTTTGTGAGGATTAGATGAGAGAAATTTATGTGAAACATTACCACATTTGTTGTCACCAAGAAATGCCTAATTTCGTTGGTGATTATTATAAGATCCTTTTTTCTTGATTTTCTGTTCTCAAACTCCATCTTTTTAAAATCCTTTGTAACTTCTAACATTCAGTTCATATGCCTGCCATCTTGATGGAAATACACTCTTCAACAAGATACTTTCTTCTATACATGCATGCACACATATACACACACTATTGTCAATGTCATCCAAATAAATATGGCAGCCAAGTAGAGTCTAGGGATAAGTAAGGCAGCCACAGTCTCTAGAATCAGGTGATGTCAAAGGTGCAAGGAACTGTCAAGATTTCTGATTGACTTCAATTGATCCAATGGGAAAGCAGGATAGCTACAGCAATAAGGAGACATACCCCAGGATGCCTGAGAAAGAAGTCATAAGAAGGGTGGTGCTTTGCAAGTATTAATGGGCATATGAATCATGCCAGAGGTCTTGTTCAGAGGCAGATTCTGATTCAATGGCTCTGAGAAGAGATCTAAAATGCTTCATTTCTAACAAGTTCCCAAATGATGCCATGCTTGCAGTCCTCCAATCCTGCTTCAGTAGCAGGGCTCTAAAGAGAGTGAGGTTGCAATCCAGAAAACTCAGGAAAATCACCACCAAACTTGTGGATCAGCAAGACAAAGAGTGAGCGAACTGAGCAATAACAGCATAACAGCAGCGAGAAAGGAACATGAACCAAGAGACCACAGTCAAAATCAAGGTTAGACATATTAAGGAAATTACACGGTTATTATGCCAGTGGCACAGGGCATCTAGAACTGTGTCTGGAGTCCCAGTCAAGGACAGAAAAGCAGATTCCAGAGAACTGGGTAGACATACACATTGACCGTGGCAAATTTCTCATACCAGTTATGCACAAATCCTACCTCCTTATGGCGAAGCAGTGGAGTATGGTGGAAATAACTCTGTACTTGAAAACAAATACAAGTCAGATAGAGCCTAGACCCTGACGCTAGCTGTGTGAATTCTTTGAGGACCCATTTTCTCATCCCCAAAGATGAGAAAATGGGAGGGGGAGAATAATGCCTTCTTCAAAAGACTGCTGCAAAGGGCCAGGCATGATGGCTCTCACCTGCAATCCAAGAACTTTGGGAGACTGAAGTGAGCTGATTGCTTGAGCTCAGGAGTTTGAGACCAGCCTGGGCAACATGGCAAAGCTTTGTCCCTTGAATAAATACAAAAATTAGCCAGGCGTGGTGAAGGGTGCCTGTAGTCCCAGGTATCCAGGAGGCTGAGGTGGGAGGACCGCTGAAGCACAGGAGGTCGAGGCTACAGTGAGCCATAACTGCATCACTGCACTCTAACCTTGGCAACAGAGAGAAAAAGATCTGTCAAAAAAAAAAGAGATTTCTGAAAGATTAGGTAAGACAATTCTTTCACTGAGTGGGAGGTTACTTAGATAATCTCTAAATTCCTTTCTAAGAATCAAATTACATATCTATGATTACCATGAAGATTACCATAGCCTCACTTTAAAAAAATCACCATCATCTCCTACTATAACAAAACTCAGAAGTCTTGCCTAAGTTTCTGCTGGGGAAAAAATAAAAAAACTGTTTTAGCTAATTCATTGTTAGGTAGGAGATAACAGTATCCTAAAATGAGAGGTTGCAAAGTCCGGGCAGGTAACTTCAAGTGTCCAGCATTAGGCAGGAACTGGAGATCCCTAAAGGATGCCTGTCCTTTCACAAGATTGTCACCAAGAAAGAAAGGGGATGTGGTTTCAACACAAAAAAGAGAAATTTACTGGAAAACCTCTTAGTTGTTAAATGTTGGCAAATAACGGAAATACTAAAACACTTGTTTGGGCCGCACAAAACCTTATCTGCCCTGGGCCAACAATTTTTTCCCCTTCCATCTTTGCCTTAATCCTTCGAGGAATTCATGCATTTTAAAAGAGGACAAAGATATCCTTAAAAAGCCTCTGAATAGTAGATTTTCAAGCAATTCTAAAGGAAAGAATATGAGACTTTTAGAGCACAGCACATTTTCAGCACCCTTAAATCGGGTCATGTAGACATATTTTTAAACTCTGCCTATTTGTATTTTATGCCTAGCAAGATAACGTGGCTCTGCATTGTTAGGCACTCTTGGCTAAGGGTTAGGGAGACCTCAGATGACCTGATTTTATAAAAAAAAACCCAGATTCTCCCAGATCCTATTTTTTTCTTTTTTTTTTTTTTTACTTAAGGGAAAGACCATTTTCAAGCTTTGCTCAGTATTCGTTATTCACAACTCTTTTGCATGGTTTATTCCATATAATTAATGGATCCGCTTGTTTGTTTGTTTTGAGTGTTTACTGAATACTAAGCACTGTTTTAGGTGCTGAAGATAGAGCAGAAAGTACCATACGCAAGAGTGGAGTAGGGACATTAATAAAGAAGTAAGTAAATCAGTAAAACAATTTCATAAAGTTATAAGTCCTGTGAATAAAATAAAATAGAGTGGTGTGGGGAAAATTACATGTTTTGAAGGGTGGACAATCTATTTTAAACTGTGCTCACAAAGGCCTCTCGGAGGAAGTGACATTTAATCTGAGACTGAAGGATATGGAAAAACTAGCAAGGGACGACCTGCAAGAAGACCATTCCAGGAAGCAGAACCCTAAGGTGGAAAAAGTATGAATTCTTCTGGGAAAAGGAGAAAGCAGGTGAGGATAGAATATGGTGAATGAAGAGACAGCAGGTGCAACTGAGCTGAAGAGAGAGGGGTGGACAGCAGGCATTTTATGTGGGCCCCACAGGGAAGGGGCTTGGATTTAGTTAGAGTGCAGTTCAAAGCCACTGGAAAGCTACAAAGGGAGAAACTTGGTATAATTTACATTTCTGGGTGATCACTTAGGCCACTGTGCGAAGAATGGATTGGAGAGCAGCAGGACAGAGGTAAGGGACCCATGTTTCAGACTATTGCTAAGTGTAGACGAGAGGCAGCAGATCATAATGGCTCAAACTAGGGTTGTATCAGCAGAGCTGTTGCTATGTTCAAGTTCCTTAAGAAACGCAGTGTTAAATTAAAGTAAATGTACGTGTGTGTGTGTGTGTGTGTGTGAGAGAGAGAGAGAGAGAGAGAGAGAGAGAGAAATATCTACCAAGACCAGTGGTAAGGGGAGTGGTTATTTTGGTGAAAAATAAAAATAAAAAAGGTCACATTTTTCCAAACTTACTTGAACATGAACATGAAATCGTTTTCTCCATAAAACATCTCTTGGGACTTCTATACTCCAAAATACACTTTGCAAAAACATTTGTCAAAGTGCAATTTTCAAAAAGTTAAAAGCATAGTGTTCATGCATTCAACTCATTAATTTGGGAACCGGCAGATGGTAAAACTGGTTCAAAGAGCATTTGAAGAACTGGGTATCTACGTGTATTTGAATACATTTGCTAGTAGACACAAAACTGATTAATATCTTCCAGTGCAATAATCTTTGTGATATTTTTCTATTCTGTGGCTGAGAAATCATTTGTATCTACACTGACACTATTATCCAAGTATAATGTTTAATAGTATCTTGGTTTAGAAGACAAATTGTATGTTTTGTTCTAATTTATTAAGTGAACATGTAAGTTAACAAAATTCAGACCTATAATCAAGAGTAAAAACCAAATCCAACAAAGCTACATTCCCTTGGCTATGCCTATTAACCAGTGTTTCCACACAACACAAAACATTGAAAACACGTGCTGGCCTCCCAAGTTTGCAGTAATGTTTTCTTAATAGACACGCTTATGATCATAAATAATCTCCAAAGATTATTTTTTTTATTCCTCATGAATCAAAATGATTATGTATTGTTTTCTGGTCCTTTCATTTACATATATACAACACCAAGTGTTCACTTGCTTGAATGCATAGAGCCATACAGTGTTAAAAACTACTAATGCCAGATAATTATCTTTCATGTGAAAATTTGTATAAGGAATCTAGGACTCCACTTTCAAAAACCTCTATGTTTTTGCTCTTTCATCCTGAGCCTACAAAACCAACCCCAAAAAAATTACCTCCATGAGTTTCACCTGCAGTACCTATCACTGTGGTCAAATTTCTTTCTTTTCAATATCTCCATAATCTGTTGACATTCCTGAACTGCCAGAAAGTGACCTAGGGAAGGCAGAGCTTCTCTTATGTTTTGATTATTTTTTCCCTGTAGGACAATTATGGTAATCATCCCAGTAAGACAGCTTTCACTGTGATGTTGAGCTACCTAAGAAATATCAAACATATTAAACATACCTAATCATTTCTAGTATCTATAATAAATTTTGTGATTCCTCTCGGATTCTTCGGGAAATCTCTACAATCATTTTAAGTATAAGAGATACACTGCTTTTTCTTTCTGCTGAGTTTAGAGTTTGATCTTGGAAGCCAAAAACAAAAAAGTTCTCAAAATAGATGTGGTCATTTTATTAAAATAAGATCATGGATACCTAAAGAGAATAAATCATGGAAATTTGGCTATTTATTAATCAGAAAAACAATATATTTTGTTAAATATACAATTGTAAGTAATCAATTCTTGTAAGTAAGGAGCTTTTTTGTTTTATTTAAATAATAGTTTTACATAGGAAATCTGTTCTCTGAGTGGAATGGACAAAAGATAAAGGAAAAACTTATGTTTGTAAAGAGCAGAATATGACAAGACACACTCACCGTTTTGAAAAAGAGAAAACCAAATCTAGTGTTACTCAAATATAATACTTAGCAGTAAAGGATCCTTAAGTGTCTTCTTTTTCAATTATCTTTTTAGTAAGTCCCTCAAAACTAAATAAATTTGACATATTTTGTGACTTCTCTTTCCGATTCATTATTTTCAGATACAATAACAAGCCTTCTACAACTTCCTATATCCATACAAATTTTGTCTCTTGCTGTTCTCTTTCATATTTCAAACAACCTGACACTTTTCCTTTGGTCAAAACTGCACTCTTTTACCCTTGATAAACAAAAGCACATCCATTACCATGGTATTCAGTCAAACTTCTTTGTCACTATTTTTCCTAACATAATCTCAATTGCCCACATTAATTATACTTTCTAACTAGATTGACAGACTACTTTTTCACACAGAGAACTAGAAGACAGGAAAGAATTGATAACTGTGTGTCATACACAAGCATGTTAGTATACTAACAGAGCTCATGAATAGAGAAGAGTAAGAATCTCTGTTGAGATAGTATAGTACCACTCCCAACAGTGACCATTCCTTTCACACTCTCTTAAAGTGGCAAAAATAAATATATTTGCTAATATTATTCAAAAATACAGCAACTCTATAAAATATATAGATAAGGGGCAAAATTTTATATGTATGTGTATATATATGTATAACACATGTAAACAATGTGTGGTGACCAATGTTTTAGTATTCTATAAATTTTTCAAGATTAATTAATTCGATCTAATTTCAGTTTAATAATTTAAAATTAATTATACATTTTGGAAATTATGTTTAAGCTGATGCACTGCAGAACCCTATTATTATTTATGTAAAAACATTTGTCAGAATATAATTCAATGTTTTAGTTGAACACATAATTTTACATTTTACTTAATTTTAAACATTGTGTAGAAGTAATGTTGGCTTATCTGATTGGTAAAATAGTTTAAGAATATTAAAGAGTTCAGATTAACTAAATTTTTAAAACCCCAATGTTAGACACAGGGAAGGAAATAATACACACTGGGTCCTGTTGGGGGGAGGTGTGGGGGGAGCAAGAGCATCAGGAAAAATAGTTAATGCATGCTGGGCTTAATGCCTAGGTGATGGTTTGATAGGTGCAGCAAATCACCATGGCACATGTTTACCTATGTAACAAACCTGCAAATGTACCCCAGAACTTAAAAAAAACCCTCAAAAGCCATACATAAAATCATTGATAAGGTTCACTCAAACAAACAAAAAAATCCCCAAATGTTATATAGAATACAATGTAGGTATTATGCTCTGTGTTAATAAAGTCAGGAAAAAGACACATAGCTATTTTTTTTAATTATTAAAGCAGCTTCGGTCCAAATACCCACTTTAATTATTTGAACTTAGACTATTAATTAAAATGTAAAATATAAGTATATAAAACATGGAGACTTCAGTTATGTCATATATATATATATATATATAACTATATATATATATGTATTCGTGAATATCAACCAATCAGAACAGAATTCCTATATTGAGAAACTCTATGGCTTAATGTATTACTATCATCTAGCAATAAAAAATATTTCACATTCACATGATGAAATTGGTTCGAGTCTTAGTAGCTAGAGACATCAACTATCATTTATTTGTATTACAAATCTATGGTTTGGGCAGAATTTGGCAGGGAAGGCTCCATGCATTGTCATTTGGGGTGGCTTAACTAGAATATGGAGGATCCACTTCTAAGAGACCTCAGTCACATGGCTGAGGAGTCAGTGTTGGTTGCTGGCTGTTGGCTGTGACCTCAATGAAGGCTGAGAGCTGGGGCCTTGGTTCTTCTCCATGTGGGTCTGTCTATATGAGTGGCTTGGGCTTCCCCACAGCATAGTGGTGGTTCCAAGCATAAGAACAACTGTATTGTCTTTTATGACCTACCTTCAGAAATTCCACAGTGCCACTTATACCTGAGTGCAAAAACTGCTCCAATTTAAGAGTATAGAACATAGATCTTTCCTCTTAATGTGAAGAGTGTCAAAGTCATGCTGTAATAACATGTTGGATGGAAGATATGGTGGTAGTCATTTTTTTGAAAAATAGAATCTGTCAAAAGAGGTAAAGACTTTTCTCAAATACAGTCACATAGACACACAGATAGCTTACAGCTTTCATTATACAACCTCAGCCATGGATCAAAAGAAAAAAACAGAACACAGAAAAACACTTGTCCAGGTATCGTAAGTTCTTCTCCTTCCCAGAGGAACTAAAACATTTTCTCATATAATTGGAGTTCACAAATAGATAATCAACCAAACAGAAAAGGCTAACAAACAAGATTCTCTGTCCTCTCCTTCCACCACCCAACCGAGATCTCTAAAAGATTAGACCATAAAACCAGATTTCTCATCATTCCTGACACCAGTGCTTCTGAACTACTAAGAGTAATTGTTAGCTTGCATGTGTAAAAGTTGCCTTAAGTGCATTCTCCGAAAAATAGTGTATTTGAATTTCACAATTTAGCCCAATTTTCACAAATGATATTTTCTAACAAGAATCCAATCTCAGCAAATATGATTTTTAAACTAAAATCTGTAGTCAATACAAGACAAATATCTAGTTAATGAAAAGCTAACAATAAATAATATCAATTCATTTAAAATTTGTCTTCCATCTTTAGAGTCATTGATAAGCCTTTAGCAGTGGAGTGCAATGGTTGGAGTTTGGGTATGAATTCAAATACTAGCTCTACTCCATAGCAGTTATGTGTTTTGGGGCTCCTCTCTCATCCCTGGGTTCATGATGGGCAAAGTGGAAATAATAATTATACCTTATAGACTCACATGAGTATTAAATAGATCAACTTAGTAAAACACTAATCATGGTGCCCAGCGCAAAGTAAACCCAATAAATGCCTGACACTATTGTTACTATAACTATTACAATATTATAGTAATATAATATGTAATATATAATGACATATATGTATTATATAATATACACTAACAAATGTATATATACTAGCAATATTTATATTATATAGATAAATGGTATAGATTAATGTTATAGAGATATATAGTACTATGTATTAATAGTTATGTGTATAATACATACTATTAATATAACAAATATAGTATATTATATACTATATATTATAGTATATTATTATACATACTATGTATTATAGTATTTATAGAATTACATATATAGTATAGATGTAGTTTTATATACTATATACATAACTAACACCATATATGTACTATATATAAAAATATATATTGGCCAGGCATGGTGGCTCACGCCTGTAATCCCAGCACTTTGGGAGGCCGAGGTGGGTGGATCACAAGGTCAGGAGTTTGAGACCAGCCTGACCAATATGGTGAAACCCCGTTTCTACTAAAAATACAAAAATTAGCCGGACATGGTGGTGCACGCCTGTAGTCCCAGCTACTGGGGAGGCTGAGACAGAAGAATCACTTGAACCCAGGAGACAGAGGTTGCAGTGAGCTGAGATCACACCACTGCACTCCAGCCTGGGTGACAGAGTGAGACTCCATCTATCTATCTATCTATCTATCTATCTATCTATCTATCATCTATCTATCTATCTATCTATCTATCTATCTATCATCTATCTAATGCTATATATACTACACATATTACTGTAACTACAGTAACGTAACCATTACTATAAGCTAATGTGACATAAAAAAGGCTACCTGCCAATTTGACTCTACTGTAACTTGGATGGTCCGAGAATTAAAGCGATAATAATGAATCTCCACATACTTTTAATGTTTCAACTATAAATTTTAGAGAACACACATTCCCATCCAATGACATTATTTTAATCCAAGCATACATGTGGTATATTTAAGTTGTGCTTTTATGTGAATTTGAATTGCTTTTGATTTCAAACTGCTTTGGAAAAACACAAGTCATTTTTGCTGCTAGGAGTTGAGGAATCCTTTGTATCTGAAAATACACATTGGGATAAAGCCCCTTATTTAATGTGTCTGTCATTCATTTGTTCCAGAAGTCAATTTAGGGTGTTAACATTTGCAACGCCATAAATGCAAGAGTGAGCCCTTACCCCTATAGGCAGCTAAACATACAAGTAGATGCCTAGCCCTTTCTTTTTGTAGTTTCCTCCTGCCCTTATGCCCAGAAAGGTGGAAACTTGCATCCTCAAGTAAATGCAGCATTTTTCAAACTCTTCTCTTTGAAAACTATAGACTCCCACATGTCAACTGCCTACCTAGGATCCATACCCATTCAGGTGGATCCGAATGAAAGCTCCCTCCTCTGAGAAAAATAGTTAATGGCTTCATATATTACAACTCCGTCAATAGCTTATCCAAAAATATCACCTTTATAATACAGACCTCTGGCTCTCTATACAAAGAACGCCCAGAATAAATATGATGATAACAGGAAAACAAAGACCAAGCATTTTGAAGGCATAATGTCTTCTATTTTTCACATACGACCAACTAAACTAACAGCACCTCAAACATCCTCATTTTCTGCTTAAGAAGAATAGCAAGAAGTACCCTCATTTTCTACACAAGAAGGACGACTAGTGGTCAAAAGATGTACTTGTCTCTGGATTTTCATGCCTTGAATCCATAGAATCGTATTTTTGCAATTAAAATTGTAGATAACTTACTTTACGTTTGTTACTGAGGAGAACAAGGCCATGAAAAGAAGTAAATTAATTACTCAAGTTTCCCTGTTTAGTGGTAGATGTAAGTCTCTTCCTAACATATAGCCCCTCTTAGGTCTAATTGTCTTTGGTTGTGAATATGCAGTGGGAAATAATTAGCTCAGATTCCTTTGGTGTTGTCCGGAAGAATTTGGTTCTTTGTGCAAACACAAACTGCAACCACTATGCTCGAAAACTGGGAATCTTATGATTCAGTCTTCATAGAGAATTTTAGTAGGGGTTTGTCTTAGTTTCTGACTGTTTTGGTTTTTGGGGGGTTTTGTTTTTGGTTTTTTTTGAGATGAAGTTTTGCTTTTTTGCCCAGGCTGGAGTGCAGTGGTGCAATCTCGGCTCACTGCAACCTCTGCCTCCCAGGTTCAAGGGATTCTCCTGCCTCGGCTTCAGCCTCCCGCGTAGCTGGGATTACAGGCATCCGCCACCACGCCTGGCTAATTTTTTGTATTTTAGTAGAGACGGGGTTTTACCATGTTGGTCAGGCTGGTCTCAAACTCCTGACCTCAGATGATCTGCCCACCTCGGCCTCCCAAAATTCTGGGATTACAGGTGTGAGCCACCACGCCTGGCCAGTTTCTGACTGGTTTTGAAGCCACCTGAAAAGAAGTAGGTGTTACAAATTTATTTTGGTTGATAAGTGTGCATTGAAACTTCTCCTACTGAGTTATTGTTGAGCAAGTAGATGGAAACTTGGAATGCTGTACCAAGAGTAAGCTCACCATCCTTCTATCCACATACCTAAACATCTCAAAAACCCAGTTGCCAAAGCCCTGCATTCCTTAGACCATGACTAAATGTTAACACTCTTGCCTGATTATGTGTCTAGAAATAAATATGTACCAACAAGTGCATAATTTTAACTAAATTTAATTGTGCTTTAGACTTGAAATAGCTAGTAGATAATGAGTGTGTCTGGAAGTGATTGTTTTAAATTCAGCGCTTAAGCAAAGATCTCTGAGAATCATCTAAGCATTTGCTTTTCATCACTCCATCAGTGTTTCTTAATTTTAACACAAAATGGGCCTGTGGGCAGAAGACTCCTACACAAGAGGGAAAAAAAACTCTTCCCAAACATGGCTAGTATAACAAAAACACCAGGACATTAAAGGAAGGAGAACTAAGAAATATTCTCTTGAAAGTGAACTGACTGAGCTGAATTTGTAGCCAAGCAACGTGCAGGAATGAAGTAATTCTGGTATTTCTGACCTCCTACTCAAAGATGTTCCAAATTTCACATTTTCTGGTGTACACAATATCTCAATACTGCTCACAATAACCATATCTTCTGATAAGACCAATACATGAAGAAGTTTTGGGGGATGAATTATTTATGATGAACTTCGAAGATTGCAGAATTTCACAAGTTTTAAGCAGACAAGAGGCAAAGAACCTCCTCAGGAAAAACAATCATATGTGAGTAAAAGTTAATGGTTCAGACTACCTCTTCTATGAAAGTATTTTCTTGTACTCTCAATGGAAAGTGGTCTTTTTCTTATTTGAATAATCAGTCTCAATCTCTACAAATTATCTCGAGTACATAAAGGGTGAATTCTGTGTCCCACATGAAGTTGTACAGGTGGTAAGTGGTAGTAGTATGTACTTACTGTCTTATTCAACACTGGTGACGCACTTATAGTGTGCCATGAGCCATGCTTGGTGCTGAAGTCACTAAGAAAGTAAAAGTCTAATAACAGAGCCAGATTTCTTAAATTCCAATACAATGGTGTATGTACGTCGATAATATATTATCCAAACATTTATTGATAAGAAAATAATATGTCCCAGTTTGCCCATCTTACACCTGTTGTGCCAACAGAATGATTAATAGCATCCTGGTTTAGATGGAAAATTGTATACTTACCCTATTTATTAAACAACTCATGCATGTTAAGCACCAGAAATAAAAGAAAATTTCTGCATTTGAAGAGTTAAATATCTAGTAGAGGAAATAGACAAATAAACAATTTTAATGCATGTGATAAATGTTATATATTATAGATATATGTAGAAGGCCTTCAAAGTTTATTTGTAGCATACCTGTTTCAGACCAGGCATCAGAAATACTTTTCAGTGTCCAAATGGCATATGGCAGGTAGTCTTAAATGAAAAAAAGGAGTTAGTTAAGTGAAGAAAGAACGTTCCAAACAGAAGGAGATGTAGTTGCCAAAGCAAAGGAACAAGATAGATTGTAGCAGTTTTCAAGAACTGAAAGCATTTGATCTGTCTGGAGCATTGCCTGCAAGCAGGGAGGTATAGAAGATGGAGCTGGAGGGATAATAGCTGGATCATGAAGGACTTCATTTGCCAATTTAAGGTCTGAACTGAATTCTGAAGCTCGAGGAGTTATTGATGCATAAAACATTGGGTCGCTTTAACTATAACATGGAGCATAAAATAGAGAGGGCATGACTACAGAGAAATGTAAGCAGATGTTTTTGGGTGGGATTTACATAAAATCTCTTTAAGTGACCTTAATTTGGCATGAGTTTTTTTTTTTTTTCTCTCCTTCATTTTATTGCTTTCTCCTTGGAATATGAATGTGATGGCTGGATTCCAGTAAACATCTTGTGACCTTGAGGAAGGAAGTGACACGGAGTGAGTGAGCAAGGAAAAAAGAATGAGTCTGGATTTTTATGGCTTTGTGCATTCATCTTACCTGTTAGAGATCACCTACCTTTGCACTACCCCATGCCTTTTACTCTCTCCTTCCACAGAGTGAACCATGATCCTCTAACTGGTGTGCATCATCCCATAAATATTTATTTTATTGCATATCAATCTAAAATAAATTTATCATTTTGTGTTATATTAATTAGGATGCATATTAAGCTTCTATAACAAAGAAATCCCAAAATATAATGGTTCAAAAATTCCATGGCTCATGGAGTCCAGTGATAGTTTAGCAATTCAGGGCAGATGTCTTTACCCACAAGATTAGCCAAGATCTAGGTTCCCTCTCTTGTTGCTGCCTCATGACCTCGGGTGTCTTCATAGTTGAAGCTGGCAATCTTGCATTCTAGCCATTGGAAAGGGAAAAGAGAGGGAGGGTTGATGTGTGGTCCCCTTTCACATTTATGGATATAACATTGAAGTTGTACACATAATTCTATTCACATCATATGGGGCAGAATTTGACTCATGGCTGTACCTAGCTTCAAGGGAGGCTGGATAATATCTGCCAGTATGACCATATACACTGCTGAATCTTGGGCAATGGGCTCTTCTCTCATTGGAAGACAGAAGGGTAGACTGGATTCTAAGCCACAATTAGTAACTCGTAGGTTTTTAACATTTATATAAATTGACTGCATTGTGTGTATCTTTCAGTAATTAATTTTTTTTACATTTGATATTGAATTTTTTACATTTGTTCCTGTTACATTAAATAAATTTTAGTCGTTTTAATAATTGTATTGCACTCATTCTAGGGATAAATCATACTTTATCTGTTCATCTACTGGTGGATTAGATATAAAATTCTAGTAAACCCATCTTCTCTTGTAGTGTTGAACCAATACAAAATCAGTCTAAGCATGTGGGAAATTACACTTAAAAATTATGGCTTCCCAGTACACCACGAGGCAAGCTATTCCAGAGGTCATAGAATAGAGAGGTTTACTGGTCAAGTTAAGATGCTCAAATCACATGGCTTACTAAATCAATATAAAACATAGTAAGAAGAAAGGGAAAGATATGACATAAGTTAATACAGTTAGGATAGGATGCAAGCAAGATAAAGGGACCATGCTAGCTGAATCCTGTGTCTCTGTGGCACCAGTCTTCCCTCCTGATGATGGGGTTGTGAGGACCAGAGTTGAATTTTGAGGCAAGGGGGTCTCCAGATAAAAGGTGGCTGAGCCAACATATATTCTTGCTCTATTGAAGACACCCAGGGGCAATTAACCTGAAAAGCAACTATAAATTTTTAATTGCTTTTCCTGGGCAGAGAACTTGTAGGGCCAGAATGGATGGCCGATTTAAGACCTCATGACTACTTACTGCTGCTTCATGCATGTCATCAATATTAGGTGCTTCAGTGCCTCATATCTATTTAATGAATTATAAATATTTAGATCCTCTTCATTCTCCTTTCCTTTTTATCTGTGTTTAGCACTCATATGCTCTAATTACATTATCCATGTCTGTCATCTTACAGGTTACTAACTTATATATAATTAAACATATTAAATGAGTTTCATAAATCCCATTTGTATTTCCTATCTTCTACAACAGAATTGAATATTCTAAAATAATATAAAAATACATAGTGTAAGTTGGGGCAGACCTTTCCTATAAGAGGGGAAAGCCTTTACTACTAAGTTCATGACATGGTCAAGAGTAATTGTCAGACCTCTTTCAAAGTAGAAGAAGAGATGAAGACATGCCTGGTTTCTTTTTTCAAAATCACCCATATGGTAAATCACTTCACCTCTCCAAGTGCTAAGTGAGGGGATATAGAGAGGTCAGGAAGCTTATACAAATGCAGACAGTTCCACTTAAAAGACAACATCAGCAGTATGGAATATTTCCCTCTCAAATGAAACTAGAATTCACAGATGAAGAACGAAAACATTACCGTTATAACCTACAAGGCTGGTATCAGGGAATGTAGCTTACATCTGGCAGAGAAGTGGGTTTCATAATGTTGAACTCCGGAATCAGGCTGACTTACTCACAGTCAGTACTGGACTGATACAAGCTTCACTCATGGGGAAAAGATTTTCATGACTAAGATTAATACAGCCCATAATCTTGAGAGCAATTGGGAGCAGTGCCAGTTCCCAGATTTGCTCGCCCAGTTCCAGACCCCAAATCAATAGGCAGGTTATTCTCTCTTTATAGGGAGGAGCGAGTGAGGGTGGATGGAAATGAAGCATCTGGAGCAGAAAAAAAAAATGTCCTTCCTGACAATTTCCAGTTTTTATCTTAATCTACTGGGTTTAACCATTAAATGTATAATCAGACAAGGAGAAGATCATTGTATTAGGGTAGGCCCGTTCCTACGTTTACAAGGCCTATTTCGTAACACCAACCGTTACTCCTTTGGGTTCTTCTTGGAACCACTGCTAATGTAGAGAGCACCCTCCAAAGTCAAGTGTAGAGTAAACTCTTAAAGAACACGTCTGAACATGTCAGAGCGGTGAATTAGTTATGTTAGCTCCAAGCCCACTCCATATCAATGCTGAAATTCACTATCTATTTCCCATTTAAAATTTTGTCTAGCATCATTGTCCAATATGGCTCATGAGAAATTAATATTCAAAGATTAAAGATATAACTGTCGAAAATCTAATTATTTTGCCATTGTGAGTTGAAGTTGAAATAAATGAGAAAGGAGAGTTTAAAGGGCAGCCTCTCGAATTTCTTATTCTACCCAGTCTACCAGCTAAAGTGGTTCTTAGCGGCACAGAAGAATTTAGTCTTTCACAAGTTACATCTTGGGCTGCACTCTTAGAACTAATTTAGTGCTTTCAAGGTCTCAAAATATGCATAATTTCAATAACATGTCTCACTTATTAAATGGCCTACAAGATTAATAGGACATGTAATATTATCC
Organism: Symphalangus syndactylus; assembly: GCF_028878055.3. Lineage (NCBI taxonomy): Eukaryota > Metazoa > Chordata > Mammalia > Primates > Hylobatidae > Symphalangus > Symphalangus syndactylus. The sequence goes on from NC_072435.2 coordinate 84,209,615, forward strand.
CAGCACCTATTTCACACCTAAAAGATAAAAGAAAAAATAATATCTAGTAAATCATTTACCTCAGGCAAAATTATGTTCCTCAAACTGACTATTTTTAGTATCCTATATCATAGCAAACCCCAGTGATACCTGAGTTAAAAAAAAAATAGAGAGAAAAACTTGGTTTCAACTTCATCAGAATGCTAATAAATCTATGCCAGATGTTTAGTTCCTACAAACTGTGAATTTAAAATCAAGTGGGAAAGATGTCCTGGCAAATGGTTAATGTAGGTCTATGCATTTGCCATTTTTGAGTATCTAGGGGTGGGAGGCTTGGTCGGGAAAATTCATTTATGCTTATTGTTGTCACTCAGACTGTGGTATTTAAGATATTGCATCCTTCTTGCAATGTTTGGAAATTTTAATGGTGGCAGCCTATGAATCCAATTTGAGATGCCTTTTTTCCTGCCCAGAATATCCAACCGCTCACTCTTGTGAGCACACACATCCATCCCAGTGCCTTCATAGGTTTTCTAATGTTGCTTGCTGTAGAATTGTGTAAGCCTGTAATATTGGCCTCCTAGGGAGGATTTTCCCCAACTCTTTAAATTCACTCATCCAGAGAATTTGCCCTCAGCAGATTCCTGAAATGAAGCTATAGTTGTTTTCTGAAGTTGTGCCCCTAGGGCCATAATAAAGTCCAATAACTCAAATGCTCCTCAGGGGACTGTGTGTGTGTGTGTGCCTGCGTGTGTGCACTGCAGAAGTGAATTAATCGTTTAATGTTTGATTTCATTCTATTATTCTTGTATGTCTTTTAGGAAGGTTCTAACCATCTCTCCTGCTTAATTTTCTCCCTTTCCTTCTCTACCTCATGAAGTACTGTGATTTTGCTCGCCATGTCTTTTTGACAATTAAGAACAAACTGGTTTCATATCTCTTATTTTTAAAGAAATGCAAAACAAAACCTGGAGGAATATGTTTGAAAACAGAATGTCTGGGCCAGAAATCAAACTTTGAGTTTAAGTACCAATTACTCAAACAAACCTTCCTCATCTTCACCTTCCTTGGTTGATGAATCTGACCTCCTTTAGCTAAACTTTAACCTTTAACCAAGGCTGGCCTCAACTCACTGCACTGCCTATTAAACCTTTAACATTTCCTCTTTGTTCTGCCTTTAGCATTTTAGATCCCTGATTTTTCTCAAGAATGTTTACTCTCAGAATAAGCAATTCGTATATTCTCCACCTGTAGAATACGGTACCTTCAGACTCTCCTAGTCATTCTTTTAGTATGATGCTGATCTTTATTTGCTCATTTGAAATTTGTCCAGATTTTCCTGCCACCACTCTAGATGGAGAGCTGTTACAATCTTTAAGGGGATCCAATTTTTAAACTACCCAGGGCAATATCTCAGTTGCCTCAGTATAATAGACAAGACCGTAGCCAGTTGCTTTTCCTATGTAATATTAAAAAGCTGCGTCTCAACAGTATCCCAAACCTGACCTTCCCTGAGGCAATCATTCCAGTTTGCTTTCTAAAATTTTGCCTTCCTTTTTTGGGCCCCAATCAAAGCTTCTGACAAGGCAGTGCCGTCCTTTTCTTCTAATGCCTTCCATGAGCACTTGATTTGGAATTCATCTCCATTTTCCTTAATATTTTTATATGCCTTATCCTTAAAATTTTCATTGTCCATTTTATAAAAGCAAGACTATTTCCTAGGGTCTCCACTGTTTTCCTAAAGGAATTTCTCCTCTTCTAGCTAAGTTAGCCTATCTTTCAGTTTATGTGTGTGTGTGTCTGTGTGTGTGTGTTTGTGTGTATGTTTTACTATGCCATGTGTCTCAAGCCTCTCCAATTTACCCTTGAACTCCTAATCAAACCAAACTAATAATCTACTCTCAGCATGAAATTCTGCAGTTGTCTTCCTATTTAGTCAGCAATAATTTCCTTGAGTTCTTTACTTAGATTCCCTCAAAATGGCCTCCCTTTCTTGGTGCCTGATCCTTCTTTTGTTTAAAAGTAATTACATCTACCACAGATTGGGTTTCAATTCTGGTCTGAACTTATGTTATTTTCAAGCCCAAAGCCAATATGAAAACATGATGAAAAATATTTAACAACTGTCTGGCAGGGAGAAGAACCCTGATTTGTAGGGTTTACTGATTTCAGTCATGTAAAAATTCTCTGTGTTGCCAATTTCAGGCTACTAATATGTCATCAATCACCTCACAACGTTGCTGAGGATTTAACAATCTGCTTGCATGAGCTGATGCAAGCTGGCCTTAGCACACAACTGGGTGGCCCTTTCACCCCTGACAAGCCATAGAGCCAAGATACCCAAGATAAGTTTCCCTCAAGTTCTCTACATTGTATTCATTTTGCTTGAAAGAAAAACGGAATTTGAGACAGCAATATAGAGCTACATATGTAGGCCTACTTCTAAAAGTTTAAAACTAGAACTTCTGCTAGTGTTCAATAATTTATGTGGAACTCGGTAATGCCTTACAGCTTAAAATCAACCAGTGATGTTCTATCAGTAATGGATTAAAGATTTAATCCTGCCTCAGCCTGACCTCCAATACTTGGTCCAGATGTAGGATGAGGTCAAGATGCAGCAATGTGCATTTTCAAGGCCCCATGATTTGATTAAGATGTCACCTTGGCCAATGCCTTTGCTGAAACCTGCTGAACAGTTGCTTTTGCTAAAAGAAGGGAGGGCAGGACCAGATGATGTATGTTTAAGACGTTCTGTGCAGTCCTGCCTTTTTAAAATCAGTCACACTCATGAGGCAAAGCTACATTAAGAAACCCACTAAGGTAAAAATCCACCCCCACCCGGCCACAGCCCAGCGTAATATCATCAAAGCATAGACCTACCCACCCTGCCCACACTGAAAGCCTCTTTATTCTACATTTTCTTTACTTTCACAAATTATATTTCTTATTTCTCAATCTTGGGATTCAAGAGGCCCAATAAATAGCATATATCTATATGAACCCATTTAAGAAATGAGACAAAGAAGGATGGCAGACAGACATCAAAATATCATCTTTTTACTGGTGAAACTGAACTGAAAAATATAACTTACATGTGTGGGCAAATGGGCTTCCTAATTCTGAACCCTAGAACCTAAGACATAGGCTGAGGTCACCTAGGGCAGTCCTCCCCACACCAACAGGGCAGGACTAGCCCGTATAATCCTTCTGGAAAGAAGCAGAGCATTGCATGCACTTCAGGCACAGAGGCACTCTCCTAAGAAAAAGTGAGAAAGAAGCCAAGCCATGCAGGTTCCTTTCCTTATGTCAAACTCACAAATAATTTACTCTTCTTCCTCTGGAGAAGAAAACATGAGAAGTTGCACGAGTCAATGTCCTTCTAATGGAGCAAAACATCATCAAAAGTGTTTTAACTTAACCATAAACAAGATATTGCTTCCCAATTTTTCCACTATTAAAAACAATGTTGCAATACAAGTCCTTATACCTATCTCCTTATGCAATATGCAAGAGTATCCTTGGAAACATACCTAGAAGAGGATTTGCTGGGTCATAGTATATCATATGGTAAATACTGTTAAATTGCTCTCCACAGTGGTTGAACGAACCAATACTTCCACCATTAGAATATAAGTTTCCATTTATCTCTATCCTTGCCAACACTTGATGTTGTATGAATTTAAAAAAAAAAAAAAAAAGTCTCCTGGGGATGAAATGGTAACTCAATATAAAAATGGCTTTAATCTGTATTTCCATTTTCCAGGTAAAGTTGAATTTCTTCTGTGTTTACTTATCAATAGTTCTTATCATATGATTTCCCCTTTCATTTTTTTTGTTTGTATTTGCATCATTTTGTTTGACTTCTTACCAATTTATAGTGGGCCTTTTTCTTTTTTTTTAAATTCTGAATGCAAATCTAATATCAATAATATGTGTTGCAAATCTCTCTCTTTTTTGTATTTTCTGTTTTTCTCCCTATACTCTATTTTAGAATTTGGCAGAGGAGGGTGGTAAGGTGGAGCTGAGATTTATTTTCCTGTTGACTCATTCACTCTTTTCCTGTATCTAAACGTCTGTTTAATCCATCAATTTTTAAATATCAGCCAGAAGATACTATGGGAAGAAGAAAAAGAAACTTCAAGGCCAGGCATGGTGGCTCACGCCTGTAATCCCAGCAGTTTGGGAGGCTGAGATGAGCAGATTACTTGAGATCAGGAATTTGAAACCAGCCTGACCAAGATGGTGAAACCCCATCCCTATTAAAAATACAAAAATTAGCCGGGTGTGGTGGTGCATGCCTGTAATCCCAGCTACTCAGGAGGCTGAGGCAGGAGAATCACTTGATCTGAGGAGGCAGAGGTTGCAGTGAGCAGAGATTATGCCACTGCACTCCAGCCTGGGTGACAGAGTGACTCCATCTAAAAGAAAGAAAAGAAAGAAAGAAAGAGAGAGAGAGAGAGAGAGAGAGAGAAAGAAAGAAGAAAGAAAGAAAGAAAGAAAGAAAGAAAGAAAGAAAGAAAGAAAGAAAAGAAAAGAAAAGCGAGGAGAGGAGAGGAGAGAGGGAAGGAAAGTAGGAAGGAAGGAAGGAAGGAAGGAAAAGAAAGAAAGAAAGAAAGAAAGAAAGAAAGAAAGAAAGAAAGAAAGAAAGAAAGAAAGAAAGAAAGAAAGAGAAAGAGAGAGAAAGAAAGAAAAAGAGAAAGAAAAAGAAGAAAGAAAGAAAGAGAAAGAAAAAGAAGAAAGAAAGAAAGAAAGAAAGAAAGAAAGAAAGAAAGAAAGAAAGAAAGAAAGGAAGGAGAAGAAAGAAAGAAAGAAGGAAAGAGAAAGAAACTTCATATCAATCAAGTTTCTTCCTTGGCCGTAACCCATAACCTCTGGATCTACTTCTTTCTTTAAATTCTTCCCTCATTTAGCCTCCCCTAACTGCTAATTCCCCAAAGAATTTGTCTCTGTCCCTAACTTATATTATCTATTCTGAAAAGCAAAGTCTTGAAGTTACCTAAACCCTTAGAAAGCGATTTGAGGACTATTTTCACGTTTCCAAGCAGCATCTCAAAATATTCACTCATCAAAAGGGAGGATTTTGCTGTATGGTCAACAGCGCATTGGTCTGGACTTGCCCAGCACTGCAGGAATTACAGTGCTCAAAGGAGAAAGTCCACAGTAGTCAGGACGAGTTGATTACCCTATTCTTTTACCACTAATATATGTATTTCACCAAAATTACTCTACCTGTTTTTTTTAGGATAAATTTTTAGATACGGAATGACTAGATCAAAGTGAATTTATTGTTTAAGGATTTTGGCAGGTATTGAAAAAAGCAGCTTTCTAATACAACTGAATCTATTTTTAATCCCATAGGCATTGACGATAGTTTCCAGACATTTTAAATGAGCCAGAATAGAACTGTCAGCAACATCAGAGAGCCAGAGTATATTGGAGACTTTACATTAACAGATGAGGACACTGAGGACTGTCTTCCATATTTGTAGGACGTTTAGCATCTCTGGCCCATAGGCGGAACCCTCTCCCTTCACCCCCTACTCACACGTGCCTCTCACTTTGACCATCTCACAAACATTTCTAGGGGTTAAAAACAATACCTTTCCATAAAAAGCACAATGTATATAGCACCACCTCCAACAATGTAAATACATTTACTTACCAGTTTTTCTGTACCAAACGCAGTATTAGACACTGTAGATCTGAAATAAATTTTAAAAAATTACTGCCTTTAAAATTTACTTATTTGGAGGAGACAAACATATAAACAATACTTAAAATATCTATAGCCTTAACTCTAACCTTTCCAAAACCATTATATAGTCTTAGTACACTGGAGAAAAAAAGAATAATAGATATTTTTTCCTCAATAGTAAAATAGAGTATTAGGGTATTTCTCTTCCAATTCCAACTCTCAAATTTGTTAATTTCCTAGAAGATGTGGTTTTTGCACTACCGGCAATTATATCCATTATGAATCCATTTTACAATGAACTTAAATTTTAAAAAGAAATGATTCAAAACTTCAACATCTATTGTTTCAAAAATCATCTCTATGGTGTTGCTGATAATGTTTCTAATAGTGGGTCATGGGCTTTTTATCAAGTAAGTGGCTTTTATAGTTACGAAGGCTTAAAGGCTTGTTATAAACCAGAGGAAGCGGGTCAGAGTTCAATTCACTTTTGAAACTGGCCAGAAAACAGGCTTTGTGATGAGCATCTCTGTAGGTCTAACATATTCATACAGAAGTTGCCAACACAGATTGGAAAAAAAAAGATACCCCACAAGAACCAGTGGAGTGGTTAAATCAGAAAAAATAAAATCAGCACATGGGAGGAATGCACAACTTCACACTATTTGAACTTCACGCTATTTGAGCTTCACACTATTTGAGTTTTAGACATATTCATCACTGCTTGTTTTTTCTTTTTCCTAAAAGTGGAAACTCCTGGAAAGCAGGGTTTCCTCAACTCCCTAGAGCATTTAACTGTGAAATTCATGACCACTAGAGGGTTAAGAGTCAATTGAATATTCTAACTAGGAGTTGCTGATAGTTCCATTTCAACCCCTGTAGTTGGTAATAATTCTAAAACATACTTCTCCCTTCCTGTGAGGAAAAGCCACCTTTCTGTAAACAATTGAATCCTTCTTTAATGATTCTGAAGTTTGGTGCCTCAGGGACACCCTCAGAAACAAGTTTTCTTTGCCCCAAACCGTAACTGTGGAAAGTGTGGGAGGTTGGCCTTCTTAAATTTAATCCTTTAGTAATAGGTTTTTCTTAAATTTGCCATTTCTTCCAAAAGAGGAGTATAAAAAAACAAATGGTCTAGGGGCAGTAAGCCATAAACAATTCTAACTAAATATTTCATAGGACCCCAAATTGTAAATGTTTATAATATACTCATTCTTGGCTCCTATTTTTAGACCCTATTCAGACCCTATTTAGATCCTATATTTAGACCCTATTCAGAAATTAGAGTCACAGACGTTAGGCATAAAGGATGAGGCTGTCTGTTCTCAGCCACCAATTTATCTCCTAATATGGCCAGTTGCTTTGCAAAAGCAAGAGTAGACTCAGCTATGGATGGATTCATACACATCCATCTTTACTGAAAAAACTAACAGCTCAGTGAGCACATACTTCTTGTGCTCTTTCAACATATGAAAGATTCTATTAAATATTTTGCCATCTACCTGGCATGAAGCCATTAGGTAAACAATTCAAATCAACCAACATTTATCAAAAACTAACCTGCCACAGCAAATATCTACCATTGATTCTCAGTGAATTTGAGAGAATTGACAAGTAATATCACAAACAGCTCTACAGCCCAACCAGCTCTACATGCTGGGCGGGATTAAGGAAATGGGGCTAGCCAGTGCCATTGTTTGAGATCCAAAACAACCTCATGGAGTATTTTGAGGAATGCTCCAAGGTCCCACCAGAGCCATCTTCTCACTTACCCGCTGTGAAAGTCCCACCAATAAAGTTGACTCTCCTGAGACCGTCAATAAAGATGTATTTGTTGAATTTGTTTGCTTTTCTGTATTTCCCTAAGTAGATTAGAAGCTGCTTGGTAGCTGCATGAAAGGTATTCATGAGTGTTTGCCTAATTAATTAATAGAATGTATTTGTATCCGATTATTTCTAGAAGACCTTGTTAAAGTGTTATCTGCGGAGCGAGAGACTCCTGAAGGCTCAAAGTTTTTCTTTCTCCCACTGCAGCTTTTGAGCTCTTGACTCCTCAGAGCCTGAGAGCCTCGTGGCAGCTGTTGTTTGAATTCATTTCTTCCCTGAGTCCCCAGAACTGACAGATCAACTATTTCTAAAGGCAGGGAGGAGGGACAGCCATTGGTGGTCAGTTTGACAGACGTAACGTGTGTCTAGAGCTACAGTTTGCTTCTCTTCCTCTTCACCTTCTAGTCTCTCATAAAGGTTTCCAGAATTCTTTAAAATAATGAGCAGAGAACCAATCTGCATGAGCAAGTCATTGGATAAGCACCAAGGCTCATTGTCATAATTCTCTTCATTTTGTCACAAACCCTAACAACAACTCAGGAAGGAAGATATTATCTCACTCTACACTGGAGAAACATAAAGGCTCAGAGAGGTTGACTCGCTTACCTAAGGCCACCCAGCAGGCAAGTGACGGAGCCAGGCTTTGAACTCAAGACTGTCTGACTCCAAAGTCTTCTCCACTTTTCGTCATTTGGGGCCAATGCCTTGCCTAAGTCTCAGTTTCATCTGTATCTTGAGGATTTCATATTACATAACTTTGAGTGTTCTTCCCAGTGAACCCTTCAGAATTTATGTTTCATTATCTCATTTTCCAGCACTTGAACATCCACTTGACCCCTGACAAATTGAGACCCAGAGAAGTGAATTGACTTGCCTAAATTCAGTGAGCACCTCACTCATTGTAGCCCCTGGCCCAGAGCCTATGTTCTAACATCCATCCCCAGTCTCTTTAATATCTGACATCCTTAACCTGGCCTATCAGGCCCTAATCTTTCTGGCTTTTCTGAATGCCATTTTCCCCTTTATTTTTTACAGTCTGACCATAATGATTGCCTGGTCTACCTATCCTTACCCTCTGTTTCCACCCCCAAACCTTTGAATTGGGATAACACCAACTTATTCTTTAGGTCTCATTTCAGATATCACTTCCTAGGAGTAAGTTTTTTAGCTACCCTCTCCTCTACCCCACACATAGCGTTGCCAGATAAGATATAGGAGCCCAGTTGAATTTGAATTTTGGATAAACAATGAATAAACTTTTTTATGTGTGTCCCAAATACTGCATGAAGCATAATTACACTAAATGGTTCATCGTTTATCTGAGATTCTAATAAATTGGTGTCCTGTGTTTTTATTTGCTAAGTCTGGCAACTCTAAAACACTTTCAAATGAGATCTTTTCTTCTTGTTATACACTCTTAAGAGTATAACCCTCATCGGCTCCTCTTTCATAACTGTTAATAAAATTATAAGTAATAATTTTTTATGATGCTTTGCTTACAGATGGCCTCTGTGCCACTCTAGACTTGCTCCAAGACTGTGTCTATTTTGTTAACCATCTGATGCAGAAAGAAGAAAGAAAGGAAGAAAGAAAGAAAGAGAGAAAAAGAAGAGAAAGAAGGAAAGAAAGAAAGAAAGACAAAAGAAAGAAAAAACAAAGAGAAAAGGGAGGGAGGGAGAGAGGGAGGGAGGGAGGGAGGGAGGGAGAGAGGGGAGGGGAGTGGAGGGGAGAGAGGAGAATAAGAGTTATCTCAGTTTTCTCTTTGGTTAGTGAGAGTTCACATTAACATGTGTGTAACTTATCATGATAGCAACAGGCATTTTAGGCTCATTGAACTAGAACCCAGGCACTGCTCTTACGTGCAATAGCTTCATTCCTTTTTCATTCTTTTTCTCTCCTTCCTTTACTTCCTCAGCATCTATTGATGTTCTGGAAAATACCGTTATTTTTAAGAGAGAAAAGATGAGTTTTGGTGTTGGGAGACAGTGCTCCACAAATATTTTCATGTTTCCTCATGGTCAGAGCTTTATGAACAAATAACACTGAACAAAGAACATTTGACTGAATATCAAATGTGTTAGTCCATTTGGGCTGCTGTAAGAAAGTACCATAGACTGGGTAGCTTATAAACAATAGAAATTTATTTCTCACAGTTCTATGGGCTGAGAAGTCCAAGATCAAGGTGCCAGCATATTCAGTGTCTGGTTAGGGCATCTGCTTTCTGGTTCATAGATGGTGCCTTCTCCCTGTGTCCTCACATGGTGGCAGGGTAAAAAAGCTCCTTCAGGTCCTTTTATAAAGACTCTAATCCCATTCACGAGGCCTCCACCTTTATCCTCTAATCACCTCCCAAAGGCCCCACTTTCTAATACTGTCACTTTAGGATTAGGATTTCAGCACATGAATTTTGAGGTTACACACATATTTGGACCATAGTATGAAACCTAAAGATAGAGACCTCAGGATTTTTCTGTCCCTGAAACCATTTGTTTACAGTCTAGGGTGGTAAAATAAAAACCCTCCTATCTTCTCCACAAAATAATTTTTTTTTTCCATTTGAGAGTAAAGTATTTCTTTCTTCCTCTTTCCAGAAGAAAACATGGATGGATGTCCCATAAACTTCCAAACTTTATAACTTCAGGGTTCCCCTTCTCCTGTGGAGCCAATGCCACTGCACATGCAGTGACATCAAGCCCTCATTGTGTTGCTTTGTGAGAACGTGGCATGCAAAACCTGGTCAGATATAAAGTTATATATATATTACACACCTCACACATGTGTGCATGCACACACACACATAAATATATATATATATATATATATATATATATACATATATACACAAACATATATACATATTGTGGCAGGATAACTTTTTAGCTTGCAAATAGGGTAATATCTCAGATCTTTCTCAGTTTGGACTTAGCATTTTCAGTGTACTTGCTTGGAGGAAAGAGGAATAGGTAGCATGAACTAGTGTGGTTATGTTTTCTATTCAGGTACTTTGAGGTCAGAGGTCACACACCAAACAAAACTGCCCAAAGGAAGCATTGTGAGACATTGGGCACATGTAGGGCAGTGTCTTCCAGGCTCAGGTTCAGGCAATACATTTATCATTGAGCAGCAAAGGATGATATTCTCCTTATTTCTGTACAAAAGCCAGACCATTCTGGTTTCTCAAAACAGAACAATTATGGCACATTTGAATATAGCATGTTTGAAAAAGCTGGTTTTTTCCAGCCTTTTACAGAAAGACAAGGGTTGTATAAAGACTAGGGGTCTTGCCTGCTGCTTGCAAATTTCTGGCAGCCCTGACTTCCCTGGCTTCTGACCTGCCACTTGTCCATGAATTCTCTCTCACTCCTGAGTCCCTCTCGGTGATTACTGCCTTTGGATTTTGGTTCCCTTTGACTTTACTTCTCCTGGGGCTATGGATTCTTGAGTGTTCTCTCCTTGGCTTTAAGTACTGCATTCTACCACTACCTCCATTCCAATGCTACACCCTACTTCCACCCCATACAGAGTGCAGTGCCCTGGGCCTTGGCATGTCTAGTAGGAGGCACTAGACAGAAATTACTAAGTGAGATTGTTTGTCTGGCTAGCAGTGCCTTGCTAGGTGACTAAAGCCAAGTCACTTACCTATCTGAGGTTCAATTGTCTCATTTATTTAATCCAGCCTCAGGAACTGGATTAAACAATCAATAAAGAGGCCACTGTTATGCCTCAGACAAACGATGATGAGTTTGCCAAAACAAATGCACCTACTGTTACTTCAATACACAACAAACCAAGCTGCATCATGAGCTATTAGACTCTCACTTACACTGGGAAAGAGGGAGATTCCAGGAGAGTGAAGAAGAAAAATAACAGCAGAGAGAGGAGTTAAGTGCACCAAAAAAGAACATCAATGTTTCAAACCACATCCTGAGCTGTCCATTTTTTCTCAATAGTTTCCCTTAGGCCAATCACCAACTTGCCTTGGGAAGTGAATTGGCTCCATGGCAACAAGAAAAATGATACCTGAGGAAAATTTTGCAAAGCTAAACCCAAGAGAAACAGTGCCAAGCAAACACTAAATAGTTTCAAAAGCATTTTATTCTGCCCATGGTAATTTCCTGAGTATATATTGCAAGATCAACGCCCTCTATACCTCCTCTGAATACCCTCCTCACTGTGTTCCATTGTAGAAGGATCTTAAGTCATATAGACCCCAAAACTCTGTTCTACAGAACATCAACATCTACAAAAATAGGTTAGTATATAATTCCATGGGTGGGGAAAGGATGCTGTGATAATATATGCTGAAAAACACTAAAGTTTTTGGGATTCACAATGCACCTTAGCCCACTAAAGAATCTGAAAAGACTTTCAGGGAAAAACTTGTACAACTTATCTGGGTTCCTTATATGCTATTAGATCCCTAGAACTCTTCCATTTCACAGGAACATATATTTTGAGAAATTTTATTGTGGATGCTATATTAATTTTCTAGGGTTGCTTTAACAAATTAGCAACAATTGGGTGGCTCAAAACAACAGATATTTATTCTGTCACAGTTCTGGAGGCCAGAAGTCTCAAACTAAGGTGTTGGCAAGTGCACACTCCTTCCAAACACTAGGAAGGAATCCATTCCTTGTTTCTTCCAGCTTCTGATGGCCCCAGGGGCTCCTTGGCTTGTGGCTGCACCATTCAAACTTCTGCCTACATGGTCACATTGCATCCTCCCCTTCTGTTTCTCTTCACTTATCAGAATACATGCAATTGCATCTAGGGCCCTCTCAGACAATCCAGGATAAGCTCCTTGTCTCCATATCCATTTAAGGTCATATTTCTTGTTAACAGGTAAGGTTATATTCACAGGTTCCAGGAATTAGGGTGCAGACATATGTTTTTAGTGACCACCATTTAACACATTACACATGTTAATGGATAAGCATCAAAATGATAACTTCAACTTGATTCAATTTAATTCTACTCAGCCATCATCTGATGAGCCTATAGTATGTGCCAAGCACTGTCTTAGGCCAGATCATCAAATGATTCAAAGCCTAATTATTACCTGTAAGCAATTTACATCCCAGTGGAGGAAATGGACATGACAGTAGACTAATACCATGCAGAGTGATAGGTGCTTATAAAGTTATAATCAAAGCAGAACTGAGGAAGGGATTACTTCTTCCTAGGGAAGTAGGGAGAGCTTTCCAGAGGAGGAGATCATTCCGTTGAGATTTGAAGAATGAGTAACAGTTCCCCAGGCAGAGCACCAAGGGAATTTCAGGTGGAGGAAACACCATGATCAAACATACAGATCATGGTGATAGAAGAAACTTGTCAAGATAAAATGAAAAAATGCATGCAGACCTACTAGCACAATACTTGGCACTCAGTAACGTTACCTGTTTTTCCTAAACTAAAGAGGGTAGAAGCAAGAGATGAGGCCGAAGTCTTAGGCAGGCACCAGACTGCTCTAAACTTAGTCTGGTGTATTTGTGTCTTTGTGTGTATCCATATGAACATGGAACAGGGCCATAGAGAGGAACTTAGAGAAGGTTCCATAAAAATGGGGTTTAGAAAATTATGTATGCAAATAGAAATAAAAACCAGTAAACTTCAGCCAATAGACAGTTATTTTGGAAGAAAAACAATGGATTTAGTCAATAGCTAGATGGTTGGTTGACTGAATTTATTCATTAAAGCAAACAAACACACACGCACAATAGTTAGTCTGCAGATACTTCCACAGTAATTGGGGAGCAGTTGCATCACTTACATGGAACTTAATTTTTTTGGTCATGCCTCAGTACATGCTCTCAAAAGCCTCATGGAGCAGTGTTATGCCCAGTGTTGAGAGCCTGGCACTCGAATGCCACTTTAGAATGCTTGTTTCTAGTAATAGTCTCCACCTTGATGAATGACCTTATTTTAATGACACTGGTATGTTGGCTGGGATGGAACTGGAGCTGGGTCTGCCAACCTCTGTTGCCAGTGAGACATTTCTCACCTGGTAACCATCATTTGCAAGGGCCTCGAGTTCATGAAGCTAAATTTTGATAGAAACAACCGAGTTTTCCCATGAGTCCTTGGGTGACCTTTTAGGTCTCAGCTCAAATTTCATTTCCTCAGAGATCTCCATTACATCTAAAATAGCCCCACTCTGAGTCCAGTTTATCTTTACTACTGCACTCTGTGCTTTACCCAAACTACACCTATCACAGTCTATAATATCCGGTTCATTCATGTTTCCATGTGTTTATTTTTACTTTCTCATCTTCTACTAGAATGTAAATTCTAAGGCCAGTACCTCCTCTGTCTTGTTCAACTTTATAGTCCCTACACATGGAATAGGACCTGGCATAGTTGTTGGTCAATAAATATTTCTCAAATAAATGAGTGAATGAAGACTGGAATCAGGGAATAATTAAACCGATAAAGGGGTCAGAATGGATGCTATAGGAAATAAAAGGTAATGAAATATTCCCTTTTAGGAATTAGATCAACCACTTCAGAATAAGTAACATAGCACAGAAAAAAATTAGGTGTAAATGGTCACTCATGGAATGAGCTCTCACTTGAACTTTTTGAAGGAGTTCCCACAATAACTTTACATTTGACATTTAGCAATTGTCCATATTCTGTTTGTGAGGAATGTTTTGTACAGGGAAGAGCCAGATTGGATCTCTCAAAACCTGATCTTCATGATGCAAACAAACTTCTAGGGGCATTTTTCTAAAAAATAAAAGAGTTCATCTTACTTGCAAAAAAATGATAGAGATTAAACAGTATTGCTTGACTCCCATAAATAAATGCAAATCATACTTACTGAAACTGAAAAAGAGTAAGTTCTAAATTGATTATTTAACTAAGATAATAGGAAGCAGTGAGTATTTCAAAACATATCCCAAGTTTCTGACGTAGAGGAATTAGCCTCTAGGAGCCTGACATTTTATGAGTGACTGCATTAACCTAAGTGACAATTGAAGATCATGGAGCTGCACAGAGGGTAATGGCACAACTTGCCCTAAGGAAAGTAATTTATTCCAAGAACAATTCTAGAAGATTATACTTAAAATATGCTGTGGCTATCCCAAACATGAGACTGTAGATAATTACAGGCAGTAAAGATTAACCAAAAATAAAGTCATACAAGATGGACTTCATTTCTACTTTTATGACAGTTGCTTGTATCTCTCCTGATATTGTGCCTTTAAGCCTCTGAACTTGACCCTATCTTCTGGGATTATGCCTAAAGATTGGGTCCTTAGCCAAACAAGGCAGGCTTGAGACAATTACACCAGGAGGTCAAGCTTCTTTCATGGGAATTTAGCAAGGCTTTTAACCACTTCTCATGAATAGTTTTAGGCAAAATTAAGGCATGTAGGCTGTTGGATTAATTTCTTTGAATACATCCACTCAGCAAAATATTAAGTAATATATTAGGTGTCAAAACGTTGGAGAGATCTGTACTACAGAACCTCAGCTTTCTGAACTTGACTCCCTTCTATCCAGTATGTTTAATGAACATATAAATGAAGACACAGACAGCATGTGTACCAATCTTGCAGACACCAGAAAACTAGAGTACCTTCTCAGGTATTAATCAGCATTCAAAAAACTGGCAGAAGGGTCAAAACTGAACAATTCAATGCTTCAGTTTAAAGGAAACGTTTAACTGCAGGTTAAATAGAACAGATCTGACTAAGCAACAGTTCTTGGGGAAAAAAGACAAAGAGTTTTAGTTACCTGCAAATTCCATATGAACTAGAAGCAACAGGGTTTGTAGAATAAAGTATGCATTCACAACCATCTAGCACTGTAATTTCAAAGCTAAATAAGACCAAGCCTGGCTTAATTAATATTTTTGAGTGAATGAACAAAGGAACAATTTAATAAATGAGATAACTAAAAAGTAATTTTAAGGTTTTACTAGGCAAAACTGGTCATTCAAAGAGTTGTATCAAGTATTTCTTCACAATTGTAGCTGTAAATATTCGATAGGTTGCTTTATAAAGTAGTAAATTCCGCAAAGTTGGCCTTATAAAAGTAAATAGTGCCCTACCTTACAAAGAAGCTTTGAATTGCACAAGGGAATTGGGCCGGATGACTTCCAATGCTCTCTCCATCTTAGGATTCTCTTGAAATATTTTTCACCGAGAGATGGTAGAGATGACATCCATAAAAGAAGGGATTTCTTTTTCCAGACCAGAAGGGAACCTGGTGAGCACTCTTCTTCACCCTAGGACAAAAAGAGAGGGAGAGAGAAAAAAAAAAAACCATAGGGGTTAAGTTACAATGACCTAGATAAAATCCTAGCTCTTCCGCCATAGAATTGTAAACTTTGAACATGTTAGTTATCTCTCTTAAGTCCCAGTCTTCTTGTCCATAAATTGGGAATAATATTATTCACTAGACAAGATGGTGTCCTGGCAGAAGAAGATAAAGAATATAGCATCTAGCATTAACTAAATGTGCAACAGCTAGTGTTCAAGGTGAAATCTATGTGTTCAAGCATAGGTCATGGCTGAGTGAGTCCCTGGGGGCAGTTACTTGTCTCTTGTCCTGCCCTTCTGGAAAAAAATGCATCAAATTGCATTTATTTTGTATGTTGTACATCCTATTATAGATATTTCTTTCTTTCTAAGATTGGCTTAGCTTTTCTCATTTGCCTCCTATAAAGGCCTTGATCTTTAAAACATAAACACACACAAAGAGACAGAGAGAAACAGACAGGTAGAGAGAGAGAGAGAAAGAGGGATTTTTTGAAACCCTGAAGTTAATTTTATTTTGGAAATAAATGTGTTCACCAAGTCAAGCCAGTCACAGATAAGCATTTCCCTCGATCATTTACAATTAAAATTTCCTCAAAACTAAGATTCAGACTATATTTGCAAGGTTGTAAAGATACGGTTTCTCTTGGGCACACAGATTTTGCAACTCAGCAAGCTTCAGAGGAATACCTGAAAGTTAATCACACCTTGGATATACTTTTGCATTTCCTTTGCATGAGCATTACATTTTGAAAAACAAGAATCAGCATGTTTGCTAGGTAAAATACAAAATGTTTTTAAAATATAGTTTCTGTTAAACATCTCACAAGTCCTTCTGAGATCATTTTCAGAGTGATGAACTCCTCTTAAGACAGAAATATAGTAAGTTGTCTCTAGAAGAGAATAACTAAATTTCATGTACATTGACACAGACAGCCACAGAGGGGAAGATAAATAATATCGCTATCATGCTAAGCAACTGAGTGGATCAACACTCCCTTCAACTCTCCTCTCATTACTGAGAGACTGTTTTTGCTGTGAAAGTGCACACCATTCTGAAATTCCAGGTAAATGGAATCAGTTGTCATGGCAGAAACAAAGGACAACGAAATTGACATTTGTTGGCACTGTGCAAAGCACTGTGTTTCCTAATTTAATCCTCAGGACAAATCTATGAGGTAAGTTGCATTGGCCTCATTGTAAAGATAAGTTATTTGAGGGCTGCTGAGGTTAAGTGACTTTTTCAAACCAGGCTGACTTTTCAATATTTCTTACTCACTGTGGTGGATAAGCATAAGAAAATGTTTGTCCTTAGATTCATTACTGATTTTTTTTCCTGCTGTTGAAATAATTATTTTACTTTGCATCAAACATCTTTGAGTCTATTGTCAGGTATTTCTCATCCACATTTTTATTTTAAAATCAGGGCTAATGCAATTCCATTCCTAGATATTTACTCGAAGAATTGAAAACAGATACTCAAATAAGTACATGTAACTCATGGTCACAGCAGCACAATTCACAATTGCCAAAAGGCAGAAACAGCCTTAATGTTCATCAACAGATGAATAGATAAACCGACTGTGGGACATATATATAATCTATTGTGTATATATCTACAAAACAGAATAATATTCAGCCATAAGAAGAAATGAAGTACTGATAACATGCTATGATATGGCTATATCTACAAAACATGTTGAATGAAAGAAGCGAAACACAAAACATCACGTATTGTATGATTCCATGTATGTGAAATGCTGTATCCAGAATTGATAAATCTATAGAAACAGAATGCAGATTGACAGTGGTCAGGGCTGTGGAGGAGGGGGTAACAAGAAAAAATGCTTGATGGGTAATGGACTTTACTTTGGGGTGATGGAAATGTTTTGGAACTAGATAGAAGTAGGTGACGGTTACACTGAGTTGTCCACCTTAAAATGATTGATTTTATGTTTTATAAATTTCACCTCAATGAAATTTAAATCAATTATAAATTGATCTTTTAAAGTCAGGACTAATGACCTTTCATCCAAGATTGCTGCTGAGGGCTCTTCGGTTTTTTTCTTTTCGAGATGGAGTCTTGCTCTGTCGCCCACGCTGGAGAGCGGGAGCGATCTCGGCTCACTGCAACCTCCGCCTCCGGGGTTCAGGCGATTCTCCTGCCTCAGGCTCCCTAGCAGCTGGGATTCCAGGTGTGCGGCACAGTGCCCGGCTAATTTTTGTATTTTTAGTAGAGATGGAATTTCGCCATGTTGGCCAGCCTGGTATTGAACTCCTGACCACAAGTGATCCATCTGCTCAGCCTCCCAAGGTGCTGAGATTACAGGAGTGAACCACCACGCCCAGCAGCTGAGGGCATTTTCTTTGTTGAGGAAAGTAATAGTGATGATCAGATTTGTAATTTTCTTGTATTAAATGCCTAGAACTCTACAGTCAACAGATGGCGCTCTAGTTCCAATTGTTACAGAAGTTCTCTGCCCATCCAAAAGCAAAGGGTTGTTTTCATCAATGAAAAGAGAATAAACACTGTGCTTTAACTTTTTTACGTAGCTAGAAAAAATAAATAATGCGTCTTAATTCCTTTCAGAAATTACTTTCAACTCAATTATGAAGTTAATATTAGACAGCGACTTTTAGAACAGAAGTCACACTTGAAAATATTATGCAGATCAAAACAGCAGATAGAGTTTTAAAAAGCAACAGTTTTACAAGCAGATAGACCTGGATTCTAATTTAAACCCTACCATTTGCTCACTGTGCGTCCTTGAGTAATTTGCTGAATCTCTTTGAATCTCAGTTTCCTCTTCTGCAAAATTTTGACAATAATACCTACTTCTGAAGGTAGTTTTGACAATTAGAAATAATGTCACATGCTTTGCAAAATATTTAGTATGTAGTAACTACTCAGAAAGATATAGTTATTCTAATTAGTGACAGAGAACATATAAACATACAGGTAGGATTACTCTGCCTTAGATCATCTGTGTTTGAATGAGTTTGAAGCATCAGAGTTCTAGTTGTAAATTCTGAGTAAGCTGAAAGTGTTATATGGTTATGCTTCCTCTAAACCAATCACTGAAGTGATGCCATATTAATATGGCAGAAAGCTTGTAATATATTTTTAGGTAGAGAGAAAAAAACAGATTGTAAAATGGTAATATACTGTCATCCCAATTTTGTTTAAAAACAGTATACATCTGGTAGGATATAAACCAAAATGTTAAGGTTAGTTATCACTGGTTTATGAGACTATAGTTTATTTCTATATTTTTAATACTTTTCTGCATTTTTAATATTTTCTATAATAAATAAGTATTCATTTTTCATGACAAAAAGAAATGTCATGTAATAATATGAAGTCAAACATATATCAAAATTGGTACTGCAGAAGTTTTCTTTTGTGAACCAATTGAATCCATAGAAGGACCGCTCTCAGAGCTCAAACACAGTGCTCCAGGGCGCTACCTGCTGCTTAGAATTCTCCATAGGAGAAAAGAGAAAAAGAAAAACCAAGCCCAGTTATGCTTCTCTGTGCCAGTTTTTGAAGCCAGCATATATAGAAGTATCTAGAAGATATACAAATGATTAGGAAGCAGAAAGTTCAGTCAGCCACATTATTTAGGATCATGTCAAACACATCCCTAAAAATTAAAAAGTAATACGATTTCAGTATTTCTTATTAATCTTAATTCATGAGACAAGGCCTTTGTATCAATTCATAATAAATTTAGGAGTATTCGTGAAAAATTTTAAACACAATATATATTTTGACCAACAACCCCACTTCCTGGACACTGACCTATAGAAAGACACATTTGTGTACCAAGTTTCATGGCCAAGAATTGTACAGGAAAACATTGCAAGAACAAAGATTTCCACTAACGGGGAAATGATTTTAACATAATGAGACATTTATACTATGTAATGCTATGCGTCTGCTAAACAGAATGCTATAGACTTCTACATATGGACATGGAATGATCTCCTACACATATTAACTGTAAGAAAAATTAGCAAATTCCAGAACTACTTCCCAAAGAAACCCCTTTTATGTTTTAATAAATCTATATGTGTGCATATATTTGTATATTTATATATGTAAATACATGGAAATATTGAAAAGATCTAGAAAGATAAATACCCAATTATAAACAATGATTATGTCTAGGAAAGGTAGTTTTTAAAACTTTATGTTTTCTGAATTTTTAATTCTTTCATACACACACATTTCCATTTATAAACTTGAATTCAGTTGAACTCTTGGCAGAGATGGAAGACATGGTGTCCATCTAGCCACAGAGACATAACTGATAGCTCAGACTGGTAGGAGAATCAATTAACTCACTCATTGAACAAACATTTATTAAATATTTACAAGATGCCAAGCCTATACTAGAAACTGTAGGTGCAAAAATGAAAATAGTAAAACACTGTCTCTGTCTTCAAATTTTCCAAGAAGGTACACATACCTCATTAAAAAAATCTGGATTTTCACTTGTTCTTTATCTTATATGTTTTTTATAAACTTAGTAGAAACAATGGTTTCTTAGTGTTGCAGAAAACGCAGTAATGAATCATTAACAATGAATCAACAGTGGCTCGAGGAAACATCTTTATGACTTACATCATTAAGATTTGAAGAACTGATTCCGCTCCCACCTCCTAACGTATACCCTTCTTCTACCCCTAAGCTCACAGTTGATGCCAAAATCTCTTCATTGTGAGTTACACATAGACAGGAGCAGTGACGCAAGCTGCGTGAAGTCTACTAAATCCACTATTGCCCTCTCGGTAAACCAGTATGAATGCAGCAACAGGAAGGACCACAAGATGGCAGACTGGAGACGAGTCACGGAGCCTACAGCAGGCGATGAGGTGCTACAGCCAATGGAACCCCGTAGCCCTGGCATCTGAAGAGAGACTGGGAAAGGCTTTATAGTTCTGTTAAATGGAGGCATCAGAGCGAAGAACAATTTTAGCACCACTCTAGTGCTTGCTCACATCTCTTAGTGTTCTATTTAGTTGTTTTTACCATCTAAAAAAAAACCATGTTCATCTCTTCTTCCCACCCCAGATAGACGGTCATACTCATCAAAATCAATCATACTTTCTATTTTAGTATGATTGAGTAGTAGAATTTCTAAATTGGGCAAGATCTCCCCAGATTTGAGGATGAGGTGCTTCATGCATAGGGAGAAGGCAGAAAGATAGATAGGGACCTGGTGGGACAAAGAAGCCCAAGTCCACCTTGCCATAAGGAAAGGCCCTTTTCATGGTGTATGGGGGCTAGGGTTGAGGAATTATTTTCAGGAGGTTGTGTGAGTAAGGCCAAAACTGTAATTTTCCAGACTTTATACCTGTGCATGCAGAGAAACATAGGTAAAGATGTTGAGTAATGTGAAAGTGTACATTGGTGCTGCTGTTCTTATTTAAGCAGATAAAGTATCTACATAACCTATGACCCAGCCATTTCATTCCTGGGCATATATCTCAAATAAATCCTCACACAGGTTTCTAAGCATAGATGCACAAAGATGACAGTGTGGTTTGTAGTGTCCAGCAACTGGAGGTAACCTGGGTGCTCATAACTGGGAGAGTAGATAAGTAAGTGGTGGCTTACAGATATTTACAGGATCATGCATAAAAGGGCAAATGGCCAAGCACCACATATTTTGACCTGCCAACACGGTGTTAACCAGGATGCCTCTTGGAGACAGAAGGAGCAGACATCTGGGACCTCCAATATTGTCCTATCATACTCTAAGTCAGTGCACAGCAATCCGGCAGGGCCAACTGTTTGACTCTAGGAAAAGGACATTGAACCTTGAGCTAGGAGGTTTGAAAGCTATGACTGAGGCGGCATTGGCCTCTTTTGAAAAGCAAAATCCCAACAGCGTATTTTGAGAAAATTGATAATTTGTTGTCAAGATAACTTGCACAAAAAGTCGGCCAGGCACGGTGGCTCATGCCTGTAATCCTAGCACTTTGGGAGGCTGAGTGGATGGATTGCCTGAGCTCAGGAGTTCAAGACCAGTGTAGACAACATGGTGTAACCCTATCTCTACTAAAATGCAAAAAAATTAGCCTGGCATGGTGGCGCGGGCCTGTAGTCCCAGCTACTTGGGAGGCTGAGGCATGAGAATCACTTGAATCCGGGAGGCGGAGGTTGCAGTGAGCCGAGATTACACCACTGCACTCTAGCCTGGGCCACAGAGCAAGACTCTCTCAAAAAAAAAAAAAAAAAAAGTCAAAAGTAGAATAATTAATACTGTGTGGTATAGACATAGAGTCAAATTTATTGACCAGAACAGAATAGACATCAGGAAGAGAGTGCACCCGTGAAAGACTAAATGTACAAAAATACAGAAGTCTGACATTGCCAGACATTGGTAAAGATTTGAATCAGTGGATATTCATATACTTCTGATGGGGGAACACAAATCAATTTAATCGCTTTGGAAAACAGTCTGACACCTTCATATCAAGTTAAATAGTTTACATGCAAAGACCAAGCAATTCCACTCTTAGGTACCCTAGAAACTAGAAGAATTGTTGGGCATGTATACCAAGAGAAAGGAATAAAACATGTATCACAGTATCCTTCGTATCAGTAAAAATTGAAAAGAAAAAAAGAAAAAACCTTCCAATTTCCAACAACAGGAGAGTGACTAAATGAATTATATTACAGAATAATTATACAGTGGAATATTACACAGCCTAAAAATGAATGAACTAAAGCTACTCACAAGCATAGAAAGACATTTCAGAAACATAACGTGAAATGAAATAAGTCACAGAAGATGACATATAGCATGATACAAATAGAATGTTCAAAATCAAGCAAAAGTATACAATGTTATTGTTGGGGAAACATTAACTAAAAAGAACTAAACTACTAAAAATGTAAGAGAATGACAAGCATAAAATTTAGGAGAGGAGTTAGTTACCTCTTAAAACAGAGGCACAGGCTGGGCTTGGGGACAATCACATTCCTACAAGGGTTGACTGAGTTAAGATCAGTGATGGAGTCACAGATATGCCTTATATAACTTATATAAATGTTATTGTGATTTTTATACATTAGTTATTACATTAAAAATGTTAATATATGTATTAAAAGTAAAAAATAAAATCCAGACATTAATGACAGGATGTATTCAGGCATGTTTAGCAGTTCACTTTTCTCCTGTATTTATTTCCTTTAATACTTCCTTAAATGTACAAGGGTTAAACATCATGCTCTTCAGATTCTTTCTCACAAGTATTCTGTCAAAGAAGAACAGGGGTAGATTCGGAGAAAAAAAAGGAAAATCAAAGAACACTTCCAGGTACAATAGGGCCCTGAAGAAACAAGCTTTAATCTATCACTATGGTAAAGGTGAACTTCAGATAGTAAAGGGAACTTCATTTTCTTTTTACATAACTTTGATTGAAAAATTACACATACATATGTTTTAGTCATTCAAACTAGCCCACCAATTTAAGGGTAGGTTATGAGATCCTGCTATTTGTAAAATTTTACCTTGCCACAGGATATCTCTGCTAGCCTACAGAGTAGAGCGTGGGTAGATTTGTGCATTATTGGTTTGTGTCTGCTGCCCATAATTTAACAAAACTTACTTTAAATTCGGAAGGACTACTGAATAAAATGTGCTTGTCATTGGATAACATAAAATTTAAATTCTCATTTTAAGTACTTAGCCTATTGTTCTTTAATGTTTGACACCTTAGACCCTTGTAATTTTGCAAAGACCCGCATACATTTGGATCAAAAGCAATTCAGCTAACTTTGTTTTTTGTATAATATCATTCTCAGCCATATTTATTTCTTAAGTCACGTTTTTCCTGAATACCAGACTTCTTTAGTAGACGCTGAGGAATGAAAGCATGATATAAAGAACACAGGATTTAGAGTGTTAGGACATGAGTTTAAGTCTGACTTACTAAATGGTTCAAGTTTCTTGGCCTTTCTGGGCTTCAATTTACTCATCTGGAAAATGAAAAAAATAATTGCATTAGTCAAGATTTTTTTTGTGTGTAATTCAATTCAATTTGTTTGTCAATTCAATTCAAGATCACTTAAAAAACAAATTCAGGAACTTCACATTGCTGGAAGTTCAGTAGTCAATGCAATTAGATCTAGAACGTCATAAGTCTCTTTCCCCATCTCTATTTTCTGCCTCTCTCCAAATAATTACATTTTTATTCAAACAAACTCTCATCATTTGGTGGGAAAAAACTACTTCTAATTGACCTAGAGTCACGTTCTTCCAGCTCAGCCAATTCAGGAGGATTTTTTTTAAAAAAGGATAATTCTCTCACCCAAGATCAGATTGATCTTTTTAATGCTCATTTCTCAGCCAATTACTGCTCCAAGAACGATAGGCTGTTATAATTGGTCCACCTGGGCTTACATGCTCACCCCTGAGAACAAAGCAGTAGATACACTAATTGACAGACTCACCAGGGCCACTTGTTTTGGACAAGAACAGATCCCCACAGCAGGCAGAAGTGGTGTAGAGCTGAAACTCAATTTTCCACTTCACTAGTAATTTCTCTAGCTAGAGTGTTACAATGACTGAAAATCTGGGACACAGCACTTTGTATATTGTAGAATACATTACATCTTTGGTTAAGGTGATTTTTTAATTTAAAAAAAGTGAAAATATTCAAAGAGAGAACATAAGATCCTATTAAAGTGAGGCATCTGTTCAAAACAAGTCATTTATTGTGTAAAATTAGACAAAAGGTTATATATTTACAAAGCAAATTATATAAAAATGAAGGAAATAAATATTAGTTTTATGTTTAATATATTTTTTTGAGAAATGAAAGTTATCATAAAATCTCCAGTGACTTTAAGTTCCCACAATAAACTAAATGTCTCATTTTCTATCGAGAACTAAATGTGCTCAGGGGTGTGAACATGTCATGATTGCTTAGCTTAATGGGTGGGAAGTAAATGCACTCTTAACTAGAGGGAAAATTTTTTCTAAAGATCATTGCAACATTTATAGAACTATGCACAATTTTATAAAATTGAATGGTTGGAAGTAACCTGCAAAGTTCATCAAGCTTTGCTATGGCTTTAGAATGACAATCAAGGAAATATTAATAACTATCTTGAAATAGATTCTTTTAAATGTCTTCCAGGGAGACCCTCTCTGGGGAACCTATGTTTCATACAATAAATCAAGCTCCATCTTCACCTCTTCCCTTCCAGTTGCCAGGAAATAATTGGATTACACTACAGCTCCCAGGGCAGTGGTTCTCAAACTGGATTTTTCATCAGAATCACTTGGGAAACTTCATAAAATATAGACTTCCAGTCCTACTCTAGACATACTGAACCAGGGTCCAGAAATCGGTCCTTTTTAAAAGCCTCCCTAAAGTGTCAGTCTAGAGCTACTTTGATCTATGCACTGGCTTTGGGTAATCACAGAGTTTAGGACTCTAAATAATAATTTTATATATATATATATATATATATATATATATACACACACACACACACATATTATTCAAGGAATACATATGCAGGTTTGTTACATGGGTATACTGCATGATGCTGAGGTTTGCAACATGAATTGTCCCATTATCTTGGTAATGAGCATAGTACCCAATAAGTAGTTTTTCAGTCCATGCCCTGCTCTACCCCTCCCCCTTCTAGTAGTCCCTAGTGTGTATTTTTCTTATCTTTATATCTACGTGTATTCAGTGTTTAGCTTCACTTATCAACGAGAACATGTGGTATTTGGTGTTCTGTTCCTGCATTAGTTCACTTAGGATAATGGCCTCCAGCTGCACCCGGGTTGCTGCCAATGACCTGACTTCATTCTTTTTTATGGCTGCATAGTATTCCATGGTGTACACATCCACATTTTCTTTATCCAGTCCACCTTTGATAGGCACGTATGTGGATTCCATGTCTTTGCTATTGTGAATAGCACTGTGATAAACATACAAATGCAGGTGTCTTTTTGATAGAATAATTTATTTTCCTTTGGATTTATTCCCAGTAATTGCTTTGAGCGCTATGGCCATTTTGAGGATATTGATTCTTCCAGTTCATGAGCATGGAATATTTTCCATTTCTTTGTGTTGTAGGACTAAGAAGGTATTTGATCATGACTCTAAGATGTCATTGTCAAGAGAAATGTATCTCCTATTTTATCAGGTACTGGGAGAGAAACATGCAAGCTGTTTTTACTTTTCTTATTTTTTCTTTTGAGACAGGATCTCACTGTGTCATCCAGATTGGAGTGCAGTGGTGTGATCACAGCTCACTGCAGCCTCGATCTCCCAAGCTCAAGTGATCCTCCCACCTCAGCCTCATAAGTAGCTGGGACTAAAGTCATGTGCCACCATACCCAGCTATTTCTTTTTAATTTCTTCAGAAAAACGAAGTCTCACTATATTGCCTAGGCTGGTCTCAAACTCCTGACTTCAAGAAATCCTCCTGCCTCAGGCTCCCAAAGTGCTAGGATTACAGGCATGAACCACCACTCCTAGCTATGTTTTAATTTTTGAAGTTCTAACTATATGAAGGAAGTCTGTGACTCTCTCCATTTTCTAATTTTACCTTCAGAATATTGATGTTAATATTATGAATATTGACTATTAAAATATTGATATTGGTATCCAATTCTAAAACCTCTACAGGCAATAAATTTTCTATTACATGCTCTGGATGTTTGAAAGTGCTACAAAAAGAGATGGAATTATCAAGAGGAGGAGAAACAATGAGTAGACAAGTTCCCCTCATTTCATAATAGTTTCCTGAATTTATTAAGAGTGGTTCCATCCTTTCCGAAAAGGTTATCAGTTCACATCCAAATGGGAAACTATCATGAAGTTATTAAGTACATGATACTGAAAAATTTTAAAGAGATCAAGCCATGTAAAAAGTTTTTTATCCTGCTTTTTTTCCGTTTGCATTACATTATAAACATTTTCCATGCAGTTATAATTCTTCATGTGTATGTTGGAATGTACATGGCATATATGCATATGCATATACATAATCTATATATAAATGCATCAAAATACTAGCATGTTAGCAATAGTAGGATTAACAATAATGTTAACTTTATTCATTTTTGTGTTTTTCAACCTTTCTACAAAAATATATTAAAGAATTAAAGAAAAATACATGCTTTATAGCATTTTAAAATAAAGAATAACAGATTTTGCATTTTTTTCTCAAGGCTGGTAAAACCAAGCATAAAGTACCTTATACACAGAAAAATAATATGAATCTTTATCTAATAGGGAAAGTTTCCAGGAGAAATTAGGAAGGACCACTTACTATCTGTTTCTAATTGGAATTTATGTCCAGAATCAGCCCCTTCATTAAGGGAGAGAAACAAGCAAGCTATTTTCACTTTTATATCCAGAATCCATTTATATCCAGAAGCAGCCCCTACATTAATTCTCTTTTAGTAACTTTCTAATATTTCTAATAGGATGTATTACTTTATAAACAAGAAAAACACAATTTTTAAAAAAACTTGAAATCACAACTTTTGCATTAAAAGGAACGGTTTCACGCTGGATTATTCTGTTATGCAGATGCAACACCGTTACCTCTTGCTCTTACTCTGTTATTGTATCTCCTGGTATGGTTCTTATGTTTTGCTTTTTCTTTATTATGGAGTTCCTCTTTTTAGAATTTTGGCACAGTTTTACTGTGGTCTGCTCCAGAATACAAATCTGTGCCCTACATTCAATAGTACCCATTCTCAGCAAAAGCCTAACCAGACAATCTCTTAAGGGGAGGAGATTAAGAGATAGCACTTACTTCTTTTTCTTTCTTTCTTTCTTTTTTTTTGGGGGGGGGGGTTGGGGGTGGGGGGATGGAGTCTTGAGTCTTGCTCTGTCGCCCAGGCTGGAGTGCAGTAGCCCGATCTCTGCTCACTGCAACCTCCGTCTCCCGGGTTCAAGCGATTTTCCTGCCTCAGCCTCTCGAGTAGCTGGGATTATAGGCACGTGCCACCATGCCCAGCTAATTTTTGTATTTTTAGTAGAGACAGGGTTTCACTATTTTGGTCAGGCTGGCCTTGAACTCCTGACTTCAGGTGATCTGCCCGCCTCAGCCTCCCAAAGTGCTGAGATTACAGGCGTAAGCCACCATGCCCGGCCCTAGAGATAGCACTTATTTCTGATAGCCAAGCAACAGCCTTAATATATCTAATCATAGTGCTCAATGAGCTAATTGCTTTGAATTCTACTACTGGAAACACTTCAATATGCGGAGATTCACTGAGTACCTCAGGTAAGACATGGCTGATGAGAAGTACTTATTACCACATCCAAATGGACGAGATATGGTTTCGTTATCATCACCACCACCACCATCTGTTTTGCACATTGCTAAATCTCAAGTGCAAAGAAGAGACACTCAATGATTTCCTGCAAAGACTCACCTGGCAAGTAATATACATTAATATGAACCATCTCCCACCCATCTTCATGAAAGCAATTGATATAATGTTTGACTAACGCTCTTTCTCATATAATTCATGTACTTCTTCTAACACTTTTAAAGTATCTACTCTGGCACTTATCAGCTAACTGGGGAGGGAAAGGGAGAACAAGAAAAAGATAACCATGATAGGCAGACTGGGATGCAAGAATAGACCAGGTAGTACATAGTTCAGCTGTTTAGCAAAGGAATTAACTGACCCAAGTATTAGCAAAGGAATTGATTGGCCCAAGTAAGACTCACCACTGTTGACCCCTTGAGCAGCTGGGACCATTCACTCCTCTGTTCCTCAGCTCAGCCTCCCGTGCCATGGCAGGGGAGAAGCCCTTCAAGCAGCTTCATAACAAAGAGTCAGTGTTTGGTTTATCTGAGGGCAACATCCTACCACAATTCCCGTAATAATAGACTGCACAAGAGTGAGAAGCAGCTTCCTGTGCTAGATAAAACCAAGTTCTTGATACCTGATCACATCTGCATGAGTAAACTGACAAAGGTTCTTTGCTTGACCAAACTTTAATCAGACCTTTGAACCTTCTCCTAGGCCCATCTGTGCACTTCCTTGTAAAATACAGTGTTAGCAAAGAGCCCTCTTAAGTCAGCTTAGCAAGACTCTCCCCACCCTCAGTATCTGATCACCTTTGATAGCTGATCAGGTTCCCCACCCTCCACCATCCCTCAGGTGATGTTTGATCACCCTGGCCTGTCTTCAGGAAGAATCCTGTTAGGTCGGTTTAGTCAGAATCCCCCTCACCCTGATGTTTCCCCTAGTAACTGTCCATCCATTACCCCATACCCTGCTCTATGGCTGTAAGTTCCCACTTGCCCATGCTGTGTTCAGAATAGAACCCAATCTTTTTCTTCGTGTGCAAGACATCTTTGCAGTGGTCCCTGTACCTATTTCAATGGTCCTTATAGAGGTTTCCTTCCCATACTTTAACAAGTATCGTTGATTTTTTTTTTTTAACATAACTCATTAAGACAATTAGAAGGCACTTACAACTCAATGCTAATCCAATCTTCTTCCTGTTGGTGAACAGAGAAAGTATGGTGGGCATTTTCTCACTGATTTTTGAAGCATATGAATCTAAGAAGGATGGAGATGGATTCCTGTATGTGATGTATGCCTCTCAGGAGACATTTGGAATAAAATAGTCTGTGTAACGTTAGAAAAATGCATCTATTCTAGAATTTCTGAAACTCTTACTAAGGAAAAAAGGAATGTTATCAACAGTTCATCTAATCACAGATCATCCAAACAGAGGTATTCTCACCTGGGAGTTTT
The DNA here is from genome assembly GCF_028878055.3 of Symphalangus syndactylus. Lineage (NCBI taxonomy): Eukaryota > Metazoa > Chordata > Mammalia > Primates > Hylobatidae > Symphalangus > Symphalangus syndactylus. The sequence goes on from NC_072435.2 coordinate 84,239,146, forward strand.
AGGAAGTTGTTTTTGTATTTTCAAACAGAGAAAAAGCTCTAAATGAGCACATTCAGCTTTGGATACTATATTATTTAACCTAGGCAATCTTGTTTTCAAATTTTATAAGCTTAAAAATAAAATACTTGACATTCTAAGTCACAAAAAATATAAAAAAGAATAGAAAGTGATTAGTGAGGATTAAGGACATCTGGCATGGTTTTCTGTTGGAGCTGAAATTTAAATTAAGTCTCACAAAAAGAGTGAGACTCAGACAAGCAGAAAAAAAGAAAGATAAAATTCCATGCCAGGGAATGCAATAAGTAAAACTTTGATATCATAAATTTGCACACTCTATTCAAGAAACTATAAGAGAAGTATAAGGAGATAAGTTTGGATTCATAGATAGTACTTGGGGAGAATTTTGCTTTGATTTTTATTTTATTCATGTTTTATGAATATGAAATATTTTAAACTTATAAAGAAATCCAGAAAGTATAGTATTGATAATATAACAGGATGACTATAGCCAATAATAACTTAATAGTACATTTTAAGTTACAAGGGTATAATTGGATTGTTTGTAACTCAGAGGATAAATGCTTGAGCGGATGAACACCCCGTTTCCATGATGCGATTGTTACGCATTGCATGCCTGTATCAAAACATCTCATGTACCCCATAAATACATACACCTACTATGTACCCATAATTTTTTTTATTATTTAGAATAAAGTTACACAACAGAAAGCTATGCGTCTATCACAGACTTTAAATAGATGTTAAAATTTGTCATCTGTGCCTGGGCTGCACATTTTAGGCTGGAGGCAGGCAGTAGTTTGAAGGGATAACACAACACCGCGGGGCCAGCATGAAGTGTTTTCTTAGACTCTGAACTGCACTCAGACATCGGGAGGGAGGGAAGAGAAATGCATAATAATTTCCCCAGTTAATCGTTTTTAACATTGTATCATTCTTAAATACTGATACATAATGGAGATAAGTAAAAGACTGATACAAACTTTTAAGTTAAAATATAAACTATCAAAGAAAACTTTTACATGCTGCATCTACACAAGGACTACATTCCCAGAACCCACACTAGACCCTCTCCATAGGAATACACCTATTTCTCTCTTTTGCTGTTAGACAGACTTCTGTGAAGAAAATATGAGATGTTCTCTTTTGGGTCATAAGGACTCACTGAAGTAGTATCTGTTATATGGAGCTTGGCATTCTAAATACTAAAATTATACTGTTTGCAACTTAAATTGAGTGTTATCCCATTAGCCCATTAAATAAGAATGGGCAGAAACCAGGCAACATTCTGGAGTCTTTCTCTGAAGGCAAGCCCCCACTGAGTAATACATAAAAGAATGGCAGAAGATAAAAATGTTGCATTTTGATTTTGTCATGACTCATATGTGTTCAATTTAGCAGTTACTTACATGAAGTTTCAAGTGAGCAGTGCTAACCCTAACCTTTGTTCTTCTCCCTCCCGGAGGAGGGCTTAAGTCTCCAGGATGACATGAAGGGCAAGGAGGGAAATCCAGGCAGTGGGCTGCTCAGATTGCTCCATTCCTGGGCTGGCTTACGCATGGCACCAGGCAATCAAGCCTGAGTCTCTGTCTGCTCTTCTACAGTGTCCTCCAGGCCCTGCTGTTAACCATGCAAAGCAGATAATACCATGAGAAAACACAGTCACTGTTATGGATGGAGTGTTTGTGTCTCCACCTCCTCTTCCCTAGTTCATATGTTGAAGTCCTCACCTCCAGTGCGACGGTAGCAAAAAATGGGATCTTTGGGAGGTAATTAGGTTTAGTTGAGGTCATAAGGAATTAATGCCCCATAGGAAGAAGAGACATCAGAGCTTCCTCTCTCACCATGTGAGGACACATCAGGAGGACAGCTGTCTGTAAGCCAGGAAGAGGCTTCCTCAGAAATTGAATCAGCCAGTATCTTGATTTGGGCCTTCCAGCCTCCGGACTGTGAGAAATCAATGTCTGTTGTTTAAGCCATCCAGTCTAGGGTATTTTGTTATAGCAGCCCAAGCTAAGACAGTCACATCATTTATTAATGATGAAAGAACCCCAGAAGTTATCCAACTCTCAGTCTTTGATTTACAGGGATTGTAGTGTAACAATTAAGATTATGAGATCTAGTTCAAAGATCCAGTTCTGCTACTTACTCTGTGCCTCAATATCTCCTTTGTAAAATGGATATACTTTGTCACTTAGAGAACTGCTGTGAGAATTGGATAATACATAGAGTATATTCAGAAGAGTGCTTGACATTATGTGCTCAGTGCTGGTTTTGTTATATATTTGTATAAAACCCAAGAACCATTCTAGTCTGCATTTCTTGTTTTGTATCCTTGTAAATTCCTACCCAGTCTCATCCCCTTGGCAAGCTTATCAATTTACCTACATTCCTGCCCAAATTAGGCATATACCTCCACCTCCCCACATTTCCAAGACCTTGTCATTTGTTGCTGGGGTGGTCTGATGGTCTAAGCTACCTTATTTGGTGCCCTTGCTGTCCTTCCCTGGTGATAACTCTAATAGTAATTGATTTTCTACCAAGCATGCGTAAAACATATCTAGAAGGTTTACAGCTAAAAATATTAACCTTGTTCTGTGTATTTTCTCATGCACCAATACCCCCTAGCCAACACTGAAACTGCCAAAAGTTTATTAATGTGAACTGCCAACCTCAGTGCCAGCTGCAGTTTCTCTTCTAAGAGGCATTTTTCCAGGGCTTTTACCTCTAGGATGATCCAAGAGAGAGAAGAGAGAGAAAGCGGAGGAGCAATTTTAAAAGAACTATACAGAGAGGGGGGCTTAGATGGGTGAGAAACAAGAACCTGCTGCTGTATTATACAAAGAATGAAGAGAATGACTGTCTTGGAGCAGGGCTCACACTCATTTCTTGTGGACCTCCTGCCACATAACAATCCTGGATATGTAGAAGGGCCCTCAACCCTTAATAGACAAGATCAAAGCAGGGGAAGCCTAATGGGAAAATCTTGCATCCTGATAAAGGTGATACTAAACTGAACTTGGGAACTTCCTTGTGTGAAGGAGATACATATTCAGTTTCTGTGGTCAAATTTATTGAAAAATGAAAAAAAAAAAAAAAACCATCCACTCTACCTTAAAGAAACCCATTTGTGTTGAATTAATTTCTTTGTAAATTTCACTGTTTTTGTCTATTTGGGGGTATAGCAGCACAGCTTCTCTCAGATATTGGATCTTCTTAATTTAAATTCAAACATACTAATTTCATTATATATTGTACATATCATTATTTTGCTCCCAAACAAAGTTCCTACATGGGACTGAAAAGAACAGAGAAAAGTCAAGCCTGATGGTACACACTTTGCAATCATCCATGCAGAATAAATAATTGAAGCCATGATAATAACGGAAATCTTGGAAAAGAGAGTAAAAGCGGAGAAGAGCAAGTCTTCAAGGGCAAAGTCGTAAGAACCCCCAAATGTTCTTGCAGGAGAAGGAGAAAGAGGTGCTCTCCTAGATGAGAGAGTAATTAACCAAAGATGTAGAGAACAAGAAAGAATTGGAGCTGGGCACAGTGGGTCACGCCTGTAATTCCATCCCTTTGGGAGGCTGAGGTGAGTGGATCACTTGAACTCAGGGGTTCAAGGCTAGTCTGGGCAACATGGTGAAACCTCACCTCTGCCAGAAATACAAAAAAAAAAAAAATTAGCTGGGCATGGTAGCATGCATCTGTGATCCCAGCTACTTAGGAGGCAGAGGAGGGAGGATAGCGTGAGCTTGGGGGGATGGGGTTGCAGTGAGCCAAGATTGTGCCACTGCACTCCAGCCTGGGCAACAGAGTGAGACCTCATCTCAAAGAAAAAAAAAGAATTGGAAGAAAAATGTCAAGTAATGAAGGCTTGGCCAATCAAGTTGATTGAGGCAAAAAGAAAACGGGAGTTGAGAAAAATCTTCTGGATTTACCTATTGGGAAGCTCTTGTGATCCTCAAAGAAGCAATTTCAGTGAAGCGCTGGAAGGAGATACTCCCTTACAAGAAGCTGAAGAGGGTGAGACTATTCTGGTTCCATGGAATAAAAAGACAGCTATGGACATAGATCTATGGGCTCTGCTCATAGATCCTGCCTTCCTCATTCATGGGGCTGCAAGTACTGTGGTCCTTCACCCAGACTCATTCAGTCCAGCTCCTCTGGTGAGCCATCTCACCCAGGAAACAAGCACATTGAGACTTTCTGGAAAGGATTTTGGCATTGGTTGTGGGATTCATCCAAGTATCCAGTATTCCAGCAGCACGTTTGCACTGAGTTGTGGCCTTCTCTCCACCTCCCATCCTTTTGGCTCCCACACTGTTACTAGGGTTCAGCTTTGACTTTTGGATTGGCATTGATATTTACCCACGGGTAGAAGAACATGCCCTGAATCCTATAACCTCCTGTCTTGGAAACTGGCTCGCTGACTAGCCTTTGCATAACCCTCTCCAAGGGTCTGAATTCTGTTTATAAGCCCTAGCAGGGAGTCATGGTCCTAAAGGACTAACTGCACAGAAGGAAGATACTGTGACCCACATGACTTCAGCTTTTATCACCATTTCCTAGAATTTTTTGCCACCTGCCCAAACCACAGGATTGGTCTTAAATGGAGATTAGCTATCATTTCTGTTGCACACAGTGTGTTAATGTAAAAGAATCCTCTGCCTTCTCCTGACTATCATGATCTATCACCTGTAGCTATACCACTGTGGATGGCCTTCAGTTCCTTGGCTTGTGTTCTAGCTTATGAAATGTCCCTCCCAAGCTTTTCCCTTTATGGAGATAGTTTGAACACTAATCTCTGGCCTTAAACCCCACCCTACTTCCAAAACACATAAAAACATGCACGCTTAAAGGTAAAGACATGTACACACACATAAAACCTTTGATTTTAGATGATTCTTTCATTCCTATGGGTCCCTTAGCTTGGTAGAGTCATGGATCCCCTAAAACTCCACCATCTAGGTGAAACCCCAACTATAGTCTCCCTAATCCCCCAGGCTGAGTAGACAGAATCAGATATAGCATTAGTTTATATCAACAGGAACCTACTGTCTAGATAAAGGGAAGCAAGAATCTTACTGTAATTGGTACTGGGAAAAGACACAACCAAGCACTGAATTAAATTTGGATAAGTTCATTTTAACTTTGGTGTCAATTCTTACAAAGTTCTAGCAATGACAAATAAGAAGTCTGACAAACCTAATGTCTTAATTAGAAATAAAGCCAACAAACATAAGAGAAAAGCTCAGTATCACTGATCATTAGAGAAATGCAAATCAAAACCACAGTGAGATAACATCACATGCCAGTCAGAATGGCAATTGTTAAAAAGTCAAGAAACAACAGATGCTGGCAAGGCTGTGAAGAAAAAGGAATGCTTTTACATTGTTGGTGGGAATATAAATTAGTTCAGCCATTGTGGGAGACAGTGTAGTGATTCCTCAAAGATCTAGAAAAAGAAATACCATTTGACCCAGCAATCCCATTACATATATCCCATTATATATATTATTATATACATATAAATAATTCTATTATAAAGATACATGCATGTATATGTTCATTGCAGCACTATTCACAGTAGCAAAGACATGGAATCAACCAAAAGGCCCATCAACGGTAGACTGAATAAAGAAAATGTGGTACATATACACTATAGACTACGATGAAGCCATAAAAAAGAACTAGATCATGTCCTTTTCAGGAACATGGATGGAGCTGGAAGCCATTATCCTCAGCAAACTAACACAGGAACAGAAAACTAAACACTGCATGTTCTCACCTGTAAGTGTGATCTGAACAATGAGAACACATGGACACAAGGAGGGGAACAACATACACAGGGACCTGTAGTGGGGTGGGAGGAGAGAGAGCATTAGGATAAATCGCTAACGCATGTGGGGCTTAATACCTAGGTGATGGGTTGATAGGTGCAGCAAACCACCATGGCACACGTTTACCTATGTAACAAACCTGCATGTCCTCCAGATGTATCCCAGAACTTAAAATAAAATAGAAAGTTTAAAAAAATAAATAAATACGATGTACATCTATTTTAAAACTAGACTTTTTTTTTTTTTAACTGTGGAGTCTGGTTGACAAGGAGTGTAGCAGATATACTTCAAAAGCAATCAGAAATACAGTTTCTTAGGATCTGCTGATCTCTAACATTCCTTTCAGGTCTTATAGCCCGAGACCCTGAAAAAATAAGATTATTCTACTATTATTCAGAAGTTTCCAGTTCAAATTTTCGTGTATTGTTTCCTCTTTCCAATAGTTGATGCCTCTGGCAGCACTTCCGAGAATCTCTTTCCTGCATCAGAGAATATCTTTTGAAAGACAGTAAATTAGTGAGATGATGGGTTAATAAGCTAATAGTCTCATACAATTTCTGTGGCAGGTTAAATGTGATGAGGGCTCAATGTTGGATCAAATTTCAATCAGGAACCAAATGAGGGGTAATTTAACATAAAAGAAAAAAATCACCCTTTTTAGTAACTCTGTAACTAACACTTTCATTATGTTACACATTGTGGTAGGCACAATAATGATCCCACCCACCCCAAATGTCCACATCTAATTCCCAGAAGTTGTGAATATGCTATCTCAGATGGCAAAGGGGACTTGCAGATGTGACTAAGTTTATAGACCTTGATATGGGGAAAGTACCCCAGATTATGCACACAGGCCCAATCTAATCATAAAAATCATTTAAGTTGAAGAGTCTTTCCCAGCTGTGTTCAGACAGAGATTGAATAACTGAAGAAAGGTCAGAGAGATGCAACAGTGCTAGCTTTGAAGATGAAGGAAAGGGACATGAGTCAAGAAATATGGGTGTTTTCTAGAAGTTGGAAAAGACAAAGAAGCAGCTTTCCCACTAGACATCATTGAGCAACACGGTCCCACTGATGCTCACTGCTGCCTTGATTTTAGCCCAGTGAGACCTGTGTTGGACTCCTGACCTACTGACACTGTAAGATGATAAATTTATATTGCTTAATCACTAATTTGTGGTAATGAGTTGTATACACAATAGAAAACTAACACATATATTGAATATATATATATTTTTACTTATGGTCTGCTCTCCAATACAAATTCTGCCCAGAGGACTAATACCTTGCAAACTCTGTGTATAAATACCTTTTAAAATTTTCCTAACAATTACATGTTTCATTTACATAGTGTTTATCATGTAAGATAGGCAGGGTATGGGTGAGTATTCCCATTTAATAGATGAGGAAACTGAGCTTTAGACTGTAAAGTGTCTTGCTCAAAGTTGCAGAATTGATAAGAGAGTGGTTGGGATAGAATGTCGATTCTTGTCTTTTGACTCTTTCAATCTTTTTTCCATAGCACCAACTCTGTCTCTAGCATTATTTCATGTGATCCTCATACCAACAGTTTAGGCAGAAGAAACAGATACAGATGCCATTGTTTTTATTTTATGGATGCAAAATTGTAGAGGAATTAAGTGATCAGTACTGAAACCAGGACAAGAATTCCTTACATTTAACTTGTAATCTAGGGCTCTTTCTGATCTGCACAGCCACCTATAAAATATGGTGTGTATGCCTAGATTTAACACATGCAGGATATTTAAAGGAAAGAACATATTGTTTAAATAAAAACAAACTTGACTTAGTAGTGACTTATAACAAGTTAGTTAATGTCCTTGAATCTTAGTTTTCTCGTTTGTAAAATACAAATAGTATACCAGCTTGACATAATTGTTGAAAGAATTTGTTCAGTTTTCAACAATAATGAGAAAGTTGCATTTAAACACAGCTCCTGGCATATATGAATATGTAAGCACATTGTGTCAGGGCATCATGTCAATTTCATGACAGCTTTATGTTCCTCCTCATAGACAAACAGAATCCACATTTTCAATCTGTCAAAAGTCACTACATACTGGCTCCAATCAAGCTAATAAATCCAACCAAAGAAAGAGATACGGGGAAAACAAGATGTTCCCTTCATTATCATGGATGAATCTGTAGTGGTCCCTTTGCCTTCTTGAGTCCAAAAGGAAAACTACATGAATGTGAAGGATTTAGTCTTCTGGGCTTCTGATAATTAGAGACACAAGAAAAAGTGAGTTTTAACTTCAGTGAACCTTTCCAAGAGAAGTTGCAATCATGTTCAAGTCTGTTCCATTTGTATGGTCTCTATCAATTCAAAGTTAACGGGAACAGAGAGCCCCCAACTTGAACGGGGAGCTCCTGAAATGCTAGGAAAATACATTTTCCACAATCATTTAAAAATACAGTACTACTTGACATAACTCTAGAAGGAACTTCTGTGGCTCAGCACAAACCTACTCTCTTGAGATAAATACAACATTCTATAAGTAAAAGCCTCTTTTTAAAAAAGAAAATGACTAATTAGCAATGGGACTGTAGACTGTGTTTTACTATGATGTAAGTTCTGATTATTTGGGGTATTTTTGTATTCTCATAATGAAGACTGCTAATACTATCTTATCAAAAGCAATTTTGAAGAAATACATATTTCTTTGCCCAAAATAATTATTCATAGACACTGTCATTTTGGATAATAAAAAGCAGATAAAACATTTTACAAAGAACTAAACATTTATTATTTATTACTCTATGATTTTCCTTTGTGATATAAATTAAAGGGAGATTAGGAATATATGGAATATTTTCGTTCTTTGAGTATATAGATCATGAAATCCAGCTAATGCTTTTTCTTCCCATTAAACATTGAAAATAGGTTATTAAAATAGACACACTGATGATATCTACCAACCACTTCTAAAGTCCTTCTATCCTCATGATATATATTAAATATGTATTCTTATATACTATTGAGTAACCAGAAAATGTCATAAGTAAACCTGCATAACTGAAATGCACTCAACATAAAATCAAGGACTCTCAGAATTAGATAGAAGTGTCAGCTCTCACGGGCTTCTTCACTTGGGCATCCTAAAAGCGATCTTAATTCAACAGTCCCCAAACTGAACTCAACATCCCCTTCTACCCTTCTCCAACCTACTCTTCCTCTAGGTTTTCCATTCTGAATGGCAGCAGCCCTGCCTCCCACCTCTTCACCCTGGTTGTGAGCCTGGTTACTTTTCCCCCTCCCTCCTCACAATCAGCAAATTTCTACATCTTGACAGTCACTCCTTAAATATCCCTTGACTTCAGTCAGAATACCACCACCTAAGTCTATACATGCAACCTCTGTCACGTGGATACCGGAAATGATTTCTTAGCTAATCCCCTGCTCTGCTCTCATTTCTCTCCTCCCCGTTGACACCTAGTTTCTTAAATATCACTTATGAGACTCCTGTGCTCGAAATTGTTCTTTTGCATCTCACTCCCTATAGGACGAAGACCATACATCTTAGCATGGAGTAAAATATTAGGTTGGTGTAAAAGTAATTGCAGTTTTTGCCATTACTTTCAATAAAACTTTCATTGCTTAGATCCTCAAAAAAAAAACAACTTATATTTTGCTGGTTGTGCATAAGTACCCTGAACTTGGCCATTCTGAACTCTTGGAAGTTTGCTCCAAATATGACATGCCCCTTCACAGCTCTGCACCTGATCATCTACTATCCTTACCAACTAAATTAGCTCCCCGCAACTTATCTGCCAATAAACTCCTGCTTGTTCTTTAAAAGGCTCTCTTCAGCTGCCCTTTCCTAATAACCCTGCTTTGCTCCAAGAGGCACTCCTTTCTCTTCCTGTACAGCATCCATTATGCTGACTTTACTTGTTTGTCTCCCTCGTTAAATGATAAGCTCTTTGCGGGCTTCTTGTTCATAATTGCTTTCTGACAAATGAATGGTTCTAGGCTAACATTTTCCCTTGTCAAAGGAGGTAATTTAGCTCCAGAGAGGTTGAGCAACTTGCCTAAGGCCACATAACTGAATAACAGACAAGCTTTCCAGGCAGACACCACAGGCCTCCAGATGCCAGCCTAGTAATTACTGTCTGCATCCAGATGCTTTCATATTTAGCACAATCATGTCTTACAGCAACATCTTTCCCTGAGTTTTCTATGTTTATTAGTGAACTATCACTGTTGAATCAACTTTTTTTTCACCAATGCCTTGATTTTCTCTTGGGAAACTACCTCTTACATATTCTCAGTGCTGTAATTAAAACAGGGCCAGCTCCATACCCTGACTTCAGAAAAAGGTAAGTGACACAGGGCTGCCCAATGGGAGTGCTATGTCCCCTGAGTGAATCAGAGACAATGAGTGTCAGCCCAGGACTGGAGAAAGAAAAGCTCTGTTTCCACTGGGCTATGAAGCTGAACCGAGAGAAGAGACTCAGAAAGAAGTCAAACGAGAGAAACACAGAGTTGAGAGATTTCTGAGGAAATCTGAGGTTTGAACACCTCCAGCCAGTCATTTCATATGCCAGTATGGGGAAGCTTTGTCATGTGTTGACTTGGCTAAGCTACACTCTATCACTCAGAATCCCCTTTGCTATAAGTGTCTGATTAGAGTGGAACACAAAAGACATTTTGCATGGGATTCAGAAGGTGGAGGTGAAGGCAACCACATTGTTTTTATGTCTGAAAGGGCTGGGCAGGGGAACCAGCTTCTGCTGCAGTGCATGTGCTTTGTCAGTTATCTACTCACTTTCCTTTGTTGTTGTGAGGCAACAGCCAGATTTACATCCACTCCACCCTCCCTCAGATTCTCTTACACTTTCACCGGTTCCTGGGCCAAGTGCATGTTTAGCTTCATGACAAAGGGTGCCATCTTTCCTTCTGCAGGAAGGAGTTGACGTGGTCTGCAGATGGTAAGAGACAGAACAGGTTCCAGTCCATCCTCAGAGGTTTTATATATATATATATATATATATATATATATACCCCACTTTCCTACTAGACAGCTAGCTCTGAAGTCTTCATGCTCCAGCATCAGAAATGAAGACAACAGCTATATGAAAACTCATTAACTAACCAGCTTTCAAAATTGCATAGATCTAATTCTTGTAATAAATCTTAGTGTGTGTGTGTGTGTGTGTGTGTGTGTGTGTGTGTGTGATTGCATAGATCTAATTCTTGTAATAAATCTCTTTGTGTGTGTGTGTGTGTGTGCGCGCGCACACACGCGCACAGACACCTTTGATGGATTGAGCCTTTCTCTGATTGGACCCCAGCTGATGCACAATATTATCAAGGGTCTTTTTCATTACATACTTAATGTTTAGGTCAGTATGGTTTAAGTTTAAATTTAAGCCAGATGGAATTTGGTTTCTGTCACTTGCCACTAAAGAATGATTAATATGCAGGATTATCCTATCTTGACTAAGCAACTTGATATCCTGAGGGCAAGATCTGTACTTCACTTCTCCTTAAATCCCCAACATGCAGCAAAATGTCAGATACATAGTAGGTACTCGACAGACACATGTTGAATGAACTAACAAAAGGCCACAGAATAAAAATGTTCTCTAAGGGACCCAGAGTTGAAGCCTCGCACAATGTGAATCATGTGGAAGATGAAAAGCGAGATGAGAGGAACCCCATGCCTCTGCAGAAAGCCACGAAGATCCTGGGTCTGAGGAGCAGCTGGGCCTCCCACCTGGCCGCCTGGAGGAAGGGGCAGCACAGGCCTGACATCTCATATTCACCACGAGCACAACAGGTGTCCCGGGGCCAGCCAGCCCTCGCACGGAAGCGAACTTCCTGTCACTGCCGACAGGGATTCACTAGATGTACATAACAGAAGTGGCGCAGGAAGGCATTTTTTCAATAGAAAATTTGAAAGCATATCAGGTTCCTAGAAAAGGAAGCTTCTGAGAAGGTGATTTCACAGTAAGAAACCCCATGAATCATTAAAAGGATTTATATCTGAGATAAAACATAAATGTGAATCATTCTTTGTGCTTGTCTAGAACATTTTAAGAGAGGCTAAGGAAGTAAGTGGTTCATAGGAACCACAAAGACAAAAATTTCTCAACAGAAACGTTTCAAATGGTTTGACTGATATTCAGCATAAGTGAATCAGGCAATGAGCCAATTTATTTCCAAGAAGAAGCCTTCGCAGAGAAAAAGATGTGACAAACACCTTGAATATTGAATCAAAATGGCAGAGGGCAGGCTAATCATGACCCCCAAAGATATCCAAGATCTAACTCTGGAACTTGTGAATATTACCTTATATAGAGAAAGCACATTTGAAGATGTGATTAAATTAAAGCTGTTGAGATGGGAAGAGTGTCCTGGATCATCCAAGTGGACCCTAAATGCAACCACAAGTGTACTTGTAAGAAGGAAAAAGAGGTAGATTTGACCATGGAGGAGATGGTGATGTGAAGAAGAAGTCGAGAGAGATTTGAAGATTCTGGCCTTGACAATGAAGTAAGGGGCCATGAGCCAAGAAATGCTATTCTAGAAGGTAGAAAAAATGTAAGAAAAGGGATTCTTCCTAGAGCCTCTGCTGGTGATGGGGTGGATGGGGGTGCATGGTCCTGCCAACACCTTTGTTTTACCCTCTTAAAACCTATGTTGTATTTATACCCCCCCACCCCCAAGAACTGTAAGAGAACAAAGTGTGATGTTTTAAGTCATCATGTTTGTGATGATTGGTTACAGCAACCATAGGAACCTCATATTAGGGACCAGGCCCTGGAGCCACAGCTTGCTGGATGTAGAAAAGAGGAAACAGTGCTGAACATGGGCCTACTGGTAAGCAGGATGCTGCAAAGACCAAAGACTTACAGAGAAGAGTCCAAACTGGCTCCCCACCCCAAAGGGTACTCTTCTGAGATACAGAATAATCTGCAGCACCCTATCACTGCCCCAAAAGAAACCTCTCTTCTCTACATCAAGCATAAGAAAAATGCTTGATGGATTTCCTGGATCCACAACCATCTACTCTCCTAAATTTTTTTCTGGTGACCTTGGTATCTGTCCCATTGACTCGCCCCTTCCTTTCATCTCTATGCTTGGCTCCTTCTAATCGACAATTCACTTAGTTTGAAGGTTTCCTTCCCTGGCTTGACTTTGGCATATTGTCTTTAGGGTTCTACTGGTTCCATGTCTCATATCCCATTGGCCTGAGCAGCTCTTCTTCGATATTCAACTATGGTTCATGGAAACCCATCTGGAATTATCAGCCCAGCTCACCTTAGTTTTCTGTGAAGAAGGTGTAGTGGAACAGAAAAAAGCCCTGGCTCTGGAGCCAGAGAGAGATAAGATTTTGGAACCTGGCTCCACCTCTTGCTGATATGGATCCTTAGCTTCTTCAAAGGTTATTTTTCTAACCAGTAAACTAGAGATAATACTTTCTTCATTGGGTTGCTGTGAAGATTAGAGATAATGTATAGAAACTGAGTATCCTTCTCAACACAAATTAAATGCTCAATAAAAACCTGTTATTATAATCATAAATCAAGTGAATGGTTACTATTATACTTTCAGTTGAGAGTGTCTTTGCTGTGACTGTGGTCTCTGCAACACAGCCCCTCCCCTGAATCTACCTCCCCTAAGTGGTAGTCTCCTCTTAGGCAACTTGAGTACAACTCTTTTTTTTTTTTTCCGCCTGCTAGGAGAAGCCCAAGCTCTGTATCAGTGAATCATAATAGAAGCAAAAATCCAATTTGGGTTTCTTGTCTGACCATCTGGGTTTCTAAGAGAACAGAATGTGAAGTCAGACATTCTGGATTCAAATCCTAGTTCTATTTCTACTTTCTAGTTATGGCACCTTTGACACATTATTTATCTTCTCTGTGCTTCAGATATCCCATTGTAAAATGGAGATAATAATAGTGACCAGCAACATAATTGAAAATTGTGGGAAGCAGTTGAACAGACACTTCAAAAGAGAATATATTCAAATGGCACAAAAAGTAAAGAAAAATACTCACATAATCGATCATCAGTTCAAAACACAATGAAATGCCACTACATACTCAGCAGAATAGCTAAATGAATATGACTAAGTCTTGGTGGAAAAGGGGAACAATTGAGATTCCTCTACACTGCAAATGAGTATAATACCATCCTGAGACCTGAGAAGAGGGTTCATTCTAGACCTGGTCCTACCTCACCTCATAAAGTAAGGAACCCATGGAGCCAAATGGACATGGCAACTAAGAACCCATGCTCCTCCTTCCCTGGGCTATAGTCTAAAACCAGGACTCCAGAATGTCCTGTCTAATTGGGCCTCTTCCCTAGGCCTATTTTTTAAAGGCAGACCACGTTGCTGGAATGTGTAAATCTTAGTCCATGGGGTGGCCAAAGAAGGGTGGCATGGACAGAGCTTTCATATGCATATTAGGCTGGTTGCAATGTAAGACATAAAAAAGAGTGGAAAAGAAGAAAAGCAAGCCTTGCACTGGGGTAGAAGGGATGGCTGTCCCCATGCTATGCTGCCACTGAGGATAACTAGCACAATCACCATAAACAATGGTTTGATAGGATCTACTAAAGCTGAACATAAATATAACACATAACCCAGCAATCTCACTAGATACATAATCAATAAAAGTAAATATCGCACTTTGGGAAGCCAAGGCAGGCAGATCACTTGCGGTCAGGAGTTCAAGACCAGCCTGGCCAACATGATAAAACTTTGTCTCTACTAAAAGTACAAAAATTAGCTGGGCATGGTGGCAGGTGCCTGTAATCCCAGCTACTCGGGAGGCTGAGGCAGGAGAAACTGGAATCCGGAAGGCAAAAGTTGCAGTGAGCCAAGATCATGCCAAGATCTGGGCAACAGAGCAAGGCTCCATCTCAAAAAACTAACTAACTAACTAAATAAATAAATACATTTGTTTTATTCATGTGTAATACACACACACATATATTGTTAAAGAGAGTAGTACCACAATTTATTATAGCCCAAAACTAGAAACAACCCAAATTTTCTTCAACATTGAAGTGCACAAATAAATTGCAGTATAATTATACAATGGAATACTAACAGCAATGAAAATGACTGAACTGCTACACACAACAATGTAGATAAGGCTCACAAATAGAATATTGAGCCTAAGAAGTCAGATATAAATGAAAACATCCCATGTGATTATATTTATATAAAGTTTAAAAACAGGCAAAACTATCTATGTTGACAGGAGTTAGAATAATGATTAACCTTAGGGTGGTAGGGGGTGCCTCTACGGTGCTGACAGTGCTCTATTTCTTGGTGTAGGGTACAGTTACACAAGCATATTCAATTCATAAAAACTCATTGAAATGTACATTTATAATTTATGCTTGGTGTCATGAGACAGAGTAACCATATATTCCAGGAAGAATATATTCAATGGGAAGGGAGCTCAGGGACTCCCACTTCAACTCAGCATGTGAACCAATTGCCCTTGGATGTCCACCCAGAATCTACAGAAGAAGGATTTGCACCCTTTCTATGTGCTTCTGTTGTTACATATATTCTTTCATAGTGATTGTCAGCTTCCATAGGTGTCTCCCTCAATGCACCATAGGCCACTTGAGGGCAGAGACTGCTTCTTTTATTTCTAACTTCCCCATGATTAGCATTGTATATGACAAGTGAATGGTTTTCAATAACTCTGAATCAAAGAATAAATCCCTGACCTGTTAGAAGCATGTAATACATGCTAATCCCCTCCCTACCCATCTCTCTCTCTCCTCATATTTTTTTTCTTTGTCTCTTCCTCCAGTTTTTCCTTCCAGCCAGGGGAACCTCTATTAGACAGCAGCTTTCGAGTCTCTGTTGACAAGAACCATTATTAACAGTCTAAACTGAAACAGCGACCAAGTCCACTTCAAAGCGTACCCAAAGTACATATCATGATTTACTCTCTAATTAGACAAAAGTTTCCATTGAAGAAATTCCCTGATTTGTTGCTCAAGCAGCAAGCACCTGCAGTTAATGGGGTCTTTCAGGACGGTGGGTATAGCTTCTAGAGAATCATCCATGTTATATGAAGTGGAAGATCAACAAATCCAACAGCTGATAACAACGCAATGCACGTCACCTGAGGACAAACAAATACAACTAAGGCAGTTTACAGGCTGTCATGAATGATCTGCAAAATGCCCCCAACAGGGGAAGGAGGGTCCTGAAAGAGCTCAGTATCGGATGAGCACTTGCTTATGGTGCACAAGTACTAGTCAACAATTCTTTGCATATGGCATATTAAATATTAAGGTATAATTGGCTGAAAATGGCATTAAGCTCTAGAATTTTTTTCTATAGAAATATCCATATGTGCAAAATGATATATGAAAAAAAGTTCATAGAATCATTATTTGGGAAAGGGAAAATTAGAATCAATTGCAATGCTTATTGTTAATAGAATGTTCAAATTATGGTACTGCCATTTTATGAAGTAATATGTAGCTGTTAAAAGAGCATAGGATGCCTCTATATGTATTGGCATGGAATTATATGAAATATCCAAAGAGAAAATACTGCAGAACTATATGTAATTTCCAATTATATGAAATTTTTAAATACAGAAATATGTTTATAAAATGCATAGAAAAACATCTGGAAAGATTTATACCAAAAAGTTGATGGCGGTTATATCAGAGAGGAAGAGTTAGAGAAATGAGAAAGACAGCCAGGAACAGAAGGAATGACATTTTGCTTTTTCTTATTTATATTTCTGATTTGTTTAAATCTTTTATAATGAGCTTATACTGCATGATAATGCTTAAAATCTTT
This sequence comes from Symphalangus syndactylus, assembly GCF_028878055.3. Classification (NCBI taxonomy): domain Eukaryota; kingdom Metazoa; phylum Chordata; class Mammalia; order Primates; family Hylobatidae; genus Symphalangus; species Symphalangus syndactylus. The sequence goes on from NC_072435.2 coordinate 84,255,824, forward strand.
AAGGTATTAGATTACTTTAGAAATGTGTTTGAAATAATCTCCATTGCTTACCTTGGATATTTATTCCATCTTCCTATGTATCAACCATTTGTCTAACTGTAAAATAGTGATAATAATTACTATTTCATGGTGTGGTAGCAGGAAATGATCTATGTAAAGCTTTCAGCCCAATTCCTGCTACTAATAAAATTTATTTGTACAAGTTGATTATTGCTGTTTGTAATAAAGCATGCCAAAAATTAGTAGTTTAAAACAATGACCATTTATTATTGCTCATGTAACTATAACTTTGCTGGAGGTTGGCTGGTATAAACTGGGTTTATCTGGGCTGCTCTCTTGAGTTTGGCTGTGCTCAACACACCCACATCCTCCTTGGATCAACGTGATAATCAGAGCATGTCCTTATCGTGACAGCAGAAGCACAGATAGGGCAAACATGCAAAGTCCATTAAGGAATAGGTTTAGAACTGACACACTGTAATTTCTACCTCATACTATTGGCCAAATATATCACAAGACCTATCTCACAGCAAAGGGATATAGAAATACACTTTACTAAGAGTGACCAACCATCTCAGGTTGCCCGGGACTTGGGGGGCTTCCAGAATGCAGAAATTTCCATAGTAAAACCAGGAAAGTCCTTGGGTAAATCTGGACTGGTTGGCCACTCAACATCTCTATTTAGTGAGATGAATTTCAAAGTTACCCAGCAACAAGTATGGAAAGGGATGGGATCAAGACTCAAGGCCAACGATGCAATCCACCACACCTTTAATACTGTCATAATCTCAGCAACTAGAAAAACAGGCAAATAGTAGGTGGTCCAAATTAATTTTGGTAGATTGATTTTAAGTTGGCTGAACAATATCAGATCCCCCTAAACTCTCCATCAACAGAATATTTCCCAGAATAGACTCCTCAAATAAAAGGGTATTAAAGATGTTTCTGTAGTAACGGGGTATAGCATTAGACAGATGATTAGATCATTAAAGAAGCTTAAGACTCTTTCAAACCTAATTCTAACTTCATTTGACAGACAATAAGATCAGTCTCTCCAAGACCAATGAAAATTGCTAATATCAATCTCCTTTCCTTCTAGGGAGAACATTTTGCTTATAACAGACTCTTACCAGGGGCAGGTTGTCTGACTTCTAATCATTTGCTTGTATGTGTTCATGAATATTTATTTAGCCCCCTCAGCTTTACTAATCCTTTTCAAATGCAGGGACCCGTTGTGGGTGTTTGTTCCCAGAGGTTAAATCCACAGAGCCAGGGGGAGCTCCACTCTGCCTGTTGTTTCCCTATACCCACCACTTTCCTCTTCCTGTCTAGACTATACATTTTCTCCTCTGAAGACAGATCCTTATGGATAAGATCAATGCATAGGCACAAATCACAAAGATTTCTCTCAATTTACAACCATTTTCTTCATCTGAAATGCATCAAAAAAGAAAGCCTATTAAAGCCTGCAAGTGTTAGGGTTTTTAAATTTAAAAAAAAAAAATAATAAGGAAAAGCAGGACTCTAGACATCCCATAATGGGAATGGGCAGCTAAAATATAATACTTTGGGTTCATTTTCATATGAACTTGGATAATAAAACAAAGAAATATTAACATGCAATGAAAACACGCTCAAATGAGAGAGCCAACTGGGAGATGACTGTCAAAGTTTGAGGGTCAAAATGGCAGATAGTTTCAAGACTTTCAGGAAAATCAATTAGAGCCTAAGTGACCTCTGGGATAAGTATCTGGACACTAACTACTTTACGAATTCCAATCTAGGTGCGAGTAACAAGTGAATTAAACTGCTTAGAGTTCTATCAATAATCAGGAATGTATAGTTTAGATAGATTACCTTAAATTTTAATCAATAATTTTAAAGGGACCCAGTAATCAGCTTCATTACACTCTACCCAGATGAAGTAAGTGGGTAAACTAACTAAAATATAAAGGATTTTTCAGCTGCCCACCTCTCCTCACAAATGGGTACTCTCCCGACTGACTCTGTGACATTTATACAGCCTGTAATTCTGAACACATCACCTGCTTTAGGAGACCTAGCAGCAACTCCATATGAAGACTTAAGATCTTGTTAATCACTTGGGCCTGATAGAAACTGACAAAGTCGGCCGGGCGCGGTGGCTCACGCTTGTAATCCCAGCACTTTGGGAGGCCGAGGCGGGCGGATCACGAGGTCAGGAGATCGAGACCACGGTGAAAACTCGTCTCTACTAAAAATACAAAAAATTAGCCGAGCGTGGTGGCGGGCGCCTGTAGTCCCAGCTACTTGGAGAGGCTGAGGCAGGAGAATGGCGTGAACCCGGGAGGCGGAGCTTGCAGTGAGCCGAGATTGCGCCACTGCACTCCAGCCTGGGCAACAGAGCAAGACTCCGTCTCAAAAAAAAAAAAAAAAGAAACTGACAAAGTCTTTGCCTTGCCTGAGAGTCCAGCTCCACTAAGCACCCAGGAGATTCCCAGTTGACAAATAGTGAGGGCAAAGGGCAAGCCAGTCCCCAAGCTGAGCTTCCCCTGGGTCCTTCTTTTGATCCACTGGCTTCCCAGCCCATCTGTTTTCATTCTTAGTTTAATTTGATGAGGCAAGTGGTCAAGAAGCACATCATCGCAGATGTCAAACGCATAAGGTAAATAAGAATCCGCAGTGTTGCTACCCTCAGCCTTTCTCTAAGTGATCTCAGAGGGCATTATGATTATAACGTTAAACCAGGATACCAAGTTTAGGGGCAGCTTATCAGTTAACCATGACATTCCATGAAAAGGGTGGACCGACCAACATTTTATTAGAACAGGCTGACTAATAAACAGGGAAGAGATAAGACAAAGTGACACTATTCCCCTGGGTTTTCAAATTATCCAGGGAATAAAAGAAATTTCAGGGCAAATATCCATCCTGAATTAAAAGCTACTCAGGGGATGAGAAACAAACGAAAATCTATTATGCCATAGAAAGGGTCTCCAGAGGCCTAGAGCAATTTTTTTAAATATGAGCCACTGATTAATGACTTGGGCTACAAGGGAATGCCTAGGGAATTAGAGACTTGTAATTTAATTTCCTTCTGGGAATAGCAAGTCTAGAAGGAGAGGAAGCCACCTTGCTAATTGGTATTAGAAGATTGGGGTTAAAGGAAAAAAGAGGAAATAAAGTTCAGTTTAGGAATCTTATGGAGATGATGGCATGTCAAATACAGTTTTCATAGAGATGAGAGCGATAACTAACAGTTACTGAGTGCTTACTATATGCCAAGAACTTCCAAGTGAATTCTGTTCTGTAGTACTGGTACTACCACGTATTTTATCAATTCTGAAACAAAAACACACATACACACAGATCTTAGACATACATATCATTTTCTATACATCATGTCTTTATCTATATATATTTTTATATAAGATTGATTCACCTTACAATCACTATGGGCCAAAGGACAGACATGATGTAATTCTGTCATTGTCTATGAATGCGCAAACCCATATTCCTGTCACTTCAGTTGACTTATGCACATCATTGGCACTGTATATGCCAAGTTTAATTGCTGCTGTTTAAAAATATTTCACACTATCCTCACACTATACTAAAGTTTTTTTGACAAGCATAAGAACTGAGCAAAGATGTGACTTTAAATTTGGTATTAGTAAAGCAAATACTCATTATAAGAAAAAAATTTCATCTTTTTTTCCAAAGCAACAGCCAAATGCTTTATGGGGCACTAAGAAATGAAAGCATCAATAAATAAATGAAGTTGTGTTTCATTTTGTTCCACAGACACATGTAAAATAATTGTCTATTACATGACAAGCAATTCAAGCAAAGGCAGGGATATATGCAAGATAATTGTCTATTTCATGCCAAACAATGCAAGTGAAGGCAGGGAAAATTGCCAAGTCCCCAGGAAGAGATTAGTGACATTTCCAAACTCAGAGAGACTGATTTGACTAACTTGTACATGAGCCTGATTTGACTGATTTGTACATTATTGGCAGTGTTATGTTTTGTTTTCTTATTGATACGTAAAATAATGGTGCATCTCCTGTCTGATGGCACTTAGATTCAATAAACTAAGGTACTGCCACATCTTTTTCTTTTCAGATGAGAAAATCAAGGCAAAGGTAAGTTACTTGTCCCAAAACCCATGGAAAGTGAACTTTTTAGAGATATTTAAAATTAGTTCAGTCTGATTGCAGAACTTATTATTTTAATCAGTATGAAAAACTACTCTCCAAACATGGAAAGAAAGTTGGCATAATCTTTTAAAAAATTAAGTCAGAGCATGGCATTTCTCTCTCCAATACATTTTCATCTCATGCTGAGTAAAAGTTGAAGTTCTTACGAGGGCTTACTGGGCCTTGCAAGATCTGCAGTTCCCTTCCTGCCCGTTTGCCACTACCTCTCAACCTCATCTACTTCTATTCCCCTTCACTCACTCTACTCCAGTCCTACTGACTACTTGCCTTCCCCATGCCATGCTAGCAAATCTGCTCCTACTTCAAATATACTCCTACCTCAGGGCCTTTGCGTTTGTTATTCTCACTACTAGGAATACTTCCCCATCACATCTTCACTTGGTCACTTTCTCATTCCTTCATTGTCTGTTCAAATGTCAGAGAGGCCCTCCCTGACCTATATAAAAATAGCAGAACTCTGTTCCATCTCATGCCCTGTCTATTCCCTTTAACATGTTTTATTTTCTCCATAGCATATTACTATATGAAATATTATATATATGACTTTGTTCATTTTCTTGTTGATTGCAACAATTTAAGTAAGCTTCAGAAGGCAGGACCTTTGTTTTATACGTTTCTGTATCTATATAGACAGTAGGCACTCGATAAGTAAATGAAGAAAATGAATGGATCTTCCTCTGACAAGGTCATTCCACTGTCTTTCCCTTCTGTTTTATTGTCAGTCCAGAAAATTATGCAAATTGGAATCTATGAATTATTATTGCTTGTAAATCAGTAATGCTCTTTTTCATCCCATTTGAGAGATTTAAAACGGTTGACACTCTTATGATAGAGTGTTTCGAAATGCAGATTCCAGAGCTAGACTACCTGGATTTTAATGCTGGCTCTACCATTTGCCTATGCAATGTCACAAAAGTTACTCCATTCCTCTGAGTCCTCGTTTCCTCATCTGTAAGACTGGGATAATAACAGTGTAGGACTTACATCTGAGGATTCTTATAAGGATTAAATTAAATAATACAGGGATTATTAGCAAGTGCTAAGTATTAAAAAAAAAAATATATATATATATATATATATTTTGAGACAGAGTCTCACTCTGTCGCTCAGGCTGGAGTGCAGTGGCACGATCTCGGCTCACTGCAACCTCTGCCTCTCGGGTTCAAGTGATTCTCCTGCCTCAACCTCCTGAGTAGCTGAGATTATAGGTGCATGCCACAACGCCCTGCTAATTTTTTTTGTATTTTTAGTAGAGACAGGGTTTCACAGTGTTAGCCCCAGGATGGTCTCGAGTTCCTGACCTCGTGATCTGCCTGCCTTGGCCTCCCAAAGTGCTGGGATTACAGGCATGAGCCACTGCGCCGTGCCAATAAAACAATTATTTTTATTAGGTAGATTTTTTATTGGCAAATTATTTCCAACCTACCTAATAGGAACCATTAAGAGCAAGATGGTTCACAATGGGGGCAATTCTTCCTCCAAAGAAGATATTTTCAATGCTAGAGACATTTTGATTATCACAGTTAGGGATGGGGTGCAGGATGTTCCTGTTATCTAGTGGGTAAGAAGACAGGGATGCTGCTAAATATTCTATAATGCACAAGGGGGTCCTCCACAGCAAAGCATTATCAAGCCCAATGTCAATAATGTCATTGATGAGAAATCCAGGTAGAGATTATTTGTTTCAACATACTTCACCCTTCAGTATTCCAGAACAAGTAAGACATGTAAAGGGGAAACATTTTTGTAAACCACCTCCACTCCATCTGTCATGTTTTGAAATCAGCTTAAAGATGAAAATCCATGCTCATATTACCCTTCTCCAGAGGCCTGGCCTTAAATCTCTCCATACTATTTTCTTTTATGATTCAACCCAAAAGAGATTCAGATTCAGGTGTTGCTGTCCAGACCTCAGGATTCCCAGGCAATTGTCCTTGAAGATTCTCGTGTTGGCCTTTTCAGTTCTGCATCAGTCCACTAGAGGGTAGAGAAACACTATCAATCATTCAGCATTTGGGTACCTGACAGTTTTCAGTAATACAAATCTTAATAAAATGCTAAATTATTTCTGGCTTATGAAATAAAAACTGCCCAGAACAGCTTTATCAAACACCTCTATATGTACATAGTTTTAGAGGCTGATTCAAGTATTTTACTTTGTCATCACCCTCAAAATCTAAAGTATAGTAGTAATTTAAGTCAATATTATATGTTAAATGGAGGCCTAATAAATGGCCATTGATGATCTTATGACTATTATGATGTTGTTATGATAATATCATGATAATATATTGTGACTATATTGGTAAAGCTCTTTTTTGATGAAGATTTAATCATGCTGTGAATTAAATCATATCAAATTGATTTAAATGATTCTCCCCACCAGGAGTTAAGCAAAAATTGAGAGTGAATTGAAATCTAAAAATGAACTCCAATATGGAATAAATAGCATTATTTTGTTGAACCCTAAACCAAACGCAGCACAAAGTATAAATGCTTATTGTCTTGTCAATACTGCATTAGGATGAACCGGAATGACTAAACAAATTACAGCATCATCACCAACTATCTAGATATATCTCAATCCCACACACTCAGGTTTGAAATAGAGGCACTGTATTAGTCTGTTTTCATGCTGCTGATAAAAACATACCTGAGACTGGGCAATTTACAAAAGAAAGAGGTTTAATTGACTTACAGTTCCACAGGGCTAGGGAGGCCTCACAATCATGGCGGAAGGCAAAGAGGAGTAAGTCATGTCTTACATGAATGGCAGGAGGCAAAGAGCGAGAGAGAGCTTGTGCAGGGAAACTTCCATTTTTAAAACCATCAGATCTCGCAAAGCATGTGAAAGACCTGCTTTTCTCATGATAGTGATGATTCAGTGATTCAATTACCTCCCACCAGGTCCCTCCCACAACAGGTGGGAATTTGAGATGAGATTTGGGTGTGGACACAGCCAAACCATATCATTCTGCCCCTGGACCCTCCAAAATCTCATGTCCTCACATTTCTAAACTAATCATGTCTTCCCAACAGTCTCCATAAGTCTTAATTTATTTCAGCATTAACTAAAAAGTCCACAGTCCAGAGTCTCATCCAAGTCAAGGCAAGTTCCTTCTGCCTATGAGCTTGTAAAATCAAAAGCAAGTTAGTTACTTCTTAGATACAATGGGAGTACAGGCATTGGGTAAATACAGCCATTCCAAATGGGAAAAATTGGGCAAAACAAAGGGGCTACAGGCCCCACGCAAGTGTGAAATCCAACAGGGCAGTCAAATCTTCTCCAAAATGATCTCCTTTGACTCCATGTCTCACATCCAGGTCATGCTGATGCAAGGGGTGGGTTCCCATGGTCTTGGGCAGCTCTGCACCTATGGCTTTAAAGGGTAAAGTCTCCCTTCTGGCTGCTTTCATGGGCTGACATTGAGTGTCTACAGCTTTTCCAGGCACATGATGCAAACTATCAGCAGATCTACCATTCTGGGGTCTGGAGGAAAGTGGCCCTCTTCTCAGAGCTCCACTAGGTGGTACCCCAGTGGGGACTCTGTGTGGGGGTGCCCACCCCACATTTCCCTTCTGCATTGTGGTAGCAGAGGTTCTCCATGAGTGCCCTGCCCCTGCAGCAAACTTCTGCCTGGACATCCAGGTGTTTCTGTACATCCTCTGAAACCTAGGCGGAGGTTTCCAAACCTCAATATTTGACTTCTGTGCACCCGCAGGCTCAATACCACATGGAAGCTGCCAAGACTTGAGGCTTGCACCCTCTGAAGCCACAGCCTGAGCTGTACCTTGACCCTATTTAGTCACAGCTGGAGTGGCTGGGACACAGGGCACGGAGTCCCTAGGCTGCACACAGCACAGAAACCCTGGGCCTAGCCCACAAAACTACTTTTTCTTCCTACACCATTGGGCCTGTGATGGAAGGGGCTGCCATGAAGACATCTGACATGCCTGGAGACATTTTCCTCATTGTTTTGGGGATTAACATTCAGCTCCTTGTTACTTACACAAATTTCTGAAGCTGGCTTGAATTTCTCCTTAGAAAATGGGATTTTCTTTTCTGTCACATTGTCAGGTTGCAAATTTTCCAAGCTTTCATGCTCTGTTTACCTTTTAAAACTGAATGCCTTTAGCAGCACCCAAGTCACCTCTTGAATGCTTTGCTGCTTAGAAATTTCTTCCATCAAATACCCTAAATCATCTTTCAAGTTCAAAGTTCCAAAATCTCTAGGGCAGGGGCAAAATACCACCAGTCTCTTTGCTAAAACATAACAAGAGTCACCTTTGCTCCAGTTCCCAACGGGTTCATCTCCTCCTGAGACCACCTCAGCCTGGATTTCTTTGCCCATATCATTTTTCTTTGTCCATATCAAAATGCTGATAATGATCAGCATTTTGGCCAAAGCCACTCAACAAGTCTCTAGGGAGTTCCAAACTTTTCCACATTTTCCTATCTACTTCTGAGCCTTCCAAACTGTTCCAACCTCTGCATGTCACCCAGTTTCAAAGTCACTTCCACATTTTGGGGTATCTTTTCATGAATGTCCCACTCTACTGAATTAGTCTGCACTCACACTGCTAATAAAGACATACCTGAGACTGGGCAATTTACAAAAGAAAGAGGTTTAATTGACTTACAGTTCCACATGGCTGGGGAGGCCTCACAATCATGGTGACAGGCAAGGAGGTGCAAATCATGTATTACACGGATGGCAGCAGGCAAAGAGACAGAGAGAGCGTGAGCAGGAAAACTCTCATTTTTAAAACCATCAGACCTCATGAACTTATTCACTATCACAAGAACGGCATGGGAAAGACTCGCCCCCATGATTCAATTACCTCCCACCAGGTCCCTCCTACAACTCATGGGAGTTTGAGATGGGATTTGAGTGGGGACACAGCCAAAACATATCAGGCATTAATAAAAAGTTAAAGGAAACTTTGGAGGAAGAAGAGTAAGGAATTGAAGAACAAAGTGGCCAGCTGTTTTCACTTTCAACTAAAAGTTAATAAAAGTGCAGATACAAATACTACAGAAGTGATTCCTAAACTTATTCTTGACGTATTCCAAGTTATCCATAATTATCTCTAAAGATATTGCAAAATTATGTTCAAAAATTATTTTAATTTTCTTTGACTTACACACACATGCACACATAACCACAAATAAACAAAAAGGCTGTGTGAATATTTTGACACAGAGCTATCAAACTGAATGATGCTGTCAATTAGTAAATGAGAGTAGGAATCAATGACTAAGAAATGTTTAAGCATCACACCAGAAAACATCAGATTTTAGGAGACTGCAAAGAATTGTGGTTAACTGTTAAAGTCTGGTATTAGACTATCTGTGTTTGAAAATTGCCTATACGAGTTAATAATTTTGAAGCTCTGGGAAAATAATTTTACGTCTCTTTGTTGTAACTTAAAATACCATAAATGTCTTATTATACACGAGTGCATATAGGTATAGCACTTAGCACAGTGCTTGGCACATGTTAACTCTCTATATAAGTGTTTTCTATGAGAATTATAATTTCCTTTAATAGATAAACCAAGAGATAATATATGAATCTTGTCTCTTTTATTGGGCATGCCCTTTCTTTCTAAAGTGTCATTAAATCATTTTATTTTTCAAGAAAAGCAACAGACTGAACATGTTGGACTTCATCGAACTTGAGAAATATGAAAAACTTGGCTCAGTTTCTGAGCCATCCCATCACAATGATCACAATAGAGGCAGTTCTCATGCTTTTCTTTTCTTTTTCTTTCCATTCTCCCATATGCCCACTCCACATTTCTTTAAATGTAAGCAACAGGTGCAACGCGGGAGGGAGTAGAAGTAATCATTCTTTATTATTTTTCCATTTAACCACCAACACTCAGGCCAGGCATGAGGATAATCATAATGTACAACAGGATAAAAAAAGCCTCTTAAAACCATTCTGAGGCACTCTTTGGAAAGGTTAAGTGAATTAATGGAACAAAATTTTTTCCATTTGTCAGGTTCTCGAAAGTTTCACCAGATGATTATGTTTTTGATTTTCTTCTTGTAATGACTGGTTATCATTAACTTGTGATGAGACCAGATGCAAGAGGAAGTGGGGAATCCAAAGACAGAAATAATGAGGGCAAATTCAGAATCAAAATCTTGTCATCATATCAGCCCCGAAACAAACAGTTAATGCCTTGATCTGCTACCATGGAAACAGACCTTTATGTCAGGGTGACATGGGTTCCAGGGGCGTACAGCACACCTCACTTTGCGCTTCATTCAACTTCAGTCGATTGCATTTTATTCAGAAAAAAATCCCTATTTTGACAAGTCAGTCTCAAATCCTAAAAGGTCCAAAATGTCACATGCTCAATGTATTAAGGCAAAATCCTATTTGTGAAAATCACTAACCCATGTCACGATCAGCATTATGTCACATCAGTGCATTATTTCATGAAAACAGGACTGCGTTGCTCAGAAATGAAAAATTAAAATATGCAAGAAACTAAAACTAGGCACTACAAAGTTTGTATTAATATCATTCTCTTTTACCTCCTTGTCTTAAAATACAGCACGACAGGGTCTCACTAGTTAAAAAATGCCTGTAAATGTTTCTTTACTTCACAGAGCATAATTGTGAAATGAACCCTCGCTTTGCCGCTTGTTGTGTAACTTTAGCCTAAATCTCAAATTCGTTATTCCTCTGTTTTCTCATTTATAAAGTAAGGACAATAATAGTTCCTACCTCATAGGATCCTCGTAGAATTAAATGAAATAATATACACAAAACTCCTAGTGCCTGGCACATTGCAAGCACTATCTATAAAGATGTTTGCTATAATAAAACCAATTATTTCATTATAATTATTTGATGACAGAAAGTTTGATCTTGCCTTAAGATGCTTAGTTTTTATTTAAATTAATTTGAAAACACCTGCTGGTAGTGTTCTAAGCACTAAAAATATGGCACTTATTATATGTAGGGGCTAAACAAGGGAACAGAATGCCAAAAGAAGGGAAAAGTTAAACTCAAGAGAATTTTCTATTTTCCATCATTTTTGTCTCTTAGGCTGTGTGCAAAACCTTTTGCTACATTCATTCACAGTTCATGACAAGCCCTAATGAATGGATGAATTAATGAATGATGAACAGAACAGTTTTCTGACCAACCAGCAGCCAGAGCCATTCATTCTAATTGTGGGACTGGATTGGAAATTACTTAGCAACCAGTTGAGTAAATGATGGAGAAGACTCTACACAGCAGTTTTATGATCATAATCAAGCAAGCGTCATGACAACCCTTCTCCTGACCATATTTCCTGAGCTCTGCTTATCTGCAAGTCATCAGAATAAATAGGTCCAATTAAGGAAAACAGTGGCACATATTCCCTAGATCGTGGATGCCCAGAAACGTGTGGCCTCAAAGCCCTTGAGAAAATGTCCGACAGAGTCTCTGGCTCATATGAAAACAAATACATCATTACATAATGAAATAAATATCAGATTATAAATCTTCACCAGGACATAGAGTTGGTGTCTTGGGTAAGCATATCTAATTTCTGGGTAGGAATGCCAATTGAATAATATTTATTCTTTATGCCACCCTGTTGTTGTTCTGGGTTGGTTCTAACATCTCTATATAATCTTCTAAAAGCTTATAGTCAGGAGGATCTGAAAAGCTGAGTTCAGTCTCCCAGCAGTTTTCCTTATATGTGGTCACAGGCTACAGCATAAACATTTCCAGTGGTAAATTTCAACTTCACAAGAGGCAGTTTATTTACTCCATATACATTTATTAAGCACCTACTAAGTAATATATATTGGGTTTTGTGTTAGGAATACCAAATTAAATAAAATTAAGTCCTTTCAAGGGCATATTATCTACTGGAAGAGAAAAATGTGCATAAAAACAGAATCACGTGAGATATTTCTATAGGAGTAAGTGCAGAGCGCTATGTCAGTATATAATAATAGAGTTGTTCACATTTCTTTCATGTCAGGTACTGTTCTAAAATTCCACACGTATTGACTCTTTCAACCTCATGGCACTCTTGAAAGTAAATTGAGGTGTTGAGAGGTTAAATTATTTAGAGTCACACAGTAAGTGTTACAGCCAGTTTAAGAGAAACATAAAACCCATCCTGGGACAATTAAGAAGACTTCCTGGAGGAAGGAAGTAGAATATGAGATGCCATTTGATAGATGAATATGAGTCAACTAGATCATATTGGAGGAAGGACATCTTGGGCAGAGGGAAAAATGTGTGTCAGTATCACCCTTAGACCCAGAAGCAGGTCCTCTGCTCTAGGGCTCCTTCAGCCATGGTCTTTCTCATGGTCATGGAATCTATAGGGCCAAGAGGTTATGCCCACGCAGTGCCCCAACCCATTTCATTCTAGATTTTGCTGTGAAAATCAGGACCCCAGAAGTACCCACCGCCCCGCCCCCCCCCCGCCACCCAACGACTGCACTGGCCCCAGGAGCCCTTGCAGGATCTTTGAGGGCTTCTTCTCCACATTCATCCTCCAAAGGGTGGGCCTAGATGCTGTGTGCTTGCTGCTAGGGAATGGCTGTTTTTATGGGGTGTGGATGGCACCCGGATGTGCAAGCTGGGATGTCTACACACCTATGTGCAAAGCCTTTTGTGGTGCAGGATAGAACAAGAAGTAGGAAGGTAGGAAGGGAAAGCTGTGGGCTGGGTGCTAGGAGCATGCCCTTGTGCTGTCACATTCTGATGTCAAATTCTTTTTTTTTTTTTTTTTTTTTTGAGACGGAGTCTTGCTCTATCATCCAGGCTGGAGTGCAGTGGCCCGATCTCGGCTCACTGCAAGCTCCGCCTCCCGGGTTCACGCCATTCTCCTGCCTCAGCCTCTCCGAGTAGCTGGGACTACAGGCGCCCGCCACCACGCCCGGCTAATTTTTTTTGTATTTTTAGTAGAGACGGGGTTTCACTGTGGTCTCGATCTCCTGACCTCGTGATCCACCCGCCTCGGCCTCCCAAAGTGCTGGGATTACAAGCGTGAGCCACCGCGCCCGGCTCTGATGTCAAATTCTGAAACGTCTGAGAATTCAAAAACTAAACCTGGCTTTCCAGGTGGTTAATAAAGATATTTTAGTCAAAGGTGGAGGACACAACATGTTTTATATAACAATGTATCACCTTAATGTATACATTTTAAGAATTTAGAAATATGGCCTGTGGCCTTCATTTATACTCAAGCCTTTGGCGCTTCAAATGTTAGAGGTGGACCTGCTGTGTGTGAGACATGAAGATCAAAAGCACACCTTGTTTGGAAAACTAAAAGTAGATCAGCAAAGCTTTGGCCTAGAATGTTAAGCAATGGAAAGGCAGGCAGGGTTCAGAGAAGTGCTTGCCTACCTAGTGGTTTGAACTTACCTCTGAAGGCAGAATTAAGCATCATTAAGGATTTTTTAGCTGAAAAGTAAGCCAGCATTGGGTTTAGTGCACTCACATTCCATATATCAATCTGCTCTGTTCCCAGAAGAAACACCTGATATTTTTATTCTCTCTTATTCCCTTTGACTCTATCTAGATGCAGAAAAAAAGAAAGAATGATGATATCTGTTATGGCTGTAGGAGTCCAAAGAACAAAGCATGGTACAGTTAGAAAAGCAAACATCTGGGAGGAAAAAAAAAAAAAAAGAAAAGCAATTCTGGTGTTCTTATCTGGCCTCCTCAGCTGGAAAGAGCCTGAAATCACAGACAGGGAGAAGTCGGGTAGCCAATCTGGAGCCCAAGGGCCCACAGACATCAAGGACAGAACAAGGGAATGGATCAGAGCCAGATAAGTCATCAAAGGGCTAATAAGGTAGACTTCATGCACAAGAGGTAGGGAGTTTTTGGAACGAGGCTTGCTTTGCATCCAAGCCTTGTGACCCTCTCAGGTGCAGCAGAAAACTCTGTTATTGGTTGACTTCCTAGATCAAGGCCAGTCATGCTGGGCGTTCAGGTCTGC